>NC_052158.1:106895381-107495381 GCF_902713615.1 Scyliorhinus canicula
AACATTTATTTCCTCAACATCATCGATGAGTTCTCCCGACTCCCTTTTGCCACTCCATGCTCCGATATGACCTCCCACACAGTCATTAGGGCCCTGCATAGTGTCTTCACCCTGTTTGGTTTCCCCAGCTACGTGTACAGCGACCGGGGTTCGTCTTTTATGAGCGGCGAGCTGCGTCAGTACCTGCTCGACAAGGGCATTGCCTCGAGCAGGACTACCAGCTACAACCCCAGGGGGAACGGGCAGGTGGAGAGGGAGAACGCGACGGTCTGGAAGACCGTCCTACTGACCCTTCGATCTAGAAAACTCCAAGTCTCCCAATGGCAAGAAGTCCTCCTAGACGCACTCCACGCAATCAGATCCCTCCTCTGTACAGCTACAAATCAAACCCCTCACGAGCGGCTCTTCATTTTTTCTAGGGGGTTTCACTTCCAGCGTGGCTGAGGACACCAGGCCCGGTGCTCCTGAGGAAGCACGTCAGGGGGCACAAAACTGACCCCCTTATTGAAAAGGTGCGCCTCCTCCATTCCAACCCCCAGTACGCATTCGTGGAGTTCCCGGACCCAGTATCCCTTCGGGACCTGGCACCCGCTGGATCCAGCCCCCCCCACCCCCACTGAGGAACCCCTTACCCCGTTCCCTATGCTGCCGCCCTCTCGCGCCCCCGATTCTGCAAGCTCGCCCCACCGGTTCCACGCGCCAGCACCAGCCCGCCCCCAGTCTCCGGTCGAGCCAGAGGTGTATGAAGTTTGGACGAGACCCGCCCCGGAGTCTGCCATCGTACCCCAGCGCTCAACACCCACCCAGCCACCGCAAGAGGCTGCAACCCCGGTGCTCCGCAGATCAAAAAGAACAATCCGTCCACCGGACAGACTAACTCTGTGAGCCGCCACCCCCGCCGGACTCAATTTTTTTCACAGGGGGTGAATGAGATTCACACGGTATTATAATCTGTATATATGTATCAATATTGTAAGTGCAGTTGCACTACCTGACCACCAGGGAGAATAGCTCTGGGAGTACTCGAGAGTTTGTACTGCCGCCCAGGACTCCTCCCTTGGAGCTGCTGTATAAAGATCCGTGCCACAGGGTCAGCCAGCCAGTTCACCGAAAGTTCAACGGCTAACAGGCTGGCTCTGTTGTAAGTATATTAAAACCGCTATTCTAATCCTACAAGCGCGTGTCCGTAGAATTGTTGGTTCCAACACTGTCGGCCATTTTGTTCCTGACTGTTGGTCATTTCAAGGCAGATCCCTTCAGGCATCAACACTTCTCAATCTTCACCATTTAAAAAATATTCTGCGCTTCCTTTCTTCCGAACAAAGTGGATAACCTCACTCTTATCTACGTTGTCTCAAATCTGCCATGTTCTTGTCCACTCATCAAACCTCACCAAATTCTTTTGAAGCTATTTGCATCATCCTCACAACACATATTCCCACAGTTTTGTCATCTGAAAACTTGGAAATACTACATTTGGTCCCCACATCCAAATAATTATTTTTTAAATTTAGAGTACCCAATTCTTTTTTTCCCAATTGCCAATTCACCCACCCTGCACATCTTTTTGGGCTGTGGGGGTGAGACCTACACAAACAGGGGGAGAATGTGCAAACTCCACACAGACAGTGACCCGGGGCCGTGATCGAACCCAGGTCCTCGGCACACATCCAAATCATTGATCTGGATTGTGAACACCTGGGGCCCAGCTTAGTATTCAACTAGTCACAACCTGCCAACCTAAGAATAGCCCGTTTATTCCTACTGTCTGCTTTCTGTCCGTCAGCCAATCCTCAATCCATGCCAGTTTATTACCCCTATTCCATTTACTCTATGTTTGTCTATTAACCTCCTGTGGGGGACCTTATCGAAAAACTTCTGCAAATCTAAACACAGCACATATCCACTGGTTGCCCTATTGGCACGGTATGGTAGCACATTGGTTAGCACAGTTGCTTCACAGCTCCAGGGTCCCAGGTTCGATTCCCGACTTGGGTCACTGTCTCTCAGGTGTCTGCACATTCTCCCTGTGTCTGAGTGGGTTTCTTTCGGGTGTTCCAGTTTCCCCCCACAGTTCAAAGATGTGCAAATTAGCTAAATTGCCCTCAGGCAAATGTTAGGTGGAGTTACTGGGTTACGGGGGTAGAGTGGAGGTGTCGGCTTTCCAAGGGCCGGTGCAGACTCAATCGGCCGAATGGCCTCCTTCTGCACTGTGATTCTGTGATTCTATTGGAATGTTAGCATTGATTGTTCAGTTCTGTGATAATTGGTGTACTTTTCGCTCAAACAAAGTTACCATTCAAAGGTTCCATTCCATTCACTTATAGGTATAGTTAGAAGAATGGATATGGAATATTGGGGAGTGAATGTATGGTACCAGAGGCGGTAAATTTCAGAAATATACTCAGTGTGGTATAAAAATGCTGCCTGTGAGGTTATAGTCACAAAATATGTCGGAATATGCACTTTGCATGTATTATTATAAACCATGCATATAGGTTGGCAAAACTTAATTTACTGTAAATATTGTCTTTTTAATAGCTACAGGAAGGGTGATGGACAGCTTAATTCTGAATAATACATTTTATTGTCTGTCCACGTGATATAATGTCTTTTGCAGTGTCAACAGTTGTAACTACATTGTGGTTTAACTGGGACAATTCTAGCAAGTAATTGCTTGAATTAAGTTTCAATGCTCACAAGGCTAAACCGCTGGCTTTTAAAGCAGACCAAGCAGGCCAGCAGCACGGTTCGATTCCCGTACCAGCCTCCCCGGACAGGCGCCGGAATGTGGCGACTAGGGGCTTTTCACAGTAACTTCATTGAAGCCTACTCGTGACAATAAGCGATTTTCATTTCAAAACACTTAAATAGCTGTGTGATATACAATCACATACTACACATGTATCTTGAAATACGTTTCTTTAAGAATGTTCATTTCATAAAGCTAAAGGCCATAATTTTGCAGTATGATTTTTGTCAAAGTGAACATATATCCAGTTTAGTTTATGTAATTTGTAATACAAAATAGCAGACAAGTAACCTCACATGAGAATGAAATTATAAAGCAATTTCAAATTCAAACTCGTGAGGTATATGTTGATCTACCACTGTTCCATTTCTTTTGAAGATTAATACCATTGAAGAAAACTGCTGGTCGGTCATCCCATTTTTAAAATGCATGCATTATTTTTTCAAAGTAGCCAAACACATAGTTGAGAAATGATTTACATATTGCAAGCTGGTTATCTAATAGAAAGAGGTTCTGATGAAATGAATGTCACTCTTATTCATGTAAAACAAACTGACTTTTTCTGAAACTGATGCAGTTCCAGGGTGCAGTGTTGACTTTTACCTTCCGCCCCCTTTTAATATTTTCTGGCTGAATTATTTGATCAGGTTTGGCCCCTTGAACAGTGAGGGAAAACGATCACAGAATCTAAAATTCCAAAACCTGCATCCTTATTTGCAAAATAAAATGGGATTGTAATGAAACTGCTTCTCAAACTAAAGTTGGTACACAAAACCTTTTCCCTGTCCTTGCGGGCAAGGTCCAGTTGATCAAGACTAACATTTTTCCACAATCTTTGCTTTTGTTCCAGTGTTTGCCAATTTTCCACCCTGAATCCTTTTTTGGGAGGGTCAAGAAGTTGATTACATCCTTTATGTAGGTGGGCAGGACTACGAGGATTTGTAAGGCAGTCCTTGTGAGGGGGCTTTGCGTTGTCGAACCTGATATTTTACTACTGGGCAACAAATACGGAGAAGTTATTGAGTTGGTGTAATGATCCAGGGGCCACATTGGTGAAAATCGAATTGAGGTCACGCAGGGGTCTGGTGTGGGGGCCCTGGCAACGGCCTTAGAACATAGAACATAGAACAGTACAGCACAGAACAGGCCCTTCGGCCCTCAATGTTGTGCCGAGCCATGATCACCCCACTCAAACCCACGCATCCACCCCACACCCGCAACCCAACAACCCCCCCTCAACCTTACTTTTATTAGGACACTACGGGCAATTTAGCATGGCCAATCCACTTAACCCGCACATCTTTGGACTGTGGGAGGAAACCGGAGCACCCGGAGGAAACCCACGCACACAGGGGGAGGACGTGCAGACTCCACACAGACAGTGACCCAGCCGGGAATCGAACCTGGGACCCTGGAGCTGTGAAGCATTTATGCTAACCACCATGCTACCGTGCTGCCCCAGTTACCCTGCTTGCTCCCATTCTCACCGACAAAGTATTGGGCGAATCCGGTGGTTGTTACCACTTTGAAGATATGGGGACAATTTTGACAACATTTTATGTTATGGTCAGTGTCAAAGCTGGCTCCCATTTGTACCAACATCTGTTTGAGCCGGCGAGATTCACTGCCTCGTTTGGAGAGTGGGAATGGAAGGAGCTGGAGAGAGTGGGAAATTTTTTCCTGGAGAGGCGGTTTGCCAGTCTATAGGAATTAAAGGAAATGTTTGGGCTCTTGGGATCAGATTTGTTCAGATATCTTCAAGTTCGCAACTTTGCAAAATGAATTTTCACGCTATTCCCCATTGCTCCGCCAACATCACTAATGGAGAGGGTTCTTTCCCTCGTAGGGTCGGAGGAAGGGAGTGTTTCCGGTATTTATGGACAGATTATGTTGGAGGATTTGGTGTCAATGGAGAAGGTCAAGGCTAGGTGGTAGGAAGAATTAGGGCCCATATTTGATGACGAGGTGTGGAGCAAGGCCCTGCGCAGGATAAACATCACATCCTCATGCACAAGGCTTGGTTTAATCCAACTTCAAGTAGTTTTCAGAGCACACCTGACCAAGCCCAGAATGAGCCGCTTCTTTGCAGGGGTGGAGGACAGATGCTAATGCTGTTCAAGACATCAGGCTAACCACTCATGCATGTTGTGGTCTTGTCCCAAGCTTGTGGGTTTGTGAATTTCCTTCTTTAGCACCATGTGAAGCTTGAGCTGGAGCCCAGTCCTTTAGTGAGGAGCAGCAGGCGGGTGCTGGGGCCAATGTCCTGGCCTTTGCCTTACTGATTGCTTGGACATGAGTATTGCTGCGATGGAATCCTCCATCTCCATCCAGTGCCTTGATGGAGTTCCTATATTCCGAGAAAGTCAAGTGCACCGTGTGGGGAGTAATTAAGGGCTTTTATCATAGATGGCAGTCGTTTATTGTTTATTTAAAGGAATTGGTCACCGTTAGTTGTGAAGGCGAGGGGGGGTAGAGAAGGGGAGGGATTAGGTTGTGTGAGGGTTTTGTTTTAAGTATGTATTTGTGTTTATTCTTTCTTGTTATTTTGCATTATATTAATGAAAAGTATGAATAAAAACATTTTTTATAAAACTAAAGTTTGTGCACATGAACAGTAACTGATGGAAACTTGGGCAAGCTGCATTCATTTAGAAGCCAATAATATTACTCAAATGAACACAACCTTTCTACACATGTTTGGTTGGGGTTTCTCTGGTTCTGATGTTAGACCAGACACTAAGAAAAGGAAAACAACTTTAATGCAACAATATTACTTGCATCATTATTTACCACAGCGGAAACATTTACTATTTTCTTTATGGGTGAGCCATCTAAATTTAACCGCTACAAATGATGGCCTGGATTTTCCAAACCACCAGCCTGCGAAATCTTATCCCATTATGTCTGTCAAAGCCAAGAGAACTACCTGAGCTAACACCAGGAATTCCCTCAGTTCACCTAAGCATAAAAGGCATTTCCATCGAATTGCTGCTGAAGCAGCAGTTGCAGAGCAAGAGAACCCCAAAATAAATGCCCAGTGACTCTATTTCCCAGTGAATCCCAGTGAATCTGCACTGTAGGGATTCTATGATTCTATGATTTTAAATACATCAGGCATATTCCCTGATTTGAACAGTATACGTTGATAAATACCTACAAAAGATGACCAAAATAATGCACATTAAATTCAAAAGAACTGCCAATCAAATAAACAAGCAAATCAAAGGACAAATGTACTGTATTTGAATTGAATGGATTGCCTGGAATGAAAGTACGTTGGGCCCCCCGTGAGAAGGCAATGTGGGGTTTGCACCCGTTATTGAATCGAAGTGCACTCTCCTGTCAACTCTGCAACTCAATTATATCTGTAATCTGTGTGAGTATGCGGTTTTTTAAAACTCTGAACATGTTAGCTATTGGAGAATTGAGGAAGCCAATATCAAACCATACCTTGAACAAAAATGCTTCATTTGTATTAGAGCTAAGAATGGCCAATTGATCAAGATTGTTTGAAACCATTTCTCCCCGCCTCCAAGCTACCTCTTGTGCTACTTTACCGCTTGTTGAAATTTTGTGAATAATTCATGAATTTGAAACCCATTAAGGAAAATAATGAAAGTACACATCCATTACAATTGTTGATTTCGACGACAACATATGACTCATTAGCTATTCAGCTTTTATTAATAATTGAATGCTTCTAATGCATCATAACATAATATAATGTTATGCTGCACAACTGTTTTATTATATCGACCTTTCTGTATGCTTTTCCATAAAGATACATAGAAGAGAATCTGTTTATAAAAATAATTTTACTTGAAGATAGCCAGTAGGATCATTTTCAAATTTCCGTACAGAAGTGTTTGAAGGCTTTCTGGTCCAGAGATTTATTAAATTTCCCTGTGAGAACTACTGCTTTTCTTGATCTACGTCAATGACTTAGATCTCGATGTGCTGGGAAAAATTCAACATTTTCAGTTGACACAAAACGTCTAAGTATGCTGACCTATGAAGATGATAGTGATGGACTTGTGGAATGGGCCAATGAAAGTTAATGCAGAGAAGTGTAAACTTATACATTTTAATGTAAATAATAAGAGAGGCAATATAAAATAAAGGATACAATTCTAAAAGAGGTGCAGGAACAGAGATACCTAGTGGTATAAGGGCATAAATCATTGAAGGTGGCATAACAGGTTAAGGAAGTGATTAAAATGGCATGTGGGATCCTGGATTTTAAATAGAAGCATAAAGTACAAAGCAAGGAAACTATGGGGATTTTTTTACAAAACACTGGTTCAGCCTCAACTGGAAAACTATGCCTAACTCTGGCACCGCACTTCAGGAAGGATGTGACAGCATTAGAGAGGGTGCAGAAAAGAGTCACATGAATGGTTCCAGGGATGAATGTTATTACAAGGAGAGCCTGGAGAATTTGGGGTTATTGTCCTTACAGAAGAGAAGGTTGAGCAGTTCAAAAATATTGCAGGATCGAGACAGATTAGAGAGGAAGACTTCTTCCCATTACTGAAGGGGTTGAGAAAGACAGTGCAAGCATTTATGCTGAGTGGTAAAAGAACCAAAGGAGACATGAGCAAATCTGCCACTTTTCTCCCACCCTCTCATTCCACTTGCTTAAAACCTATTACATTTTCAATGTTCCCAGTTCTAATGAAATATCATCGATTCAAAAAAGTTAACTCTGTTTCTGTCTCCACAGTTGCTGCCAACTGTTTCCAACATTTGTTTCCGGCATTTTCTACTTTTGTGTCAGATTTCTAGAAGTCCGCAGCATTTTGCCTTTGTTTGAAACATGAGGAAAAGCTACTTTCACACAGCATGTGGTTAGGATCTGTAGTGCAATGTCTGAAAGTGTGGTGGACGCAGATTCAATCATGCCTTCCTCAAGGAAATTTATACAATCTGATTAGGCATCAGTAACATTTTGTTTAAAGTGATCAAAGTTTGAAATCACAGTTACTTACTAGGATAATAAAGCCAACAAAATAAAGTTGACCGTGCTTGATCAGCAAAGTAAAATAATTAACGAGATCTACTTTATGTTAGAACATTCAAAATTAACATGGAGTAAGTAGAAATTAACAGGCAAATTATGGCACCACACTGCATATGAAATGGAAATGCAACTAAAACAGATTCCATCAAGTTCTCAGTACTCACTCAGTCATCAGTGAACACTGAGAGTCACAAAATCTATGTTAATACTCTGTTCCCCTAATGAGGGATTTTACTTCACTTTAAAAGATGCAGGCTCCGATGAAACGGCCTCATTGCGCCAGTCTTGGGATGTCAAGAGGCTGTTAAATCTCTCAAGACATCTCACGAGATCGAACAAGAACTCGTTGAGTTGTGATCTGGATCCCGCCCACACTGGGTGGGATCCAGATTTGCATGTTTAAGTGAGCAGTTAGCCTCACTTAAATATGCCTGCGCCAGATTCTCCCAAGGTCCTGGATTGAATGACCGTGCCTAGGAGTCCTCACTACGGCACCGTTCAGCACAGCACAAATGTGGACCAGGGGTAACAGCATCTGAGGGGTCTCCCAGTCCAACAGAGGCCCCTGGGTGGTCTAGCTCTGGGGAGGGTGGCACCCTGCCACTGACACCTGGGTACAGAGCGCCAGGGGGCCTGGGTGGCACTACCAAGCTGTCGGGATACTGCCAGGTTGGCAGTACCAAATGCCCAGGTGGCAGGGTGCCCATGCTGGGGATCGGGCCCCGGGGTGTCCTGCCCTTATGAGGTGTGGTGATGGGGGCTCGTGGATCCCTAACAAGAAAGTAAGGGCATTGGGAGGGGGGGGGGGGGGTTCAGAGGCCACGGTGGTGTTCAAGAGATCGAGGTGGCATTTAAAAATGGCGCCGGGTCAGTTCCTGTAGGAAATTAAGTTAAGTGCGGCCTTTGCGGGGCATTGCTCGCCGAGACCAGAAAAAAAAGAGTCCCATTTGATAGTGGGGTCGTTCTCGCTGATTTAGGTGCCGAGAACACCCTCCTCTATGTGCCCAAAACGGGACTGTTTCCTCTAAATCGTGCCCTTAGTCTCTGAATTACCTCAAAAGCTGCTGTGTTGGATTGCCTCACTCAATGACTGCTCACACCCAATGGTTCAACCTCTTCTCCTGAAACTGCAATCCATATGATTTGCAAAGCTGCACTCCTATCTCTAAGTACTCGCCCTCTTTTGCAGACCACTAGCTTCATTAAACCAGCTCTGCCCCGGGTTTCTCCAAACTCCAGTCTCCTGACTGTAAAGAGGTATAAGTGTCTTCCAGGGCTTCTCTGACCCCAACTGCCTGGTATGAAAAAGGTGACCTTCTAGGATCTTCTCAGCTCCCCAGGATTTTCCTGGGTCTTGACTGCCTTGAGCTGCTAAAAATTCCCAGTGTTTCTCTATAAGCTGTAAAATACATGAGCCCAAACTGCAACCAACCCCTCTCCCAGCAAACACACAGATAATTGAAACCAGAGACTCTTCTTAAGCTTCACGCATCTCCATGATGTAGTCTTTCACTGAATATATCTAAATTAACTTAGCTTTCATTTCCAAAGCATAACATCTCTTTGGACGCTTTGTAAGCAGTATAGACATCCGTCTCCAGTTCTATAGCTAAGCAAGCCCACCTGCATTTTTATGGCTTCATATCTTCTATTCTGACTCTCGTCAACATACATGGGTAGCCTTCTGAACTGTCATATTCTATTCGGCGTTATGGCAATTTTTAAAGCACAGCATTTTAGTTACCTTACCTTCACAATAACAATCCCAGAACTCCGCATTGCCTCGAACATATTGACATAGACCATGAACTAGATATTCATCACATATTGGAATTGGATGTAGTGTGAAATTTAACATGGAAAGAAAAGTAATTAAATGCAGATGAACAGCAGCAAACATGAATGGTATCTTTCACCAAGCATCTATAATCTTTAAAATGTCTTCTAGGATATTTGAGAAGAAAGGAAATGACATTGAGTGGATGTTTCAAGGGAAATGAAACATCAGTAGCAAAATCATTTTATTATATTGTTCACTCTTCTGTCTATTTGGCTGCTTTGGAATTGTGTTTTTATGCGAGCGTGTCCTATGAAAACTTGTTTTTGGGCAACCAGGATGTATTGTTCTGCTTAGAATTATTGGTGAATTATATATGACTAAATTAATATTTCTTGTGGCAAGTTCAGGGTTTGTTGGTTATATTATTTCACTGGGAATGATCTGAAAAGAATGGCCTTGGGAGATTTGGGGAGAGGACAGCTTTAGTTGCCATGTATTGTGACATTATAAACATTTTATTAAAGTATTTACGGTACTGTTACATACTCATGAGTGCAGTTAGCTTGTACCCCCACATCCAAGGAATTACTTTCCCATGGTTCTGTAAAAGAAATAAGCAAGATGATCTGGTGAAATGAACAAATTGCACTGAAAGGGCTGTAATTAAATACAAAACATCAGAGCTCCTTAATAGGAATTATGCAAAGATAAGAATTTTTTACAGTCATTCATGGGTCATGGCGGTCGCTGGGAAGACCAATATTTATTTCCCATCCAGTATTGCTCTTGACAAAACACCACCTGAAACCGCCAAAACTCATGTTGTCTAGGTATTTCATAATTCTATTATGCAAGGATGTCTGAAATATTGACCCAGAGATCATGAAGGAATGGTGATTTAATTCAAAGATAGGGTGGTGTGTGATTAGGAGGTGAGGTGTTCCCATGTGGAAGCTTCCCTTGGCCCCCCAGGTAGTAGATATCACAGCTATTGGAGAAGGTGCTGTTGGAGAAGCCTTCATGAGTTGCTGCACTGCATCTTATAGATGGAATGCATTGTTGCTACAGTGTATCTGTTGTGGAAGGAGTCAATGTTTAAGCTGGTGGATGAGATGCCAAACAAGCCTTGCCTTGGAAGCTTCTTGAGTGTGGATGGAGCTGCACTTATTCAGGCAATTGGAGAGCATTCCATCACACTTCTGACTTGTAGTTAATGGATAGGCTTTGGGAAGTCAGGAGGTGAGTTGTTCAGCACAGAATTCCCAGCCTCTGTCTAGCGCTTGTATCACAATATTTATATAATCACTCCAGTTCAATTTCTATGCAATGATAATTGCCAGGATATTGATGGTGGAGGATTCAGTGATGGTAATGTCATTGAATGCCATGGGGAGATGGATGGATTATCTCTTCTTGGAGAAGGCCAATGCATGGCACATATGTCGCTAAACTTTTGCTTTCCACTTACCTGCATAAGCTTGAATGTTGTTGAGGTTTTGCTACATATGGGCATAGACGGCTTCAGTATCTGAAGAGTTGCGAATAGTTTTAAACATTGTGTAATCATCAACAAAAGTCCCCGGGCGCGATTCTCCACCCCCCCACACCAGGTGGGAGAATAGCGGGAGGGCCTCCCGACATTTTTCACGCCCTCCCGCTATTCTCCCCCCCCCCCCCCATGCCCGAACCATGCCACGAATCGCCGCTCGTCATTTTTTACGGCGAGCGGTGATTCTCCGAGGCCGATGGGCCGAGCGGCCGGGCCTTCATGCCCGTTTCAACATGGCAGCAAACACACCTGCTTGCTGCCGTCGTGAAATGGGCGCCAGATGCCCGTTTGGGGCATCCAGAGGACCAATTGGCACGGGAGCACCACGACTGTGCTCGGGAGGGAACAGGCCCGCGATCGGTGGGCACCGATCGCGGGCTGTGCGTCCGTAATGGACTCACTCTTTCCCCTCCGCCGCCCGGCAAGATCAAGCCGCCACGTCTTGCCGGGCGGCTGAGGAGAAAGACGCCAACTGCGCATGCGCGGGTTGGCGTTGTCCAACCTGCGCATGCGCGGCTGACGTCATCGGCCGCTTCAGCCGCCGTGACGCTTGACGTGCGGCCTTGATGACCGTCGTCAAGGCCGTGCCGCCGTGACGCAGGGGGCCGTGCTCCTACTCCCGCCCGGGGGGGAGAATTGATCTCAGAAGTGGCCGTGAAGGCTGCCGTGCGTCGCGGCCTGTCCCACGGCAGACTTTACGATTCTCCGCATTTGCGGAGAATCTCGCCCCCCATTTCTGACCTTGTGTTGGAGGGAAGGCCGTTGATGAAAGAGGTGAAGATGGTTGGGCCTAGGGTATATCTCAGAAGAACTCCTGCATCTACATCCTGGGCTGAAGATGATTGACCGCCATCAACCATAACCATATTCCTTTGTGCTAGGTATGACTCCAACCAGTGGAGAGTTTTGACCCTCATTCCCATTGACTCCAGTTTTGCTCGGGCTCCTTAATGCCACATTTGGTCAAATACTGCTTTAATGTCAAGGGCAATCACTCTTGCCTCACTTCTTGAAATCGGCTCCTTTGTCCACGTTTGGAACAAGGTTAAATGTGGCCAGGACCAAATTGCCCTTGCCAAACCTAAGCTGAACATCTTGTAGTTAAATTTCTGGTCAGTGGTGACCCCAGGATTCTGATATGGAGTATTCAGTGGGAAGATGCTTGAATTGTTGTCTCTTGTTGGAGATGGTCACTCCCTGGATATTTTGTGGCACAAAGATTACTTGCCACTTGTCAGCCCAGGTCTGAACATTATCTCGGTCTTAATGCATATGGGCATAGACTGTTTCAGCACGGGAAGAGTCGCAAATGGGCTACAAACTATGAACTATCATCAGCGAACATCCCTACTTCTAGCATTATGATGGAGTGAAGGTCAGCAATGAAACGGCTGGAATTTGTTGGGTGTTGACACTGACGTAAGGAACTCCCACAGCAGTGATCAAAGTAAGAAAATGAATTCCTTTACTTAAGTTTAGTAAAGAAACTCGTCAAAATGGCAATTGAAACTATTATCGCTGTTTCAGCAAACTCCACCAGAACCTTGATAGATCTTCAGCATTTGCAAAAAGTGTGCAAACGGAGATTAAGAAGAAAGAGCAAACTTGTATTTATGACTCCTTTCATGACTCTGGGACATCTGAACGCACTTGGCAGACAATGATAGGTGTAGTCACTTTTTGTAATTTTCGGGAAACACCACAGTGACTTAAAACATAGTAATACCCCATAAAAAAATAAGACAAACTTGAGAGAACTCCTCTACTGTTCTTTAAGTGGCGCTTGTGGGACTTTTATATGTTTAGCTGGGGGGATTGGTTGAACACCTAGCACCTCTAAAATCATAGTACACCCTCAATATGAGAGTAAAATCTATGTCTAGATTAATTGTCCAAATCCTGGGGTTGAGTTTAAACCTTAGAGGCAAGGGCACGACCATTGTCTTTGCTAATTAGGCATTTTGGCCAAATGATGCTGTACGAAATAACTGTCCTTTCAAATGAGGTTTTCCATGATGTTGATTTATATTTTGTTACAATAGAATTTCGTCAGTTTCCCACCGCATTTTCAGTTGGAAGGTTGTGCAACATATTTTATAATAGCAATCTCAAACATCTGGGAGCAATGTAAAAGTATGATTGATCAACAGTACTGCTTCAGCAACCTTCTCTGTCTGTTTAAGAAATGTATAACTGTGGATACAGATGACAGGATGACTTTTCTATATATTCATTCTTTACCGTTCCTGACATTTGGATTTCAAACCATTTGTTATTTTAAATCAAATGCCAAACAACTTGGGGCTGTGGTCATTCAATATATGTGAGCATACTCTGTACTCTCTATAAATGTATTTGCACTTGCCAATATTTTTCTTTCAACTTTTCAACTATGCATAGAGGCCAGAATGTATTCCATGATGATGTTTAAGTGGGAAAAATATCTTTATTGACACTCTCTGGTCAAGAATTTAATGCACGAACATCTCAATTCGTTACGTGCTTCAAATTTTTCCAGTAATGTTCCAAATTTTTATTCAATTTAACATGGTTTTGGAAAGTCGTATCATTTTTATTACAGTGATATGAGTTTGTTCAATAGCTGTGACAAATAAATTAAGTAAAAAGTAGCTTTTAATAGACAAATTACTTAATTTTACATGCATCTTGCTCCATGTGCTATTAATTGTAAATGTAGTCTAAGGATTTGCAACCTTCTCATTCACTTTGCCAACATGAATCAAAAAAAATAATTAAACTGGAAGTGCAGTGGCTTTGAACCGCATCACTGGGTAAGGACCTAAGAATCATCTTTAATCAGTTGACTCATGTCCAATTTGCAAGATGAATTAAAAAGATCATAATAATGAGAAGTATTGTGACCAATGAAGTATTCCACCCTTCTTCCCCCAGTGTGCCTTCACCTGGTAGTTGCACTGTATTGATTAATTGCAACAATACTGGCCTTGTTTAAAGTTTAGATATGATACCTGAGGGAAGCCACTTGCACTATTAATTAATCTTAATGAAACAACAGCTTGAACGGAGTGTGAGAGGATGTTTCCTAATGCAATAATATATCAAGATTTTTGTGTAATTATGTGAATAAATTTTACGTCTTGCAATCACACATGGCTGCTTCCATAAATATTATTCAGCACTATGGTTATGTGATGGGATTTTTTCTTTATTTGGTAACTCGGCTGATTACATTGATGGAGTGCAATATAGTAGAATGATTAGTCCACAGCAGTGCATATAGCTTTTTGAAATTGATGATAGTATGATAAAGAATGGCAATGTGTGTGATTGCTGTATTTGCAAGAATATAAGAGCTGGTCTGGGGTTTTCTTTTAGCGTGAAAACATCTTTTCAGATGGTCCTACTTGTGGTTAGTTTGAATGTATGTCTGCAAGATATTTGTACACCTCTTCTGGCCTCTTTGTGCATTCCCAATTATGACAGGTCCACCATTGGAGGCTGTGTCTTCAGTTGCCTCGGTCCCAAGTTCTGGAATTCTCTGCACCACCTTGTTTTCCTCCTTTAGGAATAGGGATAACCCTGGGAATTACAGGCCAGTTAGTCTTACTACTGGTCTGAAAACTCGACTGTGTTTGCAATTTTACCAAGATTTTTTTCAGTCACGGCCTGACACCCAGACATTTTGTGGGAAAATTCCACCCCATATACCCACCATTGTCCATTTCCCTTTGATAACTATGATTAAGAAAAATACCCTTATAACATATTCCCCTTGAATCTTTGAACACTTTGCACAAATTACCCTTTAATCCTCTTAATCCCAAATAATACAACCCTGGATTATGTAACCTCTCATTTTAATTTACCTCTTGATGTCCAGAAATCATTCTGGTAAAACTGCATTGCACTCCCACCAGGGCCAATATATCCTTCCTCTGGTCGTGTCCAGAACTGCTCACTTTACTCCAGGTTGGGTCCAACCATGCCCCTTCTTCTATTTCACGAGGTATAAAGGCTAGCATTCCATTAGCCTTTTTGAAAAATAAATTTAAGAGTACCCAATTAATTTTTTCCAATTAAGGGGCAATTTAGCATGTCCATACCTGCTACCTTGCACATCTTTGTGTTGTAGGCACGCAAACAAGAGGAGAATGTGCAAACTCAACACGGACAGTGAGCCAGAGCCAAAATCGAACCTGGGACCTCAGCGCTGTGAGACTGCACTGCTAACCACTGCGCCACTATGCTGCCCCTCCATTAGCCTTTTTGATTATTTTTTGCACCTGTTCACAATGTTTTAATGACCTGAAGACCTAGACCTGTTTCTTGCTTTTCACCATTTTAAAATACCTTGTTCTAAACTTTTGAGGTCCAAAGCGACTTCACAATTTTCCACATTGATATCCATTTGCCAGTTTTACCCAGCATACAGTCTGAAGAACTTGACTCATCTAACTCCACTAATATACCCATTCACCTGACCTATCAACATCGCTGTGTAATTTTATGTTCCCAGCTGCACTGCCCATCTTTGATTCATCAACAAGTTCAAATTTGTGTCTTTCTATTTCAAGTCATTATTTTTTTTTAAATTTAGAGTACCCAATTATTTTTTCCAATTAAGGGGCAATTTAGAGTGGCCAATCTATCTATACTGCACATCTTTGGGTTGTGGGGGTGAAACCCACGCAGACACGGGGAGAATGTGCAAACTCCACACGGACAGTGACCCAGGGCTGGGATTCGAACCCGGGTCCTCAGCGCCGTAGGTAGCAATGCTAACCACTGTGCCACCGTGCTGCCCCTTCAAGTCATTATTGAATAAATATTGAATGAATATTTGACGCTCTGACACAACTTTTGGTGGACACCAATAGTCACATACCGTCAATTAAGGATCTGGCCAATATGCCTACATTCTGTCCCCTCAGCCAATTTCCTCAGTCAATCATCTGCCTTCAATTCAATGAACCTCTTCTGAGGAACTTTATGAAATGTTTTCTAGCAGCCTATGTAAAGAACACCCATAAACATTTCCGTGTGCACATTACTTACCTCTTCAAAAGATTCAGTCAGAGGGCAGCACGGTGGCACAGTGGGTTACCCCTGCAGCCTCTCGCCGCCGAGGTCCCAGGTTCGATCCCGGCTCTGGGTCACTGTCTGTGTGTAGTTTGCACATTCTCCCCGTGTTTGCGTGGGTTTCGCCCCCACAACCCAAAGATGTGCAGGCTAGGTGGATTGGCCACGCTAAATTGCCCCTTAATTGGAAAAAAATGAATTGGGTACTCTAAATTTATTTTTTTTTAAAAAGAAGATTCAGTCAGCTTCACTGGGGATGACCTGCCCTTTACAAATACATGTTGACTCTCTGATCAGCTGAAAATATTGGAGGTGTTCAATCACCCTGCCTTAAGTATTGACTCTAGCCTTTTCCCAACAACAGATGTTAGACTAATTAGTATACACATCTCTTGCCTTTCTTAAAAAGCAGAACGACATGCCAAATTTTATAACCTAAAATAACTGGTTCTGAATCAAGAAAATGGAAGGTTATAGTTACGTCATTTGCAATGTTCTCACCTACTTTTAAGATCTTGGGTGGAAACCATCTTTTCCTGAATTCTTGTCATTCTTTAGTGTTATTGATTTCTCCATTACTCTTATTTTGCTTCGCTTAATCTTTCTGTCACTGATTCTCTAATAGTTTCCCTGGGACGTCAGGAATACTGACGTCTTACATCACTATAAATAATAAAGAAGAGTAATTAATCAACATACCTGCATTTCTTTACTTGCATTGACAATGGATGAAATTTTACCAGCTGTTTTTACCTGCTGTTTGGGTTGTAAAATGGAAATGGGAGAGAAACCGAACATGTTCCCACCACCGGTGGGTATTCCATTTTACAAGGTCACCGAAATCTTATGAGCAACGGAGCTGAGTATTTCCTTTTCATTCACTAATTGAGCGGTAGTGATATTGTCACTGGATTAGTAATCCATAGACCCAGGGTAATGCTCTGGTGACCCAGGTGGAAATCCCATCACAGCAAATGGTGAAATTTTAATTCAATTAAAAGAAATCTGGAATTAAAAGTGTGATGATGACCATGAAACCATTGTCGATTAAAATTAAGAACTATCTGGTTTACTAATGTCCTTTGGAGGAGGAAATCTGCCATCCTTATGTGGACTGGCCAACATGTGACTCCAGACGCACAGCAATGTGATTAACTCTTAAATGGCCTGGCAAGCCATTCAGTTCAAGGGCAATTGGGGATGGACAATAAATGCTGGCACAGCCAACGATGCCCACATCCCATGAATGAGTTTTTGACAGGCTTACGTCGCATGGTGAGTCCATCAGTTACATCAAGGCAGCTTTCCAGCAGCTTACTTGCAACGGAGGCCTTCTTTCCTGGGTGCACATTGGTCCAAGAAGAGCTCACTGCGGCACCCATGGTCGCTTCCATTGCTCCAATGGCACCGCTGGAAAGTTCATGCCTCCACTTGCCAGGCCTGCTTGTCTGGCCTTAGCACATCTAGAAATCACTCACTAGCCCTTCGTACGTTTGTGGCATGAAAGTGCCCTCTTCTTCTCATAGGATCACAGAATTTGCAGTGCAGAAGAAGGCCATTCAGCCCATCGAGTCTGCACAGGCCCATGGAAAGATCACCCTACCTAAGTCCACACCTCCACCCTATCCCCATAACCCCACCTAACCATTTGGACACTAAGAGCAATTTAGCACGGCCAATCTACCTAACCTGCACATCTATGGACTGCGGGTGGAAACCGGAGCACCCAGAGGAAACCCACGCAGCCACAGGGATAGCATGCAGACTCCGCACAGACAGTGACCCAAGCCAGGAATGGTTTCTGGGACCCTGGTGCTGTGACGCAACTGTGCTAACCACTGTGCTACCGTGCTGCTGTGTGCTAGCAGCCTTAGGAGCAGCTCTACGGGCTATGGCCAAAGCCTGGAGCAAAATGACCAGATAGTGCACCCTCTCACTCATGTGCCTCGAATTCGTAGTCCAGCACAATGGTTCTGATTCAGAGAGATTTGCATGGCGACGTATTGTAGATGTCTTTTGACATACGTTTTCTGAATAAAAATCTCCTTTTCATGTTACTGTTCATTGTGGCAGGGATAATGTGCAGTTAGACAGCATTGTTGCACTGTTTAAAATACATATACTTCACCATCAATATACATAGTAAAATAATTTGCCAACAATAACTTTTCCTGAAGCGCACCTTTTGATTTGTTTGTTGCAGTTGACGGCTGAAATGATTCTGCGTATAGCCAATGAGCCAGTTCTCCCTTACAGTGTCCTGGATGTAGCCCTGGAGGTTCAAGAACAACTTAAAGGTTGTGTTTCTTTCAAAGTTTATGGCCTTTTGATAGTGCAAGTGTTATATTATTATTCATTTACATTAGAAGAATATGCTAACATTGACACACATCCTTTCCATCCTTTGTTGTCCTGAGTTCCAGATGAATACTTTTTCCAATCCCCAACATTGGAATTGATTGACACAAACAATTATTTTCTTCATTATGTATCCTCAGTATTTTCTTGCATGTTATATACTCATACCGTGTGGATATTCATATGAGTTTCTTTTTTAAATTTAGAGTATCCAATTAATTTTTTTTCCAATTAAGGGCAATTTAGCATGACCAGTCCAACTACCCTGCACATCTTTGGGTTGTGAGAGCAAAACCCACGCAGATACAGAGAGAATGTGCAAACTCCACACAGACCAGAGCCAGGATCGAACCTGGGACCTCGGCGCCGGGAGGCAGCAATGCTAACCACTGTGCCACTGTACTGCCCTATTCATATGAGTTTGACTATTTTTTTTGTCAATCTATCTGCCAAGATGAGCAAAGACCTTATCAGCAATACAGTGATTTAGGAGATGGCGTTTGTGTGATGTTTTGTGCTGTGTTTCTTTTGGTATAATTCTTAATTATATATTCTACTTTTTAAAGATGACAGTGTTGCTTCCGATCAAATGTTGGCATCAGCCAATGCACTGAGGGAAACTGCACAACTTTTTCAATCAGATGAAATGCGGCCAGCTTATAATCCAAAGGAGCGGGACCCTGCCCATTTGAGAATGTTGAATGATGTGCTGCAGAACCTAGAGAAAAACTTCCTTATTGAACGTGCTCCACCAGGCTATTATAGGTATGAATACATCCCTATGTATATGTTACAGAATGGGACAATATAAGTGGTATTTATGATACAGAATTTTCAAATCTCTGACCAATTGTAGTTGCTGTTTTGAAAGAAGAATATGGGAAATAATGGTTCATGATGCTTGCATACTTAATTAATGCTTCCAGTCCTCTGGCGCCACCCCCATATCCAAGGCTCAGTGGAAGATTATGGTAAGAGCAAATTTACATCCCTGCATCTCCCCCAGACTGAGTAACTTTTCTACTTTGAGAACTGATAACCTGTGACATACATCCCCTTTATCTATTTTTATCTCATCCAACATCATACTCACCCTCCTTTACTGCTACATAGCCAACATTCTCTTCCCTAGTGAAGACTCTTCCTTTGACTGCTGCTTTATACAGTGCATCTGTTTAAAGACTTTTGGGACCATTTTTACCATTTTTATGTGTGTTGGTAATTTATTCTCCTACTGTCTCTTTCCTCCTTATTGGACATTATATTACTGGACTAATAATCCCAACACCTGGACTAATGACCTGGAGACAAGTTCAAATCCCACCATGATAAATTCTGGAATAAAATGTTAGTAACAGTACCAATGACCACAGATCATTGTGAAATCATCTAATTCACTAATACCCTTCAGAGAAGAAAATCTGCCATTCTTATCTGATTTGGCCTTGATCTGACTCCACACCCCAGCAATGTTGTTGACTCTTAACTGCCCTTTGAAATGGCTTACAGCCTTGGTTCAAACATGGACAAAAGAGCTGAATGCCAGAGGTGAGGTGAGAGTGACTGTCCTTGACATCAAGGCAACATTTGACTGAGTATGGCATGAAGGAGCCCCAGCAAAACTGGAGTCAATGGGAATCACGAGCAAAACTCTTCGCTGGTTGGAATCATACCCGGCACAAAGGAAGGTGCCTATAATGGTTGGAGCTCAATCATCTAGCTCCAGGACATTACTGTAGGTATTCCTCCGGTTAGAGTCCTAGGCTCAACCATCTCCAGCTGCTTCATCAGTGGCCTTCCTTCCACCATAAGGTCAGAAGTGGGATGTTTATGGGCGGCATGGTGGTGTAGTGGTGAGCGCTGCTGCTTCACAGTGCTGAGGGCCCGGGTTCAATCCCAGCCCTGGGTCAGTGTCTATGTGGAGTTTGAACATTCTCCCCGTGTCTGTGTGGAACTCACTCCCACAACCCAAAAAGATATGCAGGTAGGTGAATTGGACATGCTAAATTGTCACTTAATTGAGAAAAAAAGCATTGGTTACTCTAAATGTATTTTAAAAAATGAAGTGGGGATGTTCGCAGATGACTCGGCCCCATTCATGAGTCCTCAGATACTGAAGCAACTCATTACCAAATGCAATAAGACCTGGGCAATATGCAGGCTGGGGCTGACAAATGGCAAGTGACATTTGCACATACAAGTGTCAGGCAATGACTATCTCCAACAAGAGAGATTCTAACCATCACCCCATTACATTCAATGGCATTACTATCACTGGGTTACCATTGACCAGAAACTGAACTGGATTGGCCATATAAATAATGTGGCTACCAGAGCAGGCATGAGGCTAGGACTCCTGCAATGAGTAATTCACCTCTTGACCCATCAAAGCCTGGCCACAATCTACAAGGCACAAGTCAGGAGTGTGATATTCCCCACTTGCCTGTATGAGTGGAGCTCCAACGACACTCAAGAACCTCAACCATCGAGGACAAGGCAGCCCACTTAATTGCTACCCCTTCCACAAACATTCAATCGTTCCACCACCGATGAACAGTAGCCGCTGTGTGTACCATCTATATGTTGTACTGCAGGAAATCGTCAAGGTTCCCTCGACAACACCTTCGAAACACACGACCACTACCATCTATAAGGACAAGGGCAGCAGATACCTGGGAACACCACGCCTGGAAGTTCTCCTCCAAGATACTGACCATCCCGAGTTGGAAATATATCGTCATATCTTCAGTGTTGCTGGATCAAAATCCTGGAATTCCCTCTCTAACTGCACTGTGGGTGTACCTACACTTCAGAGACTGCCGCGGTCCAAGAAGGCAGCTCACCACCACCTTCTGAAGGGATGGCAATGAATGCTGGTCGAGCCAGTGACGCCCACATCCTGGAAATGAATTTTTATAAAAGAACCACCGAATTGTTATGAGAATGTTACTGCTGTGTTGGGAATACTTTCAGCACAAGGAATAGAGTGATTCTAGAAAGCAGCTTGTGACCACTTTCTCAGGGGCAATAAAGGGTGGGCACGAAATGCTGCCCATGCCAGAGATGCCCACATCCCGTGAATGAATTTTTAAAAAAACGTTTTGGTTCTTCACCGGATTGTGAACCTTATATTTATTGTCATACACTTCCTATTTTGTTTCATTTTGACCTCTATATCTTTTGTTATCCAGGGCCCAATATCTTTTTATGCTCCTCCTTTCCCTCATGAGAATGCATCTATACCCAAACTACCTCCTCTTTGAAGGCCTCTTGTTGTTCAATTGTTGTCTGACCCGCTAATTTTTGATTTCAACCAGATCCCTTTTCAACTCACTGAAGTAAATCCATCTGCAGCTAAGCAATTTCATACTTGATTTTGTTTTATCATTCTCCATAACTATTCTGCACCGTATTCCTAATGTTCCCCAGATTCTCTGCCACTGAAATCTGCGCCACTTACTCAATAAGGAACTTCATTCCCCAGAACTCGGTCCATCTAATTTTTCCTCATTGGACTGGAAATGCATTGACGAGAAAAATTCTCTTGTACGTATTTCAGAAATGCATCTCTCGCTTTGTCCTTCACTGTGTCACTATATTCCAGCCTGTATTAGGATAATTGAAGAACCCCAGTTAACACGAGTCTACATTTTGTAATTTGTCCCAAATTTGCTCCACAACTTCCCACTGTTTGGTGGTCTGTAGTAAACATACGGTAGCGCAATAGCCCATCTATTGTTCCTTAAGCCTATTCAAATAAATTCTGACTACACCCCCTCACAACACATCAAGCCTCTCCAGTGCATGATAATTCTTTGATCAATATTGTCATGACCCCTGACACTTCCCTGTCTGGATGCTGAATTTAGTAGTACAAAATCCCAACACCAACTCACGGATTTCTCCGAATCCAACCTAAACAAGCAGTAATATAAAAGAAACTATAATGATACTCTGTGCACCTTGCAAAGAGACCTGATTCAAAATTAAAGCATTGATAGATAACTAATTAGCTCTGGGACTGTTGAGCAGCTTTTATTTTATTATTTGAGTCTACACTTCTGAGCATTGATAAACACATTCCAGCTGTTCATTGTAAAATGTCATTTTAAATAACGAGAGATTGGGAAGTGTTGGAATTCAGCGGGGTCTGGGCGTTTTTGTACACAAATCACTAAGAATTGCCAAGATGGTTGAGCCCAGGATACTATCCTGAGGAACTCCTGCAGTGATGTCCTGGATGATTGACCTCCAACAATCTCAATAATCTTCCTTTGTGATAGGTATGATGCCAACCAGTGAAGAGTTTTCCCCCTGATTCCCATTAACCCCAGTTTTGCTCGTGCTCTTTAATGCTTCAATCAGTCAAATGCTGCTTTGATGTCAAGGGCTGTCGCTTACACCTCACTTCATGAATTTAATAATAATAATCATCTTTATTGTCACAAGTAGGCCTACGTTAACACTGCAATGAAGTTACTGTGAAAAGCCCCTAGTCGCCACACTCTAGCGCCTGTTCGGGTACACAGAGGGAGAATTCAGAATGTCCAAATTACCTAACAGCACATCTTTCGGGACTTGTGGGAGGAAACTGGAGCACCTGGAGGAAACCCACGCAGACGCAGGGAGAACGTATAGACTCCGCACAGACAGTGACCCAAGCTGGGAATCGAACCTGGGACCCTGACGCTGTGAAGCCATAGTGCAGCCCTATTTTCAGTTCTTCTGTCGACGTTTCGACCAAGGCGGTATTGAGGTACTGATCCAATGGATCAGTTCTACACTCTGCAGTCCTGCTATTCAGATCTCGGCACTGCAAATGACAGGAAACACGCTATCAAACGCGCCCGCTACGGAACTTTGTTCCCATTTAGTTGAATTGCGCCCTAAGTGTCATTTTGCATGGCAGGGTGTTTCCTGCCAGCTTTTGGGTGAGATCTGTACCAGTATTCACCCACACTTCGTCATTTTTTTGGGGCCTTGTGGTATTTCTCTCCAGTCTAGCCAACACTTTGAAATTCTTTTCAATAGTGGACAGTTGAACTTGCCAGCGAGACCAACTGCTTAGAGATCGTGCTGCCATTTTGAAAGGGTGCTCTGATCTCTAAGTGTGCTTGAGAGTCCCCAACCTATAGATTTTGGTACCCCCACACACATGGGTATTACCTCCCCCAAGTGAGGACTCCCTGCTTTGGGGTCGCTAAGGTCCTCTCCTTTTCAGGTCACCCCATACCCCCTTTCAGGCCCCCCACCCTTCACCCCTCAACCTTTATGTGGCCCCTTCATACCTGCCTTTCACCCCCCCCCCCCCACACCTTTCATGGATGTGGCCCACCCCAGGTCTTGATCATTGGCAGTGCCACCCTGGCATCCAGGCACTCTGGCACCAGCAGGTAATCCTGGCAGTGACAGCCAGGCACCTAGGCAGTGCCTGGGTAGCAGTGTTAGGGGGCTTGGTTGGTAGTATCAAGATGCCCAGGTGCCAGTGGGAGTGCAGGGATGCCATTCTGCCCTGTCTGCAACCACCTCCAATGGTCAGGGAGAACCCCCTCCCCCTCGACCTGGTCCACATCTTTGTGGACTAGTACTAAATGGCACCCTGGCGAGGTCATGGATGAATCCGGCAAATGCATATTTAAAAGAACCATTTCATATCTGGGTCTCGCTCAGCGAGGACGAGATCCAGATCCCGTCGACTTGTGAGATTTGGTGGAATCTCACACGTTTTAAGCGTCGCGAATTTTAAGCGTTGCGTAGTTACCTGCCACAGACTGAGTCCAGCAGCTGTGTCCTTTAAGCCTCAGCTGACTCAATCAGTAATGGTGCTACCGAGCCACCTTTGGTTGTGGACATTGAAGTCCCCTACCCAGAGTACATTCTGTGCCCTTGCCACCGTCAGTGCTTCCTCTAATTGGCATTCATCAGCTGGAGATGATAATCAGCAGTTGGTTTCCTTGCCCATGTCTAACCTATAGCCATGAGACACCATTGGGTCCACAGACGATGTTGCGGGAACCCAGGGCAATTCCCTCCCGACAATATACCACTGTTCCACCACCTCTGGTGTGTCTGTCCTGCCAGTGGGACAGGACATAGCCAGGATGGTGATGGTGGAGTCATAGACATTGTCTGTGAGGTATGGTCCCGTGAGTATGAAAGTGTGAAAGTTTGCGAAAGTCAGTTGTCCCAATTCTGGCATTGGCAGCCAGATGTTAGTCAGGAAGACTTTGCAGAATCAACATGTTTGTGGGTTGCCAAGTGATCCATGTGGTTTCATTCCTTTATGCCAGTTTTGTAGTTGATTTGCTGTAAATGCGTGGCTTGCTGGGCCATTTCAGAGGGAATTTAAGAGTCACATACATTGCTGTGGGTCTGGGATCACATGTAGGCCAGACCAAGTAAGGACAGCAGATTTCCTTCCCTAAAGGACATTCATGAGCCAGATGGATTTTTATGAGAGCTAATAACGTAAATAATTTAAATTCCTCCAGTTGCTGTGCTGTGTCCCCAGAGCATTAGCCTGGACATCTGGATTATTAGTCCAGTGATATTACCACAACACTTCTCTCTTAGTATAAGAGTAAGTCTTACCCGATTATATGAGCTTTTGGTAAGACCACAAATGGAGTCCCTTTCCCAAAGGGAAAGATATACTTGTCTTAGAAGGCGTGCAACAAATGGTCAGGAGACTGATTTCGGGAATGGGGAGCTTGTCTTGTGAGGAGCGATTGAGTAGACTAGGTCTATATTCTCTTGAATTTAGAAGAGTGCAAAGTAATCAAATTGAAACAGACAACATTTGTAAGCACTTGGCAGGATAGATGGTGGGAGGATGTTTCCATTTTATGGAGAGTGTAGAAATAAGTGTCATAGTCTCAGAATAAGTGATCATCCATGTGGGACTGAGAGAAGAAACGTCTTCACTCGGGTTGTGAATATTTGGAATTCTGTAGGGAGCTGTGGGATGCATAGTTGTTGAGTATATTCAAAACAGAGATAATTGATTTTTGGATAACAACGAAATTAATAGATATGGGGAGAATGCAGGAAGGTGGAATTGAGGTAGAAGATCAGCCTTGATCTTATTGAATGGCAAAGCAGACTCAAAGTGTCCTGCTCCTATTTCTTACCTTCACCCTGAGGTGGACTATCACAGGCCCACTCACTCCAGGATGTCAACCTAATGAACTGGACTGACATACTAATACATTTGTGCAGTGCTGATGTTAAACTGAGGCCCTGTATAAATGTTTTTGTGGTTCAGTTGGATATTATAGATCGCGTGGTAGTATCTAAAGAAGAGCATTCTTCTCCTTGTACCCTTGGTAACATTTTTATCCTGCAACCAACATCGTCAGATAAAGATTAAATGGCCTTTGATCTCACTGCTGTGTGTGGGATCTTATATATCTATACAATTGTTGGCATATTCATCTGCAGTATATTACAGCAGTGACAACACATCAAAGAAATTTAATGTATATCAAGCACTTTGGAATGTCCCAAAAGACATGAAAAAGTGCAATATATATTTAAGTTCTTTATGTCCAAAATATTTTACATAATTAAGGTTTTTAGAATAATGAGTTACTCAAATAAGTCAATAAACAGCCATACTCCGCTGTGGAATGTGGAATAAGGCAATAAATAGCTTTGATTACAGCTTCTGTTTGGTGAGACTTCAGACGCTGCAAAAAAGGTAACATTTTCGATAAATCAATATCTTCTTTTGATGAATAGCCCTACTTTCTGAGAAATTGATTTTTTATGCATTTTATAAATTTATTATCATATTTAAAAACAAGGATGTATTGTAAGTCAGAAGAACTGGGCTTTTGAATCAATCATGATGTCTCTCGAAAGATACCCACACAAAAGCCTTTCAGATGTATTTAGTCCCAGTCGCAGAGGTGCAGTCATTTGTGGGACAAAAAAGGGAAGCTTTGGGACATTTTTCTTCACAGCACCGCAGTGAGTATTGATTTGGTTGAACCAGGTCTGTCAGCTGAGGCATTATAAATAAGGCAATTCTTCATCTGTAAACAGGGAGGCTTAGGTGTAATTTACAGCCAGTGACCTTCAGAAAACAAAGCAAGTTTAGATCATTAAGGGTACATCCATAATTTAAATCCAGTCTGTAATTTGGATCAAAGTATTCTTTTCCTTTAGGCTTTCCCATATGTTAGGGTTCAGAGCTCACCAATTAGAAATATCAGTCAATGACCTTGATTTCTTTGAAAAACAAATGATCTCTCAGTCTTCCAGAAATAATTTTGCATAAATGTGATTTGTAATTTATCTTGATACAATTCAGAACCTATAACAAATGCTGTAAACAATGCTTTCCAATTAACATCAGTAGCTTTTGGTGCTATGAAAGCCTAGATTTCAAATCCAGTAATTATTTTAGCATCAAATCTGTTTAAATGCACTGCAGTCACTTTCAGTAAATTGGAGAAGAAACTTCAGACAACGGGCACAATCTAATCAAATTGGGACAGAGTCACAAACAACATGACCCAGGGATCTTATATGTGGACTGGATGCCCTAAGTGTATTTCTCCTGCCTTCCAGAAGGTGGATTAATGAGCACTCTATTCAGTTGAGATCAGTTGTAAATTAACTAACTGGTGTATTTTATATGCACGACTGAACAGAGTAGAGTTTGTATTGAAATTGTATCTATTCCCTTCATTCCTCAGAGTCCCGCGATGAGCATGTTTAGCCTAATGTTTCCCAACGCTCGCAGCTCTGAGAAACACCACGCTATCTAACGGGGCTGTGTTGCAAATTGGCGGCTTAGCGGGGAATTCCCTGCCGAGGCCGCACTTTAGCGGAACTCGTCAGTGCAGGAAGAAATCGGGGCGTCATTTTTAAATGGCATCCCGATCTCATGACCTCCCCTGAGGCGAGCCCCGAACCCTCCAAAGCCCCAACTCAACCAGAAGGGGATCCTTGGGGGCCCTCGCACCCTACCTCACACATGCCAGGCACTCACCAGGCCTGTTCTCCTCCCTGTAAAAATGCCAGCCTGGCACCTTGACACTGCCAGCATGGCACTGTGGCAATGACCTGCCAGCTGACAGTGCCAGCCCAGCTCCCAGATGACAGTGCCAGGCTGGCAGTGCCAAGGTGCCTCAGTGGCACCAGCAATGCCAGGGTGCCACCCTGCCCAGTGCACAGCCACTTGGGGGCCTGCAATCCCCTCGGAGACCCCCCCTCCCAAGTGCCATTTAGTCTGGTCCCCATTTGTGCGGACCAGCACTCAACGGTGCTCGTCCAAGATCTCCAACACCTCCAAGACAAAGGGGGTAGATCTCAATGCCTTAGGTAGATCAGGGGAGTGCATATTAGAATGAGACGAGCTTTCTCACTCTCATATGCAGATTTGCAAGATACTGATCTCGCTCACACTGGATGGGATTCAGATCCCAACGTCTCGTGAGATCACATTAGATCTCATGATTCGTGGCAAGCCTGATAGATCCTGGAAGAGGGATATCCGAGCATCTATCGGCTGCACCGATAGATCACAACCAATATTTGTAACACAAAAGATGTGTGAGCTGAAAAGATCTCATTCGCAGGAGTTTGCACTCATTGTTCTATTTGGTTCAGGATGAGAGTTACTCAATTAAGTGGACACTGCGTTCCCTATGATTAGAAAGTTAACTTTGTTGTTCATAGTCTTGAAACAACATGACCCAGGGATCTTATATGTGGACTGGATGCCCTAAGTGTATTTCTCCTGCCTTCCAGAAGGTGGATTAATGAGCACTCTATTTAGTTGAGATCAGTTGTATATTAACTAACTGGTGTATTTTATATGCACGACTGAACAGAGTAGAGTTTGTATTGAAATTGTATCTATTCCCTTCATTCCTCGAAACATCAAAAATGATAAATCCTGCAAACATAGCCCTTAAAATGTGTCTCACTTCACTGTACAGGTTAGGATTTGCTGGGCTAATTCGTGTAAATTTTGGAGGAAGAATTATTCACCTTTCAGTTTCAAATAATCCACATATTACAACAGATTGCATTGTAGAATTCTGTGTGTCTCTGAAATGCACAAATGAACCTCATTGGCTCAAAGATATATATGCTTATGAGAAATGTATATGAGCCTAGCTAGCTTTCTCAGAAAGCCTGTGTGTAGGTGGAAATTAATTCCTTATTAGTTAAAATTAACATAATTAACATAACAAATTAACATAATCTTAATATAAATGAATTTGAAATTGTTCAGAGGTCAAATGGCAATGATCTTGAAATTTCACACAAGTGTTGCTTCACAATGTGAAACAATGTAAGAATTAAGCATCTTGGGATGTTTTTCTCCATTACGGGTGCCACATTTGAAACAACTTCCTGTTCTTGGTAGCCTGGTGAAAATCCAAATTGAATGTTATCTATTCCTTGCATTGGACTAAAAGTCTTTTGAATGTGAATAAAATATTCTCATGTAAGATTGTAACTTACTGTAGGGGGAGCATGCGCATCTGAAGTTACATAGATACATACAGTGCAGAAGGAGGCCACTCGGCCCATCGAGTCTGCATCGACCCACTTAAGCCCTCACTTCCACCCTATGCCTGTAACCCAATAACCCCTCCTAACCTTTTTGGACACTAAGGGCAATTTAGCATGGCCAAACCACCTAACCTGCACGTCTTTGGACTGTGGAAGAAAACCGGAGCACCCGGAGGAAACCAACGCAGACACGGGGGGAACGTGTAGACTCCGCACAGACAGTGACCCCAGGCAGGAATTGAATCTGGGACCCTGGCGCTGTGAAGCCACAATGCTAGCCACGAGTGCTACCGTGCTGCCCACAACTTTGCATCAACAACTTTGGATTTCAGTGTTTCTTGTGTTTATTTTTTTTCAAAACAGTAGAAAAAATGTTGTATACACGTCTTGCTGAGTTACAAAGATGACTCACTACTTGATTTCCCATGTCAGGGCTGTTCTTGTGCTTTCAGTTTCTTGGTGGTTGTGTTAACTTTGGAAAGACGTTGATCAGCTTTATAGAAAGATCACATTGATGCAGTCAGTAGTCCCCAACTCACTGGGAAATCCTAAAATGGAGAGAAAAAAACATGAGCTGTTACAGGGGAGAGTTCAAAGGAAATCAGATGTAGCAATAAGCTCAGTTACACAAAGCAGAAGTAACCTAAAGGGATTTGCCTTCACACTGTAACTTCACTCATGCCAGCAGTGGTATATTAGCTGAGCTCGAAAAAGCACTGATGGCTTTGGTCACCTTCATGCCATTGGTCAGAAGTCATTTGTGGAATGACACTGCAAATGATTTTAACTGTGCAGAGATAATTGAATAACTGTTCATTGAATTGAAATCTATGGTAACCAGTCTATGAAACATTCTTGCTGTCCATGAATGCATTTTCCTCTGTTTTCCTGGCGTGATGCTCAGTTCAGAATCCTTAGTGTCTTAACAGCATGGAGTCTGCTGCTATTACAGCATCTCCTGCCACAGCAGGTTTTTACATGCTGTTCTAGGCTTCAATCTTGTGGAAAATGTGGTCTTAATTACACCATCGGCAATGAGCACATAGTGCATCCAGACTGCTAAATTGAACACCACATGCGGTGATTGCTACATACTTGTTGGCTTGTTGCAATAACATGAAATGCAGCTATCAAATTCTCCAAGCAAATAGTGACAGCCCATAGAATGGGAATGCAAACAATAGTGTGAATTTGAGGCAATATCTGAGCACTGAATGAACGCAGTTTGCCATTCACCTCACTGACAGCTGTCCACAGACTTTCTGTGCCTTGTCAACAGAGATTTCCACTAATCCAGCGTCTCTGCCAGTATAGTAGCCGCTACATGGAACTTATGGGGCGGGATTCTCCCAGCCCAGCCCCGGACCGGAGAATCCCCGCAACCGTGCCATGCCGCCCCAATGCCGGCAGGCGATTCTCCTCAGAGAGAAGAATCGGCGCCATTGGCTCCGGCGCGTTTGGCGCGGCGCCGGTCACGGGATGCATTACGCGGCCAGGCCACCGATTCTCTGGCCTGGATGGGCCTAGCAGCCGCTCGAAAAAGGCAGAGGTCCGCCGGCACCATCCACACCTGGTTGCACCCGGCGGGAACTCTGTGCGCATGGTCGGGGGGCGGCCTGTGGGGGGGGGGGAGGAGAGAGGGGGGCTCCGACTGCGGGGGTGCCTCCGATGGGGCATGGCCCACGGTCGGGGCCCACCGTTTGGCGAGCCGGCCTCTCGCTCCCCGGGCCTATTTTCTTACGCGCCGGCCCCTGAACTCCCGCACCATGTTGCGTTGGGGCCAGCACGTTGAGGAAGGCCACTGCGCATGAGCGGGTTGGCGCGGAGCACAGTTTGTGCCGGAATGGGAGGCTGGAGCGGCGTGAACCGCTCCAGCGCCATGCTGGCCTCCGTAAGGGGCCAGAATCGGTACTCCCAGTGGCCCGCCGGCGTTTCCAACGGCGTGGAGAATCCCGCACTGAGTGTCTGAACAGGGCAAGAAACAGTGGGAGGCTTTTGCGTGTGCAAATGGAAATGTGGGCGCAAAGTCCAGCGAGAGCCTGAAACCGGGAATCTCATGGAGGAGATCTCGGCTCTTGATTCTCTCCACCCTCTACCAATGTCGTAATGAAGTTCCCGCCCAGGCAGGATGGGAATCTAATTTCCATACATTTAAATATCATTGGTAGACTTCCCGCTCTATCATCCCCTCATATTGGGAATTCCTCATGTCTGCGGGGTTTACAACTGTTTAAGACATGAACCAGGCGAAGGGAACCCTCCACGGGTGCACAGGTAAGTAAAGCCCCAGAGGCAGCGGTATATGCCTGGGCAGTACCCTGGCACTGTCCCCTGTCACTACCTCCCATGACATTTTGACAATACCCTAACAATAACACTTGGCACCCGAACATTACTCATTGGCACTGCCCTCCTGGGGAAGGGGGGAACGGGAGAGAGAGTGGGGTCTCTGTGTCCATGGAGGGTTCTTAGTTTATTTTTGTTCCAGAGATCAGGCTGCCCGTTAACGGCTCTTTCAAGCCCCATCCCGCGAGCATGACAGTGTGAGACATGCCTCCAGCTTTTATGTTTTACGAAGCACTGGAGAGAATTCTGCCTGTGCAGCCAGTGAGCTGCACACTGCTTCTCCCACTTGGTCCAGCATAGAGAAAAAAATAGGGAAATTCCCACCAAGTGAGGTTCTTCAGCCAATCACATTGATGAATCCTCACTGGCTGGTTTTTCGTCATGGAAGCAGGAATCTGGAGCTGGGAATCTGGTGGTGCTGGCAGACAGGATTTTCATCCCTTGGAGGGCTCCTCCGGCAGGCCCAAGATGGGGGCAGGTCAATGCCGGAACAGCCAAGTTGAAAGACTTACCTCCTTTCACAGAAACAGTTCTACAGATCAGTGTAAAACCCCCCCTCACTGTCCTTCACCCTCACCACCTTCATCTCCACTCATGCGCCCTTCACCTCCCTCCCCCTCAACCCACTCACCCCATATTTCTAAACAGGACTCGCAAGCTCTATAATAACATTTGGAAGTCATTGAAGTGCTTGTTGTTTTGTCAAAATACACATGGAAAACATTCAGAAATCATGATCTAATTCAGAAGTGTGTATATCTGTAAAAAAAAATATATATATATCACTTGAATAGGCACATGAGAAACCATTATACTCTTCATAAGCTCATGAATCTGTTAAAGCCATGGAGGTCCCTGGACAACTGAATAAACAAACTGAGCAACACAGAATCCATCTGTACTTTTGAAAACTGCCAAAAGCTGATGCATCTGTCAAAACTTTCAAACAGCCAAAACGTTGGCTGAGCAGATGAGCGTTTAAATAGTTAGCTCTGGATCTCAACTTGGCGAGCCTTTCGGTATTGTGAAATGCAGAATAGAAGTTTATCCAGTGGATAATCTATTCCTATTCAGCTTTTCCAATTTTACAGTGCGGTTCCTTCACTTGTCAGCTTGCCATTTGATAGAGGTAACGATCTGACAGTCGATTATTTAATACTTGCTTACCTTTTCCAATCACTGCACTACACTTTATTGCTCATGGGTTGTGCGTGTCCCTGGCTTGGCCAGCATTTGTTGCACATCTCTACTGCCCGTGAACTGAGTCGTTAATTTAGCCATTTCAGAGAGCAGTTAAGAGTCAACCACATTGCTGTGGATTTGGAGTCACATGTAAGCCAGACCAGGTAAAGATGGCAGTTTTCCTTCCCTGAAGGACATAGTGAACCAGATGGGTTTTTGCAAAAATGGGCAATGTTTTCATGGTCATCATCAGACTCTTAATCCCAGTTCTTCATTGAATTTCAAATATCTTCCCTGGTGAGATTCGGATCAGGGTCCCCAAAGCATTATCCCGGGTCTCTGAATTACTGGACCTGTGAAATCCTGAACCTGTTAAGACTTAATTACCTGCAAAGACTCGCATTCAAAGTATCGTCTTGCATCTTTGACTTTGTCTGTATATATGTTTCTGTAACCTACCTCTTCATTCACCTGAGGAAGGTATGATGTCTTGCAACACCAGGTTAAAGTCCAACAGGTTTGTTTCGAATCACTAGCTTTCGGAGCACTGCTCCTTCCTCAGGTGAATGAGGAAGGAGCAGTGCTCCGAAAGCTAGTGATTCGAAGCAAACCTGTTGGAGTTTAACCTGGTGTTGTAAGACTTCTTACTGTGCTCACTCCAGTCCAATGCCGGAATCTCCACATCTGAATTACTAGTCCAATGACAATACCACAATGCCACGGCAGATAAAAATGAAGATACTTTTTAAATAATGTATAGGCAGCAGCTACAGCAATGGCTGCTGATTTTTGCCAAAATGGGACCACTTCGTCTCTCGGATTATTAAGATCCCTACCCCACCAAAATCCTGCCTCCGGCAGGTGAGATGCAAACACAGGAATGTCACAGAGGATTGGTCCCATCTCCTGATTTCCATCTCTGATGGGAAAATCCAAATTTTAGAGTCATAATAAAGTGCAAAATCCATAGAACCATAGACTCCTGACAGTGCAGAAGGAGGCCAATCGGCCCATTGACCCTCTGAAAGAGCACCCCACCTCAACCCACTCCCCCACCCCACCTCTGTAACCCCACCTAACCTGCACATATCTTTGGACACTAAGGGTCAATTTAGCATGGCCAATCTACCTAAACTGCATACCTTTGGACTTTTGTAGACATTTAATAATGTTTTAGCCTCTAAACAGCAGAATCATCCCAAAGTAATGAAATATAGCAAGATGTATAAGCAGATAAAATCAAATCTTAAGGTTAAAAATGACCAACCACTGATCTTCCCTCCATTTAGTTTAATATTTTAACTTAGGTGGGCATTTTCTGTACAAACAAGTTCAGACGGGGTGAATGGCATTCTGAAGTGGAAAATAAATGGCACAAGTTCAAAGGTTTGCAGCGAATACTGCACGTAATGCCACAATCTGTGGTCCATACACTTCCATTTCTGTACAGATTTATTACAATACTAAGCATTGCAGACCCACGTAATTATTTCTGCAAGAAAACTCATTAGGATAATGAACATGGGGCACAGAAAGTGTTAAAATAGCCCAATGATTTTGGCAGCTCCTGCAGTAAATAATGGAAATCAGACTATCTTGCAAAGAGAATATTTGACGATGAAGCCAGCATTTCCATCAATAATGTATGCACTTATCTGCTTGTAAATGATTCATAACCGAGGAAAATGACTTTTTTTGGACTTGTTTTGCACAGGCCTTCCCAACAGTGTATTAAGACTGGTCTGTCACATATAACAAGGTATTTTATCTCCTTCAGGAATGTGGTCCCAGGTTATTAATCAAATTCAATGTTCACGACTAGACTCTTCTCAGTCACTGTGGTTTGTCACCGTGAAGAGCTCATTAAAATGACACATGAATTCTAATTTCATTAACATTCAATCAATAATGTATTTGTTTCCTTTTTGGTGCCTTATCACAGTTTAATGCACCTTGTTAGCCAAGTGGTAATTTATATTTATGATTTATATAAATAACCAACAAAGAACTTCACTTGGGTTTGTGTGTAGGAAGGCGAGAAGTAGGCCCTTCAGCCCTCGGGCCTGGCTGCCATTCTGTGAGAAAACTCCTGTGAATTCTCAGGATGATTTTCATTTACACATACAATGCAAAATATTAGTTAAGCCTCGGTTAGAGCGTTATGGAATTTTGAGCATTGCTAATAGTGAAACGATATTAAAGCCACAAAAGTTTACACTACAGCATGCAGTTTTTAAAAATATTCTTTCACGGGATTTGGGAGTCGCTGGCAAGGCCAGAATTTATTTTCCATCTCTAATTGCCTTTGAGAAAGTGGTGGTTAGCCCCCTTCTTGAACTACTGTAGTCCATATAGTTCAGATACTCCTTAATGCTGTTAGGGAGAGAGTTCCTTGTTTTGATCCAGTGAAGGAACAGCAATATAGTTTCAAGTTAAGATGGTGGATCTTGAAGGTGGTGGTGGTGCTCCTTTGTATCTGCTGCTTTTACACTTCTAGGTGGTACAAGTTGCAGGTTTGGAAGATACTGCTGAAGGAGCCTTGGCAAGTTGCTGCAGTTCATCTTGTAGATGGGCCACACTGCTGCCACTCTGTGTCAGTGGTGGAGGGGATGAATGTTTAAGGTGGTGCATGGGGTGCCAATCAAGTGGGTTGCTTTCTCCTGGATGGTGTTGAGCTTCTTGAGTGTTATTATTCAAGTGGAGAGTTTCACACTCTTGACGTAAGTTTTGTTGATGACCGATAGATTTGGGGGAGTCAGGAGGTGAGTTACTTGCTACAGAATTCCGAGGGCTGGATTCTCCATAGCTTGACGCCAAAAATGAGATCTGCGATTGGGCGGAGAATGGCTTCTGACGCTGGAATCAGGGCAGGCATCGGTTTGATGCTGGTTGACGATGTTCCGCCCCCTGCAAATCGGTGTCATCAGGACGCTCACCGTGCATGTCATCAGCCGGTCCACCCGCGATACTCCGTCCCAGATGGTACGGGCCTGACTATTATCACATCAGGCTCTGTCTCCTAGTTATAGACTTCCGATCAGCGAAAAATAATTTCTCTCTATTGGTTCCCTTAATATCTTGTAAAGTTCATTCAACCTCATTGGTTGGCTGCAGAAACGCAGAATCCCGCTGCCGGTGGTTGTGTGCCAGGCCAGAAATCGGGGCTGGCAGGACGGATAATCCCATCATACCTTTTTTGATCAGTGTCCATTTTGCATTGTGAACTCTCAACACAGAAAGGCCCATTTTCACAAATTCATTTTTTTTTAACGTTTACTCATAACAAATTTTGTCACTGAATGACATTCATATTCACAACCCTTCTGCTATTCCTTCCTGTTTATGATCAGCCATGATCTAATTGAATGGCCATGATGTGGAGATGCCGGCGTTGGACTGGGGTGAGCACAGTAAGAAGTCTTACAACACCAGGTTAAAGTCCAACACGTGTGTTTCAAACACGAGCTTTCGGAGCGCAGCTCCTTCCTCAGGTTCAATGGGCTGAATAGCATATTCCTGCACCTATGTTCTTCTGTAGCCATTAACTTAGCTTCTCTTTCCACAGATGCTGCCTGACTTGTTGAGTAGTATTTCCAACATTTCCTGTTTTTGATCAGATTTCCAGTATCTGCAGTATTTTGATTTTGTATGAGTTAGCAGTTGTGTTCTGACTTATATTATGCCAAATGTAATGAAGGGTAAATATTCCAGCTTTGCCGGATTCAGTATTGCTGCACAAGTATCAAGCCACAAGTATTCATTGATTTAAAGTTGTGCGCTTTGAAACACAAGTATTGATTTTCCTAAGGCTTCTGCTGTAAGGAAATAGTGATCCCGCGGTAATATGGCGAGAAGCCAATAATCACCACTTAAGCCCTAATTCCATACAATTAATGGGAGCCACCCCATATCCAATGGCCTCCCGTGATCCGGCCTCCTCTCCAGCAAGTGGTCACGCTGGTGCCGATTAGTACTCCTTTTGGAACATGTTGGAAGGGCTGCTGCGGGGAGACGAGGAGGTGAGTAGACATCTTTCCTCACAGGCAATGAGCCTGGGGGCGCTGGACATGCTGTCCTGGAGGGAGATGGGGGGGGGGGGGGGGGGGGAAGAGAGAGGGGTGGGGCAACCAGGGTGGGGTGGGCCACCATGGAGGGCTAAGGAGTATCGGGGGTGGGGGGGTGACAACCGTGCGCAGTTCCTCCATGCCAACCTCTGGATCGTGTGTACCCATTCCAGTGGCAACCCTAGTCCCTGCCGGTCTGCCCTACCGAACACCCATAACTACCACTGAACATGGAGGCCTTTGGCCATGCGGCTGAAGGCTATTGCTAACAGCGAATTGATAATCATAGTTAAATGAGCACTTCACACATCCCAAGTGGAACCCCGTGGGTGAGCGGGCCATGTAGCATGTGGGGCTCATTATCTTGCATCCCAATCACACCTTGATGCATGGGCACTATGCTTGAACACTGCGGGAGGCAGCACCTCACATGTAGCAGCCAATCTCTGAACACTCAGCCCCAGTCATCTGTCTGTGGCCAGGTTATGGCGACATTCTATTCAGGTGTCTGGGGCGGAGGCTGTGCGGTCTGATGAGCAGTAGCCCCAACCCCCACCCGCAGTCTGGTGTGCGTGGGCAGGCCATGTTGGGTGGAGGAGTAGGGGTGGGCAGGACCCCATGTCTGGGGGGGATGGGGCATGGGATTGGTAATTGAGCCGCATCGCTGGTAAAAGGGCCGGAGGCATCATTCTGGTTGTGGTGAGCTTTTAAAAATTTGTTTTGTATAAGTGTACACCATTGCCCAACTCTCCCGATGATGCCGCCCTACTCTCCCCATCCTCCTTCTCCCCACACTCCAAAGCCCTCCCCCCATGCACACTCCACTCACCCTCTACACCCCCCCCCCCCACTTCCCTCTCATTGATTTTCGAAGTGCTCGCCTTCCTTGCTCTAACACTGCATCTAGGTGTGTCCCCAGGATACACATCAGAGGTGGAGGCACCCTGCTTATTACCACGTCCCGTGGCCTTCGATACCCCTGGCGGGAGCCCCGGCGCACCGGACGGCAGCCCTGTTCTGGGTGCTGGCTGCGAGATGCAGCTTCAACAGACGAGTGGAACTCAAGGGAGCTGGTGGCTACTTTTGCCACTCGTAGGATGGGTGCAGGTTGTCACCCAGCGCCCCCCTCCTCCCGATCAGTGTCCCTTGGGCCCTGGAGTTCACAGGTTCAGAGGGGCAGCTGGATTGAGCCCGGCTGGCCCTGGGTCATCTGGCTCTGTCAGTCCTGGCGGCTCCCCATGTCTGTACCAGTGTGCGACGCCCTCAGTGATGCTCCTCAGAGATTGGGACATGCTCCGCAAGTGCTCGGCAATGCCCACCTATGACTGAGACAAGCTCCGCAGCACCTCATCAGGGTCCACCTGGTACTGGGTCACATACCCTGGGGAGTCTGACAGTCTACTGAGGTCCTCAACCATGGCCATTACTAACTGAGCCACGCCTTGGACACCTCCACTAATGCTGCTGACATCGTGCACCAGGTTCCCCACTATGGCCTCAGTTTAACACATTGCAGGCCACATCTCCTGCGCCTGTGGCCTCTGGGACTCATCCAATTGGCTATGGACCTGCCGGAGTGTCCCTGACATCTCCCTCTGAATGTCCCAACCGCTCCCTAAAGTCTGCATCAGCTCCGGGTAAACCTGTTCCAGAGGCTCAGCATCAGGCTGGGGCCATCTGGGTCCTGGGATCCAGCAGCCTGTCTTTCGCACCTGGGGAGTTCCTGTTTTTACCTGATGTACATCAGTAACTGTGAGGCATTCACCAGAAGGTGCCCCAGAAGTCTGTCCACTAACGTTGCCCACCGGGGTGTGTATTCCTGTGCTGGTGGAGTGTGGTGATGATAGCTGCGATACATCGATGAAGGCATCTCGGAGCGCTCCAAGGTGGTCTCTTGGGAAGCAGGGTGGGGGTCAACCCCAGATGGGCCGGTGCCATCTGCTGGAGGTCCTGCAGGAGAATGGCCATGTGGTCAATGGGAGGGATGGGTCAGTCTGTATGGCATTAACAACTTACATTTGACAGGTCCTCTGGGTGGTGCCTGGTGTATCCTACCTCAGTGGCCTGCACCGACCTCCGCATTGGTGACCCTCTGTCTTCGGCCACCTCTATAACCTCCAGGCCCTGTTCCTTGAAGGTGGTGAGAATCCTTATGACAGGCACCCTGCCCCCAGTCTGGTTCCTCTCCCAATGGTTGTGGACAGCTTCTCTTGCCGGGAACATACGTAGTTCACAATGTTGGTTGGGGGTACGTGTGTGTGTGTGAAGGGAGGGTTGAGGGAGTGTTAAGGGAAGGTTGGGGGGGGGGAACTCACACGTGCGGCCTGGTTGTTGACCTTCTTGCGGCACTAAAGACCTGACCTCCTGGTCACGCTTCCCAAGTTGACAGCCACTGCCATTTAATCCCAGGCAGCACTGGCTGCCCTGTGGCTCACCTTCCGGGACCCTTGGGAGGACAGGACATCCCTCCTGGCCTCGACCGCATCTAGGAGGCTCCCCAGGTCTGTGTCTCCAAATGTTAGGGCCGGTCATCTTGTTGCCATGATTGCGAGCTGAGTGGGGTTGACTGTGCAAGAGCTGTTTAAGTGCTGCTCGATCTTGGTAGTAGGTGGCTGGCGAGCGCAGTCCTGGCGAATCAGCTGGGGAGCCTTCATTTGTGGCGTGAAACCCGTGGGACCTCGTTAAATCGATCAATTAACGTATTGTGTTGCCGGCCTCGCCGGGTCGAGCATTGGGAAGCTCACAGCAGTTCCCACTCGCTACCACACTTAGAAATCTTTGCAGAGAATCACGCCCATTGTTGAATTCAGAAGCAACTATTAGGATGTTATTAAACTGTCATTCTTATTGCCTTTTCCACCCAAGTTGAGTTTAGGTAAAATGGTGCATAGAACATTACAAAATACACAGCCTGAAAGTAAAACATGTGGCCACATTTAAAGGGACAGTGTATGCATTTACACAAAAAATAGATAAAGTAATGGACTGCATTTGGCTGTGGATGGGGTATGATGGTGCCTGACCCTTGCCCACAGACTTCGCAAAAAGAGTTCTGCAAAGCAACGTGCTGTCACTTGGACAACCAAATGGTACATGGCATTTGAGACATGTATGAACAAGGCAAGTAACTATGTGTACTCACGCATGGGCTAGTCACTGGCTCGTCCAACATTTATTGCCCAACCTCAATTGCTCTTGAGAAGGTGTCTCCTTAACCAATCAGATTGAAGAATCATTCATGAGCAGTGCAGAATCTGAACTAAAGTGTTGTCAGAATAGTGAATTCAAGGTCAAATCGGGTGCAAAAAGCACCATTTAAGAAGGGAAAGAAAGACTGGACGAAAAAGAGAGAGTAAAAACATTTTTTTAATTTAAAAAATAAATCACCAACAATAAATTAATCTCATAAGGAATAAGACTTTACTTGTTAAAGTAAAATTTAGTACCTGAGAGGTTCTTTGGCAGTCATTCAAATGGTGCTTAGACCAGAGTGTCAAGTTTAGTCCATACCTGTGATGTAAGTATGGGCTGTTCAAGACATTTGAATGGGGAGGAAGACAGTGAGATGATATTTCTGGGCAGCTTACAGAGGAGTGGCACATCTTGAACAGCATCTCCTGGCTTTTCTGTTTAACTGAGCATGTACGTTTGCCAGATGTTGCTGTCTGATTTGCCTATAGATAACTGTGAGTGTTGCACGGCTCGATTTTGCTTTCACTGAGCAATCCAGCCTGTTATAAGTACTCAAATTCATGCAATCCATGTAACGGACTGAGCAGTGAAGATAGTGAATGTTGTATAAGCTCTTCGTTAGTTTTATTGTTATTGTTACAAATTCAATAAACATTCGACAGTCAATGTTCAATTTATTTTAGAACATGAAAAGAGCATGATTAAACATTTCAACGTTGGATATTTTTTATTACAATTAGCATATGTTATTTTGTGTTTCAGAAATATTTTATATCACCTCAATGATACATCGAACCAATTTTCTGTCATGAAAGAAGCTGTTAACCACTGCAGACTTCAGCGGACGAACCAAACTCTAGCCACAGTTTCATCTATGGTGCTGAACAGCATTCGATCTGCTCAGGTTTATTTAAAGGCAGGCTTGGAAGTGTTTGAAAATGTTCAAAGTGCGAAAAGAACAAACTGACTTTTAGAAATGTGTAATGTTGAGGGAGGAACATTTTCCTCTTCAATTATAGCTACAATACCGAAAAATGATACCTGAATTTACCAAAGGATAGACAGTTACTTACAACAGCAATTACGTATGGGGCCAATTGCAAGTATAAAGGCAGAATGCCATTAAATGGTTATCTTCACTGATGCTTGGTGGTTATTGTTAGCAACTGAGTCAGACTCATTCAAAATCCATATACTTGCAAAGTTAAAATCACAGCCAACAGCCCTAGTATCTCTTTTCAGTCCATTGGATAATAATCTAATACCAGTAAATAATGATTAGGGGGAGACTTGGTCGAGAATGACTGGATATTTCTAGCCGTCTAAGGCTGCTAACTGCCTGACTGAAAGATCTGTAAAACAAATTCACATTAACAGGAAATAATTCATGCGATCCATGTAACAGGCTGAGCAGTAAAGACAGTGAATGTTGTATGAGCACTTAATTATTTTCATTATAAGATACCTTCAAAGTGGACAATTATTGAAATTGACAAAGTCTTAAAGAGTTTTATTAGGTTATAAAAGCGCAATGTGCCTTTCAGACTGGGGGTGTATGTTATTTTGTATATAAGAGTATTATTATTCATTGCAACTTGTGGAATAATGTCATAAACTGGTACGATTTGTGTGAAACAAATGCCTTTTGTTAAAACAGTGACCAATCTTCATTTTTAATCTGTCAAATGGAACAGACAAGAGCAAACCTATTTTTTGGATTGATCTGCAATAGCGTATTATTGTAGTATTCTCTAAAGTAGCTTAATCATTATATTTTGACAGTTGAATGCAGATTGAGAAACTGAATATTCAGTACCTATTTAATTTTTTTAATCAAACGCCCACTTATAAAAGATTTGCGGTGGGAAACAATGAAATAATGATTTTTTTTCAATTATGTGACAAATACTTTAATGTATTTCTGCAACACTTCTATAATTCATGAGTACTAAAGTTGAAAAGTCATAATGTCATTTTCTATTTATCAATCTAAGTTAAACTTGAAGTGCACTTGTTTCCTAATTGTGAATGAATTAAATGGTCATGTGGTATGTTTCTTTCGGCACAACTGATAATCTAAAAATGCTGGAAATGCCATCCTATTGGACAGTGAAATGGAATGTCCTCCTGACCACCTAATGTACAAGATTCCTCATTTCTTCTGAAATGAAATTGAGGGCGGAATTGTAATATGAGGCTGTGTAACCACTATCATCCAACAATGGTGTTCTTAGTTTGGCCAAATCCAGAGCTGGTTCTACGGGCCTCAAAATATGATCATGTAACATGTTCGGAATGGTGGAGCAAGTTTCACAGACTGAAGGGTTAATTAATCCGATATTGGAGGGTGTAATATTTTAGCAAAATGACTGACTGGCAAGTTCAAAAGAGTATTTTGCCTTTATGAGACCTTGTTTGCATATTCACCACTATTTCCATTGGCATAATTTTTCTGAATGTTGAGGTCATCGTGTCATTGTTCTGCTTATCGTGCCAGTATTTCTACAGCTCTGTTGATTGTTTTAAAAAGTATCTTTTGTGTTAAACTCACTTATAGCAGGTTTGATCTGTAATGCAGTGCTCATTTTTCTATTTCCATACAATCCTCTTCTCCTTCCGCCCCACCACTCGCCAACCTCACCAATTTCAGAATTTGTCTTTTAAATTGTTCACAATTGACTTTAAGAAAACATTTAACAAGCTATGTTTTTAAAAAAAATTATTGTTAGTTTTCCCTAACTCACCTAATTCACATTACAACACAAAACATCTGTTGGTGCTGTGTCTTGGGATTACACTCCTGTTTCTGCACTTGTACTCTTTAATAAAATCATCAAACAGGAAAATATGCTCCCAACAGCTAGATCAAGATATCACAATAAAATTCTGGGCAGCAAGTTGTCTACATACATAACTTCTTGCTTGAAGAATCATGCATACTTCAGGAGATTCAATGATGAGGAGATTGTGCAAATAAAAATGGAAGATAAATTGAATAGAAATAATAAACCGTCACACGTGAATTAACAGTGACATTAAAATTCTTATTTTCGATGGTCATTCAAAATCAGGAACTAATATGAGACCATTTTATTGATGCTGTGTTTTTTAAAAATTGAACGATGAAAAGTTTTATTTTTCAAAAGCATTACTGGGTTATAAGTAATTGCATTTTTTTTAAATAAATTTAGAGTACCCAATTCATTTTTTCCAATTAAGGAGCAATTTAGTGTGGCCAATCCACCTAGCCTGCCCACCTTTGGGTTGTGGGGGCGACACACACGCAAACATGGGGAGAATGTGCAAACTCCACACGGACAGTGACCCGGAGCTGGGATCGAACCTGGGACCTCGTCGCCGTGAGGCAGCGTGTTAACCACTGCGCCACCGTGCTGCCCTTGATTACACGTAATTTCTGATATTAGACTAACTCACTTCACAAAGAACAACTACTGTAACATTGCGTGATCTTTCACTGTTATCACAGTTTAACTATGCTGTGTGTTAACTAGCGTGCGAAGGTTAGTGGAAGTGTTACTCCAATCATTTAAAACAAATGAATTCATGCACTAAAATAACAGAGGAAGGAACTACAGACATCTGTGTTAAGCATTCCTGCACTGTCAACCAGTAGCATAATTTCAGTTTATTGGTTATCATTTTTTGCCCCAAGTTGCATTTTAAGAAAAGAGATCTATTCATATATCTTCACTTTGATTTTAAAAGATAGAATTCTCTTCAACAGCAGTGCTATGTCAAAAGGGCAGCACGGTAGCATTGTGAATAGCACAATTGCTTCACAGCTCCAGGGTTCCAGGTTCGATTCCGGCTTGGGTCACTACCTGTGCGGAGTCTGCACATCCTCCCCGTGTGTGGGTGGGTTTCCTCCAGGTACTCAGGTTTCCTCCCACAGTCCAAAGATGCGCAGGTTAGGTGGATTGGCCATGATAAATTGCCCTTAGTGTCCAAAATTGCCCTTCGTGTTGGGTGGGGTTACTGGGTTATGGGGATAGGGTGGAGGTGTTAACCTTGGGTAGGATGCTCTTTCCAAGAGCCTGTGCAGACTCGATGGGCCAAATGGCCTCCTTCTGCACTGTAGATTCTATTATTCTATGAAAATGGAGTTACGTTCTGAAGGGCAGATGATAAGAATTGTAAATAGGGAATGTTTTGACACCAAATGTCAATATAGGAGTATTAAAACAGCACTTGAGTGAATATCGGCAGACTACAGGTACAATTGGTCAACGTTGGAACAGTTCTAGTTCATTCAATCCATGGTAACAGCTTTATAAGCCAAATTTGTTTACAAAAACTGACTGGTTAAGTAAGAATAATCTAAGTGTGATTTAAAATAATATTAACATCCAGGCTGCCAGGATAAAACAGGGGTTATTTCTGTAAATATTGTTCAAAAGTGGCATAGCCCTGACAAAGCAAAACATTGCATTTACTTCTTAATCCAGAAGCTACGGGTTTTGATTCTGAAATGTAATTCATAGGCTGTCATTAGTTATTGAGCAAACTGCCTTGTGGCCGATTATTTTAAGTTCAGGGTAGGGGGAGAAAGTTAATGGGAGGTAATCTTCAAATTTTACCCCCTAATTAGGGAGATTCCCACAGGGACCTCCTAACGAAAGGAACCCCTCCCCCCACAGAGACCCACTAACTGTAGGGACCCCCAGAGAACCCCCAAATTGCTAGACACACAAAGGGACCCTCGAAATAGAGGGACCCCCCATCAGAACACCTCAGAACAAATACCTCTGTCTGGAAGATAGAGAGCAGTCCAGACAGCGGTAGTGAATAAATTCACATTTGTAACACTTAACTGGAAGCACTAGCTGTCCATCAGCCAATATCCCAGTGACCTGTGTTTAAACCCCTCCAAGCCATGAGTTTCAAGCCATTCATTCATTTCTGATAGTGGCCTGTGATTGACAGCTTCCACAAAAAAAACTGTGAGCCTTGCTCCACTCATCTTTGCTGGTGAGTAAGTCTGAGGGCTGAAACCACAATGTTTAGAAACATCCACCACATCAAAGGGAGTTAAGTGCATTCCAATCATGCCCCTTCACACATGAATGATATTGAAGTGCCGAGCTGGAAAGTGAATACACTTAACTCTCTTTGATATGATGGAATGCAAATCACGAGCAATTCAGCTCTGGCGGGAGAATTTTGCCCATGTGTCACATAAATAATTGACTTTTTATTTAGTAATAGGCCTGATCATCCTTGAGGTAATCAGTTTGAACCAGCCTTCTCAATATAGAAACAGAAAAGCGCAAAGATAAGTACATCTGTACACAGGAAGATTTCATAAATCAGAGACTCGGATATATTTCTGTGGTAAATGTATAATATAAAAGTGGACATGGATTGTTACAATTGATTTAAATTTGATTTAATTTAGAAGTTTGTGATAGCACAAACAGAGTGCAACACAGTTCTGATGTCATACTGTGTATATTTTTGATAAATGTTATGATTGAAAGTTGCCTGTGCAACTTCCCACTGTAAATTAAATCACAAATAGGTTTGATTAACTAAATAATTCTGATGAAAGAGTGCTTTTATATGATCGAACAACAATTTTACTTACTTACATTACAGTAATTGTGCCATTTCAGCAAGTTACAAGGCTTGATTGATCGATTGAACTTTGCATTGCTGCACATCTGAAAATCTAGAATATTTTAAAAATACAATATATGGGTACTATCAGAGGAATATACAGTTTATACACCAGAAAATGTATACAAGGTACTATTGGTTATGGATTCTATTTTCAATTAAAAAGATTTTTTGTGGAATTTTGAGTATTCAAAACTTCTATGCTTTTCACCATTCTCAAAACACTTCAGTACAGGTAGGGAACATTGGACAACTGAATTCACCTCCTACAAACATACACGCGCATTCTCACAGCACAGAAGTACAAGATATATTAGTTTTCTGATGAAAATTATTCAACATATTGGTAGCACTGAGCTTTGATTGTAAACTGGGACAGTTAGAACATAGAACAGTACAGCGCAGAACAGGCCCTTCGGCCCTCGATGTTGTACCGAGCCATGATCACCCTACTTAAACCCACGTATCCACCCTACACCCGTAACCCAACACCCCCCCCCCCAAACCTTACTTTTTAGGACACTACGGGCAATTTAGCATGGCCAATCCACCTAACCCGCACATCTTTGGACTGTGGGAGGAAACCAGAGCACCTGGAAGAAACCCACGCACACACGGGGAGGACGTGCAGACTCTGCACAGACAGTGACCCAGCCGGGAATCGAACCTGGGACCCTGGAGCTGTGAAGCATTTATGCTAACCACCATGCTACCGTGCTGCCCAGTTGCTTAAACAAATTTAACGATTCATCATAAAAATTAAATTATCCTGAAAGTTAGTCACTAAATGTATATTTTAAATTGCAATAGCAGTTGGTTGCCATATAAGGGTTTATATTTACTTATATACATTTATCTAGGTAAAAGGTATGTAAGTGAAAATATTTAAATCATAAAATATGTTGAAAAGCAATATCGGTTTAGTCTTTCCCCGGTCTCGCCGATTTTCGGGGCCCGGAGAATCGCCACATCGACGGCAGGCCCGATTATGGCATGAATTCCCCCCCCCCCCGGTATCGGCCGCGATTATGGCGCGAGGCTGCGAGAATCCAGGCCCTGGTTTCTCACCTAGCCAACTTTAAATCTACTTCCTGCAGATGTCTCTTTACCTCTCCAGCAGAGGCCTTTCTCTGCTTTTTACTTTAACTTCAATTACATTGCAGACCCGACCCCAACAGTGGCTAGGATACTGGACCGAAACCCCAATATTTTAGTTTATTTGTAAGACTGTGTGGAACGAATGATTCATTCCAGGAATAAATGCACGAAGAAATAGGGCTTTGGTATCTTTTAAAACAAAACCTTATTATGGATACAGTATTAAACTTTTTAACTTCACATCCACAAAGAACAGCTTATTTAAACACTACTCAATTTCCCATTCAACAACAATAAAATAAAGACAATGCTCTCAATCTATCTTAAATCTCCGCATGGCAAGGAGTAATACTTGCTTCACAGTACAGAATTCGACACCATGCAGAACCCCTTCAGACTCTGGATGAACATCTTCAAAAAGCTGGTTCACCTGCCGTGTTTCAGCTTCTTCCTTGTCCCCAGCCTAAACTGCTCTGTTATACATATTACACTTTTATAACTATCTTACTATGGGACAATTGTGGACTCAGCATCAGGCAGATTAGAATTCAGCTCCTCTCTCCAAAGCTTTCTCCAAAAACTGCCTCTTTAAAGCTTGAAAAAATGTGTCTCTCCATTCCTTGGCTTCACCCTGCAATGACCCCCCACCTCTACAAGCTGGAAAACAAATGATCTCTGCCGGTTGAAAAGCACATTGACTCCCCAAGGACTTTCCCCGTCAAACCACAGTCCATTAGTCCAGACTGAAAAACACTTTCCTTTGCCAATTTCACCTTCTGGCTGCTAAATGAACCCAGGCCCTGCAAAACAGAATTCTTTTTTAAAAACATGACCACTGCAATCAAACACACTCTAATCCCAGGCTTTTAAACCTTAAATTGCCCAATACCTCAAATCCAATATTCCTGAAGACCTTGTTCAACTTCTTGTTCTTTGCTCCTTTAACTTAAATGTCTTTCTAACACTTACCATTGTCCCCACTTCCTGTTTTTCTTTTGGGAAATCTGCTCTCTATAGATCTCTTGTCCAGTTTCCAGCTTGTTCAAGCGCTAGATTGCAACTAACTCAAAAGATCTTTCTTTCCCAGGTAATTACTAGGGAGCATAGGTTTAAGGTGTGAGGGGCATGGTTTTGAGGAGATGTACGAGGAAAGTGTTTTACACAGAGGGTAGGGCATCTTGACAAATACATGAATAGGATGGGAATAGAGGGATATGGACCCCAGAAGTGCAGAAGATTTTAGTTTTGACAAGCAGCATGGTCAGCACAGGCTTGGAGGGCCAAAGGGCCTGTTACTGTGCTGTACCTTTCTTTGTTCTTTGATCCCTGGTTGCTGAGCAACACCATAGCTCTTTCACATCGTAAACCCTCATTACCATGCAGACCTCAGAACCAATCCTTTCAAATATGGAAGCACAACATTAAACTTACTTAAAGCTATACCTTCTAATACCCACAAATGTTTATTTAAAACTACCCTTGTTTTGTAACATCAGAGAGATCTTAGAAATCCGTTTCTTCAAGCCCATGGCAATGTGAATCATCTTGTACACAGGCTGATTACCATCCTTGAGGGCCCAACTCTCTTTAATTTTGGAACTAAGTGGTAAAGCATAGTGGTATTGTCATTGGACCAGTCATCTAGAGACCCAGGATAATGCTCTGAGGACTTAGGTTTTGGGAGAGCTATCTCGCAGATCAGTCAAACAACAGACTGCCATTGGGCCACTGTCTGTGCGGAGTCCACATGTTCTCCCCATGTCGGTGTGGGTTTCCTCCGGGTGCTCCGGTTTCCTCCCACAGTCCAAAGATGTGCAGGTTAGGTGGATTGGCCATGATAAATTGCCCTTAGTGATCAAAAATGTTAGGAGGGGTTATTGGGTTACGGGGATAGGGTAAAAGTGAGGGCTTAAGTGGATTAGTGCATACTCGATGGGCTGAATGGCCTCCTTCTGCACTGTATGTTCTATGTTCAACCACTTCTCTATGCCCATCAAACTCCACGCAGAAAATTAAAGAAATAGCTCAGAAAACAGTTCGACGTTGAATGGCTTCAAAAGCCAAGCATGCTCGCAAACATTCAACCATGTCTTCATCAGAAGCGTTCATTCTGATGGAGTGGAGACAATTTGGAAAGAGCTGAAGACAGCCATCATCTCAAGCTGTGAAGAAACCATCGGCTACAAGATCAGGAAACATCAAGTCTAGTTCGACGAGAACGACCACATCATCCAAAATCTCATCAACAAGAAGAGGAAAGCTCTCTGCATCTGGCAAAATAGCATCAACAGCAAGCAAAGGGGAGAACTCATCAAACAGCAAAGATGGAGGTACAAGGAAGAATGAGAGATCAAGAACAAATGGTGGACTGAGAAAGCTAAGTAGCTCCAACTCCTCACCGCAAACACAACACTCGGAGCTTCTTCAGTGTCGCCAAGGCAAGAAATGGACCCAACATCCTTAGCCTGAAACCGATGCAGAATAAGTATGGAACCCTTCTGAGAGGCAGAGGGGAAAACATCAACTTTTGATGGAGCGAACACTTCAAAGAACTCCTAAACTGTCATGTAATCATTGGTTAGAATATGTTCGAGGAAATCCTCCAGCTCTACGTCAAAGATAATCTTGGGACTCTCACCAAGCATGGAATAAGTTGAAACTACCATTAAAATAGAAACATCACAGGAGTGGATGGGATTCCAGTGGAGATTTTCAAACTTGGAGGAGAAGAGATCACCTGTCATCTCTGTTAGCTATTGCTGAAAATCTGAGACAGAGAAAAAATTCCAGCTGGCCTCAGACATGCTGTCACCGCCATCATCTTCAAGAAAGGAGACAGAATGGACTGTGGGAACTACAGAGGACTCTCCCTACTTCCCATCACCAGGAAGATCATCGCCTGAATCCGCGCCAGCCGTCTTCTCCCAGTCATTGAAGAAATCCTTCCGGAAAGTCAACGTGGTTTCTGACCAAACCATGTAACAATGGACATCGTTTTCGCTCCTCGACAACTTCAAGAGAAATGCCAGGAGCAATCTCACTCATTTTATATGGCCTTCATCGATCTGACCAAGGCTTTTGACTCAGCCAATTGGGAAGTTCTGTGTCATAGGCCAGGTTGCCCAGAGAAATTCATCAACATCCTCGAACTCCTCCACGACAAGGTGTTGGTGACAATTCTCACCAAGGGTAATAAGACAGAACCTTTTTGTGGTCAAGACTGAAATCAAACAGGAATGTGACATTGCCCCCACCCTTGTCCACATTTTCACTGCCACCACCCTTCACCTTGTCAAGAACAAGATTCCAAGTGGAGTGGACTTCGTCCACAGGATGGACAGAAAACTTTTCAATCTCAATCGGTTGACAATGGTCATGAGACTTTAGTATGTGGATGACACCTTCTTCTCCAATCTCTCAGAGAAGAACCTTCAAATTTTGCTTGATGCCTTCATGAAAGCATACTGAAGAATCAGCCTCAACCTCAAAAAGGTTCAAGCCCTTTACCAACCCGCCCCAGGGCAAGTGCGGTCTTTCCCTCCATCAAGATTAATGGAAACCTACTCAAATGTGGAACATTTTCCATACCTGGGGAGCCATCTCCCATCTAAGGCTGACATCAATGTGGAGATCCAATATCATATTCAATCTGTGAACGCTGCCTTTGGACGCCTTAGGGTGAGAGTCTTCGATGACTGCGACATTTGTGCTCATACCATGATCCTTGTGGTTGAGACAGTTGTCCTCCCAACTCTTTTATATGCCTAAGAAACATGGACTATGTACAGATGCCTGGAGAGGTACCATCAAAGCTTTCAGAGATGGATTCTCCACATCAACTTGCAGGGCAGTATATAAACATCAGCATCCTTGAAGGAGCCAAAAGCATTGAGGCCATAATCATCTGAAACCAACTCTGGTGGGCTGGCCGCATGCTTAGGATGCCAGAGTCTCGACTACCAAAGCGAATCCTCCGTCCATTTCCAGGAAGGCTCCCAAACAAGAAGAGGACAAAGGAAGCACTTTAAATGCATCCTGAAGGCTTACCGCAAGATATGCAACATAGATGCCACTGCCTGGGAGATTCTTGCTCAGAAGAAATCTACTTGGAGGAACCTCCTCATTGAAGGGACACAATTCTCCGAGAATATCCAACATCAAGAGGATGTCCAGAAAAGGAGCCTGAGAAAGGAATACCAGCTACCTCGAGTCAAAGGACCAATCCCACCTCCCAGAAACACCTGCCAAGTGTGCGGTCGGAGATGCGGCTTTAGAATCGGGCTCATCAGTCATGAAAGAACCCACAGAACCCATGACCAGTCACACACAGTTTCTTAGGAGGACAATCATACTTGTTTGTGAGTGATCATGGAAGAAAGACTCCTCCACGTTGAACACCACTTGCAGGAAGCACAAAGGGTGGCAAGAACACAGAATGTACTGTGGGTGGAGGACTTCAATGTTCATCACCAAGAGCGGCTCGGTAGCACCACTGCAAACCGAGCTGGCCGTGTCCTAAAGGACATAGCTGGTAGTCTTGGTCTGTGACAGGTGGGGAGGGAACCAACAAGAGGGAAAATATACTTCACCTCATCCTCCCCAATCTGCCTGCCACAGATGCATCTGTCCAAGGCTGTATTGGTAGGAGTGATCACTGCATGGTCCTAATGGAGATGAAGTTCAGTCTTCAAATTGAGAATACCCTCCATCCTGTTGAGCGGCACTACCACTGAGATAAATGAGACAGTATTTGAACAGAACTTGCAACTCAACAAGGCAACCATGACTTATGCTGTGGGTCATCAGCAGGATTATACTCAATTGCAATCTGTAACCTCATGGATCTGCATAGCCTCTACTCTACCATTGCCACTAAACCAGAGGATCAACTGGTTCAATGGACAATGCAGGGCATGCTATGAAACAGCACCAGTCATCCCTAAAAATGAGGTGTCAGCCTGGTGAGGCTATAATACAGAAATACATGCATTCCAACAGCATAAATAGTTAGCAAGAGATAAAGTAAAGTGATCCCATAACCAAGGGATCAAATCTAAGCTCTGCAGTCCTATCATATCCAGCTGTGAATGGTGATGAAAATTAAACAACTCATTGGAGGGAGGAAGCTCCACAATGATGGAGGAGTCCAGCACATCAGTGTAAAATAATTTGCAAAATCTTCAGCTGTGTGGAGTCTGCACGTCCTCCCCGTGTGTGCGTGGGTTTCCTCCGGGTGCTCCGGTTTCCTCCCACAGTCCAAAGATGTGCGGGTTAGGTGGATTGGCCATGCTAAATTGCCCGTAGTGTCCTAAAAAGTAAGGTTGGGGGGGGGGGGGGTTGTTGGGTTACGGGTATAGGGTGGATACGTGGGTTTGAGTAGGGTGATCATTGCTCGGCACAACATCGAGGGCCGAAGGGCCTGTTCTGTGCTGTACTGTTCTATGTTCTAAATGTCAAATGGATGACCCCTTCGAGGTCCCCAGAATCACAGTTGTTAATCTTCTGCCAATTTGATTAATTCCACATCATGTCAAGAAATGCTTGAAGGCACTGGATACTGCAAAGGGTATGAACACTGACAGTATTCCAGCAATAGTACTGAAGGCTTGTGCTCCAGAAGTTGCTGCAGCGCTAGCAAAACTGTTCTAGTACAGATACAACACTGGCATCTACCTGGCAATGTGGAAAGCAGGCCAGGTATGCCCAGTACACAAGAAGTAGGACAAACTCAACCATGTCACCACCGCATCCGTCTACTCTTGATCATCAGTAAAGTGATAGAAGCGGTCAACAACAGTTCTACCAAGTGGCACTAACTCAGCAATAACCTGTTCACTGACTGTTTCAGTTCCGCCAAGGTTATGGGAACCAATGCTGGAAGTTGGAAGGTAGTAAAACAGGGACAGAAACAAAAGGAAGTAAGGGGAAAAGTGCAAGGCAGAGAAGACATAGTCAGAAATCCATAAGGGCGACAGTGCAAGGTACAGTGACTGAGGGGAGCACAGTGAATAGGCCCAGTAATAACAAAAGGAATAAAACTGGAGATGTTAAGATCCAAAACAGAGGTAAAAAAACCAACATAAGTGTACTTTATCTGAATGCTCGTAGTATTCGGAATAAAGTAAATGAGTTGGTGGCACAAATCATCGTAAATGACTATGATTTAGTGGCCATTACTGAAACATGGTTAAAGGATGGTCACGACTGGGAGTTAAATATCCGAGGGTATCAAACTATTCGGAAGGACAGAGTGGATGGTAAGGGAGGTGGTGTTGCTCTGTTATTTAAGGATAACATCCGGGCAATAGTAAGGGATGACATCGGTGCTATGGAGGATAAGGTTGAATCCATTTGGGTGGAAATCAGGAATAGTAAGGCGAAAAAGTCACTGATAGGAGTAGTCTATCGGCCACCAAATAGTAACGATATGGTGGGGCAGGCAATAAACAAAGAAATAACTGATGCATGTAGAAATGGTACAGCAGTTATCATGGGGGATTTTAATCTACATGTCGATTGGTTTAACCAGGTCGGTCAAGGCAACCGTGAGGAGGAGTTTATAGAATGTATCCGCGATAGTTTCCTAGAACAGTATGTAATGGAACCTACGAGGGAACAAGCGGTCCTAGATCTTGTCCTGTGTAATGAGACAGGATTGATTCATGATCTCATAGTTAGGGATCCTCTCGGAAGGAGCGATCACAATATGGTGGAATTTAAAATACAGATGGAGGGTGAGAAAGTAAAATCAAATACTAGTGTTTTGTGTTTAAACAAAGGAGATTACAAGGGGATGAGAGAAGAACTAGCTAAGGTAGACTGGGAGCTAAGACTTTATGGTGGAACAGTTGAGGAACAGTGGAGAACCTTCCAAGCGATTTTTCACAGTGCTCAGCAAAGGTTTATACCAACAAAAAGGAAGGACAGAAGAAAGAGGGAAAATCGACCGTGGATATCTAAGGAAATAAGGGAGAGTATCAAATTGAAGGAAAAAGCATATAAAGTGGCAAAGAGTGCTGGGAGATTAGAGGACTGGGAAATCTTTAGGGGGCAACAGAAAGCTACTAAAAAAAGCTATAAAGAAGAGTAAGATCGAGTATGAGAGTAAACTTGCTCAGAATATAAAAACAGACAGTAAAAGTTTTTACAAATATATAAGACAAAAAAGAGTGGCTAAGGTAAATATTGGTCCTTTAGAGGATGAGAAGGGAGTTTTAATAATGGGAAATGAGGAAATGGCTGAGGAACTGAACAGGTTTTTTGGGTCGGTCTTCACAGTGGAAGACACAAATAACATGCCAGCGACTGATAGAAATGAGGCTATGACAGGTGAGGACCTTGAGAGGATTGTTATCACTAAGGAGGGAGTGATGGGCAAGCTAATGGGGCTAAAGGTAGACAAGTCTCCTGGCCCTGATGGAATGCATCCCAGAGTGCTAAAAGAGATGGCTAGGGAAATTGCAGATGCACTAGTGATAATTTACCGAAATTCACTAGACTCTGGGGTGGTCCCGGTGGATTGGAAATTAGCAAACGTGACGCCACGGTTTAAAAAAGGAGGTAGGCAGAAAGCAGGAAATTATAGGCCAGTGAGTTTAACTTCGGTAATAGGGAAGATGCTGGAATCTATCATCAAGGAAGAAATTGCGAGGCATCTGGATAGAAATTGTCCCATTGGGCAGACGCAGCATGGGTTCGTTAAAGGCAGGTCATGCCTAACTAATTTAGTGGAATTTTTTGAGGACATTACCAGTGCAGTAGATAACGGGGAGCCGATGGATGTGGTATATCTGGATTTCCAGAAAGCCTTTGACAAGGTGCCACACAAAAGGTTGCTGCATAAGATAAAGATGCATGGCATTAAGGGTAAAGTAGTAGCATGGATAGAGGATTGGTTAATTAATAGAAAGCAAAGAGTTGGGATAAATGGGTGTTTCTCTGGTTGGCAATCAGTAGCTAGTGGTGTCCCTCAGGGATCCGTGTTGGGCCCACAATTGTTCACAATTTACATTGATGATTTGGAGTTGGGGACCAAGGGCAATGTGTCCAAGTTTGCAGATGACACTAAGATGAGTGGTAAAGCAAAAAGTGCAGAGGATACTGGAAGTCTGCAGAGGGATTTGGATAGGTTAAGTGAATGGGCTCGGGTCTGGCAGATGGAATACAATGTTGACAAATGTGAGGTTATCCATTTTGGTAGGAATAACAGCAAACGGGATTATTATTTAAACGATAAAATATTAAAGCATGCCGCTGTTCAGAGAGACTTGGGTGTGCTAGTGCATGAGTCACAGAAGGTTGGTTTACAAGTGCAACAGGTGATTAAGAAGGCAAATGGAATTTTGTCCTTCATTGCTAGAGGGATGGAGTTTAAGACTAGGGAGGTTATGTTGCAATTGTATAAGGTGTTAGTGCGGCCACACCTGGAGTATTGTGTTCAGTTTTGGTCTCCTTACTTGAGAAAGGACGTACTGGCACTGGAGGGTGTGCAGAGGAGATTCACTAGGTTAATCCCAGAGCTGAAGGGGTTGGATTATGAGGAGAGGTTGAGTAGACTGGGACTGTACTCGTTGGAATTTAGAAGGATGAGGGGGGATCTTATAGAAACATTTAAAATTATGAAGGGAATAGATAGGATAGATGCGGGCAGGTTGTTTCCACTGGCGGGTGACAGCAGAACTAGGGGGCATAGCCTCAAAATAAGGGGAAGTAGATTTAGGACTGAGTTTAGGAGGAACTTCTTCACCCAAAGGGTTGTGAATCTATGGAATTCCTTGCCCAGTGAAGCAGTTGAGGCTCCTTCATTACATGTTTTTAAGGTAAAGATAGATAGTTTTTTGAAGAATAAAGGGATTAAGGGTTATGGTGTTCGGGCCGGAAAGTGGAGCTGAGTCCACAAAAGATCAGCCATGATCTAATTGAATGGCGGAGCAGGCTCGAGGGGCCAGATGGCCTACTCCTGCTTCTAGTTCTGCTCCCTAGCCAGAGACTCAAAACCCCTATGAAGGAAGAAATAACCCCATATCCCGTTGGTTTCTACTATTTGAAAATGTGTCAAGTTTGTCAGATGAAAGATGTCTACAACGACATGTTCATCTAATACCTCCGTGGGAATATACAGACTGGAGATTTAAGAACTGGTTTTGCAAAGCTAGAAACAGAACTCATCAGTCATCTGGAAAAGAACTGTTTAAAAAATGTGAGGAATCTCTCTCGCTGTCTGAAAAAAAGAGTCACCAGAAACGTTCAGTCTCTGAACTTCAATTCAACTCCAGGATTTTAAAGGAAACCAACTCTCCTCAAAGGGTCACAACATTCAACAAATTTTGCCTCATAGAGAAGCAAAAGTACTTTTCTTTTAACTTTTATTTGTGTGTGTGCATGTGTCCCTGCATCTTTATTCTTTTTGTCAGGTTTTGTAACTAATAAACTTACTCTTTGTTTGACTCCAGAACACCTGGTTTGATTGGCTCCTTATTAACAAATCAAGACATTTGGATTGGAAAAGGAATTTGTAGGGAAAATAAATTCTAAAACCCTTTGGTGAACCAACCAAGGAGGTTGAAATAATAGAGAACCAATTCACTCGTCCTCAATCGCTCAGAACAAAATGCTTAGTGTCGGCGAGGGCGAGTGGTTGCTGAGTGGGTCATAGTCACAGAGTCTACAGTACAGGAGAGACCTTTTAGCCAATTGAATCTGCACCAACAAAACTACACTACACTGATCCCACATTCCAGCACTTGGCCCAGAACCTTGACTGTTCTGACATTTCAAATGCTTATCCACGTCCTTTTGAAAGATTTTGAAGTTTCCCTCCTCTACACCACTCTGGGTGACGATATTCAATCCCCTTTAAACCTCCTGCCCCTCACATTAATATTATACCCCCTTGTTACTGACTCTTCAAGTAAGGGGAACAACTGCTTCTGATCCATCCTGTGCATAACCTTCATAATTGCATGCACCTCAATCAGGTTCAGCACCCCCTGCTCCCCACCTTGCCCTTCGTGCTTTTCTGCTCTTAAGAAAACAGCACAAGCCTATCCAGCCTCTCTCCATAGCTCAAATGCTCTATCCCAGGCAATATCCCGATGAATGTCCTCTGCACTCGATGAGTGTTTGTTAGTCCCCCACTTACAGCAGAGCCTGGTCTCTGCTCGTGTCGGATTTCCCTGCTTTTGGGCCAAGACCTCGCTCTTTTGGGACCATGTGGTGGTTGGTATGCAACGACTCCCCCACGTTAAAAGAATGCACAGGCATCTTCCACCCCATTCCCATCCCCATCCCACACAGCCAAATTAATTTTGGTACCTGGAACATCAGGTCCCTTATGGACAACCCCAACAGCAATAGACCAAAATGCCGTGCTGCCATCATAGGCCAGGAACTCCGACGCTACAACATTGACGCCCTGAGTGAGACACAACTGCCAGACTAGTCTAAAAAACAAGATGGCGGATATATCTTCTTTCATGGCACTGTGTAAATGGTCACACACCAACATCATGTTGATCTAGCCCTAGTGGTTGCTGTGCATCGCCATGTTTGCCTGTGCGCCCCACAGAGCTATATGAGTGCAGTCAATGTCTCTCTGTACCTTTGGGGATTTGGCTACCCTGGCCCACATGCCCACTCTCCCTGTTCCTCTTGGTAAGAGAGAAAGTGATGTTCCCTCTCCTGGTGTGCAGGGTCTCCACAAACGTCTGATACAGCGAAGGATGATCAATTGGGAAATACTTGTTAACTCGCCTGAGAAGATTTGCTTCCTTTGAAGTTGAGGTCGATGGTGGCCCTGCTCTGTGGTCTGAAGTCCTGTTGAAGAAGGTGTCATGGTTCAGTTACCATCTCCTTGGTGAATGACAGCTGCTTCTCACAGTGCTGCTGGCTGTGGTCTCCTTCTGTGCACACTTTCTCCTATCCGCTGCCTGTGCTCGTTGACACTGTTGTGTTCCAATTAACCCAAGTGGGACTGCATCCATCCCCTTAATAATTGTACAGGCCTTCTTGTTGATGAGACTGAAAACTCCTCTGACCTCCTTGTCAGGATGCAGTGATGCTCGCTTCTAAATTCAAGTCACCAAAACTCCTCCAAGATACACATTCACAGATTTTGCAGCATTAAGTCAAAGGCAGGTTCATCTGCAAGTTGAAAGTGTAGATACTTTTTTTTCAACTCTGAGTGAAGAAAAGGTGGTAGCCGGAGCCAGACAGTCCACACTGACAAAACCCGAATCAAATCAACCCAAGAGGCTTACTGGCAGCACAATGGTTATCGCAGGTTCGATTCCCGGCTTGGGTCACTGTCTGTGTGAAGTCTGCGCGTTCTCTCCGTGTCTGCGTGGGTTTCCTCCCACAGTCCAAAAATGTGCAGGTTAGGTGGATTGGCAATGCTAAATTGCCCTTGATGTCCCAAAAGGTTAGATAGGTTTATGGGGTTATGGGGATAGGGTGGGGGTGTGGAGCTTAAGTGGGGTGCTCTTTCCAAGGGTTGGTGCAGACTCGATGGGCCGAATGGCCTCCCGCACTGTAAATTCAATGTTCTAAATCCCGAAAGACATGCTGTTAAGTGAATTGGACATTCTGAAGTCTCCCTCTGTGTACCCCAACACGCTAGAATGTGGCAACTAGGGGATTTTCCCAGTAATTTCATTGTGGTGTTAAAGTAAGCCTACTTGTGACAATAAAGATTATCATGATGATGTCCCTGTGCATGCCCCTGTGTACACTCTGCACACGAGGGCGGGATTCTCTCAGCCTGGGGCCGGGTTGGTGAATCCCCACGACTGGCGTGAATCGCATCACGCTGCTGGCACGCGATTCTCCACAGAGCGGCCAAGGTGGCCCGAGCGGCCATTGTAAAAACGCAGAGTCCCGCCAGCGCCGTCCACACCTGCTCTCAGCCGGCAGGAACTCGGCGTGGAAGGTTCGGGGTACAGCCTGTCGGGGGGGGGGGGGGGGGGAGAGGGGGTCCGACCCCAGGGGGGGCCTCTGATGTGGCCTGGCTCGCGATCGGGGCCCACCAATCGGCGGGCCGGCCTCTCTGGCTGCCAGCCTCCTTTCTTCCGCACCGGCCCCTGTAGTCCTGCGCCATGTTGCGTCGGGGTTGACGTGTTGAAGGAAGCCACTGCGCATACACGCATTGGCGTCGGTGCCACTGCACATGCATGCGTTGGCGCCGGTGCCACTGCGCATCTGCAGACCGGGTTCAGCAGCTGGATCAGCTTGAACCGCTCCAATGCCGTGCTGGCCCCCTGTCGGGGCCTGAATTGCTGATCCTGAGGCCATGTTGACGCCGTCGGGAAACGCAGCGGCGTTTCTGACGGCTTCGACACTTCGCCTCAGGATCACAGAATCCATCCCGGGGTCCTATCCTGTGAGGCAGGGCGCGCTGCAACGCCACTCTCGTCACATTCTCCAGCGCCGATTTTGCGGCAGAGCCCAAATTTGCGGCCATGATTTATTGAATATATATATATATATATAAATCACGCGTTATGTTATTGCTGGGCACATAAACTTGAAGTGACAATACGTTGCAGACAATTCCTTTTAATCTCAGCAGCTACTTTGTACCAGAGGCACCAGGATCGACCCCAAGGCGACAGCTTGTGATTGAAGTGGTGCCGCCCAGGATGCTGCTGCTGCTGCGAGCGCGTGTCCGCGCTGCCGGCTGCTCCCAGTCTCCTAGCTGCACAGGAGGAGCAATGGCACCTGAGCAGAGGCAGAGCACCACCTCCAGAGAGACCTACACGCCGTTATCCTTGAAAACCACCAGAAAGAACGAGGACAGACCGTGGAAACTGCGACTCATCTACCTGCAATGCTGTAAGTCCTTTACGTGCAGCCTGTCATCAGATGTATATTGCTGATAATAAGAGAGCTGCACACAAAATTGCTGTCCACACGCCACATTGACCCCCGCTGCTGCATGGATAGCTGAGCTCCCACAGTTAATATAAATATAACAAGAAGAAATGCCGTCTGTTGTTTGCGGCCGTTTGTTGTAAATACTCGACGTGGCATTCACGGGATGGGTTAAGTATTCTGGGAGCTGCAGTTTTATTTTCCTGACTACACGCCAGTGCGCGAAGGATAAAAACCTACTCTTGTTTGTTGTTGTTCACAGCTGACGTTCGGACGATTTCTGGGAATCATTTGTAATGAGGGAAAGGTGACTTTTATTTCGCAATTATAGCTCTTCAGAAGAAGACTGAATGCGTTCTTTAAAAATACCTTTCTGTAAAAGATTGGTACAGTGGAAGAGATAATGGTGCCCTGATACTTGCCCTGGTAGAAGATTCATAACTATAAAACTCCTTTCATATATATTTAGAATAAAATAATTGCAACAGCACAGTGTGACTTTCCGGCTGGCAACCTTCCTGGTCACGTGAGATAGGTACACTATGCTCAACTTGCCATCAAAAATATTTTGTGTCTCTGGTAGACCATCAAATTAACTATTTTGTGCAGGCGGCATAGTTTTCTGCAGCATTTAACTGTAACAAATTGCTATATTTTTCAAAATAGCCCAAACAAAGCAGAAGATGGTAAGATGTAACCCCACGCTATCACCTTGCATATGAAATGTGCCCAGTCATGTTCCGGGTGCATTGCTTGTTGAATAATATCCTCATTGTACTGGTGCAATGATCTGGTTTTCTTAATCTCACCAAACACTTCTCATGTGACATTTCCACGTAAATCATATTCTTTCTTCAATAGCTCATGATGAAGGTTAACTGATACAGAACCTAATTTCACAGAATTTACAGTGCCATTCAGGAGGCCATTCAACACCAGCCCTTGGAAAGGGCACCCCACTTAAGCCTATCCCCATAACCCAGTAACCCCACCTCACCTTTTTTGACATTAAGGGCAATTTATCATGGCCAATCCACCTAATTTACACAACTTTGGACTAATTCCAAGAGTTCTCTATATTTGTGGCTTGTTGCGGGAAGGAGATATCTTTCTTATACATTGAACTTGAGAACAATCTAACTTCTGTCCATATTCAGAAAGTTGATAATGCCACATACTTCACTTTTCATATCTTGAATGTTGTTTTCTGCTTGTTCACTTTGACACTGTTTAATGGTTTGCTTCAGGAGGACATCTGGTTTGTTGTGATCCTGTTCACACGAGCCATTGACAGATGTCATCTGCCATTAACAAAGATTATTCCTCGATAATAATCTTTATTGTCACAAGTAGGATTACATTAACTCTGCAATGAAGGTACTGTGAAAAGCCCCTAGCCACCACATTCCAGCGCCTGTTCGGGTAGAAGGAGGGAGAATTCAGAATGTCCAATTCACCTAACAGCACGTCTTTCGGGACTTGTGGGACTTGTGGGAGGAAACCTACGCAGACATGGGGAGAATGTGCAGACTCCACACACACAGTGACTCAAGCCGGAATTGAACATGGGACCCTGGCGCTTTGAAGCAACAGTGCTAACCACCATGCTACCGTGTCGATTTACAAAGTGCTTCAACTTTTCTAATGCTGTCCTCGTCAGCCTTCCACCTTCCTCTGTAAACGTTACTTCATACAAAATTCTGTCGCTCATACCCTATCTCTCATCAGGTGTCTCGCACCTGAACTTCCGGTGTCCGTGATGTGCTGAGCAGACACACATCAGGTGGCTCTCCTCACATTCGGATCCAACATAGTTAATTTATTGGTAATCTCAGTCTAAAAAGCCCACCAAAACCCAGCCGAATACAAAGGACACAGGAGAAGAACATGCCTGGCAACAATAGACTGAGTGGACAGCAAGCTATCAGTAGCAGCAAAGGAAAGGGCCAGGAACAGCGGGTGAGCAGACAGGCAGTCCACGAGGCGAGGCGGAAACCCAGGCGAACCAGGAGGAAGAAAGGTCGGCGAACCGAACAGCAGAGCAGGAGCAGGACGCGATGACCCCCCCCCCCCCCCCCCCCCCCCCCCGGACCTGGAGAAGGCAGCTACGGACCAGAGTGACAGGATTGTAGCTCTGAAAACAGGAGTGAAAAGGTTGGTGGCAGCCCAGCGCACCCTAAAAGAGAAATGGAGGACCAGGAAAACCGGTCCAGACATCAAAACGTCCGAATAGTAGGTGCCAGAGGGAAGAGATCCAATGGGCTACATTGCCCAAATGCTGGCTAGCTAATGGGGAGAGAGGACTTTCCAAACCCCCCGAAATGATCAGGACACATAAGTCGCTTCGGCCAAGGCCCAAAACCGGGGAGCAGCCCAGGGTAATAATCGCGAAGCTGCACTGATTCCAAGACCGAAAAGAGATCTTAAGGTGGACTCGTAGGAATGACATGAATCAGGGTGTACCAAGACATTGGGGCGGGATTGGAAAAAAAGAGGGCCAAGTTTAATGGAGCAAAATTGGCCATTTTGCTCTATAAAAGTGGGATACGAATTGGAATGCTATTCCCAGCCAGACTCTGGGTGACATTTAACGGCAAAGAACTTTACTTCAACACCCCGGCGGAGGTTGATGAGTTCTTTGAAACAAACAACTCAGAGGAGAGCAATCGCGTCAGCGATGAAAGCGGAAAGTAACGGAGAGTGGAGGATAGACCGCAAATAGAGACAATAATAATACAAACTATGTGCATATGTTTTTTACGTGGGACTGTGATGCCTCGTTTTCGGGCTCATCTCTCCCCTCAATGCGATGAGGGGGAGCAGGCCAAGGGGAGCGAGGATAGGGAAAGCAGGCAAAGGGGTGAGATAAGGGGAGGAAGGGGATGGGTAAAACAGGGCTAGTGCGAGACAAGCAGTGGCTAACACAGGAAGGCAGAAAGCAAAGGGGGCCGTGGCGCGCCTCTCTGGGGAGAGGGAGCACCTGGCCAAAAACGGGGAAGGGTGGGGGGACTGGGCAGAAGGGGGGGGGGGGGGGAGAATACAGGGGGGACAGAAAAGGAACAAAGGGAAGAATAAGGACAAGAAACGGAACAGGCACAGGCCTCTGCAAGCATGGAGCAGGGCAAGGAACCATGGTGGCGCTGCAAGTAGCCACTCAAAAAGGCCCCATAGCAAAGGGAGACCCCAAAGTGCGGGGGGGGGGGGGGGGGCACCCACTGACATACACATGGCGGCCATGTTGGGTTGCCCCTGGACAAAGGGAAATCCAGGAGCATAAGGGCCTGACCTCATGGTGAGAGCGGTGACCATGGCCATTTTCGACGCCCCCTAACAAAGCGAAACCCCGGAGTGCAGGGGCTCAGCCAACAGGTAAGTATGGGTTATCCTGCAGGAACAGGGGTTCAGAACCCCCCCCCCCCCCAAACCAAGATTGTTATCTAGAATGTAACGACCCAGTGAAAAGATCCAGAGCCTTTGCCCACTTAAGAAGCCTAAAGGCCGACATAATCTACCTGCAAAAGACGCACCTGAGGGAGACTGCTGGTAAGGAAGCGCTGGGTGGGACAGATGTACTATTCATGTTACGGGACGAGGGCTAGGGGACTAGCCATACTGATTAAAAAGAGGACGAGGTTTACAGAAATCAAGACACTTACGGACCCAGCGGGACGGTACGTCATGGTCGGCGATGACCTGGAAGGGGTACCGGTGGGACTGGAAAATGTGTACGCTCCCAACTGGGATGACACAGAATTCATAAGGAAGACCATGGCAGAAATCCCCAACATTGACACACACCGACTGATTATGGGGAGTGACTTTAACTGCGTGCAGGACCCACTGACCGACCGATCAAACCCCAGAATAGGGGGAAAGTCTGGCATGGCTAGGGAACTGGGAGCATTTATGGAGCAGATGGGGGCGGTGGACCCATGGAGGTTCCTGCAGGAGAGAAAGAGTTTTCATACTGCTCACAAGTGCACACCCGTATCGACTTTGTTGCAGTGGGGAAAGCTGTTCTTCCAGGGATCACAGGGGCGGAATACACCACGATCATTATCTCCGAATGCTCTCCACATTAGATGGATGTGAGGTTAGAGACGGGCCGTGCCCAGTGCCCCAGATGGAGGCTGGACACGAACTTCCTGGCCGACAAGGCCTTCTGCCAAAAAACATTGAGGGCGGCCCCAGAAACCACACTATTAGAGGACCTGATGAGCACAAGCAGCAAAGAAGGGGGCCTATGTGGGAAAATATACGGACAGTTACTGGACAGAGCTCGGACACCATTGGACGAGACCAGAAATGGGAGGACGAACTGGGGACAGAGGTAGTGTGGAGACTCTGGAGCGAAGCAATGAGCAGGGCCAACTCGACCTCCTCCTCATGCAGTTCGAAGTGGTGCACAGAGCACACCTGACCAGAACCCAAATGAGCAGGTTCTTCCTGGATGTGGAGGACAAATGTGAACAAAGGGGCCTAGCCAGACACACCCACATGTTTTGGGCCTGTCCCAAACTTGCTGGGTTCTGGACAGCCTTCTCCGAGCCAATGTCCAAGGTTGTGGGGGTAAGGGTAAAGCAATGCACAATAGTGGCAAACCTCGGGGTATCGGAGCAGCCAGAACTACACATGGGGAAGAGGATCAGCACCCTTGCTTTCACTTCCCTATTCGCATGCCGGAGAATCCTGCTCGACTGGCTATCAGCAGCACCACCCACAGCTGCAGACTGGCTTGTAGACCGTTTGAAATTCCACCACCTGGAAAAGATTAAGTATGCCACCCGAGGGTCGGAGGAAGGCTTCCTAGATACATGGGGGCAGTTTGTCAGCCTGTTGCAAAACCTGTTTGAGGCCAGCAACGAGGAGCAAGATAGGAAAACGAGAGAGGAAGAAAAAGAGGGAAGACAAGGGTAAAACAAAGTTAGAGGGGGAACCGGAGGGGAGGGGGGGGGGAGGAGAAAGAGGAAAGGCTGGAAAGCCACAAAAAGGGGAAGAGGTGGGGGCGGGGTTGGGAGTGGGGGGTGGGGGGGGGGTGGGGTGGGGGGGGGGTCGGGCCCGATCACAAAGCAAACACAGCCAAAGTCGACCAGGACGGGGGTAAGAAAAGAGAGGGGAAGAGGAGGAAAAGGGGGAGGACACAAGGAGGGCATGGGGGACGGGAGGAAGGGACCATAGGACGAGCCAGAGGGCGGCGCAATGTACATAAAGTGAATTAAGGGAAGGACAGAATAAACCTTTCTGTACAATAAAATAAATTAATTCAGGAAAGAAAATATATATAACTGTTTATTAATGTGGAAAATGCCAATAAAAATATTTTTTTTAAAAGATCTCTTGCACCTGTATCTCAGTCTTCATTATGTGGAGATGCCGGCGTTGGACTGGGGTGAGCACAGTAAGAAGTCTTACAACACCAGGTTAAAGTCCAACAGGTTTGTTTCAAACACGAGCTTTCGGAGCACGGCTCCTTCTTCAGGTGAAGAAGGAGCCGTGCTCCGAAAGCTCGTGTTTGAAACAAACCTGTTGGACTTTAACCTGGTGTTGTAAGACTTCTTACTGTGCTCAGTCTTCATTGACAGACATTGACTCCAAGGGCAGCAATGCCTCAAATTCAAAACACCCTTCCTTATGTTCACATACCTCCATAACCATACTTCATCCCATTTCTGTCACCTCCTTCAACTTTATAACCTTCAGGGACTTCCAGTTGCGGCTATGCGGAGCTAAGCCACACATTCGGCAGCTCCTGCTATTTAGGGACTTTTGGGCCGTTTCGAGGGCCCCAAACGGAGCTGTTTCTACGCATCCCGGTGGGGGAAGGTGCCTGGAAGAACTTGCCCCACACTATATGGTGCTCACCTGGAGTGGGAAGAAGAAAAAGGCTGCAGTAACTCCCCCAAAAAAAACGGGGGAAGAAAAACAAAATGGCGGCCGGCACTCCTGCTATTTAGGGACTTTTGGGCCGTTTTGAGGGCCCCAAACGGCGCTGTTTCTACACATCCTAGTGGGGGAAGGTGCCTGGAAGAACTTGCCCCACATTATCTGGTGAAAAAGGCTGCAGTAACGCCCCCCAAAAAACGGGTGAAAAAAAACAAAATGGCGGCCGGCGCTCCCGCTATTTAAGGGCTTTTGGGCCGTTTTGAGGGCCCCAAACAGTGCTGTTGCTACATATCCCGGTGGGGGAAGGTGCCTGGAAGAACTTGCCCCACACTATATGGTGAAAAAGGCTGCAGAAACGCCCCAAAAAAAACGTGGGAAGAAAAACAAAATGGCGGCCGGCGCAACACCCGAGGACTGGTGGAAGTGGGCGCAGGAGCAACAGGCCTCGCTCCTACGTTGTTTTACTGACCTGAAGGCTGAGCTGCTGGACTCCATGAATGCAACTGCGACCAAGCTGCTTGGGACCCAGGCGGCACAGGAGGAGTCTATTCGGGAGTTGCAGCGGCAGGCCGTTGAAAGAGAGGAGGAGGCCGTGGTCCTCGTTGGGAAAGTGGAGTTGCACGAGGCACTTCATAAAAAGTGGCAGGACCGCTTGGAGGAGCTGGACGTTCGCACGAGGCGAAAGAATCTGAGGATCCTGGGCCTGGCGGAGGGGCTGGAGGGGTCGGATCTCCCGGCGTATGTGACCACGTTGTTGAGCTCGTTGATGGGAGCAGGGTCCTTCCATTTGCCCCTGGAGCTCGAGGGAGCGCACAGAGTGATGGCCAGGAGGCCCAAGGCAGATGAGCCCCCGAGGGCGGTGCTGGTGCGGTTCCACCGATTCAGTGACCGGGAGTGTGTGCTGCGCTGGGCCAAGAAAGAGAGGAGCAGTAAATGGGAGAATTCGGTAGTGAGGATCTACCAGGACTGGAGTGCGGAAGTGGCTAAGCGGCGGGCCAGGTTCAACCGGACGAAGGCGGTGCTTCATGCTAAGCAGGTCAGGTTTGGAATGCTGCAGCCTGCGCGCCTGTGGGTGACATACAAGGACCGGCACCATTACTTCGAGTTCCCGGAGGAGGCGTGGGCCTTTGTACAGGCGGAGAAGCTGGACTTGAACTAGGGCCTGGGAACATACTTTGGCCGGCGTTGTTTCCGCTGTGGCTGTTTTGTTCCAACTGTTTCAACTTTTTCAACTTCGAAATGTGTGTTATGTATGCTGGTTTTCTTTTTGCTCTGTTTACGGGTGGGTTTGTCTGTTGGGTATGGTTGTGGGGTAGGTGGGGAGTGTTGGGGGTTTGTGTTCTATATGTTCTCTTCTGTACGGGTCTGGGGATTGAGGGGAAACTGGATTTTGGGGAACTGCGTCAGAAGGATGGGGTGTGGCATTGTGAAAGCGCGGGCTTTCCTCTGGTTTCCCGCGCTGCTGGGCAGGGGGGTGGAGCTTGCGATGGGGGAAGGGCCTCTACGGGTCTTTTTTCCCGCGCTGCAATAATGCCAAGGAGGTGTGGCAAGAGGGGGATGACCCCAAGCCGGGAGGGGATAGGTTTTGGCGGGAGCTGCCGGGGTCAGCAGAAGTCAGCTGACTCACGGAAGTACCATGGAGGGTGCGTCGCGGCTAGGAGGGGTCCTAGCCTGGGGGGGGGAGGGGGGTGGGGGGGGATACCGGGTTGCTGCTGGAATGACTAGGAAGGAGCCGAAGAGGGCCGGGGGGGAAGAGGAGAGGCGCTATCGCCATGGGGAACGGGTCGAGCGGGGTATGCTGGCCTGGGGCGAACATCTGCCAAGCTATGGCTAGTCGGCAGGGGAGGGGGGCGGGTTGCCCTCTGATCCGGCTGATTACCTGGAACGTGAGGGGGCTGAACGGGCCGGTTAAGAGAACCAGGGTGGTCTCCCATCTAAGGGGGTTGAAGGCGGACGTGGCTATGCTCCAGGAGACCCACCTGAAGGTGGCGGACCAGGTCCGTCTGAGGAAGGGGTGGGTGGGGCAGGTTTATCATTCAGGATTGGACGCAAAGAACCGGGGGGTGGCGATTCTAGTGGGGAAGAGGGTGGCGTTTGAGGCGGCTGAGGTGGTGTCGGACAAGGAGGGCAGATATATCATGGTGAGGGGTAGGCTGCAGGGAGAGAAGGTGGTGCTGGTGAACGTATATGCCCCGAATTGGGATGATGCTGGCTTCATGAGGCGCTTGTTGAGCCGCGTCCCGGACCTGGAGGCAGGGGGCCTGATCATGGGGGGAGATTTTAACACAGTGCTGGATCCCACACTGGACCGGTCCAGTTCAAGGACGGGTAGGAGACCGGCGGCGGCCAAAGTGCTGAGGGGATACATGGACCAGATGGGAGGGGTGGATCCCTGGAGGTTTGGGAGACCGAGAGCGCGGGAGTATTCCTTTTTCTCTCACGTCCATAGGGTTTATTCCCGGATAGACTTTTTTGTCCTGAGCAGGGGGTTGATCCCGAGGGTGCAGGATGCCGAGTATTCGGCCATAGCGATTTCGGACCATGCCCCGCACTGGATTGATCTGGAGATGGGGGAGGCACGGGACCAGCGCCCGCTCTGGCGCCTGGATGTGGGGATGCTGGCGGAGGAGGAGGTGTGTAAGAGGGTTCGGAGAAGCATTGAGGGGTATCTGGTTACCAATGATACGGGGGAGGTCCAGGTGGGGATGGTCTGGGAGGCTCTGAAAGCAGTGATCCGGGGGGAGCTGATCTCCATCCGGGCCCACAGGGAAAGGAGGGAGAGGAAGGAGAGGGAGAGACTGGTGGGAGAGCTTCTGGAGGTGGACAGGAGATATGCGGAGGCACCGGAGGAAGGGTTGCTGGGAGAACGGCGCAGGTTGCAGGCCAATTTTGACTTGTTGACCACCAGAAAGGCGGAGACACAGTGGAGGAGGGCGCAGGGTGCGGTATATGAGTATGGAGAGAAGGCGAGCAGGATGTTGGCGCATCAGCTCCGTAGGCGAGATGCGGCTAGGGAAATTGGGGGAGTGAAGGATGGGGGTGGAAATGTAGTGCAGAAGGGGACAGAAGTAAACGGGGTCTTTAGGGACTTTTACGAGGGATTGTACCGGTCGGAACCTCCGAGGGGGAGAGAGGGGATGGAGAGCTTCATGAACAGGCTATGTTTCCCAAGGGTTCAAGAGAGGCTGGTTGAGGGGCTGGGGGCGCCGATAGAGTTGGAGGAGCTAGTCAGGGGGATCGGGCAAATGCAGTCAGGTAAGGCCCCGGGGCCGGACGGGTTCCCGGCAGAATTTTACAAAAAATATGCGGACCTGGTGGGTCCCCTGCTGGTGCGAACTTTCAATGAGGCGTGGGAGGGGGGGGCTTTGCCCCCGACGATGTCGCGGGCACTGATCTCTTTGATCCTAAAACGGGATAAGGACCCCTTGCAGTGCGGAGCATATAGGCCTATTTCACTCCTTAACGTAGACGCTAAGTTGCTGGCGAAGATCCTGGCTACCAGGATAGAGGATTGTGTGCCAGAGGTAATTCATGAAGATCAGACAGGGTTTGTCAAGGGGCGGCAGCTCAACACGAATGTGCGGAGACTGCTCAATGTTATCATGATGCCGGCAGTGGAGGGGGAGGCGGAGATAGTGGTGGCGCTGGATGCAGAGAAGGCGTTTGATAGAGTTGAGTGGGGGTACCTATGGGAGGTGCTGGAGAGGTTTGGATTTGGGGAGGGATTCATCAAATGGGCGAGGCTGCTTTACGCGGCGCCGATGGCGAGTGTAGTCACAAATGGAAGGAGATCGGAGTATTTTAGGCTTTATCGTGGGACCAGGCAGGGGTGTCCCCTGTCCCCCCTGCTCTTTGCACTGGCGATTGAACCGCTGGCCATGGCGTTGAGGGAGTCAGGGAAGTGGAGGGGTCTGGTGCGGGGGGGGGAGGAGCACCGGGTATCGCTGTATGCAGACGACCTGCTGTTATATGTGGCGGACCCAGAGGGGGGAATGCCGGGGGTGATGGAACTGTTAGCGGAATTTGGGGGCTTCTCGGGCTATAAGCTGAACTTAGGAAAGAGCGAGGTATTTGTAGTGCACCCGGGAGATCAGGAGGAGGGAATTGGGAGGCTCCCCTTCAGGAGGGCAGTGAAGAGTTTCAGGTACCTGGGGGTGCAGGTGGTCAGGAGTTGGGGGGCTCTTCATAAGCTTAACTTCACCAGACTAGTGGAACAGATGGAGGAGGAATTTAAAAGGTGGGACATGGTGCCGCTATCGCTGGCGGGCAGAGTGCAATCCGTCAAAATGACGGTTCTCCCGAGGTTCTTGTTCCTCTTCCAGTGCTTGCCCATCTTTATCCCTAGGGCCTTTTTTAAAAGGGTGACCAGCAGCATCATGGGATTTGTTTGGGCGCATGGCACCCCGAGGGTGAAGAGGGTCTTCTTGGAGCGGAGTAGGGATGGGGGGGGGCTGGCGTTGCCCAACCTCTCGGGGTATTACTGGGCGGCCAACGTGTCGATGGTGCGTAAGTGGGTGATGGAGGGGGAGGGGGCAGCATGGAAACGGATGGAGAGAGCGTCCTGTGGGGATACAAGCCTGGGGGCCCTGGTAACGGCGCCGTGGCCGCTCCCTCCCACGAGGTATACCACGAGTCCGGTGGTGGCGGCTACCCTCAAGATTTGGGGGCAGTGGAGGCGACATAGGGGAGAAGTGGGGGGCTCGATGGAGGCTCCGTTAAGGGGGAACCATAGGTTCGTCCCGGGGAACATGGATGGGGGATTTCGGGGATGGTATAGAGCGGGCATTAGACAGCTGAAGGACCTGTTTATCGACGGAAGGTTTGCGAGCCTGGGGGAGTTGGAAGAGAAATTTGGGCTCCCGCCGGGAAACATGTTTAGATATCTGCAGGTAAAGGCATTTGCTAGACGGCAGGTGGAGGGATTCCCTGCGCTCCCCGCGAAGGGGGTGAGTGACAGGGTGCTCTCGGGGGTCTGGGTCGGGGAGGGGAAGATATCCGATATCTACAAGCTTATGCAGGAGAAGGAAGAGGCGTCAGTAGAGGAGCTGAAAACGAAGTGGGAGGGGGAACTGGGGGAACAGATCGAAGACGGGACATGGGCTGATGCCCTGGAGAGGGTAAATTCTTCCTCCTCGTGTGCGCGGCTTAGCCTCATCCAATTCAAGGTGCTGCATAGGGCCCACATGACTGGGACGAGGATGAATAGGTTCTTTGGGGGTGAAGATAGGTGTGCCAGGTGCTCGGGGAGTCCAGCGAACCATGCCCATATGTTCTGGGCATGCCCGGCATTGGAGGAGTTCTGGAAGGGGGTGGCGAGGACGGTGTCAAGGGTGGTGGGATCCAGGGTCAAGCCAGGATGGGGACTCGCGATCTTTGGGGTTGGGGTAGAGCCGGGAGTGCAGGAGGCGAAAGAGGCCGGTGTGCTGGCCTTTGCGTCCCTAGTAGCCCGGCGAAGGATTTTGCTACAGTGGAAGGACGCGAGGCCCCCAAGCGTGGAGACCTGGATCAATGACATGGCGGGTTTCATTAAGCTTGAGAAGGTTAAATTCGCCCTGAGAGGATCGGTGCAAGGGTTCTTTAAACGGTGGCAACCTTTCCTCGACTTTCTGGCTCAACGATAGGGTACTGGGACAGTAGCAGCAGCAACCCGGGGGGGGGGGGTGGGGGGTGGGGGGTGGGGGGTGGGGGGTGGGGGGGTGGGGGGGCGTTGATTATGTTAGCTTATTTTATTTAAATTTGATTTATCTAATTTTAATTTATGGTTAAGTTCTCTTGTTTGGGGGGGGGGTGGGGGAATGTGATACATGTGATGTTACGGTATGGGGGGAATTGTGGGTGTTATGGGGCTGTTAGTTGCATATTACTGCTTTTTGCTATACTTTTTGTTATATTTTCTGCAAAAAATTCCAATAAAAAAAAAGGGAAAAAAAAAAAAAAAAAAAAAAAAAAAACTTTATAACCTTCAGAGAAGTTTGTTCTTCTCCAAGTCTCGTCTCTTTTGCATCCCTTATACCCTGTGTTTCTTGCAGTGCCGTCAGCTGTCTAGATCGTCAGCTCTGGAATGCCATCTATAAACCTCTCTACCTCTGTCATCTCTTAAAATGTACATTTTTCACCAAAACGTTGGTCTCCTGACCTAATATCTGCACCTTGGTCCTATCACAAATTGTGTCTGGTAAAGATCCTGTGAAGTACCACAGGTACTATGTTCTGATCTTGGTCAAGAACATGGTCATATTTGTGATATGAGGAGAGATTAGATAGACTCGGTTGTTTACCTGAGGACGGAGGAGGCTATGGGACTCAATTGAGGTGTGCGCAATTATTGGGACCTAGTCCGGGAGGACTTGTTCCCCCAGCTGAAGGGTCAATTACCAGGGGGCATAGATTTAATGTGATTGGTAGACAAATTACGGGGGACATGGAAGAAAAACGTTTTCACCCAGAGGGTGATGGACATCTGGAATTCGCAATCTAAGTTGGTGGTTGAGGCTGAAATTCTCAACTCATTTAAAAGGTACCTGGATCTGCATCTGAAGTACTGTAACATGCAAGGCTACAGACCAAATGCTGGAAAATTGAATAAAAATTTAAAAATCCTTTTTGACCTGCGCAGACACGATGGACCGAATGGCCTTTCTGCACTATACCTTTTCTATGGTTCTAAGCCATAAGATCCCACAGTTTAAAACAAATAATATTTACTATACAAAAACCAAACAAAGAATACACCAAATACCATCTACGTAACAATCCTTACTCTAAAACCCAGAATCAAAAAAAACCAAAAATGAATTAACAGGCACATTGTGGGTGATAAACTATATATTAAACATTAACTGACATACACAACAAAGATATCTTATAAATCTTTATTGTCACAAGTCGGCTTACATTAACACTGCAATGAAGTTACTGCGAAAAGCTCCTAGTCGCCACAGTCCGCCGCCTGTTCGGGTACACAGAGGGAGAATTCAGAATGTCCAAATTATTACCGCATGTCTTTCGGGACATGTGGAAACCCACGTAGACACTGGGAGTACGTGCAAACTCCGCACAGATAGTGACCCAAGCCGGGAATCGAACCCGGGTCCCTGATGCTGTGAAACAACAGTTCTAACCACTGTGCTACTGGTTAGATGGTATTATGACAGATGAAGATCTTTCTAGTTCAAAACCATAAGGGGCTCGGGTCAAATTGACAGAAAGATTTTCCTAATTATCTACTGACAATCTGAAACCACGTTAAAAATAGGAAGCACCATTCATGTCATTTCCCAGCAGTTTTTGCGAATCACCTGCCAATGTTACGATGTCATGCTTGCTGGGAATTCTCTTTGTGCTTCGGCCGGTTTAGCTCAGTTGGCTGGACAGCTGGTTTGTGATGCAGAGCGAGGCCAACAGCGTGGGTTCAATTCCCATACCGGCTGAGGGTATTCATGTAGGCCTGCCTTCTCAACCTTGTCGCTCGGGTTAAATCACCACTAGTCAGCTCTCCCCCTCAAAGGGAAATGCGTCCTATGTCACCTGGGACTATGGAGACTTTACTTAGTTTCTATGCATAATTGGGCTGAAATATATGATCTTGTGATGTTGCTATAACTGAGGGGGAACAGGAATCCAGTATATGACCCTTTCAGTCTGCTCTCAATGTTAGCAAACATTGTATGAAACCAAAAGCCTCGGGTGGTATTGATGCCCCTTGCATGGAATTGCGGGGAGTTGGGAAATGTGACCTCGAATTTGCTTATAAAGCTAGCTTGTCCAGCAAAAGGAAGAAAAATGCCAAACCATATTCTCAAAGATTACTGAGATGTTTTTTCCCTCCATCTCTGTGTTCTCAGTGGGAGCTTGGCCTCAAACACATTTTTGCTCGTCTTGCTTTCACCATTACAATGTAATACATAAATGTATCTGGCCGACATGCAGAACATTGGCAGAGGAGATAAGACAAGCCAGAATTCCAATGGATGGTGCCATCATGCAAGTCTATCCTCTATGGGAGTGGTGGTGGTGGAATTGTAATGATGCCAGGGCAGTAGTAATCCAGAAACTCATGGTAGCTGGTGAAATTTTAATTCAATTAATAATCTTGATAAAAGTGATCATGAAACTATGTTGATTGGTGTAAAAAAACATCTGGTTCACTAATCCCCTTCAAGCAAGGAAATTTGCTATCCATACCTGGTCTGGCCGACATGTGAAACCAGACCCACAATAATATGGTTGACTCTGAACACTACTATGAAATTGCCAAGCAAGTCAGTCAGTTATATCAAATTGCCCCAAAGTTGAAAAAAAAAAGTGAAACTGGGTGAACCACCAGAAACAGCAATGACAAATCGAGCACTGCTGACCCTACAAATTCCTCCTTACTAACATTTGAGGGCTGAGGCCAAAATTTGGAAAGTTGCCTCGGACTAGTCCAGCAACATTCTGGCATGGTAAGATATGTGAATATGACTATAATCCCAGACCCCAATATCACTGGGTATGTCCTGTCACATGGACAGGACAACAGCACAGTCATATACAATCAGGAAGGGGTTGCCTGGGTGTCCTCGACATTGACATCCAGACCCCATGAAGTTCCATGGCATAGGTCAAACATGGGCAAAGAAACCTCCCGCTGTTACCACCTACCACCCTGGACTCAGCAGATGAATCAGTACCCCTCTATGTTGAACACCAATTGGAAGTAGAACTGAGAGTGGCAAAGGTACAGAATACACTCTAGTTGCAGGACATCAATGCCCATCATGAAGAATGACTCAGCAGCACCGCGATTGTCTGAACTGGCTGAGTCCTTAAGGACAAAGCTGTGAGACTGTCTGTAACAAGCGGTGAAGAAAAAACAGGGGGGGAAAACTATTTGACCTTGGCTCTCACCGGTCTACCTAATGCAGCTGCATCTCTCCATGACAGTATCAGTAAGAGTGACCACTGCACAGTCCTTGTGGACACAAAAACCTATCTTCACATTGAGGATATTCTCCATTGTGTTGTGTGGCACAACCACTGTGCAAAAGGGGATGGATTTGAAACAAATCTAGCAACTCAAAACCAGGCATCCATGAGGTGCTTTGAGCCAGCAGCAGCAGAATTAGATATAACTACAATCTGTAATCTCATCAGCCAGCATATCCCCCACTCTACCATTACCAGTAAGCCAGGGGATCAACCTTGCTTCAATGAAAGAGTGCAAGAGGGCATGCCAGGATCAACAGCAGACCTCTCGAAAAATGAGGTGTCAATCTAGTGAATCTGCAACACAGGTCTCTTTGCATGTGATAGACAGAGCTAAGCAATCCCATAACCAAAGGATAAGATCTCATCTCTGCAGTCCTGCAACCTCTGGCGATGAATAGGAGTGGACAAATAAATGGCTCACTGGAGGAGGAGGCTCCACAATTATTTTTTTAATATTTCTATTAAGGTATTTGAAAATTTTAATAAAAATAACATAGACAATGACATCAACGTGGGATAATAAACATTCCCCCCCCCATCTCAATCTTCACACACCCCAACCATACAACAACACCACCCCCCCCCCCCCCCTTGGAATTCTGCATCTGCTGACATTTTAATTTTCCCCGGGAAAGTCGACGGGGGAACCCGACCATTGACCCTCTTAAGGCGAACTTTATTTTCTCGAGACTGAGAAACCCAGCCATGTCACGAACCCAGGTCTCTACACTCAGGGGCTTCGAGTCCCTCCACATTAACAAGATCCGTCTCTGGGCTACCAGGGAGGCAAAGGCCAAGACGCTAGCCTCTTTCGCCCCCTGAACTCGCGGCTCTTTCGACACTCCAAAGATCGCTACCTCCGGACTCGGCACCACCCGTGATTTTAGCACCTTAGAAAAACCCTGCCAAAACCCTCTAAGCATCGGGCATGTCCAAAACATGTGGACATGATTTGCTGGGCTTTCTGCGCACCTCGCCCACCTATCCTCTACCCCGAAAAACCTACTGATCCCTGCTCATCCTAGTCGCTGTCACGTGTGCCCGGTGGACTACCTTAAATTGTATCAGGCTGAGCCTGGCACATGATGAGGAGGTATTAACCTTGCTTAGGGCATTTGCCCATAGACCCGCCTCTATCTCTCCTCCGAGCTTGTCCTCCCATTTGCCCTTAAGCTCCTCCACCAAAGTTTTCTCCGCCTCCGAAAGCTCTTGGTAATATCCGATACCTTCCCGTCTCCCACCCAGGTACTGGAAACTACTCTATCCTGTATCCCCAGTGGCAGCAGCAGCAGCAGAAAGGCCGGCACCTGTTTTCTCAGGAAGTCTCGCACCTGCAAATACCTAAAACCATTCCCTGCTGGCAATTCAAATTTATCCTCCAAGGCTTTCAAGCTCAGGAAGCTCCCATCTATAAATAGATCCCCCATCCTTCTAATTCCTGCCCTTTGCCAACTCCGGAACCCACCATCTAGCCTACCCAGTACAAACCTATGATTATTGTAAATTGGGGTCCAAACTGATGCTCCCTTCACTCTCTCCTCCATTGCCCCCAGATTCTCAGAGCCGCCACCTCCACCAGACTTGTGGAGTATCAGGCCGGCGAGAACGGAAGAGGTGCCGTTATCAGTCATCCCAAACTTATGCCTTTGCATGACGCCGCCTCCATCCGCTCCCATGCCAACCCCTCCCCCACTACCCACTTACTAATCATGGCTATATTAGCCGCCCAGTAGTAATTGCGGAAGTTCGGCAGCGCCAACCCACCCTCCCCCGAACTGCGCTCCAGCAACACTTTCTTCACTCGCGGGGTTTTACTTGTCCACCCAAAGCCCAAAATAACCTTATTCACCCGCTTGAAAAAAGGCCTTTGGGATGAAGATGGGGAGGCATTGAAAGACGAACAGAAATCTTCATTTTCACGATCTGTACCCTCCCCGCCAGTGAAAGCGGGAGCATGTCCCCTCACTTAAAGTCCCCTTCCATTTGCTCCACCAGCCGGGATAGGTTTAACTTCTTATAGAATTCCACCGGGTAGCCGTCAGGCCCCGGGACCTTGCCCGCCTGCATGCCCTCCAGCCCCTTGATTATTTCCTCAATCTCAATTGGGCCTCCCAGCTCTTCCACCACATCCTCATCGACCCTCGGGAACCTCAACTGATCAGAAACTGCCTCATCCCCTCCACCCCAGCCGGGGGTTCCGTCTCATATAATTTACTATAGAAGTCCTTAAACACATCGTTCACCCCGCTGGGTCCAGGACAGTATTCCTGCCTCTACTCTTTATTTTACCTAGCTCCCTGGCCGCCTCCCTTTACCTGAGCTAGTGCGCCAACATTCTGCTTGCCTTTTCCCCGTACTCGCCCCCTTGCCTTCCTCAACTGTTCCACTGCTTTCCCTGTGGTCAGCAACCCAAACTCCGCCTGTAACCTCCGTCGCTCCCTCAGTAGCCCGCGTCCGGGGCCTCTGAGTATCTCTTGTTCACCTGGAGTATCTCCTCCACTAATCTGTCCCTCTCAGCCCATTCCGCCTTTTCACTGTGTGCCTGTATCGAGATTAATTCCCCTCTAACCACTGCCTTCAGAGCTTCCCAAACCGTCGCTGCGGAGACCTCCACCGTATCATTTGTTTCCACGTGGTTCTGGATGGACTTGTTAACCCACCCACAGATCGCTTCGTCCGCTAGCAACCCCACATCCAGTCTCCACAGGGGCATTGCCCTCTCTTCACACTAACCCGTAGATCCACCCAATGCGCGGCATGGTCTGACACTGCAATTGCTGAGTACTCCGTATCCACCACCTTCGGTATTAGCTCCCTGCTCAGAACAAAAAAGTCGACGCGAGAGTATACCTTGTGGACATGTGAGAAAAAGGAAACCTCCTTCGCCCTTGGCCATGCAAACCTCCATGAATCTACTCCCCCCATCTGTTCCATAAACCCCTTCAATTCCTTTGCTGCAGCCTGCCTCCTGGATTTTGACTCGTCCAAGTCTGGATTATTGGCTGAGTTAAAGTCTCCTCCCATGATCAGGTTATGTGACTCTCAGTCTGGGATCTTACCTAAAACCCGCCTCATCAATTCCATATCGTCCCAATTCGGAGCATATATGTTCACGCGTACCACCCGCACCCCCTCCAGCTTCCCACTCACGATTATGTGCCTACCCCATTGTCTGACACGATTCTCTCTGCCTCGAATGCCACTCAGTTGCTGATCAAGATCGCTACCCCCCTGGTCTTTGAGTCCAGCCCTGAGTGGAATACTTGGCTGACCCACCCCTTTCTCAATCTCGGCTGGTGTGTAACCTTTAGGTGTGTCTCTTGTAGCATTGCCACGACCACCTTCAGCCCCCTCAAATGCGCAAACCCCACGAGCCCTCTTGACCGGCCCATTCAGCCCTCTGGTGTTCCATGTAATCATCCTGGTCGGGGGGCTTCCAGAAACCCCCCCCCCCTCTCCACTGACCAAACATCACCCTTTTTACATGAGCCTCTAGCTCGCGCCCTCCGCTTCCTGGAGCCCCTCTCGGGCGGTCGCCGTTCTTGACCTCCCATTTGTCCCCTCGTAACAGTTCCTCCCCTGTCAGCAAAGCAGCTCCACCCTCTTCCCCCCCCCTCACCCCCCCCCCCCCCCCCAGCAACAACACTAGAAACTCACCCCCCCCACCAAGTTCAGTTCCAGCTTCACACCTGCTCACCCCCACTGCGCTTCCGAGAGTCAGCTGACCCATGCTGACTTGATAGTGCCCGCCCCTGGCACCAAGCAGTTTGTCTCCCCATTGTTCTGTCCCCTCTCCCCCCCCCCCCCCCCCCCCACTCATATTAAAAGCATCACATTCCCCAGTAAACAAACATCAGGGGAAAAAAGCAGTGAAGAAACAGCCACTTTAGAAAAAAAACACCCAAAAACAGAACTAACCCCAAAGACCATCCCCCCTCTAACAAGCTCCCTGCAAGACAAAGCTATCTTTAGCCATCCAAACAGCCCCTTATTACACATAACACTTCTTATATTTATACAACCCAGCACAACAAATCGCCGCCACAGTACTGTCCAAGGCTTCAGTGTCTTTTAATTCGCCTCCAGCCTCTTTTCTTTAATAAAGGTCCATACTTTGTCTGGTGTTTCAAAGTAGAAGTCCCGTTTTACACGTGTGACCCACAGATGGGCTGGGTACAGCATCCCGAACTTCACTCCCTTCTCAAAGAGGGCCGTGTTTGCCCTATTGAATCCAGCTTGCCTCTTGGCCAGATCCGCGCCCATGTCCTGATAAATGCGCAGCTCACAGTTCTCCCATTTGCTGCTCCATTCCTTCTTGGCCCACCGCAGTATGTGTTCCTTGTCCAGGAAACGCTGAAAGCGACCATCATGGCTCTGGGCGGCTCGTTCGCTCGGGGCTCCTTCGCGAGAGCTCTATGCGCTGTATCCACTTCCAGGGGCCGAGGGAACGCCTCAGCCCCATCAACCTCTCCAACATGTCTGTCACATAGGCCCTCGCATCCGATCCTTCATTGCCTTCAGGGAGGCCGACAATTCTAAGATTCTGCCTCCTGGACCTGTTCTCCAGGTCCTCCAGCTTCTCCTGCATTCTTTTCTGGCGGTCATTCATCATCCCCACCTTGGTCTCCAGCACGGTTATGTACTCTTTGTGCTCGGACGCCTTTTTCTCCACCTCCTAGATCGCTCTCCCGTGAGTCTCTTGATTCTGTACAACTTGATCGACCGAAGCCTTAATCGGGTCCAGCGTGTTCTTCTTCAGCTTGACGAAGCAATCTTCAAAAAACTTCACCAGCTACTCCGTCGACCACTGTGCCATCTCCCCGCGGCCCTGCTTCTCCGCTATGCTTTCCCGCGTTACCAGCTCTGCCCGAGTCTTCCTTATAGGACTTTGTCTTCTCACACGGCCACTTCTGGTCCAATTCCCCATACACCGGAGGTGGATTTCTCCTTACTGTCTCAGTCTTCACCGATTTATCCCATAAAATCCTGAAAAAAACAGGGGAAAAAGGTCCAAAGTCCGTCACAGGCAGGAGCTATCAAATCAAATGTGCGACCTACTCCTTCATGGCCGCCACCAGAGGTTGAGACTCCACAAATAACCCATCTTCAGTGATGGGGGAGCCCAGCACTTCAGCAAAAAACAAGGTTGAAGCATATGCAACGATCTTCAGCCAGAGGTGCTGGCTGGGTGGTCGACCTTGGTTTCTACCAACATCAGCAGCACCACAATCAGCGCAGATGCCAGATGGATGAAGGCATAGGATACTGCAAATGCACGCAGTCCTGACAACATGTTGGCAATAGTACTGAAGACCGGTGCCCCAGAACTAGCCAAGCCGCTAGCCAAGCTGTTCCAGTATAGTTATAACTTTGGCATCTAGCCTGCAATGTGGAAAATTGCTAAATATGTCCTATCCACAAAAAGCAGGACAAATCCAACGCGGCCAATTACCACCCTCGATCATCAGCAAAGTGATGGAAAGTTTCATCAACAGTGCTATTGAGCAGTACCTCCTCAGCAATAACCTGCTCACTGATGCTTTGGGTTCTGCCAGGGTCACTCGGCTCCTGATCTCACTACAGTCTTGATCCAAATATGGATAGGTAAACTGAATTCAAGTGGTGAGATGAGAGTAACTGCCCTTGATGTCAAGGCAACATTTGACCGAGCATGGAATCAAGGTGCCCTCGTAAAACTGACATCCATGGAAATCAGGCGAACAGTCTTCACTGGTTGAAGTCATACCTACTACAAATGAAGATGGTTGTGGCAGTTGGAGGTCAATCACTGCAGGGGTTCATCAGGGCGTGGTCCTAGGACCAGTCATCTTCAGCTGCTTCATCACGACTTTCCCTTCATCATAAGTTCAAAATTATGAATGTACAATGCTCAACAACATTCATGACTCCTCATACACTGAAGCAGTCTGAGTCCATATGCAGCAAGACCAGGCCAATATTCTGTCTTAGGCTGACAAGTGGCAAGTAACATTCACAGAGACAAGTGTCAGGCAATAACCATCTCTAAGAAGAGAGAATCTAACCATTTCCCCATATCATTCCACGGCATTACCATTGCTGAATTCCCCACAAACTGAGGGTTATCGTTAACCAGAAAATGAATGTATTGCCATATAAATAGTGTGGCTGCAAGAAAAGGTCGGAGGCTGAAATTCTGTGGCAATTAACTCCCCTCCTGACTCCCCAAAGACTGCCAAATATCTACAAGGTGAAAGTCAGGAGTACTTGGCGCTTACCTGGATGAGTGCCTGATCCGATCCATGACAAATCAGCCTGCTTGAATGGCATCCTATCTACTACCATCAACATCTGCTTCCTCCACCACCAAGATATAGTGGCAGCATTGTGTACCATTTGCAAGATGCACTGCAGCAACTCAACAATGCTCCTTTGACAGCACCTTCCAAACATGTGACCTTTGCCACCTAGGGCAGCAGATGCATGAGAGCACCACTGCACACAAGTTCCCTTCCAAGCCAATGCTCATCCTGATTTGGAACTATATCACTGTTCCTTCACCATCGCTGGGTCAAAGTCCTGGAACTCCCTCTGAAACAGCATCATGGATGTACCTACACCACATTCACTGCAGTGGTTGAAGAAGGTTGCTCAACATCACCTTCTCACGGTTTAATTAGGGATGATCAAGAAATGCTGGCCTGGCCAGTGACACCCACATCCTATGAACGAATAATAAAACGTTCTGCATTCCTTTCATATTTGGTTACAAGGGAGAACTATCAATCTTCCCCATCCCAGTTGCAACTTACTATGGCTATTTATTTCTGGAGAAAATCAGTCATTATTGGGTCATTTCTCATTTCCAGTCTTTGCCTATTACTCTGATATTTCTGGCCTTTCCAAGATGTCTTGCATCGTAGTCATGTCAAACGGCAGAGGAAGCACCTTTACTTATTTGACAACTTAATGTGCAGCAATACAACATGGCCAAATAGGTGATAATTGTACCTCATATTTAATGGACATGAAAATGCAACCAGGCTAACCTTGTGGATTTTGATACGAGAAATTGTGTCTGTATCGGTCCTTTGAAAGAGAGATCCTGAGAATCACACTCGACTCCTTTCCCCTGTACCTCTGCAAATACTTTCCCATAGAACAATTTATTCAATTCCTTTACAACAATTTATTCAATTCCTTTTTAAAAGTTAGTAAATCTGCTTCCTCCACCCTGTAAAGCAGTATATTCAAGATGACGGCAACATGCTGTGCAGTGTGTTTCCTCTCGTCACCTCAGATTTCTTTGCAGTTACCTTCAGTCTATGTCTTCTGGCTACCGATTCTATTGCAACTGCTTACAAGATTTTGAACACATCTTTCCACTTGCCTCTTAACTTTCCCTGTTCTTAAGAGAACAACCCCAGCTGCTTTCAAATCAGAACTGAGGATATTCTCTCGCCTCATTCTTCCTATCAAAGGGTATCAGTTGAAATTTCTGTGTTAAATTTCATCTGCCACTTGTGACAATTTTCCTAGTCTATGTTCTCTTGAATCCTGTACTACCCTTCCCCTCCTTGCTGCATTTCCAAATTTTGTCTTATCTTCAAGCTTTGAAATTGTGTGTCTTGTACATCTAAGTCCAGGTAGTTAAAATATATCCAAAAGAGCTGTGGTCTTGCTGGGGGACACAATTGCATTCTCCACCAACTTGAAAAACAACCATTCATCACAAGTCTCTGCTTTCTACTACTTAACCAGCTTTGTATCTTTGCAGCCATTGATTCTTTAAACCCATGGGTTTCAATTTTAGTCTCAAATTCATTTTGTGCAGTGTTATCTGTGGTAGTCACCACTGATGTATATATTAGATATATTAGGTGATTTGTGGTAAGGCCCTGTACTACAGGTACAGGGGTAGTTCCCTGCCTGCTGGCTCTGCCCAGTAGGCGGAGTATAAATATGTGTGCTCCTTGTGCGGCAGCCAGTTCACCAGAAAGCTGTAAGAGGCCACACATCTTCGTGTATTAAAGCCCCGATTGTATCCAACTCTCGTCTTTGTGCAATTGATCATGTATCATTATCAAAATCCAAAATCAAATATGGGAGCATCCTGGGCGGGATTCTCTAATCCCGCGGCAGAGTGTCCATGCCGTTGTAAACATTGTCGCGTTTTACGACGGCGTAAGTGGGCCCACCCGTTGACTAATTCTGGCCCGCAAAAGGGGCCAGCACGGCACTGGAGCGGTTCACCCCGCTTCAGCTGCTAACCCCGAGCGAACTGGGATCTGCGCATGCGCAGTGGCTTCCTTCAACGCGCTGGCCCTGACGCAACATGGCGCAGGACTACAGGGACCGGCGCGGAAGAATTGAGGCTCCCCGCAGCCAGAGAGGCTGGCCCGTCGATCAGTGGGCCCCGATCGCAAGCCAGGCCACGTCGGAGGCTCCCACCCCCTCCCCACAGTCCGCCCCTTGACCCTTCCATGCCGAGGTGCCGCTGGCTGAGAGCAGGTGTGGACGGCGCCGATGGGACTCGCCATTTTTTGCGACGGCCGCTCGGCCCATCCCGGGCCAAGAATCGGCGGGCTGGCCGCGTAGAGCGGCCCCTGACCAGCGCCGCTGCAAACATGCCCTGCGGAGAATCGCGTGCCGGCGGCATGGCACGATTCGCGCCAGTCGCGGGGATTCTCTGGCCCGGCCCCGGGCTGAGAGAATTCCGCCACCTGTTTACCAGATTCTGAGCTTTGCTTTGGCTAAGATCACCACAATGCCGTTAAATGGTGTGTGACGGGCAGTTGTGTTTAATTATGAAATATAACTTCTCAATATTCCTTTTTTTTAATCTCTGTTCGAACTTCAGAGAATAGAATTAGTATAATTCTTAAAATGGGTTAGAGGTTCTGAAGGGGAGTTTGCTTTTTCGCAGGCATCGAATGAACTATGACTCTGGAAACACCATCCAATTCCAGAATGTTGACCCAGCGACAGAGAAGGAACGGCGCTATATCTCCGAATCAAGATGGTGAGTGACTTGGAGGGGAACTTCCAGATGGTGGTAATCCCATTTATCTGCTGCCCTCGTCCTTCTAAATGGCAGTAATCAGGGGTTTAGAAGATGCTGTCTTCTAAAGGAGCCTTGGTGAATTCCTGCAGTACATCTTGTAGATGGCACACACTGCTGCTCCTGTGCATCGGTAGTGGGGGGAGTAAATGCTTGTGGAACGAGTGCCAATAAAGCAAGCTGCTCTGTCCTAGATGGTGTTCAGTTTCTTGAGTGATGTTGGAGTTGCACTCATCCAGGCAAGTGGGAGGATTCCATCACATTCCTGGCTTGTGCCTTTAGGAGGTGGAAATGCTTTGTGGAGTTAGGATGTGAGTTACTCACCACAGGATTCCTAGCATCTGACCTGCTCCTGTAGCCACAGTATTTATATGGCCACTCCAGTTCAGTTTGTGATCAATGGCAAACCCCAGGATGTTGATAGTGGTGGATTCAGTGATGGTAATGTCGTTGAATGTCAAGGCATGATGGTTTGATTCTCTCTTCCTGGAGATGGTCATTGCCTAGCACTTGAGAGGTGCGAGTGTTGCTTGCCACTGTCAGCCCAAGCCTGGATATTGTCCAGGTTTTGCTGCATTCGCACGTTGTCTGCTTCAGCGTCTTAAGGTGTCACTAATGGTGATGAACATTATGCAATCATCAGCAAAATTCCACACTTCTGACCTATGTTGGAAGGAAGGTCATTGATGAAGCAGCTGAAGATGGTTGGGCAAAAGACACTACCCTGAGGAACTCCTGCAATGATGTCCTGGGGCTGAGATGATTGACACCAACGCCACAACCATCTCCCTTTGTGCTAGATATGACTCTAACCAGCGGAGAAGTTCCCCCCTGACTCCCAATGACTTCAGTTTTGCTGGGCTCCTTGATGCCATACTCAATCAGATGCTGCCTTGATGTCACCTCACATCTGGCACCTCACATTTGGAGAAGGTGAAATTTGGTCAGAAAGGGGCAGATGAGGGGTTTCGCCAGAGATGGGGTTTGTTTCTCTTACATTTTGGGGATCTGGTTGTGGCGGGAGAGGGGTGGGGGGGATGTTTATTGGTGTCGGGGCCAGGGTTATATTTTTCAAAAACAAACTTAATGAAGTGTTTATGCAGTTGGAGCCGTACACCATGCCATACTGATTTAATATCGTCAGGTTGTCGTCATTTATGCTTGGGAGTTGACAGGCTGGAGGTTGTGGCCTATGTCCATTATTCGTGGTCTCTGCCCTTGGCCATCCTACACTTCACAGAAGTTATATTCTATTGGTGTTGAGTTGAACCTCTCCTTGTGAGCCTCGGATCAAACTCTGCTGCAGGACTGAATTCGGACCTCACTGTCGTTCTTTTGCTGCAAATTTGAAACGTCTTTGAGAGGTCAATGTTTCCATCACTGAAAGCAGCAGCGAGCTAATTTAATGTTCTTTTCACCTGTATTCTGAATAATTAAAATGTTGAGAGAGACTGTTTGCAAATGCCAGATATGCTATTTGTTCATGTTTGGGAAGCAGCAGGGGCAAGTGTCATTACTTATCACAGAAGTAAGGCACAAAAGCATTTTAAAGCATGGTTTCTGACAGTATTCCGAGATTTTCTCTAACTATACCAGTGCAACAAGCCGCTCATTCTAATATAAGCAAAATACTGCTGATGCTGAAATCAGAAACCGGAATGGAGATGCTGGAAAAGCTCAGCAGGTCTGGCAGCATCTGGAGGAATAGAAAACAGTCCATGTTTCAATTCCGTTTGACTCTTCACCAGGACTGAAAAGAGGAAGGATATGTTAGATATTAAACTGTAGCTGGGAGAGATTGCAACAAAGTATACTAAATGAAAAAACAAGAGACAGATAGCCCAGTGTATGTGTGTTGGGGTGGGGGGGGGGGGGGGGGGGGGGGGTGGGGCTTGTCGGGAGGAAGAGTTATTGCATTGAGACAATAAATGTATCGGATATTTAAAAGAAAGGATTTAAGATACTCTGGGGACCCAGGTTCAAATCCCACCACTCCAGATGGTGAAATTTGAATTCAGTAACAATCTGGAATTAGAAGCCCAAATGACCATGAAACCATTGTCGATTGTCAGAAAAACCCATCTGGTTCGCTAATGTTCTTTAGGGAAGGAAATCTGCCATCCTTACCTGGTCTGGCCTACATATAACTCCAGACCCACAGCAATGTGGTTGACTCAACTGTCCCCTCAAGGGGAATTAAGGATGGGCAATAAATGCTGGCACAGCCTGCGACAGCCACGTCCTATGAGCAAATAAAAAAAAGGCTGGAACTAAGTTTGATGGATAAGAGAGGGGAGTCCAAATTTTGCCAGCTTGTCCACAGAGCCAAAAACAAAGGTGTGAGGTCCTTAGCCAAGAGAGCTAATGTCTCATGGTTGCGTGCACATCACAGTCAACAACATTCTTTGTTGCTGTTCATATCAGACTCAATTGGTTATGATCTAATTCTGAAGTTAAGTGAGTAAATTATTTCTATTCATTTTGTATACAGAACTGGCATTACAAAATTTACCAATCTCACAGTGTTTTTTGGAGGGGGTGGGGGCTGTCATTCCCCATGACTCCCACTGACATTGCCATTGTTCAGTTACATGCCGCTTTTTTCTCAGTTATTGCCCAATAAACATCTGCAGATGATTTTTAAAATAACAATAGCGCAAACCATTCACTCCCAATCTGTGACTTGTAGTCAGATAAACTGATAAAAAATATACGGATAAAAATTATGCTAGATTTGCCTTTTTCAATTTATTTTGTTAAATTGCGAAAATAAACGCATATTGGCCAATGCTTGGAAACATAATGCTGAAGCAAAACTTGAAAATGAGGAGTTTTAGAGAAAGATTGGAAGAATCTTGAATGCAGTCCATCATTTCTGATTGACTGCAAACCAAGCAAAATGTTGCTGTCTACCTTGCATTCTGGTTGACTTAACATATTCTGTCCTGGGTACTTGATTCTTGGTCATAAACCCTGACATTTCTGTTGCTCTAACATGTTTCAATTCTGTTGCTTATTTGCCTCTGTCTGTCACTTTGACCATATCAAGATTGTAGTTTGCAATACTAGATCTCTCATTACTGCATTAATGTCCATACAGCTGTCACGACGACATCAGTCAAACGCTGTTGATTGCCTTGTGTCATGACATCTGGTACTTTCTTTTTCTTTGCTGTCAAACCAAATAAAGCAGACCTATGCAAGTGCTGTCATTTCGTTAGGTAGAATCTGTAGACTTGTATTAAAAGATTCATCAGTATGGGAGACAGAGATCTGTGTGAGACAGGACTGCAAAATGCCTTAAAGCCCCATGTTGCAGACGGCAATATTTGATCAACTTTTAATCTTTGTGTAGACGCTCAGGACTGATACTGATAAAACGCACATGAGGACAAAATGGGAGGCATGTGGCCATTTTCATTAGATCGGGGCATTTGGTGGCTCTTGTCTTGACTCTCAGTGAAAGTGATATTGCATTGGCTATTTAAATGCCTGCTGCAAAGAGTTTGTTCTTGTAACTGCATTAACCTTTCTATAGTCCACACACAACTGTTGGGTACCATCTGGTTTAGGTACCATTGCTGTGGGTGAGCTCCATTGGCTGAAACCCACTTCAATTATGCCATTTTTAAGCATACTCTCAATCTGTTTGTTAAACTGTGCCAATTTTAAAGGGTTAAGTCTGTATAAATGTTGTTTGATTGAAACAGCATTTCCCACATCTACATCATGTATAGCCATTTTAGTACTTCCCAATTTATCTCCACAAACTTGCCCATGTGATATCAATAACTCTTTCAGGTCAGTCCATTTTTTCTCTGGAAGGTAACTCAACAATTTATCCCAAATTTTAAGAACACCTCATTTTCCAATTTAATTTGAGGTATGTCAAATTCACAGTCATCTGGATTTGGTTCGTCACTTTGAGTTAGAATCATTAAAACCTTCTCCATTTTCTCTCCTTCCCTTTCAAAGTATCTTTTAAGCATATTCACATGACACTCGGTGAGTTTTCCTTCTATCTGGCATTCCACATAATTCACCTCACTTAATTTCCTTTCAATCTGATAAGGTCCACAAAACCTTGCTTTTAAAGGTTCACCTACCACTGGTAACAACACTAAAACTCTATCTCCACTGGCAAAACTACAAACTTTGGATGCCTTGTCCGCTACCCGTTTCATCACATTTTGTGCAACTTTTAAATGTTGTCTAGCCAATTCTCCTGTTCTATTTAATCGTTCCCTAAAATTTGACACGTAATCCAATAATGTAATTCCCGATTTCTCAGTCACCAATTTTTCCTTAATCGATTTAAGTGGTCCTCTTACCTCATGACCAAAAATTAGTTCAAAAGGACTAAATTTGGTTGACTCATTAGGTGCTTCCCTAATTGCAAATGGTACGAATGGAATTCCTTTATCCCAATCCTCTGGATAATCTTGACAATAAGCCCTCAACATTGTCTTTAATATCTGATGCCACCGTTCTAACACTCCCTGCGATTCTGGATGGTACGCAGTTGATTTAAATTGTTTTATTCCTAAGCTATCCATAACTTCTTTGAATAACCTTGAGGTAAAATTCGATCCTTGATCTGATTGTATTTCTGTGGGAACGAAATCCAGATGACTGTGAATTTGACATACCTCAAATTAAATTGGAAAATGAGGTGTTCTTAAAATTTGGGATAAATTGTTGAGTTACCCAGAGGAAAAATGGACTGACCTCAAAGAGTTATTGATATCACATGGGCAGGTTTGTGGAGATAAATTGGGAAGTACTAAAATGGCTATACATGATGTAGATGTGGGGTTGTATTTCTGGTAAAGAATTTATGTAACTCCTCCACAATCTTTTTAGCTGTAATACTACGTACCGGAATGGCCTCTGGAAACCTAGTAGACACATCAATTATAATCAAAAGATATTGATTCCCACTTTTTGTTTTAGGAAGCGGTCCTACGCAATCAATTAGGACCCTTGTAAAAGGTTCCTCAAATGCTGGAATGGGTATTAAGGGCACTGGTTTGATCACCGCTTGAAGTTTCCCTGTCACTTGATATGCGTGACATGATCTACAATATTTAACTACGTCTTTATGTAGTCCAGGCCAATAAAAGTGTTTTTGGATTTTAGCTTGAGTTTTCCTTATTCCTAAATGACCTCCCACTGGTACCTCATGTGCAACTCGCAACACCTCCTTTCTATACCCTACCGGCAATACTACTTGATAAACTTCTGTCCACTTTTCATCCGCTTGCATATGTAAAGGTCTCCATTTTCTCATCAAGACATCACTTTTACGGTAATAACACTCTGGTATACACTCAGATTCCTCTTCCATATATGCTTTCTGATACATCCGTTTTATTTCTACATTTTTCTGTAACTCCGCCAATTTTCCTGAACTAAAAATATCCGCCCCATCCTCCACCTGTTCTTGTTCTTTTTCAGCCATCTGATCAAAAATCGTTTCTGATTATTGCATTTCACCTTTATCTTCACTCTGATTTCTTCTCTTGTCTTAACCTGTGACTTTGCGACCTTGTTACTACACTATCCGGAAAAATCCCAGGATATTCGTCCTTCAACACTTCAACACTTCAGTTATCTGATTTTCCACTGGCTTATCAACCACAGTAGGCATCACTCCCACCTGCGATCCAGCTATATCATTACTCAAGATAAACTGTATTCCTGGACAAGATAGTTTCTCTATTACTCCTGCTACCGCATCACCACTCTTCACTGGACTTTCCAAACTTACCTTATATAATGGAACACTACTCCTCTCACCCTGAATTCCACATATTACCAACTTTTCTGGCAACATTATTCCTAAACTACATAACTCCTCATCTCTTACCAGTAAAGATTGACTAGCTCCCGTATCTCTTAAAATTGTGACCTCTTTACCTGCTTCTCCTGATACACATGAGTACTCTTTACCCGCACAAGTAATTCTTTAAAGACATCTGGCACCTTCTTATCAATCACCTCCTGATCAGACTGTACAATCGTTTGCACCTCCTTTGCTTCACTTGGGCTTTCCTTTCCCAATTCAACAAACCCCACTGTCTTATCCTGTTTTACCATATCAGCCTTCCCAGTGCTTTTCTTCAACCACCAACACTATGACTTTACATGGCCTAGTTTATTACAGTGAAAGCATTTGAAATTTTCATTCTTTTCCACCCTCCTGGATTTCTTTTTTAATGAAATGAAATGAAATGAAAATGAAATGAAAATCGCTTATTGTCACAAGTAGGCTTCAAATGAAGTTGCTGTGAAAAGCCCCTAATCTGAGGTACACTCTGCTTATTATCTCCCATCAGATCACCTTTACCTTTACCACTTGAGTATTTCTCATGTCGCCAGTTTCTATCCCTCACAGGCTGAAACTGATGTTGGAAACCAATCTTTGATTTGTGAACTAATTCATAACCATCTGCCATTTCTGCTGCTAATCTTACAGTTTTAACCCTCTGTTCTTCCACATGAGTTCTCACTACATCAGGAATTGAATTTTTAAACTCCTCCAAAAGCATAATTTCTCTGAGAGCTTCATATGTTTGGTCTATTTTCAAAGCCCTTATCCACCTATCAAAATTACTCTGTTTGAGCCTTTCAAACTCCATGTATGTTTGACCAAATTCTTTCCTTAAATTTCTAAACCTTTGTTTGTAGGCTTCAGGCACCAGTTCATATGCACCTAAGATGGATTTTTTCACCTGCTCATACGTCCCAGATACCTCCTCCGGTAGTGGTGCAAACACTTCACTCGCCCTACCTACCAGCTTTGTTTGAATCAGTAATACCCACATGTCCTGTGGCCATTTCATTTCTTTACCTACCTTCTCAAATGAAATGAAAAAGGCTTCTACCCCCTACTCATCAAACCGTGGCAATGCTTAGACATATTTAAATAGATCCCCACCAAGCCTTCGACTGTGATGCTCTTTCTCACTATCCTCATCACTATCATCCAACTGTATGTTTCCCTTTACGTCTTCCAATTTTAACTGACTGTCATGTTTCATGGCCATTTTCTGAAGTTCAGATTCTTTCTCTTTCTCTTTTTCCATGATCTGTATCTCCCTTTCTCTTTCTTTTTCTACTGCTAGGGCTATTCTTCCTTTTCTCCTTTCTTCTCTCTCCTTTTCTTTTTCCTCGCTCTCTCTTTCGTATTCAAGCTGCTTTAATTCTTTCACATGTTCCATTTGTTTAATTTGTAACTGAATTTTTGCCATTTCCAATAAGTCAAACTGTATCTCAGGCAACTTTAAATGTTTCGCCACCACCATAATTACCTCATCTTTTCGCATTTTGTCAGGTAATGTTAACTGCAATGTTTTTGCCGAATCTAACAGTCTGCTTTTTGTCTCTGTCCGTAAGGTACTGCGTGTGACCGCCTCCACCCCCAAAAACTTCAGAGCCTCTGAAAGAGCCATTGTACACAACACACTCCCCACTTAAACTGGAATACTCACCTGAAAAGCAACCACAATATGCTCATCTCTCAGTGTCTTTAAGTTCACTAAGCCAATCCAATAGGTAGACTTTCTCCCCCTCGAGCCACCAATTTGTTATTGGTCGTGTTTAGAGAACCCCATAGTGTATCATGGCGTTCACCTGACCCACAACGTTTAATAGATTGTGGTATGGGAAGCACATGGTCCACTCTACGGGTGTGGTACAGTAGAAATGGAAAAGTATTTTTTAAAGCAAAACAATACTCATTCTATGAACTGAAGTTATCCTTTTTAAAACATACAGTGAACATCTTAGCAACCATTAATTCAAATACAACCCTCAAAGAATACAACACTAAGTAATCCTTAATAAATTCCCAAACAACATCCAGAAGACAAAAGAAACACCTTTTGACAGAAGCACATCAGGTTTACATTCACTACTGAAAACATTTATCATTCCGAATTCACCAAATGATCAAGAGATAGTCTTTTCATAGCAGAGGGAACAACAGTACACCTGCTTTGTCTGGCTTCAGCTCCAACACAAACAAAACCAAAAAAACACAGACCCACCCAAGCTTTTCTCAAAGTGAAACTAATAAGCAGAGCCAGAGCTCAGCTCCACCCACACTCTGACATCACTGCAGTAACATGAGCAGCCAAACGTTTCTTAAAATGACATTCTCGTGACAGGATACAGACTTTCATAAAGGAGATCTTCCCTACGTTCCCAATGTTACTCCATTTTTCTTTTGCTGGAGGAGGTTGAGGACATTTGTAACATATGCAAGAGGGAGCCAGACAACCATGTACACATGTTTTGGTCAAGCCTGAAACTGAGGATATTTTGGAACATGGTCTTCTTTAGTACCATGTCAACAGTGGTACATTTGGACCTAGAACCCAGTTGCCTGGGAGCCATATTCGGGGTTTCGGATGTCTAACCTTTGCCTCACTGGTGATGAGGAGGTGGATCCTATTGGGATGGAGGTCAGTTTCTCCACCCTGTGTCTCAATATGGCTGGAAAACATAATTGAGTTTCTAAGCCTGGAGAAGGTTAAATTTCGTTCAAGTGGTGTTTTGTCAAATTTGTCATCCGTTCATATCTCAGTTTAAGGAATTAACCTCAGTTAGCAGCTAAAAGGGGGGAGTAGTTAGTTAATTAATTGTTTTTGGATTGAGGAAAGGATTGTTAAATGTTAATTAAAAATGTGTAATGTAATTTATGTTTAAAAATAATCTAATAATATTTATTTTTTTAAATGTCAGAAAATTATCTATTCACTGATGTTGAATTGAAAACAAAAATTCAGCCCTCCGTTTTAAATCTGGTTGCAATTTATTGGACAGACAATTGTAAGAATGTGGCTTATAGGGAGTATGAACCAATAACTCTTCCATTTAGATAACTTTAGTGTCTCAAAAGTACTAATCTTTGAACCTTGCTTTCTGCTTACCTGATTTTCATTTCTCCTTTCTCAGGGGTTGAATTGCAAATGTGATTTTATTGTTCCCTTCCAATCTACTCGTCATTTTACTTATGAATTCTGCAATCAATGGCTTATGCTGAGGCCAGAAGTGCACAGCACTAGGTAGATGCTTTCTGGTACTCCTCTCTCGTGACCAAGTGCTCAGCTAGAGTGCTATCACAATAGAGTTGCTAATTAGTTGTTGCTCATCCACACTTCCTTCCAGCACAATCATGAAATACCTATTATATTGCCGGCCAGCTGCCACAATTGAGATAATCTGTGCAATGTTAGTTTGAACTCTCAGCCCTTTCTGTTCTGCACTGCTCAGAATAATTATTTTAGTAGTCTTCAGACCTAACTGAGCTCCAGATTCAGTCTCCAATTTTGTCCTAAAGTTTAACCATTGTAATAACTTTCCACGTTTTCATTTTCCTACAGGGATTTTTTAAAAATCAAACTTGTTTTATATATTTTTTTTAATCAATTGTTTTAGAAGGTCACTAGAGATGTTGAGAACCAATGAACTGCCGCTTACTTGAGATGCCTTTATTTGTGGGTTACAATATTTCAGCATCATTCCAGATGCTGCAGGCTTTTGACCGACATATTAGTCCCAATCCGAAATGAAATCATTCTCATTTTAATTTAGTTGATAAATACAGTATAATCAGTTTTACATTTGCTTTTCCTTCTAATTTTAGCCAACTAAAACAAAGACATTCCATACCATGCCATATAAAAGCATCAGAGCAGCAAATTTCTTATAAATATAATAGTCTTAAAATTCATTTTTTAGCTGATCATCTACAAATATCTAATTAATGCCTCCGTTCAAATAGTGAAACGATATTTGAAATGTATATATTGTGTAGCTGCATCAGTTCTATTAGTGATCTTACATCTTGGGTCAGAATGTCATCTCCTTTTCTGACTTTGCACCGGGAGCAAAAAATGATCCATTTTATCTGACTGCAAAAAGGAAGTTCAATGTCCTGCTGAAATGATCACTCGTGGTGAAGACTCCTTTCACTGTTCCTGTTGTACGAACCAACTCTGGCAATTATTTCACAACTGCACAAAATCCAGCCAGCAATTTTGTTTTACAACATCAGATTATTTATTTTCCAATGAGCTGGCAACTTTCACCTGGAGCAATTACTATACCCCTAAGAATGTTCTTGTTCACAATCTTTGGCTGGGACATTCTACACATGGACAGTTTTTCTGATCAGGTAATCCTCCCCGCACTGAAAGCTTTGTGGGCCTTTTCCAATTTGACCTTTTCCAATTTTATAAATCCCGCCATGTCACTGATCCAGGTCTCCACGCTTGGGGGCCTTGCATCCTTCCATTGTAACAGAATCCTTCGACGGGCTACTAGGGACGCAAAGGCCAGGACACCGGCCTCTTTCGCCTCCTGCACTCCCGGCTCTACCGCAACTCAAAAAATCACGAGTCCCCACCCTGGTTTGACCCTGGATCCAACCACCCTCAACACCGTCCCCGCCACCCCCTTCCAGAATTCTTCCAGTGCTGGGCATGCCCAGAACATATGGGCGTGGTTCGCAGGACTCCCCGAACACCTGGTGCACCTGTCCTCACCCCCGAAGAACCTACTCATCCTAGTCCCGGACATATGGGCCCGGTGCAGCACCTTAAATTGGATGAGACTAAGCCTCGCACATGAGGAGGAAGAGTTGACTCTCTCCAAGGCCTCCGCCCAAGTCCCGTCCTCTATCTGCTCCCCGAGTTCCTCCTCCCATTTAGCCTTCAGCTCCTCCACTGATGACTCCTCCACCTCCTGCATTACCTTATAGATGTCAGACACCTTCCCCTCTCCTACCCACACCCCCGAAAGCACTCTGTCCATCGTCCCCTGCGAGGGCAGCAAAGGGAATCCCTCTACCTGTCGCCTAGCAAACGCCTTTACCTGCAGGTATCTGAACATGTTCCCTTGGAGAGAGCCAAATTTATCTTCCAGTTCCCCCAGGCCCGCAAACCTCCCGCCAATAAACAGGTCCCTCAATTTGCTGATGCCCGCCCTTTGCCACCCCCTGAATCCCCCATCCGTGTTCCCCGGGATGAACCGATGGTTGCCACCCAGTGGAGCCTCCATCGAGCCCCCTGTTTCCCCCCGATGCCGTCTCCACTGTCCCCAGATTCTTAGGGTCGCCGCCACCACCGGGCTCGTGGTAACCCTCTTAGGGGAGAGCGGCAACGGTGCCGTTACCATGGCACCCAGGCTCGTACCTCTACATGACGCCATCTCTGGGGATAAATATGGGCAGGCACTGAAAAAGGAACAAGAACCTCGGAAGCACCGTCATTTTGACGGACTGTACCCTCCCCGCCAACGACAATGGCAGCATGTCCCACCTCCTGAACTCCTCCTCCATCTGATCTACCAGTCTGGTAAAGTTATGCTTGTGGAGAGTCCCCCAGTCCCTGGCCACTTGCACCCCCAGGTACCTAAAGCTCTCCCCTGCCCGCCTAAGCGGGAGCCTACCAATTCCTTCCTCCTGGTCTCCAGGGTGCATCACAAACACCTCGCTCTTGCCTAAGTTTAATTTATAACCTGAAAAGGTCCCAAATTCGGCTAGCAACTCCATCACTCCCGGCATCCCTCCCACCGGGTCCGCCACATACAGTAACAGGTCGTCGGCATACAACGACACCCTATGTTCCTCTCCACCTCGCACCAATCCTCTCCACCTCTCTGAATCTCTCAATGCCATCGCCAGCAGCTCGATTGCCAGTGCAAACAACAAGGGGGACAGGGGGCAACCCTGCCTGGTCCCTCGGTAAAGCCGGAAGTACTCCGATCTCCTCCTATTCGTGGCCACGCACGCCATCGGGGCCTCATATAGCAGCCTTACCCATCTAATGAACCCTTCACCAAATCCAAACCTCCCCAACACCTCCCATAGGTACCCCCACTCCACTCTATCGAAGGCCTTCTCCGCATCCAGCGCCACCACTATCTCTGCCTCCCCCTCAATCGCCGGCATCATGATGACATTCAGCAATCTCCGCACATTCGTGTTCAGCTGCCTTCCCTTCACAAAACCTGTCTGGTCCTCGTGCACAACCCCTGGCACACAGTCCTCTATCCTGGTGGCCAGGATTTTTGCCAGCACCTTAGCATCTACGTTGAGGAGAGATATGGGCCTGTATGAACCACACTGCTGGGGGTCCTTGTCCTTCTTTAAAATTAACGAGATCAGCGCCCGCGACATCGTCGGGGGCAAAGTCCCCCCTTCCCAAGCTTCGTTGAGTGTCCGCACCAGCAAGGGGCCCACTAGGTCCACAAACTTTTTATAAAATTCCACCGGGAACCCATCCGGCCCCGGTGTCTTCCCTGACTGCATCTGCCCGATCCCCTTAACTAGCTCCTCCAGCTCAATCGGCGCATCCAGCCCCTCCACCTTCTCCTCCTGCACCTTCGGGAAAGAAAGCCTGTCAAGGAACCTCTCCATTCCCCTCCTCTCCCCCGTTGGCTCCGACCGGTACAGTTCCCCGTAAAAGTCCTTGAAGACCTCATTCACCTCTATCCCCTTCCGCACCACATTCCCACTCTTGTCTCTCACTCTAGCAATCTCCTTAGCCGCATCCCGCTTACGGAGCTGATGAGCCAGCATCCTACTCGCCTTTTCACCATGTTCGTACACTGCCCCTTGTGCCTTCCTCCACTGTGCCTCCGCCTTTCTAATGGTCAGCAAATCAAATTTAGCCTGCAGGCTGCGCCTCTCCCCCAACAGTCCCTCCTCTGGTGCCTCTGCATACCTCCTGTCCACCTCCAGCATCTTTCCCACCAGTCTATCCCTCTCACTCCTCTCGCTCCTCTCCCTGTCTGCCCGGATGGATATCAGCTCCCCACGAATTACTGCCTTCAGGGCTTCCCAGACTATCCCCACCTGAACCTCCCCCGTATCATTCACCTCAAGGTACCCCTCAATACTTGCCCGGACCCTCCTACACACCTCCTCCTCCGCCAACAACCCCACATCCAACCGCCACAACGGACGTTGGTCCCGCACCTCCCCCATCTCCAACTCTATCCAATGCGGAGCGTGGTCGGAGATTGCAATGGCCGAATACTCGGCCTCCTCCACTCTCGGAATCAGTCCCCTACTCACCACGAAGAAATCTATCCGAGAGTAGACCCTATGTACGTGGGAGAAGAAAGAGTACTCGCGTGCCCTCGGCCTCACAAACCTCCATGGATCCACTCCACCCATCTGATCCATAAACCCTCTCAGTACCTTGGCCGCCGCCGGCTTCCTACCCGTCCTAGAGCTAGACCGATCCAGTGAAGGATCCAACACCGTATTAAAGTCCCCCCCTATGATCAGACCTCCTGCCTCCAGATCCGGGATCCGTCCCAACATACGCCTCATAAAGTCCGCATCGTCCCAATTTGGGGCATACACACTAGCCAGTACCACCTTCTCTCCTTGTAGCCTGCCCCTAACCATAACATACCTACCCCCCTTATCCGCCACCACGTCCGATGCCTCAAACAACACATTTTTCCCCACCAGAATCGCCACTCCCCGGTTCTTCACATCCAACCCCGAGTGGAAAACCTGCCCCACCCATCCCTTCCTCAGGCGGACCTGGTCCGCCACCCTCAGGTGGGTCTCCTGAAGCATTGCCACATCCGCCTTTAGCCCCTTCAGGTGAGCCAGTACCCTCGACCGCTTCACCGGCCCATTCAACCCTCTCACATTCCAGGTGACCAACCGGATCAGAGGGCGTCCCGCCCCCCTCCCCCGTCGGCTAGCCATAGCCCGTCGACTGCCTGCCCCAGGCCAGCATCCCCTGCTCGACCCCGTCCCCATAGCGACAACCCCTCACCTCTGTCCCCCCGGCCCCCACCAGCTCCTTCTTGACCCTACCAGCAGCAACCCGGTATTCCCCTTCCCCCCCTCCCTTCCCCTCCAGGCTAGGAACCCTCCCAGCCGCGAACCGTCCTCCATTGTACTTCCGTGGGTCAGCTAACTTCTGCTGACCCCGGAAACTCCCGCCAATAGTCCGACCCCTCCCGAAGTGGGATCATCCCCCAATCTATCCCTCCTCCTGGCACCGCTCCAGCGCGGGGAAGAACCAGTTAAGGCCCCGCCTCCCCCGTCACCGTCTCCACCCCCCAGCCCCGCAGCGCGGGAAACCAAAGGAAAGCCCACGCTTTCGCCCTGCCCCACCACACCTTTCTGACGCAGCTCCCAAATATCAGCCCCACTCCATACCCCCACTCCGACATAGAATACAACATACGCCCCCGACCCTCCCCTCAAGATACACAACTCAACCAATGCCCCACAGCACAAAAACAAAATCATAGCAGAATAGCCCCTCCGTAAATAACCATATCAAAATTGCAAAAGTACTAAAACAAGAAGAAAAAAACAGAAGAAAAAGAGAACACAGAAACAGCAGAATCCAGCACTAATATCTTACAGCCAACCTCGCAACCCCCAACCCCTAGTTCAAGTCCAGTTTCTCCGTCCGCACGAAGGCCCACGCCTCCTCCGGGGAATCGAAATAATGGTGCCGGTCCAAATAAGCTACCCACAGGCGCGCGGGCTGCAACATTCCGAACTTTATCTTTTTTCTATAAAGCACCTCTTTCGTCCGATTAAATCCGGACCGCCGCTTAGCCACCTCCGCACTCCAGTCCTGGTAGATCCGTACTACCCCATTCTCCCAATTGCTGCTCTTCACCTTCTTGGCCCAGTGCAACACGCACTCCCGATCACTGAACCGGTGGAACCTCACCAGCACCGCACGCGGGGGTTCATCTTCCTTAGGCCTCCTGGCCAGCACCCTGTGCGCTCCCTCCAGCTCCAAGGGCAGATGGAAAGACCCGGCCCCCACTAGCGAATTCAGCATTACAGCCACATAGGCTGGCAGGTCCGATCCCTCCAGCCCCTCCGCAAGGCCCAAGATCTGCAGATTTTTCCGCCTCATGCGGTGATCCAGCTCCTCGAAGCGTTCCTGCCACTTCTTGTGGAGTGCCTCGTGCCCCTCCACCTTACTGACGAGGACCACGGCCTCCTCCTCTAGTTCAGTGGCCTGCGTCTGCAACTCCTTGATGGTAGCATCCTGGGTGGACTGAATCTCTGACAGCCTTCTGTTCGTTTCCTGCAGAGAGCTCAGTATTCATCCTTGAATTCTTTAAAGCAGCGCAGGAGATCAGTTTGTTGCTCCTGGGCCCAGAGTCTCCATCCCTCTGGAGCTCTGTCGGTGGCCATCTTGGATCCCTTCCCCCGTTTTTTCTGAGGAGCTGCTGCTGTTTTTTCCCACTTTCCACTCCGAGTTCGAGGCATGGACTGCGGGGAAAGTCGTTCAGCACACCTTCCCCCACCGGGAGACGTCGAAAAATTTCTGTTTTGGGCTCTCAAAAGAGCCGAAAAATCTCTTTAAAACGGGAGCACCCAAATGTGTGGCTTCCTACTCCATCACAGCCACCGGAAGCCCGTCTTTTTGCATCCATGATGGCTTTCCGTACGTCGTACCTGGATTTCTTGTATAGGTCAGGGTCGTCAGACTTGAACGCCTCCTTCCGGGACTTCAGCAGGGAGTGAACTCTTTGGCTGAGTCAGGGTTTCCGATTGGTGAACACCTGTATCGTCTTCTTTGGTACACAGTCCTCGACACGCTTACTGATGAGGTCTGTGACGGTGGTTGCGTACTCATCCAGATTAGCTGCCGCACGCTTGAATATGGACCAGTCCACAGACTTCAAGCAATCGCGTAGAGTGTCCTCTGATGCCTCCGACCAGCACTGCACAGTTTTCTTGACTGGCTCAGCACGCTTGAGTTTCTCTTTGTAAGCCGGAAGTAGGAGTACCGACTTGTGGTCAGATTTGCCAAAGTGAGGTCGGGGAATGGAGCGGTAGCCACCTTTGATTCTTGTGTAGCAGTGATCCAGGGTGTTTGCACCTCTGGTGGGGCAGGAGATTGGATCGAACCTTCCTGAGGTTGGCCTGGTTGATGTCTCCAGCCACGATTGTTGGGGCTTAAGGGTGGTTTGTTTCTTGGTTGTTGATGGTGGAGTATAGTTCGTCAAGTGCTTTCTTCACTTCCGCCTGGGTGGGATGTAGACTGCCGTGATGAGTACAGAGGTGCATTCACGTGGGAGGTAGAAAGGGTGACACTTCACGGTCAGGTATTCTAGGTCTGGGGAGCAATGGCATGCTAGGGACACCACATCCGAGTACCAGGAGGTGTTGATGAGGAGGCAAACACCCCCACCCTTCAACTTGCCTGAGGCCATCGTGCGGTCCATCCGGTGGATTGAGAAGCCTTCAGGTTGGATGACGCAGTCTGGTGTGGCCGGAGCAAGCCATGTGCGAGTTATTCATGGAGAATTGGAACACTCCAAATTTACGGTTTGGGAAAATATTCAACTACTTATAAAAGGGGAAGTAAAAAATCAAAAACACCTTTCTGTTTATGGATGGGCAGTGAGAGCTGAAATCAGGGCTGTTTAAATTAACACCCCTCGTGTCTGTAACATTACACCGACTAATTTTATGGTAACCAAAGGACATGCTTTTAAAAGCTGTTTCAATTATTTGAACCAAATATAAGTTCTTCTCTACAGCAGTCTGTGCACAACTGTATAGAGCTCCTTGAAGCATCAAGAAAATTACTTATTTTAAATGTACCTTTGGCAATATTATTAGCACAGTGTTATGGCTGCATTCCTGCACAACTACTTTATTAATTCCAATTCAATTTAACTAACAGAGATAGTGTGAAATACGTACTGTGCAGTCAGTACGTGAAATCCACAAACTGCAAGCTACATGCAGAAAAGTGCACAAAGGCAAAATGATTTCAGAACTATGCTGCATTCTTAAAAAAAAAATCAAATTTGCTTGTACCAATTCACATTTGAAGTATTCTGCAAGGATGTCGCCCAGCTCAAAATTCCACCAATGTTTCAAAGATGAATATTTCTCCAGACAAAATCCGATCAAACTTTCAAAATGGAAGTTTTAACTTTTGTCACATTAAACTTGACACTACTGAAAACCTGAAGGTATCTTATGAGAACCATCTTATGTGCCAGTTAAGTGTATGGCTTTCTGATCGGGTGATATGTGTACCCATAGGTGTACCCATTTGTGTCAGCACCTTGAGCTCCTTGTCAAAACTATTTCTATGGAAACAAAATCCGAGAACATGGCCAAAGGAGTAAAATGAGAAACCCTGTCCAGCTGAACCAGCATGCAGCTCACGGAAACTTTGTGCAACAATCGTGTCTTCACCATTTAGTCTAAAGACAGGCTCTGCATATTTTCTCCATGACTTTGAATTGAATTCGAACTTTTGAACATTTGGTCACCACACACGTCTGCTCTTCAAACCTGAACTTCGTTTCCACAAAATGTATTTTCTTAGTCCGATTAGCACAAGAACCATTGTACCCTAGAGTCATTGAGCATTGCAGCATGTAAGTTTCATTTGCAAACCAGATATTTAGGACTAGATGTCCTCTGCAATTAGATAGGACAGCAATGGGAAAGTTATAACTGGGAAGTTAGGTTTCTGTCACCTCACTGACCCGATCTTGATTTCTTTCCTCGGGTACAGCAGCACTGACGGTTAATAAATTGTCCCTTTCCCATCCATCACATGCTGATGTTGATGGTAATGAGATTCCAGATTTTGGCCTTTTTCTTTCCTAACCACTCCAAATTCTGCTCCTGTCTGGGTCCACCCGGTTTTTGCCCAAATTGAGGTGGGAGTGACCGTACCTTTGGCAAATGGCGGAAGAGGGGGGTCTCCTTTTACAGAAAATTTTCTGTAGCCTCTTACTTCACGTTCTACAGTGGAGGCCCTACATCTTAATTTTCCTTGGAGTCATTGGCAGGAATTCCACCTCAATCTACACAATAAGTATCTAATTGCCTTACCGGAATGTGATGGTAGGCAGAGGCCCCAATCCATCACATTTAGGGTGGAACCAGGAAAAGCCAACCCATTGTATCCTAAAAAGAGATACATTACCTCGCAGTAAGTCCTGTGCTCCTGGCGTCACCATTGTGCTCACTGATCTCATTGGTTCCTGGTCAACCAATGTCTTGATTTTAAAATTCTCATTCATATTTTCAAATTGCACCATGGCCACATCCGTCCCTACCTCTCTAATCTCCTCCACCACACAATCTTCAGATATCTATGTTCATCAATGTGGCTAATTGACATAGGGTCATGAGTGGGCAAGTTTCTTGCATGGGCCCCTATCCACCTCCAATTTATTCGTGGGCAATTTCCCGTCACTGAGACATTGATTCATGGCCTATCCTGTATTAAATGGGCCAGACTATCATATTTCCCACCGTGACGGATTGGAATAAACTCTGCCCCTTTTACAGCAAAGAAGGAAATGTGAAAGAACCAACTTGTGAAGTGCCTTTCAGTTGTGGATATGAACCCTGGTTTCCCGCTGCTGTTGCTTCCTCCTAACCTGATGATTTCATAAGTTCCCAATTGCCTAATGGCTGAATTTAGCAGTCATTGCACGAGGAGAGCTTTATTCGATAATACAGATTGTTTCCGACCATATCGCCTGAATCATTCACCAAACATCCAGACATCATCCAAGTATTCAGCTGGACATGGAACAAGCCAATAAACTCAATGACTTTGGGTAATGGACCTGGCTGAGAAAATAACTCCTCCAGAAATAAGCTAATTATTTCTAAACTATGGACCTGGAATCAGCTTGCTGTGACCATGTTTGCATAATTGGCCAGTTTGTGAAGCAATAATGTGATGAGCGAACTTAACCCTCTTTTTGTTTGAGAAATATTTTTCTCCAGGCCACTGTGAGATCAGAAACTCTGAGTAGCCATATTGTAATCATCCCACCACCATAATTGCAAGGCTTGGTGGTGATTGTGGGGATCTGGTTTCACAGCAATCATAGAATCGGAGCCAGTCAGACTCTGGTATCCGACCATAGTTAGCGTGGATCAGAGGACAAAAACCGGCAATTACCGTAACAGTCAACTGCAGCATTAAATCTACTTCTGTTGTCTAAATGTGCTATAATGCTGTCTGATAGGACAGTAGGGGCACATCCTTTACACTAGCAGCATCACTAATCATGAAACAGGGTTGGGTGATGTGTTGTCCTGTTCTTCTATTTGCTTCCAGACTCAGTTCATGATTGCATATTTCGGTTCAGTTTTGTTTGTCTTTTTTTTTGTTTGCTGCATACTACTGATCAACCGTCTGGCAATTTTAGATTGATGTTTATCTTATGTGAGAATTGTGTTACATTGGCTAAGTTTTTGCGGTTGTAATAATGATGAAACTGACAGCATTCGCCATCATTATGCCACTGAAACTGACAGCAACTTCTCGAATCTGCACACATGCAGTGAATCTCTGTTTGTCCACCGGGTGTGCTGTTGAGCCAATGCCAGACTGCAATCAATGGGAATTCAATTGAATTGATGAGAACTTCCCATCTCTAAACTGTTACTCTTGCTGTAAAGTTCTTGAATGAGCTATAACTGGATTTTTCTTCACAGCATACTCATTTCTTAATTACTGCTAAACACTCACTGGTCCTGTGAACTTATATTTGTGGATCATCAAATTTCTCCAAAATGTTCATTTCCATATACTTTACAAATATTAAATTTAGTCTGTTTCAGATTCTACCTTAATATGATATGTAACTTTTGTTTGCTATTTGAAAATTTAAGTTCCAGTTGAAGGATTTGAGGGGTTTTACCTTTCTGCTTTGCTGTTTGTGAATACGTCAATGTGAGTGGCTGCTTACCTGCTTACTGGCATCAGTGTTGTGCACACTAAGAGATTTCCTTGACTTGGCGGCAGCTTTCAACTGCTGTCAGGGAAGGGGTAAATAATGCCACAGAGATTTCTGGATCTGTGTTGGCAGCTTTTTCAAGGTCAGCAGCGAGCACCATTACTTTGCCGTAGACTGCAAAATGCGGACCTTTGATTCGATGCCAACTTTAGGCTGGGATTTTGCGGCTCCCCCTTGCTGCATGTTTTCCGGCAGTGGAGAGGCAGCTCGCCATTGGCTCAGGTTAGGATCCTCTCGTCCAGCTGGCGTCTGTTGTGTTTTGATTGGCTGCCCCACCCTGCCGCCGGGGAATGTCCCGCGGGGGCTCGCCTAGAGTGAATCCAGAAGATTCTGTCGGTGGAAAGGATGGGAAAATCACGGCCTTAGTATTTAAACACTTTAATTAATTAAGATTTTTTTTTTTCAGATTTCATTTCAATTGCCTGCATCTTGGGAACAGGAATATTAGGTAAGTGTATTTCATTTTAACTTTCATATTTGTTCATGGGATATGGGCGTCACTGGCTCAACCAGTAATTATGCCAATTCCAAATTGCCCTGAAGAAGGTGGTGGTGAGCTGCCTTCTTGAACCTCTGCAGTCCGTTTGATGTAGATGCACCCAGAGTACTGTTAGGTAAGGAGTTCCAGAATTTCGACACCGTGACAGTAATGAACATAGAACATAGAACAGTACAGCACAGAACAGGCCCTTCGGCCCTCGATGTTGTGCCGAGCAATGATCACCCTACTCAAACCCACGTATCCACCCTATACCCGTAACCCAACAACACCCCCCTTTAACCTTACTTTTTAGGACACTACGGGCAATTTTAGCATGGCCAATCCACCTAACCCGCACATCTTTGGACTGTGGGAGGAAACCAGAGCACCCGGAGGAAACCCACGCACACACGGGGAGGACGTGCAGACGCCACACAGACAGTGACCCAGCCGGGAATCGAACCTGGGACCTTGGAGCTGTGAAGCATTTATGCTAACCATCATGCTACCGTGCTGCCCTTGGAACAGCAGTATAGTTCCAAGTCAGGATGTTGTGTCACTTGGAGGAGATCTTTTAGGTGGTGGTGTTCCCATCCATCTGTTGCCTTGTACTGTTAGATAGTAGAGGCCATGGGTTTGGAAGTTGCTGCCAATGGAGTCTTGGCAAATTGCAAACCTACAATGTATTAATCTTGTTATGATGTATCCAATATTGACTTCCACCTTTTGTGTTGCATTTCTAACAACTTTGAGGTTTCTCCATAATAAAACCCTCCTTTTGTTTTGCTCTACCAAATTTAAGGTTGCATTTTTTTTGGCATTATTAAGTACATTTTTAAGAATGCTCCTGACTTGCAAAACAACTGGTTTATCATATTTTGATATTGATTCATCCCAGCATTGATATCGTCCTCCAGTTGTGTTATTTAAAACTGACTCTTTGTGCGTTTGAAATTATCGAAGCATTTTTAAAGGAACAATGCAGAAGATATGGAGAAAGGTCAGGGAAGTGGTTTTAACGACAGTCTGATAGCTTCCCTTCATATTGTAAAACCAACCAGGTAATTGGAGCTCATGCTGAAGTTCTCAGAAAATCCTTGCTTGGGGAGCAATGTTAGGGCACTACATTGTTTTCAGTGATTGATTCTTGGATGAAGAGGAGTGGAAACAATCTATGGACAATGTAACAAACTGTGACACAGTGAAGCATCGGCAGAATAAATGAGAGGACTCTGAAGAAAGTGTGAAATGATAAATAGGGGTGGAAGACAATGGGATGTGTTTGCGGACTTTTAAAAGGTGCTTGATAAAGTGCCACATAATAGCTTGCCAGCAAAGCTGAAGACTATGGATTAAGAGGAAAAGTGGCAGTATGGATATTGTTTGCTGAGTGAGATGAACATGATGAATGGTTGTTTTCCAGAAGAGAAGATGATTCCATCGGATTTACAGTGCAGAAGGAGGCCATTCGGCCCATCAAGTCTGCAGCGGCCCTAGGAAAGAGCATGCTATTTAACCGCACATTTCCAATCCATCCCTGCAGGCCAGTAACCCCACCTAATCTTTTTTCGGATACCAAGGGCAATTAAGCATGGCCAATCCACCTAAACTGCACATCTTCGAACTGTGGGAGGAAACCGGAGCACCCGGAGGAAACCCACGCAGACATGGGAAGGACGACCGGACTCCGCACAGACAGTGACCCAGCCAGGAATCGAACCTGAGACCCTGGAGCTGTGAAGTAACTGTGCTAACCACTGTGCTACTGTGCTGCACAAGTGATATTCATTTGTGTTTCCCCAGGGTTCACAGAAGACCACATCGCTTCAGGTTAATCATGCGCAAGGAAACCTTGTGCTGATTACCACGTGTCGACCACTATCAGCTGATAAATCAATACTCCTCCATGACTCACCTCCTGACTCCATGTTGAACACCACTTGGAGGAAGCACTGTGGGTGGCACAGAATATACTCTGGAGGACTTCAGTGTCCATCATCAAGAGTGGCTCGGTAGTACCACCACAGATCAAGCTGGCTGAGTCCTAAAGGACATAGCTGCTAGACTGGGAATGCAGCCGCTGGTGAGTGAACCAACAAGAGGGAAAAACATACTTGACCTCATCCTCACCAATCTACCACAACACAGTCCTTGTAGAGACAAAGTCCGTTCTTCACATTAAGGATACCCTCCATCATGTTTTGTGGTACTATGGCCATACTAATTAGGATAGATGTCAAACAGATCTAGCAACTCAAGACTGGGCATCCATGAGGCGCTGTGTGGCAGCAGCAGAATTGTACTCAACCACATGGCCCAGCATAATCCCCACTCTACCATTACCATCAAGACAGGGGATTAACTCTCGTTCAATGAAGAGTGCAGGAGAGCATGCCAGGAGGAACACCAACCATATCTAAAAATGAGGGTTCAACCTGGTGAAGCTACAACACAGGACTACTTGTGTGTCAAACAGCATAAGCAGCCATGATGTGAAGATGCCGGCGTTGGACTGGGGTGAGCACAGTAAGAAGTCTTTGAACACCTGGTTAAAGTTCAACATGTTTGTTTCAAACACTAGCTTTCGGAGCACTGCTCCTTCCTCAGGTGACTGCTCTCTTCCTCCTTCACCTAGGAAGGAGCAGTGCTCCAAAAGCTAGTGTTTGAAACAAACATGTTGGACTTTAACCTGGTGTTGTAAGACTTCTTACTGGGCATAAGCAGCAAGTAATAGACAAAGCTAAGCGATTCTACAATGAACGCATTAGATCTAAGCTCTGCAGTCCTGCCACATCCAGCCGTGAATGGTGGGGGACAATTAAACAACTCACTGGAGGAGGAGACTCCACAAGTATCCCCATCCTCAATGATGGAGGAGCCCAGCACGTATGTGCAAAAGAAAAAGCTGAGGAATTCGCAACAATCATCAGTCAGATGCACCTCAGTCTCCTTCGGAGGTCCCAGCATCACCGATGTCAGTCTTCAGCCAATACAATTCTCGCCGTATAATATCAAGAAACAGCTGAAGGCACTGGACCCTGCAAAGACTGCAGGCACTGACAATATTCCAGAAATAGGACTGAAGACATGTGCTCCAGAACTTGCCGCACCCCTAGCCAATCTGTTCCAGTACAGCTGCAACACTGGCAACTACTCGGCAATGTGGAAAATTGCCTCGATGTGTCCTGTACACAAGAAACAGGACAAATGCAACCCAGCCAAATACCGTCCTATCAATCTACTCTCCATCAGCAAAGTGATGGAGGGAGTTATCAATTGTACTATCAAGCGGCACTTAGCCAACAATAACCTGCTCATGAACGCTCAGTTTGGGTTCCGAGGTCATTCAGCTCCTAAACTCATTACAGCCTTAATTCAAACATGGACAAAAGAGCTGAATGTCAGAGGTGAGGTGAAAGTGACTTCCCTTGACATCAAGGCAACTTTAAACCGAGTATGGCATCAAGAACCTGAGCAAAACTGGAGTCAGGTTTTGACTCCAGCTGGTTGGAGTCGTACCTGGCACAAAGGAATATGATTGTGGTTGTTGGAGGTCAATCATCTCAACTCCAGGACAGTACTGCAGGAGTTCCTCAGGGTAGTGTCCTCACCAACCGTCTTCAGACCTCATTCAATAACCCCCCTTCCATTATAAGGTCAGAACTGGGGATGTTTGTGGGTGAATGTACAGTGTTCAGCACCATTCGCATTCCTCAGATAATGAAGCAGTCCATGTCCAAATGCAGCACGGCCTGGATAATATCCAGGCTTGGTCTGAAAAGTGGCAAGTTTAATTTGTGCTGTACAATGCCAGGCAAAGACTATTGTCTACAAGAGCGGATCTAACCCCATCCCTTTACATTCAATGGCATTACCATCACTGAATGCGCCACAATCAACATCCTGGGGGCTTAACATTGATCAGAAACTGAACTGGACTGGACTAGCCATATTTATACTGTGGCTACGCGAGCAGGTCAAAGGCTAGGAATCCTGTGGTGAGTAACTCACCTCCTGACCCCCCAAATCCTGTCCACCATCTACAAGGCACAAGTCAGGAGTGTAATGGAATACTCTCCACTTCCCTGGATGAGTGCAGCTCCAACAACATGCAAGAAATTCAACACCATCCAGGGCAAAGCAGCCCGCTTCCCCCTTCCACGAACATTCAATCCCTCCCCCATTGACGAACAGTAGCAGCCATGTGTACCATCTACAAGATGCACTGCAGGAACTTGCCAAGATTCCTTTGACAGCACCTTCCAAACCTCTGACCACTACCATCTAGAAGGACAGGAGCAGCAGATATCTGGGAACCCTAATACCTGGAGGTTCCCCTCCAAGGCACTCACCACCCCGACTTGGAAATATATTGCCGTTCCTTTACTATTGCTGGATCAAAATCCTGGATCTTCCTCCACAACAACACAGTGGATATACCTACACCTTAGAAACTTCAGCGGTTCAAGAAAGCAGCTCCTCACCACCTTCTGAAGGACAACTCGGAATGGTGGCCTAATCGGTATGCCCACATCCCGTAAATGAATAAAAAAAATTAAATTGATAACGGGACGAGTTCTTGATTGAGTACAAAATGTAGAAATTGTAAAATGAACATAAAGCAGATCCTAATATGAGAACTAAACACAACAGGTTAACCAGAGGGATGAAGCTGAAAGCCAAAAACCGGCTGAACACCCAGTGCAAGACTCAGGCGATTGCGACAAAAATACGAAAGATGAGCTTTATTGGAAGATAGTCTTAATTTTCGTCTTAAAATGGCTTCAGGGAAAATGGTCATTAGAATTGTGGATGAGAAAATGAGGTGATTAAATGAGTGGTGAGAAGGGTATTTTGTTGATCTGTAGAATGCAATGAGTATGATCGATGAGACAGATATGCAGAAACTGCCCTATGCAAATAGAGGGGTGTTTATCCTGGATTTCTTGGAAAATGAAAGAAAGGTTTCAATTGACAAGTTAGAAAAAAAGCCAGGATCCTGGATTGACATCACAGAGCAGGCTTTTGACATTTTCTGGCAAAAGAAAAGAGGTATGTCCTGAGAAAGTAAATGCCAGGAACTCATGAATTTCTTTGCTACTAAAATTGAGACCAGCTGCCTTTGCCATGTCCCTCTCTTTTCCTTGTCCACTGGGTCAGTTTTCCACAAAGCGCCGGGTAGGTGGGGGAGAAATACGGTCGGAATTTAAAGTAGGCAGCAACCTAAAGGTGCAGGACCATGCATTGCTCCTTTTCAGGAAAGCCTGTGGTATTAAGTGTCAATTTAACTCCGCTATGGAGGACTTTTCCTGAGATCAAGGAATCTTGATCAGGGCCCCATCCACCAAGAGCTGCCAGCCAATCGGTGGCTGGCAAGAACACAAGAAATAGAAGCAAGAGGAGATAATGGCCCATCAAGCCTTTTCCATCATTCCACTGATTTTGGATTTCAACTCCACTTTCCTTTTTTTTAAAAGATAGTTTATGGGCAGCACGGTAGCATAGTGGTTAGCACAGATGCTTCACAGTGCCAGGGTCCCAGGTTCGATTCCCATTTGGGTTACTGTCTGTGTGGGTTTCCGCCGGCTGCTCCGGTTTCCTCCCACAGTCCAAAGATGTGCGGGTTAGGTGGATTGGCCATGCTAAATTGCCCTTAGTGTCTAAAAAATGTTCAGCAGGTGTTACTGGGATAGGGTAGAAATGTGGGCTTCAGTAGGGTGTTCTTTGTTAGGGCCAGTGCAGACTCGATGGGCCGAATGGCCTCCTGCACTGTAAATTGTATGATTCCAAACGTACACAATATTAACAAAATACACAGTCCAACAGAACATAGTTAACAGTTTGTACAGTTTTGCCCCTTTTAATTCCACCCCCCCCCCCCCAACACCCACGACAAACAGCTTCTGGGGGGGGGGGGTAGGGGGTGGATGGCAGGGCGCTGAAAGGCAGGGCGGCTGAGCTTAGAATGCAATGAGTATGGTCGATGAGTCAGTTACGGAGAAACTGCCCTATGCAAATAGAGGGGTGTTTCTTGGAAAATGAAAGAAAGGTTTCAATTGACAAGTTTGAAAAAAGTCAGGCTCCTGGATTGACATTATAATCACAGAGCAAATCACAGTGTCCTGGCTTCCTAGTTGGTAAATCGAGAGGTGGCGAGGTTGTCCTATGTGCAGCAGCCCTGGATCTCACGTTGGGGAGCTTGCTCTGCCAGCTCGGGCTCCACGCCCGGATCCTCCTGGACACCAGCAATGTCCTCTCCGTCAGATGAGGCCTGCCATTTTTCCCCCTCCCCCAGCATGTCGCCCTGCTGCTGCACGATGTTATGAAGAATGCAGCAGGCCACCACAATGCTCAAGACCCTCTGGAGGGGCTGTATTGGAGAGCTCACCAGAGCGGTCCAGGCATTCAGCCGATGGGCTGCTGGATGTCGCTCCTGGCTGCTACGTGAGCGTCATTATAACAGTTCTGTGTCTCAGTCTGTTGCCTCCACACAAGTGTTATTCGCCATAACCTCAGTGGGCACCTTTGTCGTTCACTAGCCAAGCCTCATCAGAGGGTGCTCATCGAAGGTGCTGGAAATTGACAAGTGCGCGAGGATAATGCGTCATGCACACTGCCTGGATATTGGATGCCGATGTGCATGATGTGCAGCTGGCGGTCGCACACCAACTGCACATTCATGTGGTGGAAGCCCTTTCTTTTTTTATAAATAATTTTTATTGAAGTTTTTACAAAATACAAAATATAGACATCATAACTCTATTAACGTACACCCGCGGTAACACCCCGTAAACAGTGCCCCCCAGCTGCAAGAGCAACTTCAAACAAAAGGGAAAAAAAACCAAAAAAAACAAAACAGGAACCAAAAGACAGAGAAAAGAGAAAAAGAAAAAAAAACCAAGGGAGAGAGATAGCACCCTCCACAAACCCATGTGTACAGTTCTCCCCCCCCCCCCCCCCCCCCCCCCCCCGCCCCCTATTTCCCTACCGTTCCGCCAGGAAGTCCAGAAAGGGCTGCCACCGCCTGAAAAACCCTTGTACTGATCCCCTCAGGGCAAATTTCACCCTCTCCAATTTAATGAACCCCGCCATATCCGAGATCCAGGCCTCCACGCTTGGGGGCCTCGCATCCTTCCACTGGAGCAAGATCCTCCGCCGGGCTACTAGGGACGCAAAGGCCAGGACCCCGACCTCTATCGCCTCCTGCACTCCCGGCTCCACTGCCACACCAAAAATTGCGAGTCCCCAGCCTGGCTCGACCCTGGATCCCACCACCCTCGACACTGTCTTTACTACCCCCTTCCAAAACTCCCCCAACGCTGGGCACGCCCAAAACATATGGGCGTGGTTCGCTGGGCTCCCCGAGCACCTAGCACACCTGTCTTCGCCCCCGAAAAACCTACTCATCCTCGTCCCGGTCATGTGAGCCCTATGTAGCACCTTGAACTGTATGAGGCTAAGCCTCGCACAGGAAGAGGAGGATTTCACTCTCTCCAGGGCATCCGCCCATGTCCCCTCCTCAATCTCCTCACCCAGCTCCTCTTCCCATTTACCCTTCAGTTCCTCCACTGAGGCCTCGTCTACCTCCTGCATCACCCGGTATATGTCCGAGATCCTCCCTCCTCCGACCCACACCCCCGAGAGCACCCTATCCCGCACCCCCCGTGGAGGCAGCAAGGGGAACCCCTCCACCTGCTGCCTGGCAAACGCCCTCACCTGGATATACCTAAACATGTTTCCCCGGGGGGAGCCCAAACTTCCCCTCTAACTCCCCCAAGCTCACGAACTTCCCCTCCACAAACAGGTCCCTCAACCTCCTAACCCCTGCCCTGTGCCAGCCCCGGAATCCACCATCAATGCTCCCTGGGACGAACCGATGGTTCCCCTGTATCGGGGCCTCCATCGAGCCCCCCATTTCTCCTCTGTGCCGTCTCCATTGCCCCCAGATTTTGAGGGTAGCCGCCACCACCAGGCTCGTGGTATACCTCGTTGGAGGGAGCGGCAACGGCGCCGTTACTAGCGCTTCCAGGCTTGTGCCCACACAAGACGCCGCCTCCATCCACTTCCACGCTGCCCCCTCCTCGCCCATTACCCACTTACGCACCATCGCTGCGTTGGCCGTCCAGTAGTACCCACAGAGGTTGGGCAACGCCAGCCCCCCCCTATCCCTGCCTCGTTCCAGGAACACTCTTCGAACCCTTGGAGTCTCATGCGCCCACACAAATCCCGTGATACTGCTGTTGACCCTCCTGAAAAAGCCTTTGGGATAAAGATGGGGAGGCACTGGAACAAGAACAAAAACCTCGGGAGCACCGTCATCTTGACGGACTGCACCCTCCCCGCCAGTGACAGCGGTAACATATCCCACCTCTTAAACTCCTCCTCCATCTGCTCCACCAACCTTGTGAGGTTGAGCTTGTGCAGGGCCCCCCAACTCCCAGCCACCTGGACCCCTAGGTACCTGAAGCTCTTCCCTGCCTGCTTCAGTGGGAGCCTACCAATCCCCTCCTCTTGATCCCCCGGGTGCACCACAAACACCTCGCTCTTGCCCAGGTTCAGCTTATACCCCGAGAAACCCCCGAATTCCCCAAGGATCCTCATCACCTCCGGCATCCCCCCCACCGGGTCCGCCACATACAGCAGCAGGTCGTCTGCGTACAGTGACACTCGATGCTCCTCCTCCCCCCCCCCCGCACCAGGCCCCTCCAGTTCCCTGACTCCCTCAATGCCATGGCCAGGGGCTCAATTGCCAATGCGAAGAGCAAGGGGGACAGGGGGCACCCCTGTCTCGTACCCCGATGCAGTCGAAAGTACTCCGACTTCCTCCTATTCGTGGCTACACTTGCCATCGGGGCCTCGTAGAGCAGCCTCACCCACCGAATAAACCCCTCCCCAAACCCAAACCTCTCCAACACCTCCCACAAGTACTCCCACTCCACCCTATCGAAGGCCTTCTCCGCGTCCAACGCCACCACTATCTCCGCCTCCCCTTCCACCGCCGGCATCATAATGGCATTGAGGAGTCTTCGCACATTTGTGTTCAGCTGCCTTTCCTTCACAAACCCCGTCTGGTCCTCATGTATGACCCCCGGCACACAATCCTCTATTCTAGTGGCCAGGATCTTTGCCAGCAGCTTAGCTTCGGCGTTCAGCAACGAAATCGGCCTATATGATCCACACTGCAGAGGGTCCTTGTCCCGCTTCAGGATCAAGGAAATCAGCGCCCGCGACATAGTTGGGGGCAGAGCCCCCCCTCCCTTGCCTCGTTAAAGGTCCGGTCCAACAGGGGGCCCAACAGGTCCAAATACTTTTTATAGAATTCCGCCGGAAACCCATCCAGCCCCGGCGCCTTCCCCGACTGCATGCTCCCTATCCCTTTGACAACCTCCTCCAACTCGATCACCGCCCCTAGTCCCTGCACCCGCTCCTCTTCCACCCTCGGGAAACGCAACCTGTCCAGGAAGCGCCCCATTCCACCCTCCTCCACCGGGGGCTCAGACAGGTACAGTTCACCATAAAAGTCCCTGAAGACCCCATTGACCTCTACCCCCCTCCGCACCACCTTCCCGGCGCTATCCCTCACTCCCCCAATCTCCCTGGCCGCATCTCGCTTCCGGAGCTGGTGAGCCAGCATCCTGCTCGCCTTCTCCCCGTGTTCATACACCGCCCCTGTGCTTTCCTCCACTGGACTTCCGCCTTTCTGGTTGTCAGTAGGTCAAATCTGGCCTGAAGGCTACGCCTCTCCCCCAGCAATCCCTCCTCTGGGGCCTCCGCATATCTCCTATCCACCCTCACCATCTCCCCTATCAGTCTCTCCCTCTCCCTCTGCTCCTCCCTCTCTCTATGGGTTCGGATGGAGATCAATTCCCCCCTCATCACCGCCTTCAATGCCTCCCAGACCGTCCCCACCCGAACCTCCCCGTTATCATTAGCCTCGAGGTATCTCTCAATACACCCCCGGACACTCCCGGCCACCTCCTCCTCTGCCAGCAGCCCCACCTCCATGCGCCAGAGCGGACGTTGGTCCCTCTCTTCCCCCAGCCCGAGGTCCATCCAGTGCGGGGCATGATCCGAAATGGCAATGGCGGAGTATTCCACTTCCTCCACCCTTGACACCAGCCCTCTGCTCAGGACAAAAAAGTCAATCCTCGAGTAGGCCTTATGTACATGGGAGAAAAATGAGTATTCCCTGGCCCTTGGCCTCGCAAACCTCCAAGGGTCCACCCCCCCCCCCCCCCCCCCCCCCCATCTGGTCCATAAATCCCCTCAGCACCTTAGCCGCCGCTGATCTCCTACCCGTCCGGGACTTGGATCGATCCAATGGGGGATCCAGCACAGTGTTAAAGTCTCCCCCCATGATGAGGCCCCCCACCTCCAGGTCCGGAATGCGGCCCAGCATACGCCGCATGAACCCCGCATCGTCCCAATTTGGGGCATAAACATTCACCAACACTACCCGCTCCCCCTGCAGCTTACCACTCACCATCACGTACCTCCCGCCACTGTCAGCCACCACCTTCAACGCCTCAAACGACACCTTCTTCCCCACCAGGATCGCCACCTCCTTACTCTTCTCGTCCAGCCCTGAGTGGAATACCTGGCCCACCCACCCCTTTCTCAGCCGGACCTGGTCCACCACTCTCAGGTGTGTCTCCTGGAGCATGGCCACATCCGCCTTCAGTCCCTTCAGGTGCGCAACTACTCGGGCCCTTTTGACCGGCCCATTCAGCCCCCTCACGTTCCGGTTATCAGCCGGATCCGAGGGCTCCCTGCCCCCTTCCCCTGCCGCTTAGCCATACCCCATCCCTTGCCCACCTCCGGCCAGCGTCCCACGCTCTGCCAGTTTCCCACGGCGGCACCTCCCCCCCTCCAGCACCCCCTGCGTCCTCCAGCTCCTTCCTGACCGTTTCAGCAGCAACCCGGTAACCCCCCCCCCCAAGGCTAGGACCCCTCCTAGCCGCGCCCCCCCCCCTCTACAGCACTCCCGTGAGCCAGCTATCTTCTGCTGACCCCGGCGGCTCCCGCCCTACTTTCGGCTCCTCCCAACGTGGGACTGCCCCTCCTCCATAGTGCCCATCAACCAGTCCACCCACCCCCGCTCCTGCGCGGGAAAAGAAAACCCCGCCCCCTCCCTCTCCCAGCGCGGGGACCCCAGGCAGAAAGCCCGCGCTTTCGCCCTGCCTCCTCCAGGGCCACTCCCATTGTCAGTCCCCCCCACCAGCTCCCCAAACACCCCGTTTACCCCTCAGTCCAAACCCATCCACCCAACTCCTGCTAGAAAACCCATAAAGAAAACACCCGTACGACATCACCCCACCCACCCTACAGCCACCCCACATCATACCCTAAACCCCGCAAATACACATACAGTATAAATAAATACAGTATTCTACAGCATCCCCCACCCGGGGGACCCTCAGTTCGTGTCCAGTTTCTCGGCTTGCACGAAGGCCAACGCCTCCTCCGGGGACTCAAAATAGTGGTGCCGATCCTTGTAGGTGACCCACAGATGCGCCGGCTGCAGCATTCCAAACTTCACCTTCCGTCTGTGGAGCACCGCCTTCGTCCGGTTAAACCCGGCCCTCCGCCTCGCCACCTCCGCACTCCAGTCCTGGAAGATCCGCACCTCCGTGTTCTCCCATTTGCTGCTCCGCTCCTTCTTGGCCCACCGGAGCACACACTCACGATCCACGAACCGATGAAACCTCACCAACACCGCCCACGGCGGCTCGTTCTGCTTGGGCCTCCTAGCCAGAATTCTGTGGGCCTCCTCCAACTCCAGGGGCCCCTGGAATGACCCAGCCCCCATCAGCGTGTTCAGCATCATCACCACATAGGCCGCTAGGTCCGACCCCTCCAGCCCCTCCGTGAGGCCCAGGATCCGTAAATTCTTCCTCCTCGACCGGTTGTCCAACTCCTCGAACCGCTCCTGCCATCTTTTATGGAGCGCCTCGTGCACCTCCACCTTCCCCACCACGGCCACGACCTCGTCCTCCCTTTCGGCAGCCTGCTGCTGCAGCTCCCGGATCGCAGCCCCCTGGGCCATCTGGGTCTCCATCAGTTCCCTGTTGGTTACCTTGATGGACTCCAGCAGCTCCACTTTCAGATCCTGGAAGCAGCGCAGCAGAGTCGTCTGCTGCTCCTGGACACACTTCTTCAAAAGTTCTTCAAAACTTTTTGTCCTTCGGGTCCCGATTTTTTTCCAGAGTTTTTCCTCCCGATTCTCTCCCTGCTCCGCTCCTGGTCTGCACCATGGGACGTCTGGGGCGACTCCTGGCCTCTTCCCCCATCGGGATTTGCCTCTTAAGCTCCGTTGGGGGCCTTTAAAAAAGCCCCGAAGTCCGTTTTTTTCGGGAGCCTCCGAACGTGCGGCTCAGCTAGTCATTGCCGCTACCGGAAGTGTGGAAGCCCTTTCTAATGGGCACCCCTTGTCGAATTGGTACTCGGAGCACGACATGCATGCCATCAATTGCCATCTGGACTGGGGCAAGCCAATGATAGGGAAAATCCTGCTCCCCAGGCATCTTGTTGGGCCAATATCCGATGCCCAGGTCTATAGGGAATCCGTGAAAGCACGGATGAACCTGTATGTTGGTATTTGCAAGATTCCACGCAGGTTCATGCTCGAACCTTGGCATAAATATTCAGGGCGACTATCACCTTGACGGCCACCGAAAGCGGGTGTCCTACTTCAAACCCCCACAGTGCCAGGTGCACCATCTGGCACAGGTGATTCATAGAATTCTGCATTGTAGGGATTCTATGAACCTAATCTGAGGTGGTGCATGGTCTCCCAGCAAACCCGAGAAGTTTGAAAATTTTTTCTCCTTTGATCCCCCTCAATGGCCATGGAACCTTGATCCCACGTGGAAATACTTGCACCAGTTCACACCTGTGTGACTCGCAACCTGGGGCATCATGGCGGGCTGCAGCTTCGCGTAGGGCTGGAGCATCACAGTGGGCTGGAGCATCACGGAGGGCTGGAGCATCGCGGAGGGCTGCAGCATCGCGGAGGGCTGGAGCATCGCGGAGGGCTGGAGCATCGCGGAGGGCTGGAGCATCGCGGAGGGCTGGAGCATCGCGGAGGGCTGGAGCATCGCGGAGGGCTGGAGCATCGCGGAGGGCTGGAGCATCGCGGAGGGCTGGAGCATCGCGGAGGGCTGGAGCATCGCGGCGGGCTGGAGCGTCGCGGAGGGCTGGAGCGTCGCGGAGGGCTGGAGCGTCGCGGAGGGCTGGAGCGTCGCGGAGGCCTGGAGCGTCGCGGCGGGCTGGAGCGTCGCGGCGGGCTGGAGCATCTTGGCGGACTGGAGCATCGCGGCGGGCTGGAGCGTCGCGGCGGGCTGGAGCATCTTGGCGGACTGGAGCGTCGCGGCGGACCGGAGCGTCGCGGCGGGCCGGAGCGTCACGGCGGGCCGGAGCGTCGCGGCGGGCCGGAGCGTCGCGGCGGGCCGGAGCGTCGCGGCGGGCCGGAGCGTCGCGGCAGGCTGGAGCGTCGCGGCGGGCTGGAGCATCGGGCTTTCAGCCCGCGAATGATATTAAAATCCATCCAAATTGCGGTTTACTAAGGTGCCATCGGCATTGGGTGTGAAGCTCGCTGCTGCCTCCGCAGGTGACTGGAACATTGAAATGGGCGGCAATCCCATTTTTTGGCCAAAGTTAAATCCTCCACTGGATATCGAAACCCGCGACCGATGGCTGGCAACGGAGAATCTAGCCCATGTTGTCTGTAGTTACTCCATTAGAGATATAAGTTATTCATGTTATTGCAGGAGTCTCACACCTATTCGACTACAGTGTTCCTCACTCCCCAACTCACCAGATGACATTTAGTTTCAGTTCAAGAACGTTATACCAGCTACAGCAGGAGAGCTAAGCATCCACTAGCTGAGAACAGGCTGATGTGTCATATTGCCATGGAGATGGGTAGAGTTTGGTGTGATTTTTATTTTATTTTGAATGTATCTCTGTGAATTAAGTTCAAGCATCGCTTGGTTAATGTTTAGAAAGCAACTGAGAGACTGCGTCAGCTTTGGGTCTTGGGTAGCTTGTCGCTCCTTTAAAGTCGGGAGTTAAAACCTGACCTACAGCAGCGTAACTGCTAGATCTATTGCCCAGCATGCAGCTTGCAATAATCAGTATGAGACAGAGTTGGCAAAGGGGATAAACAACTGGAATATTTGTTTAGTTGGAAGCTAAAGGTAGAACTCTCAGAGGAAGGGAGTTAACCTTGTTGGAGATGGAGTTCAAGATGTGATCAGCTTGGTTGCAGTTTGAAAACAGCATCAAGCTCTTGGAAACCAAAGGTGTTTTTTGATGTTTTAGGTCACTGCACAGGAGTCACAGGGAGGCCCAGGCCTGATCTGTGAAATTCAGAGTCATCAGGTCAGTAAAGGAATTGCTAAGTTATTTAGTCAGAATCTAATAGAAGGATCCTGATGAAATGTTACACCTTGGAGAATCACCGGAACACTGAACAGAAATCCAAGTGGATTTGGAAAACTGTGATATATCTTTGATTTGGTACCAGAGAAGAAGTGAATCAACCTTCAAAATTCTGTAAAATAAGGGAACTGTTGGTTGGATGTGGGATGAAGGGAGGGGCTGGGAATTAAAAAGAACAGAGTTTAAAGTACCAGTGTTTGTCAGCTATTGTTTTGAACTTACCGGTGAATGTTTGGCTAAATTTCAATACATAGCCATTAAAGTTTTTGTTTCATAAAATGTGGAAACTTGTGGCATAGTTATTTCCATTGATCACTGGAATTTCTTCTTTAAACATTAACAGTCCCAGCAGGATCATGACAAAAGCTGATCCTCTTCATGCTGACCCTCTGTTGGGTGTCTAGATTCCTTCCACTTGTATCCTGGTGGCCATCCCCTCTACTGCATGTGGAGGGGCATGTGGCTGTATTGAAGGCAGATGGTGTTGCTGTTGGTGTTACCCCACGGAGCATGTTACAGCAGAAAGCTCCCATGCCACTCTGAAGGCTGGTGGCTTGGCGGGTGAAGTGCTGGTCAGGTGAACCGCTCTCCGAGGAGCTGGCCATCAGTTGCCTCCACGTAAATATCAGAACAAATATGTCTGAAAATTTATGAATGCCTATTTTTATTACAGGGTTGCCTGGCACAGTTGCACATGCTGGACTGCAGCCATTTTTGGTTTCATTCATAATTGGATTCTTTATGCAGGTAGGCAATTCAGAAAGTGACTGCTGTAAATAACTGACTTGAAATTCAACACTTAGCGGGAGCTGTATCCTAACGTAAGTAATATTTTGTGTATAAGGAAATGCTGTGGTGTTCTGCCGGGTTAAAATGTTTCCATGTGTACTGAATGTAAAAGCGCTGCTGTGTACATTTTATTTCCCATTTAAGCTTCGAAGGTCAAGAGTTGAAATTATTATTGTTTTGGGACTGTAGAATGTGACAGTTGCATCTCAGAACTAGAACTGTACTGATAAAACTTGTTTCGATTTTGTGTTAATTTGAAGAATATTTTCAGTAATCGAACATAAAAGTTTAATCACACAAAAAGTAGAAGTCAAAATTTGTAAAACTACCAAAATATAGCAAACTTTGCAAGATTCTGAGTATTAATTCTTCCAGAAATTCTGACAACTGCAGAGGACTGACTTTTGAAGTTAATTGATTGCCAGGGAGAATGGAGAAAATTGGTAAATACTGGCTGTGTCACTATATTTTATTTCATCGACTATAGAGTAGTTTGAAGAATGGCTAACGCTCTTGTCACTAAATTAATTATGTGATTATACCAGCACATGCACAGTTCTCCCGTGGCATTGTTCACAATGGGTTGACAGAGTCATAGAGTTTTACCGTGCAGAAAGAGGCCCTTTGGCCCATCGTGTCAGCGGCAGCCATCAAGTAACTACCTCTTTAATCACTATCTGATTCTTAATTACATCATGCCCAAATTTAAATAACAGACAACCATCCATTCTTAAAGTAGTTCACCATTAATTCACTTAATAAATTCTTATTACCAGGAAATTATTTTCAGAATTTGTTCATGAAATCCAATACTATTTGCTTATCTTGGTTAACTGTCCATTCCACTGGGGGCGGCGCAGTGGGTAGCACTGCCGCCTTGCGGCGCCCAGGACCTGGTTCCACATTCCCCCCATGTCTGTGTGGGTTTCACCCACTCAACCCAAAGGTGTGCAGCGTAGGTGGATTCGCCACACTAAATTGCCCCTTAATTGGAAAAAAAGAATTGGGTACTCTGAATTTAATTTTAAAACTGTCCTTTCGACTGTTTTCTTTTAATCCTGTCTAATTAACATAATTTTTTGGACATGCGGATATAGTGTTAAAGTTTCTGTCTGTTAATTTCTTGCTTGCATTTGCTCCAGTAAAATTAATGATAGTTAATTCAGCAAAACAAAATAGTTTTGCAACAAAAATGTTTGCCACCCAAGATTAATAATAACAATAATCTTTATTACACTGCAATGAAGTTACTGTGAAAAGCCCCTAGTCGCCACACTCCAGAGCCTGTTCGGGTACACGGAGGGAGAAGTCAGAATGTCCAAATTACCTAACAGCACGTTTTTCGGGACTTGTGGGAGGAAACCGGAGCACCCGGAGGAAACCCACGCAGACACAGGGAGAACGTGCAGAATCCACACGGACAGTAACCCAAGGCTTGAGTTGAACCTGGGATACTTGGGCTGTGAAGCAACAGTGCTAATCACTGTGCTACCCAGGCTTAATTACCTGTGAACTCAGATGATTGCAACAATTATAAATACTCAAAATTGAAATGATGAAAAATGTGTTCCAATTCATTTGTCAGATCTCTCGTAAGCCATTTAGAAAATAAATCAGGGCAGTTGCAATTAGGAGGGTTGACCACTTACCTTGGTCAAGTAAAATGGATTTTGATGTTTCTTCTGCCAGCCATATTTGTAATGTTTCCATAGCTACATCCTGGCAGAAAACGTTTTGAGTGACCACATCGTACTGGCTTAACTTCTTCTTGTTTTTTTTTCCATTCCAAGGTGCTGTTGATATATCTTTTTGTTGATTTACTGCAGCGATGTCGTTTGGTTCAGATTGAAGCTGCAAAGGTAAGCCAGACTGAGACTCAATTCAGTGCATAGATCACGAAGAAACAGAGGAAATAATATGCTTATCAGTATAATGCATTATCCCATTATGGAAAGTTTGCATGCTTGCAGTTTTGATTAGATTACCTTTTTATCATTATTTCTTAAAGCATATTTATAAAATTAAAGGCCGACTTTGGTTATTGCTGTTGAGATTCAACTTAATACATTTCAACTGAATCAAGTTTTGTGCAGTTGGTAATTAGATTTTTTTTAGCTTCATTGTGAAGGCCCATTATTTCCTGAAGGTGCAAAGTTGCAGTGTGCTTGTGCATTACTTAACACCTTCAACAAATGTGAGTTTCATCATACAATTGCCACGAATAATTTGGGCTAACTTTGCATCTACTAACTTGATGTGACCATTTTTTTGTAACTTATTGTTGCCTTGAGGAAATGAATATGCAAATGTGATTGGATACTGACCACAGGATTCCTGGAGAACGGTACTTGATTGCAAGTTAATGTACATGGTTGACTGAATCAGACAGATGCAAAAGAGAGAGAGAGCAAGAGACAGAATATTGCCATGGCAACAGTAGCTATGCTGTTATACACAGCAAGAGGTGAAATCTTTATTGTAAAATTCACAATGCTGACTTTGATGTAGAATGACCGAGAATTAGCATTGGTGACATGATGATTTTATCAGCAAATTATTTAAGTCTGTATTCAAGGCAAGTTAATATGTGTAAAGCATTCTTATAATTCCCCTTTCGATTCCTAAATAACAACATTGAATTCCAAAATTATATAAGATCCACCAATGTGTAGTATTTTATTTTCATCAGATTTTCCTTTGTAGACAGGGAATGACCATTTCAAATAAAAGGTCAATGACTAAACCTTTGGAACACATTTCAACATCACTTGAATTGCCGAAGAATCGTTTTTTTTGCCAGAAGGCTTTGTCACTGCTGCATGCAGTTCTTCCAGTTCAGCATCAGGACATTCTCAGATCCTTCCTTTTGATCATTTGCTAGAATACTGAAAAGTCCCTGTCTTTTAAAAAAAAATGAAATTAAAGCAGTAAGCTATTTCCAATCTAGCAAGGGGCTGTTTAGCACAGGGCTAAATCGCGGGCTTTGAAAGCAGACCAAGCAGGCCAGCAGCACGGTTAGATTCCCGTAACAGCCTCCCTGAACAGGCGCCGGAATGTGGCGACTAGGGGCTTTTCACAGTAACTTCATTTGAAGCCTACTCGTGACAATAAGCGATTTTCATTTAATTTTCATTTCATTCATGTGTGTCCAAAAAAACCAAATGATGTTGAATTCAATCCTGTGAAATGAATGAAGAAGTCAAGTCCATGGCTAGTCAATATTTTTTTTAAAAACGTGTTCTTGGTATGTCAGTGTTTCTGGCTCGGTCAACATTAATTGCCCATCGTTAATTTGCCATGAGAAGGTGATGGTGAGCCACCTTGTTGAACCACTGCAGCCCATTCAGTGTGGTTACAGCCACCATGCTGTTCGGGAAGGAGTTCCAGGATTTTGTGCCAATGATAGTGAATGGACAGGAACATAGTTCCAAGTTGGGATGCGTGTTCCTTGGAGGGGAACTTGCAGGTACTTCTGTTCTGATATGTCTGTAGCCCGTCTACTTTTAGGTGGTAGAGATAATGGATTTGGAGTAGCTGTTGAAGGAGCCTTGGCAAGTGGCTACAATGCATCCTGTAGATGGTGCTCACTGCTGTCACAATGCAGGACATTTGTTTGGAGAAATCTGTTCTTGCCGGTTTGAATGGATATCTTTGTTTGGCGGTCTTAGAAAGAAAGAGAATATTATAGAACTATAGAACAGTACAGCACAGAACAGGCCCTTCGGCCCTCGATGTTGTGCCGAGCAATGATCACCCTACTTAAACCCACGTAACCTGTATACCCGTAACCCAACAATCCCCCCATTAACCTTACACTACGGGCATTTTAGCATGGCCAATCCACCTAACCCGCACATCTTTGGACTGTGGGAGGAAATCGTCAAGGAATTCCAAGTAGTGCTGAAAACTGATGCAAAGTGGTAGTGTTACCTTTAGATTGTCACCCAGTGATGTGAGAGGTCAGTCAGTGCAAATTTGAACTGTGTTTAAATACTCTCAGCATTACTCAGATTGGGTGGGTGAGAAATTGTGCATTAGTCACACCATTCAAATGTCAGCGCCGATGCTCCATAATGGGTGGAGATGGTCATGGAGAAGGGGTTGGCTTGGAACTGGTGTGGAGGTTTGATGTGGGACTGCTGGCAGACCCAAATCTTTGTATCAAAATGAGGAAGGTGATTGAGGATTAGGTAGGGTTCAACAGGAATGGAGAGGTCTCCCATTAGTGGTATGGGAAGCATTGAAGGTGGTAGTGAGGGGCGAGGTCATCTCTTTCAATGCACAAGTGGACAGGGAGGCAAGAGGGCAACGGCAGCGGTCGACAGAGGAGATTCTGGAGGTGGATGGAGTAAGTGTGATGGAAGGAGGAATGCAGGTGAGGGTTAATTCATCCCAACTGGTTCTTTTATGGTTTGCTGAACGATACTTCAGGCAGTTTCTCAAGGCTGTTCTGAAGGAGCCTTCCAGAGCTGTCTGGGCAAAGAAATCTGCTTTTGAATGCCAATAGCTTTCTCTGTGAGAGCTTGGCTTCCTAATTCTTGTCTACAAGCAGCTAGCTAACAGTCAGTGAGTGTGGAAAGAAGGAATGATTGAGGATGGATCCAATACAACTATGGATAAATTGGTTACAGGCCTGCACAATCCATTACCTGTAGTCACAAACCAGCTGCACATTCAGACAGTGAAAGCCTTTGCTACAAGAGTTTGAATCATAGAATCATAGAATTTACAGTGCAGAAGGAGGCCATTCGGCCCATCGAGTCTGCACCGGCTCTTGGAAAGAGCACTCTACCCAAGTCAACACCTCCACCCCATCCCCATAACCCAGTAACCCCACCCAACACTAAGGGCAATTTTGGACACTAAGGGCGATTTATCATGGCCAATATACCTAGGATTGGTTAGCTCAGTTGGAAAAATAACTTGCATGTGATACAGAATGATTCCATCAGCATAGGGTTCAATCCCAGCAGTGGCTGTGATAGTTCATGGAGGCCTGCCTCCTTACCTTCCCTCCCGCTTGCTGTGGAGTGGCACCTCTCAAGCTAAATAACCAAATGACTCTAATTTGGAAGGTCATTTGTGTGCGATCAATGTTTCTCTGAGCCTGTTGGAAGCCAGCATGTTGGGCAAAGCTTAAAGCTGACTTTCCTATGTGGAGGCCTCAATAGGAAATGTTTTGCTTGTCAAAGAGGGCATCTGTGGAGTACAAATTGACGTGCGTTGTTGATGTCATTTCCAGCCAGAGGCAGCGCTGTTCATTCCCTGCTGAAATAGGTGACAAAACTCACTGCCAGCAGCCCCCCCCCCCCCCCCCCCGGTGCAGCAGCTGGAAATCCCACTGTTCACTGAAGTTCAAATTGTGTCTTGGTAATCTATGTGGTGTCAGGCCCCCTGTGCCCTGTCTTCCACCACTTTCTTGTGCCAGCGGCTGCAAGCCTCTGCTGCCTTATTTACCGATGGCTCCACATCCTCCAGTTCTTAGACCCAGCAACATGCCCATTTTGTCAAGAACGAAGAACTAAAGCTCCTGCACAGGAGGTGAAAGTCCAAAATCTAACCTTCCACAAGCTGTTCAAGCAAAGATCTCAACTAAAACAGGCCTTGATGCCCACCAGAAGCCTAAAATGCCGAACCGGAGACTTCCTCACCGGAATGGATCTGTAGTTGATGTCATGTTTGTGGAAGGAACAGTCATGTTTGTGGAAGGAACTGAGAAAATGCAAGCAGATTATGGCACAGCCCAGATGTGAGACCCGGCAGAGAGAAGGTTTCCTCCAAGATTTGAATCCTTTTTCTGAAAATCGTCTTTCCTGTATTACAATACTGGCCTCTTTTGGGACTATTCTAAATGGGGAATACCCCCTGAATTAACCTCTTTCAATCTCGGGTCGAGAAAACCAGAAACCAAAGACAGCTAACTGGGTCTGCAGAAGTGAACAATGCCTCCCTGAAAGAAAAGAGCCAGTCTACATTATTACTGTTCTCTGGATAGCCTTTTATTCTGAAATAAATTACAATCAAATTGTAATTTTCCCAGATGAAAACTCCTCCATTATGTACTCCCCCAATGAAGGGAGTATGGAGTTCGGTTCTCAGAGTTACTGATTCATAAAACTATGTGAGACAATATAAATTTTAAAATACATAAAAGTTTATGAAAATAATCAAACATGCAATTCAGTGTTTAGGCAGAAAACATAAGTTGCAACATGAGGTAGAATATAATATAAATTCCAAGTTTAAGCTTTGAATTGATACAGAGATAATGTTTTGAGGATATCCCTCCAATATTAATGTAAGATTACCGTAAACCCGGAGTGAGATTCGCTCAGCTCATGAAACAACTCAAACTATCTTAATTGTCTTCCAATATTTCTGGGACATTTTGAGGCAATACATAACCACGACCCTGCAGATTCAGTGGAAAAGAAAATCTGTTTCTTTGACTCTTGCGATGCAGTAAGGAAATAATTGGTCTCTTTTAGTGAACACCTTGCTTAAAGCCTGTTGTAGTATTCATCTTGGTAGATAATAAATTTCTTTCCTCTCCAGAAATAGTCGCAAAAGACATTAATGGAAGATGAGTACAAAAGCTTGGGAAACCCGAGAAGGTGAATCAAAATGGCAGATTGTTTTCAGCCAAAAGGAAAGGCCGCTACACGTAATACAGCACATAGGTCCCAACCGGGACTACCGATCATACCAATCCCAATCTGGGCTTTTAAGGTTGATTCTATGCCCTCAGCTGATGGGCATCGATTAGCGGGGAAGCTCCAAAGCTCCAATTCCATGAACCCCACGGGAGGTTAATTGGGTCATCCCCGTGTGGCTCATGGGGGTTAATACATCCCCCCCCCCCCCAAAGTCCAAAGGTCCCTTAGTCATTAGATGTAGAGAAGGTCTCCTTCACCCGTGGTTGTGCATTCAACAGCTGTGGGTCTGGGTCAGGAGTGTGTAACATGTCAGGAGCATCACTTTCACGTCGACCAGCTGAGGAATCCTATCAGAGGTCCATCTCTGACCATACGTCCCTGCGAAAGTATTGAGGATTCCATATCCATATCTGATGCTGAGTGTTCCATCTCATGCAGACCTGGGCATGAGATTAATGGATGGTAGGCAAGGGGGATGAGGGACTGATTTGTCTTGCAGGATTACCTTTGGTGTATACGTCTGAGATGGTCCACATGGTTGCGTACAGTCTGTTCTTTGGCTTTGACAGGATAGGAGATTGGTCAGGTCTTCTCTATTACGGTCCCCATTATCCACTGGTCGCTGTCCCCAAAATTCCGGACATATACTGTGTCCCATGGTTTGAACCCTCTCTCCTGCTTCCGGCGGTTATAATGCTTCTACTTAAGGTCTTGTTTCTTTTCCACCTTCCTGCCAAGGTTGGGAAATGTTGAGTTTAAACGGGTCCGGAGCCGTCAACCTATCAAGGGTGGTAACATGAGGAGTGGCCTGGTAATTAAATCAGAAATGTGCCAGTTTTGTTTCACTTGACCCCGTGGTTTGTTTTTTTTCATGCCCCAGGTATGCATTGCTCATTCAGCCGGACAGTTCGTAGAAGGGTGATATGAGGCGGTTTCAATGTACTTCACCCATTCGTCTGCATAACCCACTGAAATTCCTCAGTTGTGAAAGGGGGTGTTGTTATCGGTGAACAGCACCCCCAGAATAACGTGGATGCTGAATGATTGGAGTAGCGTCTCTATGGTGACTCGCAAAGTGGCGGTAGGCATCTGGTACTCATCCATCCACTTTGAGTGGGCATCGATGAGCAGCAGAAACATTGACCCCAGAAAGGGCCCAGCAAAGTCAGCGTGCAAATGTACCCAAGGGTCACTCCCACGGGTGGAGCAAGGCTAATGGCGGAAGGTTTTGATGTTCTTGGCACGTCACACATTGCTGCACCATCCTCTCAATAGCGCCATTGAGCCCTGGCCAGCACACATAGCTCCTGGTGAGCATTTTCATTTTGGTAACCCACGGATATTCATTGTGCAAGTCCTGCAAAATGGTTTTCGGCCTAGCCTCAGGATGACCATGCAAGCTCCCCACAGGAGGATGCTGTCACTAAGCTCCTGTTGCAAATGCTCGCAGTTCTTCTGGAAGTTCCCCCTGTAGGACGGCTTGGTGCAGTTTTGCCAGTGTAGGGTCCTTTTGAGTCCATGCATGGATTTGTGAGGCCGCAAAGGTCCATGATGTTTAGTGCCAACACAACTTTGTCCACTACTGGCAGGGACGGGTTGGAGGGGGGGGGGGGCTAAGGGCATCTGCGTGTGCAATCTGTGTGCCTGGGAGATACTCAAAAGCATATTCATAAACTGCCAACAGCAATGACCATCATTGATCCTCGTCGAAGCTATTGGTGCTGTCATTTTATCTTTGAAAAGGTTGAGTAAGGGCTTGTGGTCCATGATTAGAAATAATGTCAATAGACGTATTGGTGAAACGTTTTAACTATGCAGATCATGGCCAGTCTTTCCTTCTCAATTTGAGCGTAACGGTGCTCTGTGTCAGCTGAGATTTTTGATGCGTAGTCTATCGACCGCTCTGTGACGATGGGACAACACTGCCCCGGCCTTATATGGGGAAGCATTGCATGTGAGGATCAGTGGTTTTGACGTGTTACAGTGTGTCAGTAGCCTGGAGGATAATAGCTGACGCTTTATTCTGGCAAATGTACTTCATGTGGCACCTTCCATTACCATTTTTGGTGCTTTGTTCGGAGTACATGCCAGTAAGGTTGCCGTATTTGGAACCAATTTTCCATAATTAACGAGCTCTAGGATTGACCTTAGCTTTGTCGTATTCTCAGGCATTGGGGATGCTTGATGGCTCGGAAAGAGAAGTAGACGGACTTATCCAACTTCAATACAGGGATTGCCCACTCTGCGTATTGGACCGGGTGTATAATCCCCAAATTCTCTAGCTGGGTCAGCTCGTCATCCACCTTTGAGAGCAGGACATATGGGACTGGGCGAGCCCTGAAATATTTGAGTTGGGCATCTGGGTCAATGTAAATTTTAGCCGTGGCCCCCTTTTTCACCCTAAGCTTTCCTGGAAGACTTCTGGGTATTTTCCCAGGACCTCATATAATCCACCCGCACCCTTTCTAAAGATCTGTTGCCAATCTAGGCAGAGTCTCTGTAACCAGTCACGGCCTAGAAGTCTGGGTCTGGGTCCCTGTACCACTACTATAGTGGCAGTCAAACTGATTGTTATCCACGGGTAACCAGGATCATCGTAGTTCCAATAATTGTCAATTGTCCTCCGCTATATCTCGCAAGCCATGCCTTAGTGTCCTTGAAACCCAGGTGCTGGATCCCAAAATAAAGTTTCTGGAATGACTGTTGTCCAATGACTGAATCAGCAGCTCTTGTATCTATTTCCATATGCAAGGGATGGCCATTCACTTGAAGGGTTATCTTAATTGGGGCAACTTTAGGTGTCACAATGAAATTTAGTTACTTGAAATCATCCTCATCAGGCTGGGCAATATGTACTGTGCTGGCTTGGAGTGTTTATGTTACCTAACCAGGATGATGTATTCACTGTTGATTCTGGTGCCTCCAGCCACCAAGGTTCCTGTGAAGGCAAGCACTGGTGGGAGTCCTCTTCCTCAGGGGAGATGTCGCGTCGGGCTGTGGTATTTCTTGACCAGTGGGCCTGATGTTGCCGAGATGACAACTAGGTCCCATAGGCCCTGCTCTTGGGAGCATTATTTGTCAGAATGTGGGGGGGGGGGGGGGGGGGGGTGGCAGCGCTTTGTACATCATAGTCCATGGAGCCCTGGAGTTCCTGAACCCCCTTTTCCATGTGAGAGGCATAGTTCTCTGGCCCTTTTTAGATCCGAGGCCGGTTCTGCCAACAGTTTTCATTTGTTCGCCATGTTATTACTGGCACAAACTAGACAGTCTCACAACGTCCCCGGAAGATATGGAACGTAGCCACAATGCTCAGCCAGCTTGTGAAAGCGCATCAGGAATTCTGTGGCTGATTTCTCCTGGGGTTTGTCTATCCGTGTTGAACACCCGGTATCTCTATACAACCACTGATAGTTTAGAGTCGTAAAGATTCGCAACAAGCTCTATGAGTTCAGTAAAGGTCTTCAAATCTGAGGTTGCTGTGTGGGTGAGGCTTTTGATCACGCTAAAAGTCGGGGCTTTGCTGGCGAACAGGAGAATGATCTTTTGTCGGTTGTCTCCTTCGCCTGGAAGAAATACCGCATCCGTTCAGTAGACTGGGCCTAATCTTACATGCCTGTGTCAAAGACTTCCAAAAAGCAGCATTTTTAAAAACTCACCAACCTTGCTCTCACTCTGAAGAAATCCAGGGTGGTCCAGACATCCAGAATTGCAGACGTGGTTTTTCCTCGTCGCCAGTATAAAAGATCAGGAGACCTGAGAAGGTGAATCAAAATGCCAGTTTATTTTTAGTCAAAAGAAAAGGCAGAAACACGCATACATGCCCCAAACAGGATTACTGATCTTGCCGGTCCCAATCTGGGCCGGCCTTTACAGGTTGATTCTATGAGGCCCAGCAGATGGGCCTCCACCCATTTGCTGGGGAGCTTATATTCGACGAGCCCAATTGGGTCGTCCCGGTGGGTCTCCTCGGGGTCATGATAATGTGTAATTTTGAATCTTCAGGTACTGTAGTTTGCTCTTTAGGATTTCTGTGCTGCTATTTGTATTTGATTGCAGTGAAATCTTGGGCAGTATAGTTTTGGGGGGGGTTGTGTGGATGGCCAAACTGCTGCACACCAGTCTGCCCCGCAGCCATGATGCGATATGAGTGGATTAAATTGGGGCAGTGTAGGACTTCTGCCCCACACTGAGGAAATCCTGCCCTAGGGAGCAGCCAACCAATCAAATTACCAAGCATCTCTGTCAGTCCTGGTAGTGCCAAGAGAGCATTGTGGGCACTGCTGGGACTGTGAGCAGGCCCAACAAGAAAGCTCTTGGCATCCCAAGACCCAACCCTAACTGTCTTGAGGAATCCATGAGTTTGAGGAGTTTAGGGAAGGGGGGTGGTGTGTTTAATGGAACAGGTGGGTTGGAAGAAAAGAAGGATACTATCTTGGTGAGGGCTGCCCCTCAAGTAGGCACCCTCCGAAGATAGGATTCATCCTTCCTTTCCATGGTTTGAAAATGTTTTTTTTAAAAGCAGTCTTCCCACTCCAGCCCAACTGCCCACACTAACTGTTTTATGGAGTGAATAGGGTTTTAATGGGGTCAATTGGCTTGGTAACAAACTCAATTGCCGCTAATTATTTATTTAAATATGATAAGTGGTCTGCCAATTTTGGTGCTTGCTCACCCTATATAATGGAGGTGAGCTTGAGGGTGGGCGGGAGATTGGTGGGGTGGGTGCCTGCGCCCCCACCCTATTTTATGTACTGCCCTTTTTAATGCCGCCTTGGCAGGGGCATTTTAAATGCAGCCCCTTGTTTCTGATTTATGATGTGATCTATCTTTTTTAAACAAAATGTCCACTATATTCGGGAATTACTGACTTCTTGTGTTGCATGACAACTTCTAGCCAGCTTTATTTTATGAATATTGTCATTGTTTTCTAGCATTTAAGGCTGGAAAGAATCATAATGCAGGATGTTGGTGATCAAGACCCCATTCCACATTCTGTCGAAGAGGAGGAAGAAACTGAGGATGCAGGTAGAGAATATTATTCACAGGTCATGTTGTCTCATAGGAATATTTTGGTTTGGTGAGGTAGAGCAGATGTTTTCTCCAGATGTTGCTGTACATCTGTCTATTTTGAAAAGTTTTCCGCTTTTAAGCCACTGAGAGCTACTTTCAACAAATGCATCAAGAAACCTCTGATTCTAATGGTTTTCACTTGAAATCACAACCATGACAATGCTTCTTCACTCTTGGCGACTTTAAACAGTGGTATAAACCGATTTGCAAGAATCTTGTGCAAAGAGTCCTGACCCTATTTAAAAATTCCTCTGACAGTGGCAGTGTCCCACTTCAACTTTCCAACTTCCTCTCACACTCATGCCAACCTATGACCTACGTACTCTGACTCTCAGCTCTTGTCCATCTCTTCCCCCAGCATTCCTCATTTTGTGTCTGGACTTTCAACCATCTTGATCTTGCCTTCTCTTAAATGTCTTCACCTTGTTATGTCCTGCACTACCTTGAGAAAAAAAACTTGCCCAAAACCCACCTTTTTGACTATGCCTTTGGTGAACTTTTCTCTCCTCTTAAATCCCCTCCTCATCAGGCCGCCTCTCATTAAGTACTTTTGGATGTTTTATTATGTTGAAAGGGGTATAAAAAGGAAAATTTCCCGTTTCCATGTCGCAAATTGCACTGGCAAATGTTCTTTAATTGAAATTCTCCCACAATGGTGGTTAAAAGTGTTTCAGTACTTTTTGTGGAGCTATGAAGAAAAATTCCCACTGGTCACTTGTAACCATTAATCTTCAACCAAAAAATTTTCACCATTTAGTATGAATTGTTAATTCCATTGACTTAAACCATATCTCAGTTCATATTGCCGCACGATATATCAATTTGGAATATGATGTGTTTGTTTGGAATTATTCCAGAAATGGCTCTTGCCTACAATAAAAGTTTATGATGAGACATAAAAAGTTATGGGCAGAGGTTTACGGCCTCACTGTGGCGAGGACAGGTGTGGGCCCGGGGCCGGAAAATGCAGTGAGCCATTCAAAAGTCTATTGACTTCGGTGAGACTGGAAAATCCCACCGGCAGGAGCGACTGTAAAATTGCATCCATTGATATTAAAGGGTTAACTCGATGACTAGTATGATTTATGATCAAAATTGTTCCCTGCAGCCACCGGCTCTGACTTCAGTAAGGCTTTCTCACATAGATGGAAACAACAGATATGATGCTTATGGCAGTACAAACACGATGGCCTGGATTTCTGTGGAATAGTGCCTATTCTGGAAATCTTTAAAAATGGCGGATGGGAACCTATTCCAGGATTCTCACCCTCCAATTTCCAAAACTGGCAATTTTCACTGGCATTGGGTTGGGGCTTCCGAAAGAGTATGAAGCCTGCATTCATGACCTGACCAGTTCCATTGCTAGGGTAGGCATCTCAGAATCATCCCACCCCCTGCAATTTTTGTGGAATTTGGCCAACTTCTCGAGTACTCATGATTTATGGGGAGTCATGAACCATTGTCTGTGGTGGCGCAGTGGTTAGCACTGCTGCCTCACGACGCTGAGGACCCAGGTTCGATCCCGGCCCCGGATCATTGTCCGTGTGGAGTTTGCACATTCTCCCCGTGTCTGTGTGGGTTTCACCCCCATAACCCAAAGATGTGCAGGCTAGATGGATTGGCCACACTAAATTGCCCCTTAATTGGAAAAATAAAAAAATTCATTTCATCCATGCCCTCAAAGCCCCTTCCATAGGCTTTCCATTGCCCCATGTCCCTTTCACGCCCTCCTGCATACTCCATGGCCATAGTATACACTATTTATAGAACCAATGAGCCACATAGTAACAATGGCAAGTCTTGAAATACTTAAGAAGAAACACACATTCAGAAATCTGCTTTAAAAAATGGTTGCTCTTAGAACCTTTTAAAAGTCAGATGGACTCTGCTATCCACAGTTTCAATAACAACCCTTACTCCACTTTACACCTCTTAATCATGTCAAAATAAACATGCATACTTTGAAAATGAAACAGATTCAATAATTACTTCTTATAACCTCAGAAAGAAGTCAACAATCATAGCTAACACTCCATTTCAGCCTGTGTTAACAGATTCCGACTGAGCTGATTCCACTCGTAGGTTTTGGAGCTCAACCAAGAATTCATAATGAGAATATCTGGAGAAACAGATGCCATGTTTCTCTTAGTATAGTTGCCAATGGTCTCATTATGCAAGCTTGGCTGAGCTCCAAGAGTCACTAATGGAGAGATATGAGGGAACATGGGGGGAACACTGAGAGGCATGAGGTGTGAGTGAGGGTGTGAGGAGTAAGGGTGAACAATCTAATGTGATAGGATGAAGTCTGAGAGAACTGAGTAGGGCTTTCCAACTAGTCCGTCTGTGCACTTGTTGCATCCACAGCGACCTCTGAACTATTTCTGGGTCGGTAGGCGTGACTCGATCCCACCGCTGTCTCTCTGGAGTGAAAATAGAATAATGGCAAGCCAAATGGGTAGATGTTAGTCGTGTTTTTATACTGAACTGCCAAAAAGAAAAGGAATTTAACCGATAATGACTGACTCTCCCTCAACTATGGTCTTCAGTGGGGATATTGTTCCCTGTATTTCTTAATCCACAAGTCGTCAGCTCTGAGATGCCACTGAAGCTAATGCCATACAGGAGAGAAAGGATTATAATTGTCTCATCCTTCTTGATTTGTCTGCATTGTTCAGCACACCATCATCCTCTAACACCTGTGCTCCAATGTCCAGCTGAGTGGGACTACCCTCATCTGGTTCCACTCTTACCTATCAAGTTATAGCTAGACAATCTTCAGCAATGGATTATTTCGCCCCTGTGCCTCTGAAGTCATCCCGAGCTCGATCCTTTCCCCTGTCTTCTTTCCTATCCACATGCTGCCCTTTGGTGACCATATGCTAAGGCCGAACATCAGGTTACATACGTTTGCTGATAACACCCAGTTCTAACTCAACTCTATGATCTGCCAGATTGCTTGTGTGCATCAATCAAAATTTTCTCCAGTTAAACAGTCGGAAGATCAAAGCCTTTGGGCGGAATTTTACGGCCCGATCATGGCTGGGGCCAGGCCATAAAACGCAGCAAGCTGTTTAAAAGGTCCATTGACTTCGCAGGACTGTAAAAACCCCACCACTGTAAAATTCCACCCTTTGTCTGCAGCCCCTGCCACAAACTCTGTTCCCCAGCCAACAATTCCATTCCCCCATAGTGGGTGCCTGCAACTCGCTGCCAGAGGAGGTAGTGGAAGGAGAGACGAAAGTGACATTTAAGGGGCATTGTGACAAATACATAAATAGGATGGGAAGAGAGTGATATGGACCCAGGAAGTGTAGAAGATTTTAGTTTAGATGGACAGCATGGTCGGCACATGCATTGGAGGGCCGAAGGGCCTGTTCCTGTGCTGTACTTTGCTCTTTGTTCTTTCCTCGGACTGAATCAGACTTGTTGCAACCTCAACCGCAGTATCATATCCCACCACTGCAGGTGGTTGAATTTTAATTTAATAAGAATCTGGAATTATAGGTCGAATGATGATCAGGAAACCACTGTCGATTGTTGTAAAAATCCACCTGATTGACAAACGTCCTTTCGGGAAGGAAATCTGCCAGCATTACCTGGTCTGGTCTGCACGTGACTCCAGACCCACAGCAATGTGGTTGCTCTTAACTGCCCTCTGAAATGGCCTTGCAAACCATTCAGTTCAAGGGCAGTTAGGGATGGGCAATAAATGTCGGCCTAGCCAGCGACTCCCACATCCCATAAAATAAATAATAAAAAATAATTGAGCCAGAGCTAACATGTCTACACCATATCCTATCTATCATAACGATGACCAAAATCCAAATCCATATCATCAACTGCCTCCACATTTGCCTCAACTCATATGCTGCCAAAACTCTAATCCATGCTGTTTTAACCTCCTGACTCAACGATTCCAATCTTCATTGTTCCATAAACCCAAACTTATCCAGAACTCTGTGACTGGCAGCCTAACCCACAGCAAGTCTAGATTACCTGTCACCCCCATGTTCACTAACTATATTGGCTCAAGTCTCTACAACGCCTTGATTTTAGAAATCTTATTCTTGTGTTCAGATTCCTCTCGCGACTTTCTATTCTCCATCTCTCAAAGCTGATAGAGCTCGAGAACATTCACAAGATTTTAGCATGCTTCCAACTTTGGCTTCTTGTATTTTTTCCGCTTTCTTTTTCACAACCTTAGAGGCCATTCTGGCAGCTGTCTAGCCCAGTGCTGCTCAACTTTTTTTACGTCAAAGGTTTTAAACCATAAAAGATTTTGAGGCGCACCTTCTATTTTCTCCAACGGAACTGCCCTCTCACAAAAGCCTTTTATCCCTCAAACCACCTCAAAAGATGTCAAGCCACCATTTAATACAATTTTCATTAGTCTAAGAAGTTTACAATAAGAGCCTTGGTTTTCTTAACTTGCATGTCAAATACAATATTGGAGCCTGTATCTCCTTTTCTTAACTTTATAGGTTCCTGTTTCTTACCTCTCTTCTCTTTCTGGGAACATTGTTTTATTTTTCTTCTCCCTGTCTTTCACATTTTTCTGTTTTCAACCTCTCCCTGTCTCCCTTACTCACCCAGGATTTTGTGTTTGTGCTTTTTGTGCAGGCACACAGAACCGTTGTCTTCAACCTTGTGGTCGGCCTCTCCAATTCCCAAAGAACCTGGAATCTCCTACGCATGAGTCAGCCAGGAAAGGGCTGCATCTGCGCGGTTTGGGATGTTTTAAATTGGCAGTCCCAACCGTGCATGCGCCAGACGGGAATGGGCCACGCATCCGCAGTTTTGAAGTTTTACATCGGTAAGGCCCATGCACATGATCAATGTTAAAAATTCAAAACTGCCTGTGTGCAGCCAATTCCTAGCCGTCACATGCACGGTTCGGATCACCAATATAAAATAATACAAACCACACACGTGGGAGGCCCAAGGTTTATCGGGACTTGGAGAAACAAACTACGGAGCTGAAAACGAAGATCATGGGCGGGATTTACTGCCCCACTGTTTGTTTTCGGTGGCGGAGGCGGCCCGCTAGTGGAATTTTCTGGTCCCGCCGGACCGGAAGATCCCACTGTCGTGAACAGCCGGTAAATTCTGTTCATTTTGAACCTTATTTTGCGGCACACTTGTGGGGCCTTCACGACACACTGGTTGGGACTTTTTGGTCTGGACCATAAGTTCTTGAATTGCTTTCCTAAACCTCTCTGCTTCAGTTTCCTCTTTCAGATTCTCCATAAAAACTACATCTTTGGCTGAGCTATTGGTCACCTGTCCAAATGTCACCTCCTTTGACCCATTTTCAATTTTTGCCTGATCATGTTCTTTTTCAGGACCTTGGAACATTATACTATGTTAAAGATGTTATATAAATTTGAATAGTTTTTAAATTATTAGTGAGTAACTGGTAAATTATAGTAAGTAGAGCTACGAATATTTTTCTTCAGTGCATTTAATTGGAAACTCTAATTACAGAAGTGAAAGAGGAAAGGCATTGACGCTTCTAAAATTTCATGACTGTCAAGGGATTGAGTCTGTGAGAACAATTAATTTGCGATGAATATATACAGTTTGATTTACTGGTTATTAGATTCTTCGTGCATACCTACATGCAATTCCATGTAAAAATGATTTGTCACAGCTTCTTTGGCATATGCCCTGCCAATAATTTTGCATGCTTGGAAAAGTACAGGAACGTTTCCCATTTATTGCGAAACAAAAGGTCCCTTGTCAAGGAGATCACCCCTAATTCCTCTAATCTTCAGAGAATATAGACCCAATTTACTCAGCCTCTCATCATAGGAGCTTGTCCAGGAGACCTACTTCCTGTTTCCATTAAACTGCTAACTACCCAGCCCCCTCTTCCTGGTCCCATATTCACTGTCACAGTAAATGGATGTCTCTTCAAGTATTGTTCCTCTCTGCTTTGAATTTGCCAGTATTGGACTCCCGGTGGTGGCCGTGGAGTAAGTGGTGCCTCCCGCTCAAGGCTGATTTTTTTTTTTGGTCTATTCCTGCCCAAAGGGCGCAGTATTTGATTTTCGGAGGCATTTTGTGTGCTTTTGGGGGGAGGGGGTATTCCGAGGCAGGTCTTGGCAGGGGAGCAGTCATGGTGTGTGTGCTTTTTGTTACCCTTTGGAGGTCGACAGTTGGGATGGTTGAGGGGAGGTGGAGGGGAGCTGGAGGGAGGAGGGGTGCTTGGAGGCCTTGGGTAGCGGGCCACCATGCTAGGCGGGCGGGCTTGTTAACGGGAGTGAAGTGGGGGATTTCCAGAAGGAAGGCGTAGGGGGATGAATGGAGTTTGTTCTTTGTTTGAAGATGGGGGGGGGGGGGGGGGGGGGGGGGGAGGGGGGGGGCAGGGGAGGGGGGGAAGGGCTGCTGCTAAAGGTGTGGTTGGTGTGGTGCAGTTGGGAAGGGATCGATGGCGGTGGACATCCAGGGGCAGGCATGGAGTGGCGCGAGACACGGGCCAGGGGCTGGCCCAAAAAGGGTATGGCTGATTGGCATGGGAAGTGGTGGAGGAGCCCCCTGAACAGGTTGGTCAGCCCTGAGGGGGCTGAATGGGCTGGTTAAACGGTCGCATGTGTTCACGCATCTGAGAAGTTTGAAGGCAGACGTGGTTTTTTTTGCAGGAGACGCTCCTGAAGTTGGGGGAATCAGACGAGGCTGAGAAAGGGTTGGGTGGGGCAGGTGTTTCATTTGGGGTTGGTTATGAAGACGAAAGGGGGTGACGGTGTTTTCAGCACCTTGGAACGTTATACTATGTTAAAGATATTATATAAATTTAAAATAAGGTTCAAAATGAAAGCAAGGGAACTAAATAAGTGGGTTGTGTTTGAGGGAGGGAGCATTGTGGCCGAACCCCGGGGGGGGGGGGGGGGGGGGGGGGGGGGGGGGCTGGGGCTGGTGATGATGAGTGTTAATGGAATGTTGGAGATGCCGGTGGTTCTGGTCCTGAATTGGGACAACGTGGATTTTATGAGGTGGCTTTTGCAAAGGGTCCGGACCTGGACCTGTATCAGTTGATCATGGAGAGGTGATTTTAAAACCGTCATAGATTCGAGCTTGGACCGGTCAAGTCCCAAGTTGTCGAAGGTTTAGGCAGTGGCGAGGGAGCTGAGGTGGTTTCATGGAGCGCATGGCTGTGGTTGACCAGTGGAGGTTTTGGGTGGCCGAGGGCGAAGGAGCTTTCATACTTTTCCCGTGTGCACTGGGTGTGCTCCCAGTTGACTTTTTTGCTTTGGACAAGACATTGCTATTGGGGATGGCCTACTCGGAGTTTTCAGCGATCGTGGTTTGTGATCACGTGCCACATTGGGTTGATTTGCAGGTGGCTCGGGGATGGCTCAATGGCTGCAATAGAGGTTGGATGTGGGGTTGCTGGCAGATGAGGCGTGTGAGTGGCACAGCTGCTATTCGAGGCTACGTGGAGCTGAATGATACACGGGAGGTCACAGCCGCCATGCTGTGGGAGGCGCTCAAGGCTGTAGTCAGGGGGGAGTTTTTATCAATTTGGGGATATAGGAGAAAGCGGAGCGGGAGGAGAGGGCAGGGCTGGTGGATGGGATTTTGAGGGTGTTCAGAAGATACTCTGTGGTGCCGGAGATAGGGTTGTTGAAGGAGAGGCAGAGGCTTTAGATGGAGTTTGGGCTAGTTTCTTCGGGGAAGGCGGTGGGACAGGTGCAGAAGGCCAGTGTGGTTCTGTGTGAGTACGGGGAAAAGGCAAGTCGGATGTTGGCAATCAATTGAGAAAGCAGAAGGTGGTGAGGGAGATCGGCAGAATTAGGGATGAAAAGAGTACGGTCGTGATGGACCCGGAGGAGGTGAATGGAATGTTTGAGGCCTTTCAAAGGAGGCCCTACGAGCCAGAGCCCTGACCAGGGACGACGGGCTGCGGTGGTTCCTGGATGGGTTGGAGTTTCCCAAAATGGAGGAGGGGCTGATTCAGGGGCTTGGGGCCCCAATTGTGCTGAGGGAGGTGATGGATGGTATGGGGGCGATGCAAGCGGAGAAGGTCCCGGGGCCAGACGGGTTCCCGGTATAATTTTATTAAAAGCTTGGGGCGAACCTGGACCACTGCCGGTGAGGGCATGTAATGAAGCGAAGGAGAGTGGCGAATGTCCCCCTACATTGCCGCAGGCTTCCATCTCCCTGAGTTTAAAGAAGGAGAAGGACCCGGAGCAGTGTGGGTTGTACCACCCAATATCATTATTGAATGTGGAAGCCAAGTTATTGCGAAAGTGTTGGCACGCGAATTGAGGACTGTGTGCTGGGGTGATAGTTGATCATCAGACAGAGTTTGTGAAAGGGAGACAGTTTTGGCGAATGTGAGGAGGCTACTCGATGTAATCATGATGCTGTCGGAGCGGCATGAGGTGGAGGTAGTGGTGGCGTGGGACGTGGAGAAGGCTTTTGATCGGGTGGAGCCAATGTTAATGGCACTTAGGGCGTCGAGGTATTGGAGAGGGATTGAGCAGGGGGGATGCTGAGCATACAGTTTCGTTTTATACCGACGACCTGTTACAATATATTTCGGACTCGGTGGGCAGCATTGGAGGCATCGTGGAGATCCTGGGGGAATTTGGCTGGTTTTTCGGATACAAATTGAATATGGGAAAGAACAAGGTTAATGCCAGAGGGCAGCCAAGGCGACTAGGGGAGTTACTGTTTCGGGTGGCGGGGGCGAGTTTCAGATATTTGGGTATCCAGGTGGTGCAGGGTTGGGCACAGTTGCATGAACTGAACTTGAATTTACTGGTGGAGCAGATGAAGCAGAATCTAAGAGGTGGGATGTGCTGCCTCTGTCGCTGGAAGGACGGGTGCAGACGTTGCTGGCAAGGTTTTTGTTTGTATTTCAGAATGTCCCAATCTTTGTTCCCAAGTCATTTTTGAGGAAGGGGCCAGTGTGGGGGTGGATAGGGATACGTGTTTGAGGGCTTTGTTATTGGCACCCTTGCCATTGTCGCCAGCCAGGGACTGCACGAGCCCAGTGGTAGTGTCGGCTTTCAGGGTGTGGGGGCAGTGGAGGCAGCATTTGGGGCTGGAGGGTGCCTGGAAGACACCAATCTATAATAACCATAGGTTTGCACAGTCGGGGCTGAATGCGAGGTTTAGGCTGTGGTAGCAGGCAGGGTTGAGCACTTGGGGTGATTTGTTCATTGGGGCAAATTTGCGGGGCTGGATGACCTGGAGGAAGTGTATGAGTTGCCCAGGGGAATTGTTTTAGGTACCTGCTGGTTCGGGACTTCATAAGGAGAGCGATGTAGTCCTTTCCTGGGAGGCCGCCCCTGGAGTTGCAGGATAAAGTACTGTTGAGGGACGAGATAGGGGAGGGAAAGGTGTCGGATATCTATAAGGAATTGATGGAGTGGGAGGGAGCCCTGGTGGGGGGATGTTACGTGCAAATGGAGGTGGGGGCCGAGACATTGGCAGAGGCCTTCTGGAGGGTGAACGCATCCTTGTCATGTGGGAGGTTAAGCCTCATCCAGTTTAAAGTGTTGCATAGGTCCCACACTCTGGTGGCTAGGAAGAGTAGGTTCTTTGTGGGGGTGGAGGATAGGTGTAGGAGGTGCGCAGGGGTGGGGGGGTCCGCAGACCATTTCCACATGTTCTGGGCGTGTCCAGGACTGTGGAGGTTCTGACAGGGGTTCTTGGAAATGATGTGCGAGGTGCTGGGTATGGAGGTAGTTCCGAGTCCAGAGGTGGTGATATTCGGGGCATCGGAAGACCTGGGAGTCTGGGGGTGAGGGAGGCCAATGACTTGGCCTTTGCCTCCCTGTTAGCCTGGAACGGATTTTGCTGGGGTGGTGAGACTTGGAGTCGCCGAAAGTGGGAGTGTGGGTGAGTGACCTGGCAGAATTCCTGAGGCTGGAGAAGGTCAAGTTCGCTCTGAGGGGGTCGGCAGAGGGATTCACCCGGAGGTGGAAGCCGTTTATTGATTTCTTTAAGGGGGATTTAGGGGTCAGTAAGGTGGGAGTGGCGGCGGAAGGGGGGTAAAATGTGGAAGGCGAGATGCGGTAGGGGGTTGGCATTGGGGGGGGGGGGGGGGGGTCAGGTGGGGTGTGGTTATTCATTGAGTTGTTTTGTTGTTCCCCTGATTTTTTTGTGTATTTGTGAAAATGCCTTGATTAAAATATTTTCTAAAAAAATAATTTGCCATTATTACCCTTCTCCTAAAAAGTCTCAACTCTTGCCTTCAGCGTCCTTGTCATCTCCCAGATCCATGTTTATCTTTCCCAGAATCCATCATCCAATCAGGTTTCTCTCTCTGCCACAGAACCAAACAGCTGTTTTCAAAGTCACAAAATACATTTTTTGTAACTATGACAAAAGTAAACTTGCCCCTCTTCTTGATCTGTCTGGCAACTTTGACACAGTTGACCACACCCTCCTCCTAGTGCACCTCTGCACGGTCATCCAGCTGGATGGAATTGCACTCTCCTGGTTCCATTTTAATCTCTTAAATCATAGTTTTCGAAAAATTAAATGAAGCAGTCAAAGATTCGCAGTTTGAAGCAAAAGGAGAATTTTTCATCTCTGTAGCAAGTGAGCTGGAGCTCTTTCTGGCAAATTATCAAACTGATGCCCCGTGATACCATCATCTCTCTTCTGAATTCTGCAGCGTAATGAAAAACTTTTTGGAGTGCTTCATGAAGGAGAACGTACTTGCTGATGCAACTCAAGTTGAGTCAAGTCAGTGTCACAAGCAACCTCAGAGACATTTCAAAGATGTGGAATTGGTTGTCCAAAACCTATTGCATGTGAATAGGTAGGGAAAGATAAGCTCTACTTATAGTGCAAAAAGGAATGCCAAGAATTCCTCAGAAACATAAATAAAAAGTTGTTGGCGAAATCACCCATCAGCTCTCGTCTGGCTCAAGCGTTAACCAGGTTGAACCCAGCACTCATACCTCAACCAGTGAACTGCAAAGCAACACAATCAGCATGTTTGCAGATGCCAGTGGATGCAGGTCATATTGTTGTTTATCGTTACGGCATAATTCTTAAAGAATTCTAGAGACTAGTTGACAACTGCAGAAATCAAGACACCCCAGTGAGTTTACATTTCTCAGCAAAGAAACAGACAGCTTGGTCACCCTGTGTATTGCATTGGAAGGAGAGCAAACATGCAAGCATTTATGGGCTGTAAGAAAGTCGCTTCTTTCCTGGTCACATGGCTAGGCAGCAATGGAGGCACTGTAGTGATCTTTACATGGGAAATTGAAAGATCACTAGGGGGCAGCACTGGCAGGTATAAAAGCAGTCGCAAGTGGCTCTCTGCCTCTCTTGGTGATTAGACTGTGACGAGAGCAGCAGCATAGATCTAGCTCAGGGCTACTAATGTGGTCAGACATAGCTACTGTATATAAACGTAATCTTTTGACTGGTATTGATCTTAAAGTAAGAACTCACGCGGTTGTTAAATTCTGTCACACAATAAACCTTTCAATACCTGTGGACAACTTCGAGCCTTCTTCATCAAGCTGCAGAAAGCCTCTGCAGTAAGTGGATTGAGTAACGCATGTTACATACAGTAGTGCTACCAAACACATTACAGTAAGGTAACAAAAAGAGGCACAATGCTCAGAGAACAAAGAATTGGTCCTGGAAAACCAAAAGAAAATTGCATCTTTCAAAGAGACTAATTAATGCCCAGATTAGAGGTGTGGGAGTTGCCTGCAATATAATAGTCTCTAAGGAACTTTTAATTAGCTACCAGATAGGATTATGGAACCCACTTGGAAGAGGAAACGGCCAAGAAAAGGGAAAACGGAAACCCAGAGAAGAGAAACAAGAAATTAGCAAGGGAGGTGGAAATCTGGGGAAAAAAGGAAGCATCGGATTGAGACAGATATCAAACACCACAGTGCGATGCAATGAAATAGCAACACCATAGTGCGATGCGGATGAAAAAGCTGAAGTTGCAGAATGCATCAATGAGCCCTGCTGGCCAAATCCAATGCAACAAGCCGCCATCTGAAAGAAAAGATGTAAAACTTTTGGAAAACATTAAGGAATTGGTTGTGTGGGAGGTGGAAGACCTGAAGCTGCACCGAGAAAAGTACACACAAAACCACTTCAGATATTGAAAAGTAAGATTGCTTGTATGTTCAAGGAAATAAAGCAGGGCTCAATTTGATATGTTCTCATGGGTGGAATTGTTTTGTTGTTTGTCTGATGGTAGTTTTCATCTTTCTTTTCGGAAGTAAATGGACTGGTGACACCTGAAACACTTTTCCCGGATTACAAAATTCTACAGAACAAGGTAGTCCTGTGAGAAATTGAGGTTATTGTATAACTGACACATAATGCAAGATTTCAATGTTTGTGTACACGTATTGGAGATTGAAAGAGAAAATGATCATGAAGTATTTTAATTTGGTCATGGAATAGTCTTGGAATTGTATTTTACTAATGGTGCAGGAACCCTGCCTGTTGAATCCCCTCAAGATTCCACCCTGAACCCCTCCTTTTTCTCATCTGTATGTTATCCCGTGGCAACATCATCTTGAAAACAGTATTAATTGTTAAAGGAAGGGTTCTGATGGAAGGGTCATCGACCTGAAACCTTAACTCTATTTGCCTCCACAAATGTTGTCTGACCTGAGTATTTCCAGCAGGTTCCGTTTTCATACGTTGTTAATTTTTACATGTAAGCTGACCCAGTACTACCTTACCTTTATCAACTACTCCGTGGTTGCAAAATTATTGAACTGTTTATCTGACATCCAATAGTAGTAGCCAGGCTCATGGCACTGTGGCTAGCTCTGCTGCACAGAAGGGCGGGAAAAAGACTGGCAGGGCTATAGTCATAGGGGATTCAATTGTAAGGGGAGTAGACAGGCGTTTCTGTGGTCGAAAACGAGACTCCCAAATGGTATGTTGCCTCCCGGGTGCTCGGGTCAGGGATGTCTCCGATCGGCTGCAGGACATACTAAAGGGGGAGGGTGAACAGCCAGTTGTTGTGGTGCATATAGGCACCAACGGTATAGGTAAAAAAAGGGATGAGGTACTACAATCAGAATTCAGGGAGTTAGGAGATAAGTTAAAAAGTAGGACCTGCGGGCAGCACGGTGGCCTAGTGGTTAGCACAGCTGCCTCATGGCGCTGAGGTCCCAGGTTCGATCCCGGCTCTGGTTCACTGTCCGTGTGGAGTTTGCACATTCTCCCCGTGTCTGCGTGGGTTTCGCCCCCACAACCCAAAATGTGCAGAGTAGGTGGATTGGTCACACTAAATTGCCCCTTAATTGGAAAAAATAATTGGGTAATCTAAATTTATTTTTAAAAAAGTAGGACCTCAAAGGTAGTAATCTCAGGATTGCTACCAGTGCCACGGGACAGTCAGAGTAGAAATTCAAGAATAGTCAGAATGAATATGTGGCTTGAGAGATGGTGCAGGAGGGAGGGGTTCAGATTTTGGGGCATTGGAACCGGTTCTGGGGGCAGTGGGACCATTACAAACCGGATGGTCTACACCTGGGCAGGACTGGAACCAATGTCCTAGGGGGTGCTTTTGCTAACACTGTTGGGGAGATTTTAAACTAATGTGGCAGGGGGATGGGAACCAGATTAGGAAGATAGAGGTCAGTAAAGAAGCAGCAACTAAAGCCAGTAGGGTACGAGACAATAAACTCAATGTGACTAAGGGGAAGAGTAGACAGGGAAGAGATGATGAACGCAAAGGTGGTCTGAGGTGCATTTGTTTTAATGCGAGAAGTGTAGCAGGTAAGGCAGATGAACTTAGGGCTTGGATCAGTACCTGGGAATATGATGTTATTGGTATTACTGAGACTTGGTTGAGGGAAGGGCAGGACTGGCAACTGAATATCCCAGGGTATAGATGCTTCAGGAGGGATAGAGAGGGAGGTAGAAGGAGTGGAGGAGTTGCATTACTCGTCAGAGATGATATCACAGCTTTGATTAAGGAGGGCACGATGGAGGACTCAAGCACTGAGGCAATATGGGTGGAGCTGAGAAATAGGAAGGGTGCAGTAACATTGCTGGGACTTTACTACTGGCCTCCCAAAAGCGAGCATGAAGTAGAGGTACAAATATGCAGACAGATTATAGAAAAATGTAGGAGCAATAGGGTGGTTGTGATGGGAGATTTTAACTTCCCCAACATTGAATGGGATTTGTGTAGTGTTGGAGGCGTAGATGGAGCAGAGTTTGTAAGGAGCATCCAGGAGAGTTTTTTAGAGCAGTATGTAAATAGTCCAACTCGGGAAGGGGCCATACTGGACCTGGTATTGGGGAATGATCCCGGCCAGGTGGTTGATGTTTCAGTCGGTGATTAGTTTTAGAATACTCATGGACAAGGACAAGAGGGGTCCGAAAGGAAGAGTGCTAAATTGGGGAAAGGCAGAGTATAACAAAATTCGGCAGGAGCTAGGGAATGTGGATTGGAAGCAGCTGTTTAAGGGTAAATCCACATTTGAAATGTGGAAGTCTTTTAAGGAAAGGTTGATTAGAGTGCAGGACAGACATGTTCCTGTGAAAATGAAATATAGAAATGGCAAGATTAGGGAACCATGGATGACGGGTGAAATTGTGAGACTAGCTAAGATGAAAAAGGAAGCACACATAGGATCGAGGCAACTCAAAACTGATGAAACTTTGGAGGAATATCGGGAAAGTAGGACGAATCTCAAACGCGCAATAAAGAGGGCTAAAAGGGGTCATGAAATATCTTTGGCTAACAGGGTTAAGGAAAATCCCAAAGCATTTTATTCATATGTAAGGAGCAAGAGGGTAACTAGAGAAAGGATTGGCCCACTTAAAGACAAAAGAGGGAATTTATGCGTGGACTCAAAGGAAATGGGTGAGATTCTTAATGAGTACTTTGCATCGGTATTCACAAAGGAGAGGGACAAGATGGATGTTGAGGCTAGGGATGGATGTTTAAATACTCTCGGTCAAGTTGTCATACGGAAGGGGGAAGTTTTGGGTATTCTGAAAGACATTAAGGTGGACAAGTCCCCAGGACCGGATGGGATCTATCCCAGGTTACTGAGGGAAGCGAGGGTCGAAATAGCTGGGGCCTTAACAGATATCTTTGCAGCATCCTTGAGCACGGGTGAGGTCCCGGAGGATTGGAGAATTGCTAATGTTGTCCCTTTGTTTAAGAAGGGTAGCAGGGATAATCCAGGGAATTATAGACCTGTGAGCTTGACGTCAGTGGTAGGCAAACTGTTGGAGAAGATACTGAGGGATAGGATCTATTCACATCTGGAAGAAAATAGACTTATCAGTGATAGGCAGCATGGTTTTGTGCAGGGAAGGTCATGTCTTACAAACCTAATAGAATTCTTTGAGGAAGTGACAAAGTTAATTGATGAGGGAAGGGCTGTAGATGTCGTATACATGGACTTTAGTAAGGTGTTTGATAAGGTTTCCCATGGCAGGTTGATGGAAAAAGTGAAGTCGTATGGGGTTCAGGGTGTAGTAGCTAGATGGATATAGAACTGGCTGGGCAACAGGAGACAGAGGGTAGTGGTGGAAGGGAGTGTCTCAAAATGGAGAAGGGTGACTAGTGGTGTTCCACAGGGATCCGTGCTCGGACCACTGATGTTTGTGATCTACATAAATGACATGGAGGAAGGTATAGGTGGTCTGATTAGCAAGTTTGCAGATGATACTAAGATTGGTGGAGTTGCAGATAGCGAGGAGGACTGTCAGAGAATACAACAAAATATAGATAGATTGGAGAGTTGGGCAGAGAAATGGCAGATGGAGTTCAATCCAGGCAAATGCGAGGTGATGCATTTTGGAAGATCAAATTCAAGAGCGGACTATATGGTCAATGGAAGGGTCTTGGGGAAAATTGATGTGCAGAGAGATCTGGGAGTTCAGGTCCATTGTACCCTGAAGGTGGCAACGCAGGTTGATAGAGTGGTCAAGAAGGCATACAACATGCTTGCCTTCATCGGACGGGGTATTGCGTACAAGAGTTGGCAGGTCATGTTACAGTTGTATAGGACTTTGGTTCGGCCACATTTGGAATACTGCGTGCAGTTCTGGTCGCCACATTACCAGAAGGATGTGGATGCCTTGGAGAGTGTGCAGAGGAGGTTCACCAGGATGTTGCCTGGTATGGAGGGTGCTAGCTATGAAGAAAGGTTGAATAAATTAGGATTGTTTTCGTTGGAAAGACGTAGGTTGAGGGGGGACCTGATTGAGGTCTACAAAATTATGAGAGGTATGGACAGGGTGGATAGGAACAAGCTTTTCCAAAGAGTGGGGGTGTCAGTTACAAGGGGTCACGATTTCAAGGTGAGAGGGGGAAAGTTTAAGGGAGATGTGCGTGGAAAGTTTTTTACGCAGAGGGTGGTGGGTGCCTGGAACGCTTTACCAGTGGAGGTGGTAGAGGCGGGAACGATAGCATCATTTAAGAAGCATCTAGACAGGTATATGAATGGGCGGGAACAGAGGGAAGTAGACCTTGGAAAATAGGAGACAGGTTCAGATAAAGGATCTGGATCGGCGCAGGCTGGGAGGGCCGAAGGGCCTGTTCCTGTGCTGTAATTTTCTTTATTCTTTGTTCAATACCGGATGAGCTGAAACCCGTTTCTTCCAATTAAATATTCGGAAGACCGAAGCCATTTTGTCTTTGGTCCCTCTACAAGTTCAGTGTCCGATTTACTTAGTCCTTCCCTCTCCCTGACAACTGCCTGAAGCTGAACTAGAATGTTTGAAACCGTAGTGTAATATTTGACTTCAAGATGAGCTCCTGAGCAGATATCCATGCCATCACTGAGACTGCACTTTTCTACCTTTGTAACGGCCACGAACTCAGCTTTCCCTCAGCTCATCTGCTGCTTAAACATTCATTCTTCCTTTTGTTGTCTCTAAACTTGACTATCTCAATATACTTCTGGGCTGGGTTTGTCCACATTCTTCATAAACCTGAGGTAATTCAAAGTTCTGCAGCTTATATTCCTAGTTAGACCACATCTGGAATACTGTGAACAGTTTTGGTCCCCTTATCTAAGGAAAGATATATTGGCATTGGAGGCAGTCCAGAGAAGCCATACTTTGTTGATCCACAATATGGAGGGATTTTTTTATCAGCAGCGGTTGTGTAGGTTGGGCCTATACTTAGTGGAGTTTAGCAAAATAAGAGGCAACCTTATTGAGGCTTGGGGTTTGACCTGGTCAATGCTGAGAGATTGTTTCCCCTTGATTTGATTTGATTCATTGTCACATGTACTGAAGTACAGTGAAAAGTAGTTTTCTGCTGCCGAGGGAACGTACACTGTATGTACATATTAGACACAAGAATAATCAATAGGGAACATTGACAAATGGTACATCGACAAAACAGTGATTGGTTACAGTGCGGAGCAAGGGGCCAAACAAAGCAAATACATGAGCAAGAGCAGCATAGGGTGTTGTGAATAGTGTTCTTAAAGGGAACAGATCAGTCCGAGGGGGAGTCATTGAGGAGTCTTGTAGCTGTGGGGAGGAAGCCGTTCCTATGTCTGGATATGCGAGTCTTCAGACTTCTGTATCGTCTGCTGATGGAAGGGTCTGGAAGAAGGCAATGCCTGGGTGGGAGGGGTCTCTGATAATGCTGCCTTCCTTCCTGAGGCAGCGAGAGGTGCATACAGAATCAATGTCGGGTGGCAGGTTTGTGTGATGCGTTGGGCTGAGTTTGCCACAGTCTGCAGTTTCTTGCGATCTTGGATTGAGCAGTTGCCATACCAGGCTGTGTTGCAGCCGGATAGGATGCTCTCTATCGGACATCTGTAGAAGTTTGTGGGAGAGTCTAGGACCAGAGGGCATAATCTCAGAGTGAGGGGTCGCTCATTTAAGACAGAGATGAGGAGGGGTTTCTTCTCTCAGAGGGTAGCAGGGTAGCATTGGGGCAGCAGGGTAGCATGGTGGTTAGCATAAATGCTTCACAGCTCCAGGGTCCCAGGTTCGATTCCCGGCTGGGTCACTGTCTGTGTGGAGTCTGCACGTCCTCCCCCTGTGTGCGTGGGTTTCCTCCGGGTGCTCCGGTTTCCTCCCACAGTCCAAAGATGTGCGGGTTAGGTGGATTGGCCATGCTAAATTGCCCGTAGTGTCCTAATAAAAGTAAGGTTAAGGGGGGGTTGTTGGGTTACGGGTATAGGGTGGATACGTGGGTTTGAGTAGGGTGATCATGGCTCGGCACAACATTGAGGGCCGAAGGGCCTGTTCTGTGCTGTACTGTTCTATGTTCTATGTTCTAGGGTGGAATCCTTTATCATAGAGGCTGGGTCGTTGGGTAAGTTCAAGGCTGAAATTGATGTTTTTCATTAGTAAAGAAATTAATTAGGAAAGGTTATGGGGATAAGGCAGGAAAGTGGAATTGAGGATTATCATTTCAGATCAGTCAAGATCTCATTGAATAGTGGAGCAGACACGATGGACCAAATAATGTATTTCTGCTCCTGCGTCTTCCGGTCTTACTCACAGTGTCTTGCTCCCCTATCAACCCTGTGCTTGCTGACTTGCATTGTTTCCCGTTGCACAACTTCTTAATTTTAAAATTCTCTTCTTTGTTTTCAAATATTCCTGTAATATCCTCCAGCTCCACAGCCCTCTGTTAATAATCGTTTACATTCTCCCAGAGTTCCCCTGGGACTGGACTTCAGCCTTCTTATTGCATTCTAGGTGGGAGCCATCCGATGTGGGACATCCCACCTACATCGCGCCCTGGCTTCGGGCCTGTCGCCTCGACCTCAGTTTGGCTCCGCCCCCGCTGCTCTGACCTTCGAGCGCCCCCGTCGCCCGACAACCGCGCGGGGTACCTCGCCGGTTTTCAAACCGGCCCTGCTAGCTGCCCGTGACGGCCCCAAAGGCCGACGATAGTCGGGGGGTGATCAAAAAATCGGGGAAATCCCCGAAAGTGCCGCAAATCATGGTCACTCTTCTCGATGCGGCTGCCCCGCTCACATACGCCAAAGGAAGTCCCAGCCCTCTGTTAATAATAACCTTTTTTTGTCACAAGTAGGCTTTCATTAACACTGTGAAAATTCCCAAGTCGCCACACTCCGGTGCCTGTTTGGGTACACTAAGGGAGAATTCAGAATATCCAATTCATCTAACAGCACGTCTTTCGAGTCTTGTAGGAGGAAGCCAGAGCACCCAGAGGAAACGCGCACAGACACGTAGAGAAAAGGCAGACTCCACACAGACAATGACCCAAGCCAGGAATTGAACTTGGGACCCTGAAGCTATGAAGCAACAGTGCTAACCACTGTGCTACCGTGCTCTCCGCGTTGTATGTTATATGTGTTCCATTGAATTCTGATCTCTTGAGCATCTCCAATTTTAATTGCTCTCACCATTTGTAGATGTGACTTCAGATGCCTAGGCTCTAGTATCTGCAATTCCCTCCATACACCTCCCCAAATCTCAACCTCACTTAACATATTCCTCTTTGACCAAGATTTCAGTCCCCTGGTCTAATATTGGGTGTTTGTGCAAATTTTGCTTTATGACACCTGTGAAGTGCCTTGTGACATTTTATCATGTTAAAACAGGACTTCCCAAACTGAGGCTTGCGACCCCAGTGGGACCAGGAAATGAGATTTTGGGGCTGCAATTTCTGCTGCTGTTATGGCCCAATTGAACTCGGATTGAATGCTAACAGCTGTGTGGCCCTTTTAAATCCTGACATTTTATTGGTGGGCATAGTCGAACTAACAAATGAGGCCTGATTCCTGTTCCAAATGAAAATGTTGTTTATTTTAACATGTGCATTTTAAGCACTTCACACCATGCTCTGCCCCTTTCCCCTTTCCTCTTTCCCCTTTCCTCTAATGAATCTCTCCCTTTCCCTCATAATTGGCTCATACAAATCCCTCCCCCTTCACTCTCTCAATCCTCCCCATTCACCCCATTGTGACAAGTTTCCCCCTCCCCCGCACCCCGCTCTCACCCTGGGGTCATGGCAATTCTCATACTTCACAGTCGGAAAGGCTTGGGAAGCACGGTGTTAAAGATTCTATACAAAAACAAGTTGTCATTTTTAATGAGCCTTAAGATGGATTTTGTGGTGTCAGCAAATTAGAAAATGCTTCTTTTATGCACATGGTAGGATGTGGTGTTGCTGACTGGGCCAGCATTTATTGCCCTTCTCTAATTGCCATTGAGAAGGTGATGCTGAGCTGCCTTCAAATGCAGCAGTCCGCTACAGGTACATCCACAGGTGCTAGAAAGGGAGTTCCAGGGTTTTGACCCAGTGGCAGTGATGGAACAATTACTTAGTTCCAAGTAAGGAAGGTATGTGATTTGAATGGGAGCCTGCAGGTGGTGATGTTCCCATGCATCTGCTACCTTTGTTGGTGGAAGTTTGGAAGGTGCTGTCAGAAGAGGTTTGGCGAGTTGCTGCAATGCATCGTGTAGATAGCACATGCTGCTGCCACTATGCATCAGTCGTGGAGGAAGTGATAAATGTTTCACAATGCAGTGAGTGCATGACAAAAAGACGAAAACGTCCTTCATCAATACGCAAATTCTGTTCTATTCAAGCGACTGTAAGTTTCATTCACATTTTGCCGTGGTAAAGTTGCCACAGCAACGTGAGGTGGGGGGGTTTGGAAGGTTTCATACGGACAAGCCCATTTGGCAGCAACTTTGATTGACAGGATTGAGTCCCAATGTATTTTTCATGGTTTCCAAGATTACTGTGTAGAATGGAGAATAAGGGGACAGAACCAAGGTGTGTGTATCGATGTGTCTTTCTGAAGTCCCACCCTTTTAGTATTAATCTACTGGGGAGCAGAGGAATTTGCAAAGCACCTGTGGAGTGTGTTACTGTTCCAAGTAATTATTTGGTTTCCTGCTTGGAATAAATAATATGTGTTAAAAATCTGTTTTGTTTAGGAAGATGCTGTGGTGAATCACAATCTAGTAATTTACACTATGTTATATTGCATGTGTTGTGTTATTGTAAGCTCGGTATACGAGCAGTTGCGAGGCTCTGCCCATAGGGGGAGATGAGAAGTTTGTACCGGGCTCCACCCTTGGCTCCGCCCATGGCTCCTCCCACTAACCGGAAGTATAAAGCTTTGCAGTCGTGAGCCTGCCTACCAGTTCATCTCGTCGCAGGCAGGCTCTGTTGTAAGACTATTAAAACCACTGTTCACTTCCAACCACTTGTCTTGTGAATTGATGGTCACATCAATTTAATAGTCTTAGGAAACTAGAAGAAAACGACTATGGAATCAGCCCCCAAACCTGATCGACTAGAACTCGACCCGCAGGCTGCAGAGGCAAGAGAAATCTTTCAACACTGGCTCAGATATGTCAAGGCCTACCTGGCTGAATCAAGTACTACAGAAACTACAGAGGTGCAGAAACTCAGTCTACTGCACGCAAGGGTGAGCCACCGTATATCTACTCAACTCAATAGTACCAACCCGTATACGGGGGCACCAGCCATGCTAGATCGAATGTACGTGAGGCCCATCAACGAGGTCTACGCGCGCCATATTTTTACGACCCGCCGCCAGCATCCCGCGGAGTCGTTGGAAGAATTCCTGCGGGAATTAAAGACTTTAGCACGGGACTGTAATTACCAAGCTGTATCAGCCGAATAGCACATGGAGCTTGCCGTCAGAGATGTATACGTGATGGGCAGCACGGTGGCCTAGTGGTTAGCACAACCGCCTCACGGCGCTGAGGTCCCAGGTTCGATCCCGGCTCTGGGTCACTGTCCGTGTGGAGTTTGCACGTTCTCCCCGTGTCTGCATGGGTTTCGCCCCCACAACCCAAAAATGTGCAGAGTAGGTGGATTGGCCACGCTAAATTGCCCCTTAATTGGAAAAAATAATTGACTAATCTAAATTTTAAAAAAATAAATAAATAAAATAGAGATGTATACGTGGCAGGGCTCAGATCAAACTATGTGCGCCAGTGGTTGCTCGAAAAAGGGGCCCAGAATTTAGAGGACACGGTAGAATTGGCTATCACCATGGAGGTCTCGTTCCGCAGTCTCACCTCGTTCCCCGCGGACCAAGCGACCCCGTCCTGAGCCCCCGACCAGCGACTGCCCCAGGCCTGCGCCGCGCGGCCTCCCACCCATCACGCAGCTCCAGTGTGCCGTTTATGCGGACAGCCCCAGCACCCACGGCAGTACTGCCCAGCCCATAACGTGACCTGCAGCAGCTGCGGTCGCAAAGGATACTGCCCGGGTCTGCCTGGCAAAACATGCCCCCTCTCCTCACTCTCCCGCAGCCCAGAGCACTCGTTTTCAAAATGCACAGGCCCGCAGGCCCCAAAATGCTGCGGCCTGCACTCCGACTCTGCCCCTAAACGACACGTGCGACTCATGGGGGCCGCCATCTTGGCAACCCCCCTCCACGCAGCCGGCCATGTGCGATTCATGGGGGCCGCCATCTTGGGTGCCATCTTCCTCGCCGCCCGCCACGTGCGATCCACGGGGGCGGCCATCTTGGGATCCTTCCTCTTCCAACTCAGAAAATCGCCTTGAAGACTACGAACTCAGAGGGCAGTCATCACGGGGCCACTCCAGCACAACTGATTGAGCCACCGACTACCCGCAACTCAGCGCGGTCACGTTGGACCAGTTGCGTCCAAAGCACCTCCGCAACTCAATGATGACCGTTAAAATCAACGGGTACAGGACACCGTGCCTCTTTCACTCCGGGTGCACCGAGAGCTTCGTACACCCAGATCTGGTAAGACGCTGTTCGCTCCCTATTTTCCCTGCACGGCAAATTATCTCCCTCGCTTCGGGCTCACACTCTGTTCACCTCCAAGGGCGCACCGCCACGACCCTAACGATCCAGGGCTAACTTCCAGCTATACGTGCTCCCTGAACTCTGCGCCCCACTCTTATTGGGACCCGACTTCCAGTGCAACCTCAAAAACCTCACACTCAGCTTCGGCGAGCCCTTGCCCCCACTCACTATCTGCAGCCACACTACACTAAAAATCGACTCCCCCTCCACTCTTTGCCAATCTCACGCCGGACTGCAAACCCGTAGCCACTCGTAGCAGGCGGTCCAGCCTGCAGGACAGGGTGTTTATCAGAACCGAGGTCCAACGGCTGCTCAGTGAGGGCATCATAGAGGCCAATAATAGCCCCTGGAGAGCTCAGGTGGTGGTCGTCAAGACCGGGGAATGATTCCGAATGGTTGTGGACTATAGCCAAACCATTAATCGGTTCACGCTCCTCGATGCGTACCCCCTCCCCAGGATTGCAGACATGGTGAATCAGATCGGCCATTATAAAGTCTTCTCCACGGTGGATCTGAAGTCTGCATACCACCAGCTCCCAATCTGCCCGGAGGACGCCACTACACGGCGTTCGAGGCCGACGGCCGCCTCTTCCACTTCCTCCGGGTTCCCTTTGGCGTCACGAATGGGGTCTCGGTGTTCCAACGAGCAATGGACCGAATGGTGGACCAGTACGGGCTGCGGGCCACGTTTCCGTACCTGGAGAACGTCACCATCTGCGGCCATGATCAGCAGGACCACGACACTAACCTCCATCAATTTCTCCAGACTGCCCAGAAACTCAACCTCACGTAAAACGCGGAGAAATGCGTTTTCCGCACGACCAGGCTAGCCATCCTCGGCTATGTCGTGGAAAACGGAGTCCTGGGCCCCGACCCGGACCGTACAACTCCCTCTCCCTCATTGTCCCAGGGCCCTCAAATGGTGCCTGGGGTTTTTCTCATATTATGCCCAGTGGGTCCCTCAGTATGCGGACAAAGCCCGCCCACTATTTAAGGCCACACTCTTTCCTCTATCAGATGAGGCTCGCCAGGCCTTCACCTGCATCAAGGAATACATCGCCAAAGCGGCCATGCGGGCGGTGGATGAATCCGCCCCTTTTCAGGTCGAGAGCGATGCCTCAGAGGTTGCTCGCGCAGCCACACTGAATCAGGCAGGGAGGCCAGTCGCCTTTTTCTCCCGGACCCTCTCCGCTTCGGAACTTCGACATTCCTCGCTCGAAAAGGAAGCACAAGCCATCGTGTAAGCTATACGTCACTGGAGGCACTACCTCGCAGGTAGGAGGTTCATCCTCATCACCGACCAAAGATTGGTTGCCTTTATGTTTGACAACTCACAAAGGGGCAAAATTAAAAACGATAAGATCCTACGGTGGAGGATCGAACTCTCCACCTACAAGTATGATATCATGTACCGACCGGGGAAGCTCAATGAGCCCCCAGATGCCCTGTCCCGCGGCACGTGCGCCAGCATGCAAGACGACCCCCTGAAAGCTATCCACAATGACCTCTGCCACCCGGGGGTCACCCGGCTCGCCCACTACGTCAAGGCCCGAAATCTGCCTTTCTCCACCGAGGAGGTAAAAGCCGTCACCAGGGATTGCCCGATCTGCGCGGAGTGCAAACCGCACTTCTATAGACCAGACAGGGCCCATCTGGTAAAGGCCTCCTAGCCCTTTGAACACCTCGCAATCGATTTCAAAGGTCCACTCCCCTCAACCAATCGGAATGTGTACTTTCTAAACGTAATAGACGAGTTCTCCCGCTTCCCCTTTGCTATCCCGTGCCCCGATATGACCTCCCACACAGTCATTAGGTCCCTGCACAGCATCTTCACCCTGTTTGGTTTCCCCAGCTATGTACACAGCGACAGGGGTTCGTCCTTTATTAGCGACAAGCTGCGTCAGTACCTGCTCGACAAGGGCATTGCCTCGAGCAGGACTACCAGCTACAACCCCAGGGGGAACGGGCAGGTGGAGAGGGAGAACGCGACGGTCTGGAAGACAGTCCTATTGACCCTCCAGTCCAGGAAGCTCCCGACCTCCCATTGGCAGGAGGTCCTCCCCGACGCGCTCCATGCTATTAGGTCCCTCCTATGTACGGCCACCAACCAGACCCCTCACGAGCGGCTATTTGTTTTTTTCCAGGGGCACTACCACGGGGGTTTCGCTCCCAGCATGGTTGAAGACACCGGGCCCGGTTCTCCTCCGGAAGCACGTCCGGACCCGCAAAACTGACCCACTCGTGGAGAGGGTGCTCCTACTCCACTCAAACCCTCAATATGCCTTTATTGAATACCCTGACGGCCGTCAGGACACTGTTTCCCTCCGGGACCTGGCGCCTGCAGGTTCCAGCTCCGACACTACTACTGCCGAAGTACCCCTCACACTACACCCCACCCAACCCCCCACGCCCGGCGCCCCCACGCCTGAAGGTTCACTGCCCGTGCTCCGCGCTCCCGCGCCTATGGTTTTCTGGCGCTCCCCGTCACCAGTCGGGTACGAAGTTCAGACCGAATCACCCTCGGAGTCCGCCGTGGTACCCTCGCCGACCGCCACCACCCAGCCACCAGAAGAGGCTGCAACCCCGGTGCTTCGCAGATCTCGGAGGACGACTCGACCGCCGGACCGACTCAATTTGTAGACCCATCACCCCCGCTGGACTTGATTTTTTTACAGGGAGTGAATGTGGTGAATCACAATTTAGTAATTCACACTGTGTTATATTGTATGTGTTGTGTTATTGTAAGCTCAGTATACGAGCAGTTGCACGGCTCTGCCCATAGGGGGAGATGAGGAGTTTGTACTGGGCTCCACCCGTGGCTCCGCCCATGGTTCTGCCCATGGCTCCTCCCACTAACCGGAAGTATAAAGCTTTGCAGTCGTGAGCTGCCTGCCAGTTCATCTCGTCGCAGGCAGGCTCTGTTGTAAGACTATTAAAACCACTGTTCACTTCCAACCACGTGTCTTGTGAATTGATGGTCACATCAGATGCATATCTATATCTAAATATTCAGAAAATGTAGTTTAACCCTTTTAATTTTTCCTGCTGAGTTTAGAGGCTGTATTTTATTGACATGGGAAGGTGAATGACCTGATGTCAGGACCATATGGTGGTCATGAGCCCATACGGGCCGGGGCAATAGCATTGCATCGGCAATGTTCCCAGGGCAGTCTCCTAATTGACCACCACTGCGTAATGAACTGGCTCATCATGCTGGAGTCCAATCAGAGGGGGTGCCACCAGGAGAGGTGGTCACTGCTGAAGGCCTCTGATCCAGAGCAGATTCGTAAACAAAAATGGGGCCCAGAGGCCTGAGGGCAAACCTCTGGGGAAATGCCGAGCGTCCCCGCAGACCTTTCTTGATTCAGTAGAGCCCTCTCAGGAAGTGGCTGGGCAGCCACCTCCATGCTTGAGGCCTTCACATGTGATAGGTGGCCTCCTCGCAGTGCATAAGGGTGGGGTGGTGGATTTGGGGGCGGCTCTGCTGCTGGCAAAATATCAGCCACAAAGGAATTTTGTTGAGTCTGCCCAAGCTTATTTTAGTCAGAACTGTGAAAACTGGTTGTTGCTATTATTCTGGGTTTTGAAGTGAAAGCAGCTCTCATTGGGATAATTGCTGTGTGCTAACAACTGCGCCACCAGCATCATTCGTGCCTGAACTGTTCAATAACCATTCAATTGATGCCAATCAAATTGCCTGAGTCCAGTGTGAACTTTAAACAAAGCTTTCCCACCTCCTCAGAAGCAAATAACGTGCAAAGGATATTGCAGCTTGAATCTCTACACTTTTTTGTCCAGGAGCCTCACCCTTCTCGAGGATCAATTATTTGTTTCCTGTGTAAAATTATAGAAAAAATAAAATAGAAGACAATGTAAGCATTGAACAGGAAGGTCAAAGCTAGATTTGCTGCTGGTGAGTGCAACAGTGTCAGGATGTTTGAAACGTGGGTTTTTGTCAAGCAAAACTAAGTATGGCAGAAGTGATTTGCTATACTTACTCCAGGGAAACTTAATTTTTTGGAGCCTGAAGAATAGCTGAACTGGAAAATTAGATGGCAATACGATTGTATAATGCCTGGACTGCCTGATAGGCAATGGATTGTGCAGATTTACTGCTTGGGTGATAAAATAAAGAATATTCTCATATCATTCAATCTGACAGATGATGTAAATGAAAAGCACGTCACAATACTAGGATAGTTCGATGGGCATTTCACCAACAAGAAAGATGTGATTTATGCACGGGCTTATTCCATAAAATAAAATAGAAACCCTCAGAGCTTGCAAAAGCATTCTTAATTGATTTTCACAGATTAACAGGACACTGCTGGTGGGTGATTTATGCCTAAAGAAGAAATAATCAGAGACAAACGAGTATTCTGAATACTAGATGATGTTTTGAATGTCTGCAGTTATTTGCAAATCTGATTTTAGGAGCAGCAGTGATGCAAATATAATGGAAAGCAGGAATGCAGCACAGAGTCATATAGGCTAGGATTGCGATTTAATTTTCCCAACGGAAGCGCAGCCCCACCATCAGGTTTCCCGGCACGTGGGGTGGCTACAATGGGAAATCCCATTGATAATCAGTGCGAAGATAGAATCCCGCTGCCAGTGCAAGGCGCACGGCTGAGAAACACTTGACTGGCAGACCGGAGAATTCCGACCAGAGTCAGGGAGTCATGTGCCCGGATTCTCCGAGCCTGCGCCAGGTTGGAGAATCGCCGGTGATGCCGGAAATTCCCACCATGCCGCTCCGCGCCAAGAAGCGATTCTCCGCGACCGGAGAATTGCCGCCAGTTGCGTGTTGTTGAAAACGGCCTCTACAGCGACCGGCCGAGTTCCCGCCAAGTTCCGCCGCCGTGGTTCCAACCTAGTATCGCCTGGCAGGAGCTCGGACCCGTGGCCGGCCTGGTGGGGGGCCAGACTCCGGGAGGGGCCTCCACGTCGGCCAGGCCTGCGATCGGGGACTATCGATCGGCGGGGGGGGGCGTGATCTGAAGGGGGCCTGCCTCCTTCCACGTGGGCTCACTGTGTCGCTACACCATGTTGCGCAGCGCCAGCGCCGAAACGCCCACCATGCACATGGACTGACGCAGAAACGGCCACCACGTGCATCAGCGGATCAGTGTCGGAAGTGCAGGGCCATGTATTGGCGCCAGAGCAGCGCGCATCTTTCAGGTACCGTGCTGGACCCCTGTGGCCCATTAAATCACTGGGCCAAGAGGCCCGTAGAGGCCCGTTGATGCCGGCGTGAAACACTCCGGTGTTTACGCCGGCGTCAACACTTGCCCCGGCCATCGAGTCTACAGCATTGAAAAGGCCCTTCAGCCCATTGCATCTGGCTGGTCAAAAACAACCACTAACTATTGTAATCCCATTTTCTAGCACTTGGCCCATAGCCTTGTCTGCCTTGGCACCACAGGTGCAACGCTAAATACTTCTTCAATGTTATGAGGATCTCCGCCTCCACCACCCTTTCATACGGTGAGTCCCAGACTTCCACCTCTCTCTGGGTGAAAAGCTTTTTCCTCACATCTCCTCTCAACCTGCTGCCTGCACCTTAAATCTATGCCCCCTGGTCATTAACCCTTCCACCAAGTGGAAAAGTTTCTTCCTGTCAACTCTATTTATGCCCCTCATAATTTTATACAGCTTAATCAGGTCCCCCCACAGTCTTCTCTGCTACAAGGAAAGCAACCCCAGTCTATCCAATCTCTCCATAAATAAAATTCTCTAGCCCAGGCAACATCTTGGTAAACCTCCTCTGCACCCTTTCCAGTGCAATTATATCTCAGTTATAACGTGGATTCCAGAACTGCGCACACTACTCTAGTTATGGACTAACCAATGTTTCAACCATAACCTCCCTGCTCTTAAACTCTATGCCTCAGCTAATAAAGGCAAGTATACCATATGTCTTCCAAATCACTTTATCCACCTGTCCTGCTACCTTAAGGGACCGATTCACACCAAAGTCCCTCTGATCCTCAGTGCATCGCAGGGTCCTGTCATTCATCATGTATTCCCTTGCCTTTTTTGTCCTGCCCAAGTGCATCACCTCACATTTATCGGGATTTAATTCCATTTGTCACTGATCAGACCATCTGACCAGACTGTCTATATCCTTCTGTAATCGAAGGCTATCCACCTCATTAGTTACCACCCCACCAATTTTCGTATCATCTGTGAACTTACTGATTAACCTCCTAGATTCATTGGAACCAGGCTTCCAGTCAGAAAAAATCCCTCAACCATCACCTTCTGCTTTATGCCACTCAGCCAATTCTGGATCCAATTTGCCAAATTCCCTTGGATCCCATGAGCTCCATACCTTAAGTCTCCTAAGTAGGATCTTATCAAAAGCCTTGCTGAAGTCCAAGTAGAGTACATCAAATACATATCTACACACCTCTTCGAAAAATTCAATCAAGTTGGTCAGACATGACCTCCCCTTAACACAACCATGCTTACTGTTTTCGATTAATCCCTGCCTCTCCAAATGCAAATTAATTCTGTCTCTCGGAATTGCCTCCACCACTGAGGTTAGACTGACTGGCCTGTAGTTTCCTGGTTTATCCCTTCCTCCCTTTTTGAATAATGGTACCACATTGGCTATCCTCCAGTCCACTGGCACCTTTCCTGCGGCCATAGAGGAATTGAAAATTATTGCCAGTGCCCCTGCTATCTCCTCCTTGCCTCATTCAACAGCCTGGGATACATTTCATCCGGCCATGGCGATTTATTTAGATTCAAGTCTGCCAGATCAATTAGAACCTCCTCTCTATCGAAATTAGTTTGCTCACTATTGTAGAATAGAAATGCATCTTGGTGGGGTGAAATTTCTGCCTACTGCCAAGCTGTGTTTCTGATCTTTGCTCATTCTTAAGCCTTTTGGCCATTTACATTATTTTGTCATGCTGGCTGGTTTTCACTGGGTGTTCACCGGAATGGAGTGGATATTGGCTGGAGCAGGCTTTTCTGGCTCACTGCCTGCAAAACAGGAATCATATAATTCAGGAAACATGTGTGAGTGGAATTTTTACATTGGGCAGAGTTATTTTTTTTTAAGTTAGAATACCCAATTCTTTTGTTTTCCCAATTAAGGGGCAATTTAGCATGACCAATCCACCTACCCTGCACATTTTTTGGGTTGTGGGGGCGAAACCCACGCAGACACGGGGAGAAAGTCCAAACTCCACACAGACAGTGACCCAGAGGCAGGATCGAACCTGGGACGCACTGCGCCGCCGTGCTGCCCTGGCAGAGAGTTATGTTAATGAAAAGCAAAGGGTTTTGGCAGAGCTTTCACAGAATCAGCAAAATAAACTGAGGGCATTTGGACGTAGCATAGAAATGAGTTTACGGTGCTTGACTTTCCTTGTGTTTTTGCTGAAAATCATTTTAAACAGTAGGTGGGTATTATTTCTGTCACAATTTTTCAGGATATTCTGGTCTGATATGATGGGAAGGTGTTAGAAAACGCAAGTCCATCTGGTTTTGCCCATAAAATTAATTGCTTTTTTAAAAAATCCCATATATGTGGTCACATTTGGCTGAAATTTAATAAAACATGTACAATTTACAACTGAAGAGACGAGCAACATACAAACTAAATGTGCAAGATGCAGGTAAATAAAAATTGTAATCTCTTCAGAACTCATAAAAAAGTAAGTAATCCACAAAGCTGCCAAAAAAACAATGACATTGATTATTTTCAAAGCATTTTTCGAAACATCGTTTTGTCTGCCGTCTTTACCATTCAGTATTTGAAAAACAGGTTAGTAGCATAATAGCAAAAAATAATACAAGAAATTGATTCAACTTACTTACCTGTCATATATAGCAAGACTTCCACTTCTGTAATAGCGTGTGTATGCGTCCTCTCTCAGCCACTCTGCTGTTGAAAACCTCATCCAAGCTTTGGTTACCTCCAGACTCCAGTACTCCAAAGGCTGTCCTGCCCAACCTACTATTTACCATCCTTCATAGAATTCAGCTTATCTGAAGCTCTGCTACCTGTATTTTGTCAAGAGCAGAGTTGCTGAGGGAAGAAACTCCAGAGTCCATGGACCATGCACCTGGAAGTATCGCTGTCAGTGATGGAGTAATTAAAATCCAAGATGAGATATCGGCCAGAATGGGCGAATGTAGATAACTCTCAAGTTTCGGGAGCTGGAGGAGTTTGCAATGGTAAGGAGGGATGAGCTATAGAGAGATTTGAAAACAAGGACGCTAAGTTTTTAATCAAGGCATTGCTAGACCAGGAACCACTATACGTCAATGAGCACATGGGCTGATGGGTGAACACGACTTGTGTGGTTTAGGATGTGGAGATCAAAGTTTTTGGTGAGTTCAAGCTTATGGAGAATGGAAGACTAAAGGTCAGCCAATAGTCCAGTCTAAAGGTAACAAAGGCTTCAATGCAGGCTAATGTAACATCTAAGAATACAACTGACACATTTTGGAGCAAATCCAATGGCATTGTTCACAAAAAGCTTAAAACTTAAATAGTTGCAAGCAATTTTGGAAGGCATACAGTTACCCATTTAGCTTGACTGCAAGCTGATTGAATCTGATCTGACTGTGACCGATCCGCTTTCCGGACACTTTGCTACTTGATGGTATCGCTAGAACTGCACTATGCCGATGAGGGTTCTTAACGTCCTTTTTATCCTGTTGCTGCACAGCAACTGTCCTTGTGTCCGATTGTAATTATGTACTTCGGCAGATTTCTTTAGTCAAACAGAAAAAGCTTTATTTTATGGGTGGCACGGTAGCACAGTGGTTAGCACAGTTGCTTCACAGCTCCGGGGTTGCAGGTTCGCTTCCCATCAGGGGTCACTGTCTGTGCGGAGTCTGCATGTTCTCCCCGTGTCTGCATGGGTTCCCTCCAGGTGCTCTGGTTTCCTGCCACGGCGTAAAGATGTGCAGGTTAGGTGGATTGGCCATGATAAATTGCCCTTCATGCCCAATAAAGGGGTTACTGGGTTGCGGGAAAGGAAGATTCTATGATTACACAACAGTTACATGAGCTGATCTAAAGTACCTTTGCACTAGGAGAACTCCTTTCCCGGGGAGATAGCCGGACTGGATGCCAATTGGTCACACAGACCACTTGACCCCTACTTGGTTATGTTGTTCTTAAAGGGATGATTCCTTCTGTGCCTCTTGATTGGTTTCTGGGAAATGAGCAATCTCTGGTCCATATTGAACTTAGTCCAAACTCTCAGGCAGGATTTACCGACCGACCCGCTGTGTGTTTTCCGGCGGCTGAGGTAGCCCGCCACGGGGATTTTCTGGTGCCACTGTTGTCAAAATGGGATTTCCCATTGACTGCATCCCTCGTCGCCGGGAAACCCGTGCGCTATCAGTTGGACCGGAATATCCCGCTGGGGTGAACAGCCGCTAAATTGTGCCCATCATTCGTAATTAGTTTTCCCTGCATATTCCTCCTGCAACTAGTCATTTAACAGCAGGATGTGTGGTGCACTTGCCTTTTGGCTCCTTCGAGTTCAACAGTCTTCCTGCTTCTGAGTCAAGAGTTATCTTCCGTATCAGAGGACATTTGAGAAAATGCAACTGTTACAGTTGTTTTGAAAAAACAGTTTTACAAACCACCATGTGTTTGGAGAATTGTTACATGTTCTGAGAATTGTTAACTCAATCCACTTTCGCAGCAAATCTAATCCTATCTACCCTTACATTATGGAGAAGTGAGCAGGCAGTTTTGGTGATGGTGTGGATATGTGGTTATAGTCATGTCAGAATAAGGCTTGAGGAGTTTCAACTTTTTCATTTAATTTCTGTTCAAATCTTTGTGAAAAGGTAGTAATTTAATATAGTAAAAGGATTAATTACTTGGCGAATATAACATTTTATAGGTTTCCAAAATAATTGCATTGTGAAATTTGGCAATATTTAATCTTTATATTTTCTAATTAATTCTAAATGGCTGCAGTTATATTTCTTCTATTTATGTTTAACTGAGAAAATTTTAAAACAGCTGGAATTCAAAATTCTTAATACGAGCACGCCATCTAAACGCAACTGGCAAACCAAAACTGTTTCAAATCAGAATTGATCATTATAATGCACAATCTTGTTCATTAAGAAAGCCACAATGACCAATGTCTATCTTCATCTGATCTTTATAAATGGCTCATAAATTGTAGATGAAGTGAAGGTTGTAGCAGTCCTGGGAAATATTGATCACAGAATGGGGGCCAAAATTTTATCCCCCCCCCCCCCCCCTCCCCCCTCTTCCAGCCTCTATTAAGGCCATTAAGTGGCCAATTAATTGACACTTCAGGGCCTTTTCTTGCTCAGCCTCAATTTTAGGTTCCTGGGCATCAGTTGGATTGGTATGAACCTCAAAAGGTTTGCACCCTTAATTTCGGGCAGGAAGAGGGAGGGGGACCTTCATTGGAAGGCCCCTCAGACTGGAGATGTCCTCTCCTCAAGGACCTGGGAGATCCGGCCCTACTCCCAACACCAAGATCATTCTTTCTCAACCTCCAGTGCACCCCTACCCTCCCTTTGACCACTTGTACTTACCTGGTGCGGTCCCAATAAGTGGCTTTATTGGCATGATTGCAAGAAAATGCAGAAAATCAATGGGTGAGCGGAGAGGCAAACGCGAGGCGATCAGAGTATGTTTAAAAGTTGCAAATGTGTTCAAATTCGGGGAAATAAAAGTAGTAAATGTTCCAAGTTATTTCTTTCTCCAAATATAGTGGGAAAGATGTGAGCAATTTATCCTCCCCACTCAAAATATCCCAAGTAAAATCAATTTGTTTTTCAGTACCACAGAACTTTGAGTATTGCTGACAAATGAGACATGCTGTCAAAGCTTTTAATCTTGCACTCATCAGGATAGCTTGCAAACATTTTCCCGATTGCAGATGGAAATTTCTTGTGAGCTACCCTGATGAGTGCAAGATGAAAAGCTTTGACAGCATGTCTCTTTTTTCAGTAAAATTGATTACTTCACTACAAATGAGGTGAAAGTCCTGATAAAATGAGCTCAAAACAAATAAATCCCAGAGGATAGGTATTATTTGTTCCAGAATGCTGCAAAGGACTAGAGTGAGAAAATTAATGAGACATTGATAGGTATTGAGGAAGTCGGTGGACAGTGGGAGAGTAAATGAGATTGGAAACAGACTAACAAGGTGGCCATTTTCAAAAAGGATGTAAAAACAGACACTGGTAATTACTGTCAACTACCAATCGATGTAATAATAGAATTGATTAACAGAAGATATCTTGAAGATCACCACTGGAAATGGCATCCTTTGTGGATTGGGGGAAGTCCTATGACTTAGTGTAATGTACCTTCCTGAAGGCTTCCATGCTGAAGATTATTAATTAAGCTTAAAATTGTGGAAATTGCTCATAAGATAAGGTTTTGAACTTGTAGGTTGTGGAATGAGTGATCTACAAGAAATTAAATAAACCGAATATAAATGAAAGAGGGGAGGAGACCATCGGACCGACAAAACTATGGGAGGATGTAAATGGCCAGGGAATAAATAGAATTATATGACAGGAGTGGAAAAAGATGATTACAAATAGAGTGAGAGGTACTATTATTTAAAATAATACACAGTCGATATAGCAATGCATATTGTATCAGTAATGAAACCAGGCAACTGGAAACAATAATATATAGCAAGGAACCAGATATAGTTGGGATTATTGAGACATGGCTGCAGAAAAATAAGGATTGAGAATTAAATACTACAAGGTGTAACCGAAAAGATAGAGGGGAAAGGGATTTAAAACAAAAAATATTTGTAGAGATAACATAAAATGGTAATGGCAAAACAGGGGTGTAGCACACCTAATAATGGAAGGAGGTAGAATAAAAAATATGTAAATAAATGTGTAAAATAAAACATAGGAATAAAATTCATGGGGACTTTCAACCACCCCAAAATTAATTGGTCAGTAGAAATGTAGGTTAAAGGGATATGTGTAAGAACCCTAGGAAATCGTGACATTGTGAGAGTGTGCTGCGTGAAAATTAATTGCCAAATTTACTGTGTTCAAGCAGTGACTACACATCAAAAATGGGTCTAGTCTAGCTCACTTGGCTGGACAGCTGGTTCGTGATGCAGAGTGAGACCAGCAGCATGGGTTAAATTCATGTACCGGCTGAAGTTTTTCATGAAGGCCCCACCTTCATCTGAGGTGTGGTGACCCCGGGTTAAACACCACCAGTCAGCTCTCATTCTCAAAGCTCTATGGTCACCTGTGATAATGGCAACTTTACCTTTTAGACACATCAAAAGTACTTCATTGGCCGCAAAGCGCATTGAGTTGTCCAGTGGTTGTGAAGTCATTGTCTAAATGCAAGGCTTTAAAGGACAATGTAATAGATTAAGGAAAAGCTGATTTTTGGAGAGATGAGTAAAATGTGTTTAAAAAACAAACAACAATTTCAGCAAAATATTATGTAGAAGCAGTGAGAAGGGCAACACAAACCAGTTAGCACTGCTGCCTCACGACGCCGAGGTCCCAGGTTCGATGCCGGCTCTGGGACACTGTCCGTATAGAATTTGCACATTCGCCTCGTGTTTACGTGGGTTTCGCCCCCACAACGCTAAGATGCACAGGCCAGGCTGATTGGCCATGCTAAATTACCCCTTGATTGGAAAACATTAATTGGATACTCCAAATTTATTTTTTTTAAAGTAGAAGGAGTGAGGTGCAAAGATAAAGTCGGCAGTGTGTCGAGCTCGACGCCAGGATGTAGTGGGTTCCTACTGGTAACATATTTGCATGCCATGACTACTCATCAGTATAAAACTTTTGAAAAATAATGTCCGACCTTCAAGATGATAATGTCAATGGCACATGGGAATCTCATGGTACCTGGCTCATGATCGCTTGAAGGTGGCCTGTACCTGTCAGCTTTGTGCAGTTGTGTGTAAGATCAGAAATTTTCCTTGTTTAACTTTACGGCACGGGGGAGGGGATCAGGAGGATGAACTCTTGCATGGAGACTTGGAGGCAGCAAGGGTGAGACAGCGGTGAGAGGGATTTGGAGTGAGGTTTGGGAAATTGAGGAGTGGACAAGGGATCCAGGGCAGGAAAGGTGGTGGGTTTGGGGGCAAGAAGGACTGGAAGAAGTATCTGGTCGGACGGAGGGTGAAGTCGGGGGTGTGGAGGAGTGAAGTGGGGAAGGGTCTGGCGTTGTGGAAGGGGGTTGAGGGCAGGAATGAGGTATGGGTAGCGTGAATTCAGTCAGTCAAAGTGCAGTCAAAGCCAAGTTTGTGCACCATGGGCAACTTGCTGTCCTGGAGGGGAGGAAGAAGAGGGGAAGGGTAGCGGGAATAGGGGATTTGTTAGTTAGAATAACATACAGTAATTTTTATGCCCATAGGCATGACTCCAGGATAGTATGTTGCCTTCCCGGTTCCAAGATCAAGGATGTAATGAAGCGGCTGCAGGATATTCTTCCAAGGGGAGGTTGAACATCCAGAGGTAGTGGTCCACGTTGGTATTAACGGCCTAGGTAGGAAGGAGGATAAGTCCTGGAAAGCAGTTTTCAGGTAGCTAGACAGGAGGCTGAAAAGCAGGATGACTGATGCAGTAATCTTAGAATCGCCCTCGGTCTCACCTACTAGTCAGCACAGAAATAAGAGGAGTTGGTGATTGAACATGTGGCTGGATAATTGATGTAGGAGGGAGGGCATCAGATTTATAATGCATTGACAAGGTTCTGGGACAGGTGGGACCTGTACAAGATGGACAGGTTGCATTTTAGTAGGGCTGGGACTAACATCTCCGCAGGGAGATTCGTGATTTTTGTCGGGGAGGGTTTAAACCAGATTGGCAGGGGGAAGGAACCGAAGAGGTAGCTCCGATTCAAGCGAAGCAAAACTGGTAAAAGGAAGTAGAAAGCAAAAATAGAAGACAGATGAAGCATCGGCAAACACCAAATAGGATCAGAATAACAAATAATGTAAAGAAAGCAAAAGTAAAGGCACTCAACCTGAATTAATATAGCATTTACAAAAAGGTTGATGGTGTGAATGCGCAAATTGGGTTTTTGCATATAATGTAATTGCCATTACAGAGACATGGCTGCAGGGTGACCAAGATTGGGAACCGAATGTTCAAAGATCTTCAGCATTTAGGAGGGATAGGAATAGGAGGTGAGATAGCATTTTTATTAAGGGACGAGTTCAGGACTTCCAGTGGCAGCCATGGAGTGAGTGGGCGAAGGACAGAAAACAGTTTACTCGGGCTTGGGAATGGAGCTGGCCAAGCGGCGGGCCGAGTTCAATAGGGTTAAGGCAGTCCTATTCAGGAGTAAACTACTGTTCAAGGTGTTGTACCCTGCTCATTTGTGGGTCATGCATGAGGGACAGGAACATTATTTTGATATGCTGAGGGAAGAGAGTAAGTTCCGAAGCGACCATGGACTGGGCGAACTCATGGGAACGTTGGAACTTGGGTGGAAAGACCTGGACCATTGGGCTTGGAACACCCTCATAGCCTCCTAGGTTTCAGGACGGGTAGGAGTAGGGTTGAGGAGATCTCCCAATGGGGACAGTGATCTCAGCATTAATGTGATGCCAGTGGTAGGTTTCCGTGATAGTGCCTGATTCCATGTGCAGGGCGCTAAAGCCATTCGGACTCTGCAGGAGAATGATGATGACCTAAATTGAGGACAGAGCGAAACTTCTCTTTTCCTCAGCTATATGTCTGACTTCTGCCTAACTGAGAGCTGACTGTGTCTCATGGTCCAGGAAGAAGCCTCCCAGGCCAGGTACATACCACTCCCGTACAATTGTAAATGTGAACGTTCTAAACTTGAACTGGCCGATGTTTAAAGTGGAGGGGGAACAAGATTCTATGTGTTGATCTTTTAAGGAGCATTTATGGGCAGCACGGTGGCGCAGTGGTCAGCACTGCTGCCTCACAGCTCCAGGGTCCCGGGTTCAATTCCGGCCTCGGGTGACCGTGTGGAGTTTGCACTTTCTCCCATGTCTGCTTGGGTTTCCTCAGGGTGCTCTGTGGGTTTCCTCCTGCAGTCCAAAGATGTGCAGGTTAGGTGGACTGGCCATGCTAAATTGCCCCTTAATGTCCAAAAGGAGTTCTAGGGTTTCTGGGTTACGGAGATAGGGTGGAGGTGAGGACTTAAGTAGGGTGCTCTTTCCAAGGGCCGGTGTGGACTCGATGGGCTGAATGGCCTCCTGCAATGTAAATTCGATGATTCATGAGATGCAAATGGGTTTCCCGACATAGGTCTGTGAATGACTCGACCAGCCTTTGAACTGTCATGAAAATCGGGAGAACAAAATTCCAAACTAGTTTTCTCCCATCGGGAAACTGAATTTTGGCATCCTGACAGATCTTGCTCCCTCGCCCGCCATGATTGCCACTGCTGAAGGGAGCAAAAGAATCCACCCTACAGACCTTGCTCAGGCTAAGCTTTGAGCTTTCTCCGACTAGACTCTGTCTTCCTTGATCATGTGCGGGGTACTGTTTCTCCAGTCCCACACATTAGCCCTTTGAGCACTGAAGTCGCTGATACTTCATCAAGAATGGAGTCGACTAAATGGGAGTCGACTAAATGCAGAATATAAAAGTGAACTCCTGGTGAGGAAGTTGCCATTTCAAATGGCACCGGCATCCATTGTAAAAAGTGGGTATGTCTTAAACACCTGTACAAGTTTCATCACTGCAGGTATTGCCTGTTTGAATACTTGCCTCCCCAGTTATAAGGTAAATAAAGCTTGCATTTGCAGGGTGAATAATTGAAGATGACTCCTCTTCCAACAAGTGTAACATGTTGTGCCTGAAAAGAAGGGTTGACTTATACACTGACTATATGCAAAAACATGAATTTTGGGGTTGTAAAAGGGGTTGTGTTACACGTGGGGTCAATTTATACCCCAAAATTTATGGTAACCCAATTGAAAGTGGAAGGAGTTAATTACAGCATACATCGATGGGTGGAATTCTCCCATTTTGTGTTTGGTGGCAGGCATTCGTGGAGAATCAAGCAGGAGCCACAATAACGGAAACCCGCCGCTGTAAAAACTTGTTGCAATTCTCCCAATGGTGAGTTAATGGCCGGTCGATTTTCCCAGGCGGCGTGATCATTATTTGCGTTCATTTGCATCTCATGCATGGCCAATAAAAGGTGCAGGGCAGTTAATTCCAGATTTTTATTAATCTTGTTGATTGAATTTAAATTCCATCAGCTGCGGGGATGGGATTTGCACCAGTGTCCCCAGCCCCTAAGACTGGGTCTCTGGTTTACTAGTCCTGTGGCATTCCCATGGTGCCACTACCTCACCTAAATTTTTGCTTGCATTAAATTATTTATTGATGCACTTAAAAGTGGAACCTGCCGCATTTTTATCAATACTGCTGAAAATGGCTTTTGCACAAAAAATGAGAATGTGATTAAATGTCTGAACCACTATCTGTGAGTAGCCTGATTTTAAATCACTAAAATTCACTTTAAAAAGTCTCTATTTAACCATTAATAGCGTAGTTGGTGTACACTAATCAGTTTCTTTGTAAATTTCATGTCTTTTAATGTTTCAAAGCTGTTAGAATGTGCCTAGGCATTTGTGCCTAATATAGAAAACAAACTTATTCTTCAGAGCGTCTTTGAATGGTTGCAAATTGGCTTCATCCAGAGAAATTCACCACATCGTTATTTCAATCTGGGGGTGTGGCCAGTCTTATGGGTGAAACTGAATTCCAGTGGGATATTTTTAAACCAGCATTAAAGATTGCAGAAACTTGATTCAGATATGATAGAACTTTACAGCCAATTAAGTACTTTTCTGAAGCACATTGACTGTTATAATGAGGAATGTTGCCAGTACAATTGCATGATCTTCTACATCAGTTTCATTGATTAAAGCTAACACAAATTCCAGACCCAAGTAGCCACCTTAATGCTCTACATATCTTGCCTATTATCCTGATAGATATCATGGACTTTATAACGTTGAGATGCAAATTCAGGACAGTGCATAGGTAAAGGAAGAAATCAAGGTCAATGACCTAAATTGAAGATTTTAACGTCCAAACGATACACTATTATTTCAGAGTAACAACACAGGTCAAAATGTAAGTCATTTTGGTAATATAATTTCTGTTGCACTGTCTAACTGTTGTTATAAAACAATGGGTGATTTTGTGGCCACGTTGCACTCGAGCGAGAGCACCACGTGGCCGATAGATCCAAGGAGAGGCTTAGATTCATTGAGGTTTACAGCATGGAACCAGGGCCTTTGGCCCAACCTGTCCATGCCGCCCAGTTTCTCTCACTAAGCTAGTCCCAATTGCTCACATTTAGCCCATATCCCTCTCTACCCATCTTACCCATATATCTGTTAAAATGCTTTTTAAAAAACAAAATTGTACCCGCCTCTATTACTGCCTTTGGCAGTAATGTCTTGCACTGCCTTTGGCAGCTCGTCCAGACACCCCACAGTGTGGAAAAAATTGCCCCTCTGGACCCTTTTCTATCTCCCCTCTCTCACCTTAAAACTGTGTGGAAAACATTGCCCCTCTGGACCCTTTTGTATCTCTCCTCTCTCACCTTAAACCTATGTCCTCTCGTTTTAGACTCCCCTACATTTGGAAAAAGATGTTGACCGTATCTATGCCCCTCATTATTTTTATAGACCTCTATAAGATCACCCCTAAGCCCCCTACGCTCCAGGGAAAAAAGTCCCAGGCTATCCAGCCTCTCTTTATAACTCCAACCATCAAGTCCCAGTAGCATCCTAGTAAATTTTTTCTGCACTCTTTCTAGTTTAATAATATCCTTTCTATAATAGGGTGACCAGAACTATACATCGTATTCACAATGTGGCCATACTAATGTCTTGTACAACTTCAACAAGACGTCCCAACACCTGCATTCAATGTTCTGACAATGAAACCAAGCATGCTGAATGCCTTCTTCACCACCCTGTCCATATGTGACTTCACTTTCGAGGAGCTATGAACCTGTCCTCTGAGATCGCTTTGTTCTATAACTCTCCCCAACACCCTGAGTAGATCCTGCCCCAATTCAGTCTACCAAAATGCATCACCTCACATTTCTCTAAATTAAACTCCAACTGCCATTCATTGGCCCACTGGCCCAATTGATCAAGATCCTGTTGCAATCCTAGATAATCTACTTCACTGTCCAATATGCCACCAATCTTGCCGTCATCATCAAACTTACTAACCAATGCTTCCTAAATTCTCATCCAAATCATTAATTATAAATAACAAATAACAATGGACCCAGCACTGATCCCTGAGGCACACCGCCGGCCACAGGCCTCCAGTTTGAAAAACAACGCTCCACAACCACCCTTTGCCTTCTGTCATCAAGCCAATTTTGTATCCAATTGGCTACCTCACCCTGGATCCCATGAGGTTTAACCTTATGCAACAACCTAGCATGTGTACCTTGTCAAATGCCTTTCAAAAATCCATGTAGACAACGCCAACTGCACTGCTCTCATCTACCTTCTTGGTTCCCCTTTCAAAAAGCTCGATCAAATTTGTGAGACATGATTTTCCACTCACAAAGTCATGCTGACTGTCCCTCATCAGTCCTTGCCTGTAGATCCTGTCTCTCAGAATACCTTCTAACAACTTACCCATCACAGACGGTAGGCTCACCGGTCTGTAGTTCCCAAGCTTTTCCCTGTGGCTCTTCTCAAACAAAGGCACTACATTTGCTACCCTCCAATCTTTTGGCACCTCACCTGTGCTGTCGACAATTCACATATCTCAGCTAGACGACCCGCAATTTGCCCACTGGTCTCTTACAACGTCCTGGGATACATTTAGAACATAGAATATTTCATCAAGTCCCGGGGATTTATCTACCTTGATGCGCTTTAAGACTTCCACTATCTCGTCTGTAGTATATACACTTCTCAAGACATCACTATTTATTTCCCCAAGTTCCCTAACATCCATGCCTTTCTCAACAGTAAATACAATAAGAAATATTCAGTTAAGATCTCACCCATCTCTTGTGGATCTGCACATAGATGACCTAATAGTGGCCCTACTCTCTCCCTAGTTACTCTTCTGCCCTTTATGTATCTTTGGATTCTCCTTTGCTTTATCTGCCAAAGCAATTTCATGTCTTTTTTTCGCTCCTGAGTTCTCTCTTAACTCTACTCCGACAACCTCTATACTCTTCAAGGGATCCACTTGATCCCAGCTGCCTCTGCTTGTCATTTTCCTGTTCTTCTTTTTGACTAGTGTAGCCATCTGGGATGGCCACTTCCAGAATACAAAATGGACGCTCGGAAAGAATATAGGAAACTGTGGACAATGCTAGAAAACAAGCAGGCACAGAAGCCTGAATGTATATTTGGGAAACAGCTCCCAGGCGGAATTGAAACTACAGGTCGATTGGCATATTGATGGCCCATCTCCGGGAACAAAGGAAAGACACTCAAGCAACCGATACTATTACAGATATCCCGGCGCCAGTTCCCCAACCGAAAACACACAAACAAAGCAAGGCCAATGGCCACTTGTTAACACGCCCAGCCATCAGGGCACCCACCCCTTTATTGGTCAAGATCGATAGCAATGATCGAGAAGCGGCACAATTAATTGGGATCAAGTTTAAGGCCCGCCTAAAAGTGCGCAAAGCCCCTCCAGGTATAAGAAGGAACCCCCACGACAGAATCGCTCTCTTGGACATGGCTCTCAAAGCGGAGAGACCCGTCCACCAGCATCACCAGAAGCAAGTAAGTTCAAGGTCAACGCTCGCTACCAGACAGACGACCTTAGCTGTTCTCCTGTTATCTCTTCGAACCCAACAACCTCAGATCTGAGCAACGGCCATTGTAGCTCCTCGTCTGCTTGGCCCACCTCAAGATCTGTTCCTTGTCCAGGAACCGGGCATTCGTACCATCATCGTCCTCGGAGGCTTGTTCCTCAGCGGCTATCTCACAAGCGCCCTGCGCGCCCTGTCCACCTCCCAAGGATCGAGCAAATGCACCTTCTCCCAGCAACTTCTCAAACGTGCGTGCCACATATGCACCGGCACCTGATCCCTTGCTGTCCCCTGGTAAGCCAACAATCCGCAGATTCTATATGCGCGATCTGTAGTCCAGATCCTCCACTTTATCTTGCAGCATTTTGTGGTGGTCCTTCATTATCCCCATCGCCATCGCGGCTAGCTGATCGTCGTGCTCAACCACCGCCCCATCCACCTTCTAGCCCTGAGTATCCAATATCTGCTCCATACAATCAATCCCCGCCTTTATCGGATCCACCACCCTTGCCAGGTCTTCCAGATATTCTTTTCTCTACTCAGCAAATTTCTCATGGAGAAAGGCCACAAGTTGCTCCGTCGACCACTGGACTGGCAGTTTTGGTCCCTGATCTCTCGACCGTGTTAGCGAATCGGCTGGCAAGCCTTCATTTGTGATGTAAAGTCCGTGGGGCCTCATTAAGTGGACCAATTATTGCAGACCCTAACACGTTAAGTGGACCACCCCCCCCCCCTCCCCCCACGAATGTGAACTGCATGTGCAGTGAACGGTGCCTCTCTGACTCCGCAGGAGAAGCTGTTCCACAATCATCGGGAGGGGACTCAGACTCTCCTCATTAAGTGAACCAAACATTACGTTGCAGGGTTTGCCGGGTTGAGTGCCGGGAAGCTCGCGGCAGTTCCTGCTCTCTACCACACTTAGTGCACGATTCTCCAGAAAGATTTCTAAGTGTCACTTGATAGCAGGGGGGAACGCGGCAGCAGAGCTGGCAGGAAACCCCCTGAAAACTCCGTCACAATTGAACACACAATTTTTCCATTAAATTCCGCCTCCACTCAATGTATCTCTCAACTCTCAATGATAACATCACAAGTCCCACAGTAACAACTGCTTCTGAAACATATTGAAGGTATAAATTAAGTAATGAAGAATAAAAGAATGACCTCGCAATATGGTGAGAGAGGATGCTGGTATTTTCAGTACAGCACTCACGTTTTACCTCAGAGCAGAGCTTCTGATTGGCTGTTCCGGGGAGATTTGCATACGTGCAGTGCGGTCAGCGTAAGTTGAAGGTGTACCTGCACAAGTGACCCGAGGAGTTCGACGGAAGGCAAGCATCCAGCAGAGGGCAGCAGAGCAGAGCTTCTGATTGGCTGTTCTGGGGAGATTTGCATACGTGCAGTGCGGTCAGCGTAAGTTGAAGGTGGTTTGTGAAGGGGCTGTTCTCGAGTAACAGCTCGAGAATTGCGTTAGGGAGCTGGAGCTGGATGAACTTTGGATCATTCGGGAGGCGGAGGAGGTTATTGAGAGGAGTTATAGGGAGGTAGTCACACCTCAGGTAAAAGAAGAAGGTAGATGGGTTACCGTCGGGGAGGGAGAGGGAACCGGCAGGCAGTGCAGGGATCACCTGTGGTCGTTCCCCTCTATAACAAGTATACCGTTTTGGATACTGTTGCGGTGGACGACTTACCAGGGGTAAGCAATAGGGCACAGGTCTCTGGCACAGAGTCTGTCCCTGTTGCTCAGAAGGGAAGGGAGAAGAGGAACAGAGCACTTGTCATTGGGGACTCCATAGTTAGAGGAGCAGACAGGAGGTTCTGTGGGAACGAAAGAGACTCACGGTTGGTGTGTTGCCTCCCAGGTGCCAGGGTTCGTGATGTCTCTGATCGTGTTTTTGAGATCCTTAAGGGGGAGGGGGAGCAGCCCCAAGTTGTGGTCCACATAGGTACCAACGACATAGGTAGGAAGAGAGATGGGGATTTGAGACAAAAATTCAGGGAGTTAGGGTGGAAGCTGAGAGCTAGAACAAACAGAGTTTTTATCTCTGGGTTGTTACCCGTGCCACGTGCTGGCGAAGTGATAAATAAGGAGAGAGAGGAGTTGAACACGTGGCTACAGGGATGGTGCAGGAGGGAGGGTTTTGGTTTCCTGGATAATTGGGGCTCATTCTGGGGTAGGTGGGACCTCTACAAACAGGATGGTCTTCACCTGAACCAGGTACCAATATCCTGGGGGGGAGATTTGCTAGTGCTCTTCAGGGGGGTTTAAACAAATTCAGCAGGGGGATGGGAACCTAAATTGTAGTCCCAGTGTACAGGATGTTGCGAGTAGTGAGGTCAGGGATAGGGTTAAAAGTTCAAAAAAGGGCACCGGCAAGCAAGACGCTGGTTTGAAGTGTGTCTACTTCAACACCAGGAGCATCCGGAATAAGGTGGGTGAGCTTGCAGCATGGGTTGGTACCTGGGATCTCAATGTTGTGGCGATTTCGGAGACATGGGTAGAGCAGGGACAGGAATGGTTGTTGCAGGTTCCAGGATTTAGATGTTTCTGTAAGAACAGAGAAGATGGTAAAAGAGGGGGGGGGTGTGGCATTGTTAATCAAGGAAAGTATTATGGCGGTAGAAAGGACATTTGAGGATTCGTCTACTGAGGTAGTATGGGCCGAGGTTAGGAACAGGAGAGGAGAGGTCACCCTGTTGGGAGTTGTCTATAGACCTCCGAATAGTTCCAGAGAGGTAGAGGAGAGGATTGCAAAGATGATTCTCGACAGGAGCGAGAGTAACAGGGTAGTTGTTATGGGGGACTTTAACTTTCCAAATATTGACTGGAAATACTATAGTTCGAGTACTATAGATGGGTCAGTTTTTGTACAGTGTGTGCAGGAGGGTTTTCTGACACAGTATGTAGACAGGCCAACAAAGGGCAAGGCCACATTGGATTTGGTACTGGGTAATGAACCCGGCCAGGTGTTAGATTTAGATGTAGGTGAGCACTTTGGTGATCGTGATCACAACTCGGTTCTGTTTACTTTAGCAATGGGCAGGGATAGGTATATACCGCAAGGCAAGAATTATAGCTGGGGCAAAGGCAATTATGATGCTATTCGGCAAGATTTAGGATGTATAGGATGGAGAAGGAAACTGCAGGGGATGGGTACAATCGAAATGTGGAGCTTTTTCAAGGAACAGCTACTGCATGTCCATGATAAGTGTGTACCTGTCAGGCAGGGAGGAAGTTGTCGAGCAAGGGAACCGTGGTTTACTAAGGAAGTTGAAGCACTTGTCAAGAGGAAGAAGAAGGCTTATGTTAGGATGAGACATGAAGGCTCAGTTAGGGCACTTGAGAGTTACAAGTTAGCCAGGAAGGACCTAAAGGGAGAGTTAAGAAGAGCGAGGAGAGGACACGAAAAGTCGTTGGCGGATAGGATCAAGGGAAACCCTAAGGCTTTCTATAGGTATATCAAGAACAAAAGAATGACTAGAGTAAGATTAGGGCCAATCAAGGATAGTAGTGGAAAGTTATGTGTGGAATCAGAGGAGATAGGGGAAGCGTTAAATGGATATTTTTCGTCAGTGTTTACACTGGAGAAAGACAATGTTGTCAAGGAGAATACTCAGGTTCAGTCGACCAGGCTAGATGGAATTGGGGTTCAAAAGGAGGAGGTGTTAGCAATTTTGGAAAATGTCAAAATAGATAAGTCCCCTGGGCCAGATGGGATTTATCCTAGGATTCTCTGGGAAGCCAGGGAGGAGATTGCAGAGCCTTTGCCCTTGATCTTTATGTCGTCTTTGTCGACAGGAATAGTGCCGGAAGACTGGAGGATAGCAAATGTTGTCCCCTTGTTCAAGAAGCGGAGTATAGACAACCCTGGTAATTATAGACCTGTGAGCCTTACTTCAATTGTGGGTAAAATGTTGGAAAAGGTTATAAGAGATAGGGTTTATAATCATCTCGAAAAGAACAAGTTGATTAGCGATAGTCAACACGGTTTTGTGAAGGGTAGGTCATGCCTCACAAACCTTATTGAGTTTTTTGAGAAGGTGACCAAACAGGTGGATGAGGGTAAAGCGGTTGATGTGGTGTATATGGATTTCAGTAAGGCGTTTGATAAGGTTCCCCACGGTAGGCTATTGCAGAAAATAAGGAAGTATGGAATTGAAGGTGATTTAGCGGTTTGGATCAGTAATTGGCTAGCTGAAAGAAGACAGAGGGTGGTGGTTGATGGCAAATGTTCATCCTGGAGTTCAGTTACTAGTGGTGTACCGTAAGGATCTGTTTTGGGGCCACTGCTGTTTGTCGTTTTTATAAATGACCTGGAAGAGGGTGTAGAAGGATGGGTTAGTAAATTTGCAGATGACACGAAGGTCGGTGGAGTTGTGGATAGTGCTGAAGGATGTTATAGGATACAGAGGGACATAGATAAGCTGCAGAGCTGGGCTGAGAGGTGGCAGATGGAGTTTAATGCGGAAAAGTGTGAGGTGGTTCACTTTGGAAGGAGTAACAGGAATGCAGAGTACTGGGCTAATGGCAAGATTCTTGGTAGTGTAGATGAACAGAGAGATCTCGGCATCCAGGTACATAAATCCCTGAAAGTTGCCACCCAGGTTAATAGGGCTGTTAAGAAGGCATATGGTGTGCTAGCCTTTATCAGCAGGGGGATTGAGTTTCGGAGCCACAAGGTCATGCTGCAGCTGTATATAACTCTGGTGCGGCCGCACCTGGAGTACTGCGTGCAGTTCTGGTCACCACATTATAGGAAGGATGTGGAAGCTTTGGAAAAGGTTCAGAGGAGATTTACTAGGATGTTGCCTGGTATGGAGGGAAGGTCTTACGAGGAAAGGCTCAGGGACTTGAAGTTGTTTTCGTTAGAGAGGAGAAGGCTGAGAGGTGACTTAATAGAGACATATAAGATAGTCAGAGGGTTAGATAGGGTGGACAGTGAGAGTCTTTTTCCTCGGATGGTGATGACCAACACGAGGGGACATAGCTTTAAATTGAGGGGTGGTAGATATAGGACGGATGTCAGAGGCAGTTTCTTTACTCAGAGAGTAGTAGGGGTGTGGAACGCCCTGCCTGCAACAGTAGTAGACTCGCCAACTTTAAGGGCATTTAAGTGGTCACTGGAGAGACATATGGATGAAAATGGAATAGTGTAGGTCAGATAGGCTTCAGATGGTTTCACAGGTCGGCGCAACATCGAGGGCCGAAGGGCCCGTACTGCGCTGTAATGTTCTATGTTCTATGTTCTATGTTAAGTCTCTAAACCTGGAAGGAGGAATTGGATATGCAGAAGCTGGATGGGTCGAGAAAGGTCTGAAATTTAATAATACACTTGGGAAACTGAGAACACCACTAATTACATTGGATTGACAATTAAAATACAATTGCAGTGGCACGGGAAATGTTTTGATTGTAACGATTGTTTGATTGTAACTGAATTATTTTGTTGCCCAATCTTATGTTGTGAAATTTCGAACAAAATGTTTAAAAGTGCTTAACATTACTTTTAATAATTCGTCATGCTTTAATGTTCATATGTAAATGGGAGAACGTATTAAGTTCTTCAATATTTTAAACTGGATGGAATTAATAAAAATTAATGGATTTTTGCTGAGGAAAGTATATATGGGATTAAGAAACTGATGGTAAGGCCAAAAATGTTATATAGCATGTCAAACAGTTTTATAGACATGATTGCTTTAATGGACTTTTGTTAAATAAATAAATATCGATCGGTGGGCATCTTGTTTGTTAATGGCAGATTTATTAATGCGGTTAGTGAATGAATAGCTTAACACTGGTATGAATGGACAAAGCAGAGATGAGTTCATAAATTAATTTATATCATGGTGTTAAATATTGTATTTTATTAAAGTCTAGGCAGAATTTATGGTCGTAAAAAGAGTAATGCTTCAATTTTTAATGACCATTGATACATAAAGTTTGATAATACATCCATGCAAATAAATGTGTTTTGGAGCATATAGGGATGATGGGGAGGTCTAATGTTGACACTATTAAAACTCAAGATTGTGTTGAATATTTGCCTGAACTTTTCTGCAAATGTTATATTGAAGTTTAGTGTTTGAAATCTACAGAAGAAAATGGGTAAGTTTGGTAATCGTTCTCTAAGTCTACATAATTACAAGGCGTGTTACCCAAAGTTTATTGATCAGAGCTTGCAATTGTGGACATGGTGAATAGAGCTCATAGAATTGTGAATTGGACGTTATAAAAATTTTAGTCTGAAGAGTCTGGATGAGATCTTACAGGAAATGGGCAAAGGCCAATGGCAGGAAAAGAGGCGTGGTGCCCACTGACAGCAATGGCAGCTTCTCCCACTGTATAGTGTGGTACTTAGTGCCAACAATTTTCATCCATGGGTTCCATGCTGTAACATTAGCAGGGAAGCCTCTGAATTGCCCACCCGCCTCAGTGCTGTAATCAGTTATATGATTTCAGTGCTGCACCAGGGGAAGTGATGTATTTCAAGAACCTGCCCCCAGGTTATCGGATGCCTCCTTCGAGACGCTTGGATGCTGTAGAGATCTGTTGCGATGTGCTGTACCCACACTCGGGAAGAAAACCAGCCAGCAAGGTCACCAACCTTGCATGGGAGGTGGTGGCCATGGTCATGAGTACCAATGCCCTACGGAAGGCATCCTCAAGAACAGTGCTTTTCACACTTGGCAGTCTTCCCCCGGTACACTGGAGTCCCTGACCAAACACTCCCCCACCCCCAGTACACTGGAATCTCTATTTCTTCTTCCCTCCCCCCAGTACCCAGCCCCCTGGAGTCTTTCTCTCCCCCCACCCTCTCCCCACCTCTCAGGTACCTTGGAGTCTCTTCCCCCCCCCCCCTCCCCCCCCCCCCCCCCCCCCCCGCTCCCCAGTATCCCGGAGTATTTCCCTGCAAGTGTAAACTTGGCCTCCCACAAATGTTACCCCAATCGTCCCCTAGTCAAGCCTGTGTCAGCCCCGACTCAAAGGCTGGTTATCCGCAGTCAGAGCCGGGTCCCCCAAATCAACCCCTTAACATGAGGAACGGCTCCATGAGCACCGCACTTGCCTCCTAGATCACCTCAGAGGGGTGCTCGGTAGTTGCACACCTTTTGAATCCGGCCATGATGTGCGCCATTTTGTCATCACGCCATCCTGGATGATGAGGACCGAGGAGGATATGATTCCAGCGTTTCGATCTGATAATGAGATGCAAATTTATTGCAGTGATCCCAACATTGATCGCTGGAAAACACGGCCTGGCACGGATGGAGAGGGGTGATCGCTGTTAGCTTTCACGCTGATGGAAAACGTGGCTTCGCCCTTCCCACAATAATTTCCACTTCCATTGTTGAACCTACTCGACGCTAATCGGATTGGAAAATCCTTGCCTTTACTTTGGGCACTGACCTGTCGGTATTGGGGACAGCCTTGGGGAAACGAAGGCACTGGGAACGGAACCTGGGGTAATGGCACCTGCAACCAAGGTTCCTTTTAAAAATTTAGTTGCTCCATGAAGCCTACATTAAAAAAAGGTATCTGTGCTACTGTGCACACCTGTTATTCATCCCAGAACAAGGCCTGCGGAGTACCATTCACGTCGCTGAGGTTGTGGACCTGCGCAGCGTAGCAGGAACATTGCCAGGATCTTAATGTTGATTGATATATTCATATCACTATTGAAGAGTTAATTATCACTTACAATTATCTATACATGAAACAAGTATTCACACAGGCAAACTGCATTCATTTGTGGCACTATATTTGTTTTAGTAACAAATCTATCATGCACTTCCTTATGATTACTGTTAAGTTGGCTAAAAGCATGAATATATAGTGAGTGCACAGTTGTAATCAGTGATTATATTATTTAGCATGACTTTTTAAAGTGCACGACTTTCCAAATCTCTACTTTCTCATACAGCACCACCTGCCCCGCCATGTGGCGGAGTCTGCAGGTCACGCATTGGACAATCAGCCATCTCTAAACCATCGAACCGTAATGGAAGCAAGTCACCTTCGATCCCGAGAGTACTGCCTGAGAAGAAAGACTTCCCTATATTTTCTCCCTGAAGTATATCAAAAATAGTCCTGCACATGTTTGTATCACAATTTTGGATTAACGGCGTTAGGTCAATATTGATAATGGAAACGCCTTGCGTCAACATTTATCTCTCGCATTATAATGAACAAGCCCCTCACACTAGATGGCATTGGCGCACCTCTCTGACTTCATCACTCTGCTGTATTTTTGCAACACATACAATAAGTTAACGAAATCCTTCAAATATGTCCCTTTTGTTTTCAATTATAACACAAACGTTATTTCCAATATGTTGCTTGATTCTGCTACAATACAAGGTATTTTCGCCTTCCTCGGGCTTCCGTCCTGCTTGGATTTTCCACTTCAGGATCTCCTATCTGCCTCAACAGCCACCTTCCCAGTTCAATCAAACAATTCTATTCGGCACAGATACTTACCTTGGAATTCATTCTAATGTTAAGTTAGCTCAGAATCTTAAGCACAAACCCCAGTTTAAATTATCTACAATTCTTTAATAAGTAGGTAATTCTGTTGGTATAATAAAAGTCATTATTTGAAAATCCATTTAAAAAGAATTCTGGGGTAAATCTTTCAACCCCACCTGCTGCTGGAATCATCAAGGGGGGGACGGACAATTTAATGGACCATTAAAAGGTCCGTTGGCCTTGAGTTGAAATGTCCGGTGCCTGGGTGGGAAGGACGGGAAATTTCCGCTCATCTATCTGCAAAACCAGTTAAAATAATCAGTTTAGGGGCAGCACGGTGGCCTAGTGGTTAGCACAACCGCCTCACGGCGCTGAGGTCCCAGGTTCGATCCCGGCTCTGGGTCACTGTCTGTGTGGAGTTTGTACATTCTCCCCGTGTCTGCGTGGGTTTCGCCCCCACAACCCAAAAATGTGCAGAGTAGGTGGATTGGCCACGCTAAATTGCCCCTTAATTGGAAAAAATAATTGGGCAATCTAAATTTATTTAAAAAAGAAAAAAAAAAATAATCAGTTTGTATTGTTACATCACTTTGCAGGAAAAATAACCCTCTTTTTGATTGCAACGCCAAAAGAATGGTGGCTCCCAAACATTTGAAATATCCCAAATCCTTATCGTTTTAATCACTAATGTTTTTCACATTAAACATTTTTTGGCACATCAAATTATAACATATAAATCACTCGACATGAATTGTATTATAGAAAATCCTGATTATGATTAATATTTCTGTTCACTACTTTAGCTTTTTATGTCAACACAATGGAAACTATTGCTTTCAGAAATATATGTAATAGGGAAACTATCTATGCATATTAGCACTTTATAATAAATCGTACATAAAATGTACAAAATATACATGAATAGATCTTGTGTAAAATACCATTGAATATAGCATGAGCTATATGAAGGTGATACAGTGGTTAGCACTGCTGCCTCACAGCACCAGGGTCCTAGGTTTAATTCCGGCCTTTGTGGAGATTGCACATTCTCCTCGTGTCTGCATGGGTTTCCTCCAAGGTCTCCGGTTTCCTCTGTTGCTCTATTTATCTAGTTATAAATACAGCGGTCGATATGGTCGCCTTCCTTAATCCTAATTATGTTTTGCTCTAGACCCGCCAGGTATCTTTCAACACCGCCACAAGGTTCAAACCCGAATACTGATCAAATAACCAATGCACCAAAGAAGTTAGTTCGTTCAAAGTCAATACTATTTATTTACACACACAGTAATATCTACTCATGCACAAATACCACAAACGAAACTATCTCTAACACTAACGCCTATACTTAATTTCGGGTGCCCACTCAGTCAGAGGAACAATGGCCGTTGTTCGGATCTGAGGCTGTTGGGTGCGAAGGTGTAACAGGAGAACAGCTAAGGTCGTCCGTCTGATGGTGAGTGTTGACCTTGGACTTACTTCCTTCTGGTGCAGCTGGTGGACGGGTCTCACCGCTTCGAGAGCCAAGTCCAAGAGAGCGATTCTCTCTCTTGGGCTTCTTCTTATACCCAAAGGGGGCTTCGTGCGCTTTTGGGTGGGCCTTGAACTTGGCCCCAATTAATTGGACCGCATCTTGATCATCGGATCAATAAAGGGGTGATCTCGACCAATAAAGGGGTGGGTGCTCTGATGGCTGGGCGTGTCTTAGGTGACTTAGGCCTTGCTTTGTTTGTGTCTTCTGGCACTGGGGTGGCTGCCTTAGTATCGGTTACTTGAATGTTATTCCTTTGTTCCCGGAGATGGGCCATCAATATGCTAATTGACCTACAGTTTCAGTCTCGTCTGGGAGTTGCCTTCTCAATACGTATCCAGGCTCCGTGCCTACCTGCTTTCTTAGCACTGTCCATGTTTCCCTCTAGTCTTTGCAAACATCCATTTTGTGTTCTGGAAGTGGCCATCCCAGATGGCTACACTCCCTCCTTGTGATCCTCAACGCGAAGCGTGATGGACCAAATAACTGCATCTTCTTTGTTCTCCTCTGAAGTCGGGTAGCCATAAGTAAGGACAGGCTCTACACTACTCTGTCCTATGAATGAGACTTTTACCTAAATTATTTTATGTACATACATCATTATAAAATTCTACGGGGCGCTATGACATTCAGGCATGCATTACAAAATAAAAAAACTGGAACCTCTAACTATCCTTAACTAAACTATCCTTAATAAAACAATCAAAAGAATTTACAACATTTTAAACTGTACAAATAGCAGCAACACAGGTCTCTCTGGCTTGGCAGTCAAGAACAGAGTTTTACATTTCTTTTTATTGGAACGAACAAAACAAACAAAAAATTGATGCACTTTAATTCACTTAAAGGGGTTGGGGGGTTTGTTGAAGTCCGAAAATAGGGGATCTAACTGTGTATATCGGAGTGAGAGTGCGGTGTGGTGAATGTATAACCTATAAATCCACACTGTATATTACTGTGTCCCTGTGGGCTCCATCTGTGAGCCGTTGCGCGGCTCTGCCCATAGGGGGAGATGAGGAGCATGTACAGGGCTCCACCCTTGGCTCCACCCCCAGCAGGAAGTAAAAAGTGCTGCGTTCTTACGAGTCTGCCCTCAGTTCAGTTTAGTCGCAGGCAGGCTCAGTTGTAAGCCGATTATAGCCACAGTTTACTTCACTCGTGTCTTTGAATGAATTAATGGTCGCATCATGCGGGAGGCTTTCCTCCACAATTTCATCAGTCTTAGAGTCTGAACGACACTGCAGAGTATCGCAAGTACTAATAGTGATTCCACAACGTAAGATAGGGAATACCATGTTATGAACTTGTCACACCAGGTCGGTGTATTGGTTACTGCGTCGGGGTACTGTGTATGGCAGGGGTGGGAAATATTCATGGCCTGCGCGGTAGGGGTCAGGGGGGTAGCGTCCGCGCGCAACTGGACGGATCCCGCTAAGATCCAACTGTAGAGCATGATGGTTGTCTTCATCCTTTCTTCTTCTTCTGTTGTTCTGAGGTTCCTGAGGTTCCGGAGTTCTATGGACACAAGCATAATATCTGTTATTATCTTGCTTAAGATCTCGTATGTCTGTCTGTCCTTTATTGCCAATTCCCCATTATAATTTGTCACCATCTGTGATTCCCTCATTTTTGTTAAACCAATTCTTTGGGACAAGACATCCGAGAAAAAACTGATAAAGTACGAGTCGTCTCGCAGCCTGTGCGATCTACCATCCCAGTGTTTGAGGATGTAAATAGCATCGAGAAGCAACCTAAGGGTCGCCATAAACAAGCATAAGAATTTTGAACTAAAAGTGCAAAAATGGGGTGCGTATGGGCTGCGGCGGATAAGAATGGATGGAATCCCCAGGTAGGACGGTGACCAGTGCCATATGTGCTCTACCCGAGCTTGGCTGACCAGGGGGTCCTCAGGCAGGACGGGGACCAGTACCGTTACTCCACTGCCTGAGTGACCGGACAAGAACGGGTAAGAGTGTGGTCGTCGTGGTGGTTGCAGTTATGCATCTCCTGCCTCGAAGCAGAAGAGCAGTTATGAACTGTTGTCTACGGACAAAATTGTTCCTTTAACTGCCAGTGGGCGTTAAAGGAGTGGTGTCGTGGGGCCATGAAAACATTTAGCGAACAAACAACATTCAACATTGACAGTAACAAACATTTAAACATCAAACTAGCATAACTAAAATCGTGCAGGTTCCATCAGAAGGACACCATAAATCACATTTGGCTTGGGGTGTAACTAGCATATGGAGTCAGTGTAGTGTGACTGAAGAAGAGAGGAAGGAGGAGAGAAACAAAAATGAAGTGACCGCATCTTGATCATCGGTATCGATCTCGACCAATAAAGAGGGGGTGCCCTGATGGCTGGGCGTGTCTTTGGTGGCCATTGGCCTTGCTTTGATTGTGTCTTTTCTGGCGCCGGGGTGGCTGCCTGGTATCGGTTACTTGAATGTTATTCCTTTGTTCCCGGAGATGGGCCATCAATATGCTAATTGACCTACAGTTTCAGTCTCGTCTGGGAGTTGTCTTCTCAATACGCATCCAGGCTCTGTGCCTGCCTGCTTTCTTAGCACTGTCCATGTTTCCCTATAGTCTTTGCAAACATCCATTTTGTATTCTGGAAGTGGCCATCCCAGATGGCTACACCTCCCAGTATCCAAGATGTGCAGGTTAGGTGGATTGGCCATGCTAAAAATTGCCGCTTAGTGTCCAATGATGTGCAGGTTAGGGTGGGGGAGTGGGCCTAAGAAGGGTGCTCTTGAAGGGGGTTGGTGCAGACCCGCTGGACCAATCGGCGACTTTCTGCACTTTAGGGATTCTATGGATTAAATGTGTGCTATTGTAATTTAAAATAGGAACAAAGTAGAAATTGGACATTGTCGAGCCTGTTTTATGCCTATAGTTACACACACTCTCCCGTGGGGCATAATTCAATAGAATGCAAAATCAGATTGGATTTAAAATGATTTGCCATTCCATTCCTGTCAGCTTCCCCACTGGGAAGGTTAGGTTATAATTACCCCCAAATATATATATTTTTTGCAATCGTTGTCCTCTGTTTAACTTTGGTCACATGCCGTTATTAGATTCTCGTCTCTGGTCGCAAGATTACAGATTCAAGTCATTCTCTCAGACTTGAGGACAAAAATCAAGGTTGACACTGCAGTACTTGAGGAGTTGTCAGGTTTTTAATGTCTCATCTCTCAGAGGAGACATTGAACCACACAGGTGAACATTGAAGATCCTTGCCATATTACAAAGAAGACCAGATAAAAACCCAGCATCCTGGCCAATGTTTGTTCCTCATCCGACATTACAAAAACAGATCATCTGGTCATTATCACATTGTTACTTGTGGGAGTTCGGTGAGTGCAAATTGGCTGCTCTATTTCATACATAACAACACTGACTACACTGAAAAGTACATCATTAGTTGTAAAGTGTCTTGTGCTGTCTGGATGTTGTGAAAATGCTTTCCCCAAGAAATAATTTTTCCAGTCTGCTGTGTTGTTATTTATTTCGCTGTAAGGTCAATTGTTTAGGAGCTATTCTCTGAAGTTGCGATCAACAACTTGTTAGCATTCATATTCACAGGATTGTTTGATTTACCGTTCCAAAAACAGATTTAGATTTTTAATGATGAACATGGTGGAAACTGTCCCGATCCCTTCTCCACAGTCCATATGAGACCTATTTCTGCCAATTCTTCTGGGGGGTTTTTTCATTCGATGATTTACCTGTGTGAATATCTGACCAGTGGATGTGTTTTGCAATAGTCATTTTACAAAATGTTGGCGAGGATACTGTGGCTGCTTAAGATATATATCGCAATTTGTTTCACATTTGGAAAACTATTATTGTTTGAAAACATCTAGATGAGCAACGAGAAAAGCATTTGCTATCTAGCATTGCTTCTGCTAATGGAAATAATAGCAACCAAATGTGACAAAATGAATGTTATCGAACGTTGATTACCAATAGGGCAACTTCCTGACCCCAGCTTTCCTCAAACACCAGATGACTGGTTCCATTGACTAGCAAGTTTTCAATGTGGTACATGGTCAATAAACACCAGATTCAATGCGACTTAAATTGCTCTAGGTAAAACTATTTTTGACCAAAGAACAAAAAAAATTACAGCACAGGAGCAGGCCCTTCGGCCCTCCCAGCCTGTGCCGATCTAGATCCTTTATCTAAACCTGTCTCCTATTTTCCAAGGTCTACTTCCCTCTGTTGCCGCCCGTTCATATACCTGTCCAGATGCCTCTTAAATGATGCTATCGTGCCCGCCTCTACCACCTCCGCTGGTAAAGCATTCCAGGCACCCACCACCCTCTGCGTAAAAAACTTTCCACGCACATCTCCCTTAAACCCCCTCTCACCTTGAAATCGTGACCCCTTGTAACTGACACCCCCACTCTTGGAAAAAGATGGTGCTATCCACCCTGTCCATACCTCTCATAATTTTGTATACCTCAATCAGGTCCCCCCTCAACCTCCGTCTTTCCAACGAAAACAATCCTAATCTACTCAACCTTTCTTCATAGCTAGCACCCTCCATACCAGGCAACATCCTGGTGAACCTCCTGTGCACCCTCTCCAAAGCATCCACATCCTTCTGGTAATGTGGCGACCAGAACTGTACGCAGTATTCCAAATGTGGCCTAACCAAAGTCCTATACAACTGTAACATGACCTGCCTACTCTTGTACTCAATACCCCGTCCGATGAAGGCAAGCATGCTGTATGCCTTCTTGACCACGCTATCAACCTGCGTTGCCACCTTCAGGGTACAATGGACCTGAACTCCCAGATCTCTCTGTACATCAATTTTCCCCAGGACCCTTCCATTGACCATATAGTCCGCTCTTGAATTTGATCTTCCAAAATGCATCACCTCGCATTTCCCTGGATTGAACTCCATCTGCCATTTCTCTGCCCAACTCTCCAATCTATTTATATTTTGTTGTATTCTCTGAGTCCTCCTCGCTATCTGCAACTCCACCAATCTTAGTATCATCTGCAAACTTGCTAATCAGACCACCTATACCTTCCTCCAGGTCATTTATGTATATCACAAACAACAGTGGTCCCAGCACAGATCCCTGTGGAACACCACTAGTCACCCTTCTCCATTTTGAGACACTCTCTTCCACCACTACTCTCTGTCTCCTGTTGCCCAGCCAGTTCTTTATTCATCTAGCTAGTACACCCTGAACCCCATACGACTTCACTTTTGCCATCAACCTGCCATGGGAAACCTTATCAAACGCCTTACTAAAGTCCACGTATACGACATCTACAGCCATTCCCTCATCAACTAACTTTGTCACTTCCTCAAAGAATTCTATTAGGTTTTAGGACCAAATACAGAATGTGTCTGAATTGTTGGTAGATCAAAATAATATATCTGTAAATTAATCCTTTTCATTTGTGTTTTGCTCATTGATTAAATGGAGATAATTGGAGTCTTAAACATAAATATCCCTGAAATCTGAAGTTGATGCTTTGGTCCACGCAGCTTCATAATCAGATACAGTGGCGCAGTACGTCTCAAACTCTGCAGATCTTGACAGATAAAAAGCTTTCCTGTCACTTTCTAATTGAAAAGCTCTTTCATCAATTCCATTTAATCCTAAATTGAATGCTAAAAGGAAAATATTAACTGGTATTTTTTTAATTATAGTTTAGCATTGTGTCAAACAAAGCTTGCAATTTTAACTGTTTCAGATTGTTCATATAATATTTATATGATTAATACTTCAGAATATCCTTCAGTGTCTTTGTAACCTCAGTGAGTTTAATTTCTACCAATAAAGCATGTCTGACCCATGGGTTCCAATGCAAAGTATGATCATTCGCCTTTCCTTCATCTTAAATAAAAGCAAAGGACTGAGGATATTGGAAACCTGAAATAACAATAGAAAATGCTGGAATCAGTCAGTTGTCAGGCACTATTTGAGGGACAGAGAACCGGAGTTTATGCTTTAAATCAGTGATCTTTCATCATTTCTGGATTGCGGAAATTACAACACATAAGAACACTGACATCCTTTGAGTGGTAGGCCATAAATTCTGTGCAGAGGCACTGGGCCTCAACTGAAGGGAGAGTAACATCTGTGGCATAGTTAGTGCTCTCAATGGACATTGGATGTAGAAAGTTAACCTTGGAGAGGAAAGTTAAGTAGGTTTTAAGGAAATTCTTAAAGCTGGAAAATAGATGGTTGCAACTTTCGCTTTTCCAGCTCCTGCATTTACAATCTTCTGGAACAAACAACAAAATGTTGCTATGAGAGTTAAAGCAACTAAGTAATTTTTGCTGGCCAAACTGTGAGAGAATATTTCAGTCTATCTACTCTTGGTTGCTTCCCATTTTGAGTATCGTTCAAAAAAAGTTGTTTGAAAAGAAAAAAATATCGGAATAATTCTTTTGTCCCTCTTGCTGTTTTTAAGAAGTTTTTTGCTACCCCTGTTGGTTACTCCAATATTTCTCAATTTCAAATTGTTGCTTATCTAACCATCTTCACCTTCACCATTGCAACTTTCTTCAAATTGCAGATCATGTGTTATTGCAGCAGAATAATGGAGTTGATCATTCTGAGGAGGAGAAAATGCCAAACTTGCACATACTGGGCGTCCTTTTCCTGAACAAGTATCTGAGTTGTGCTTTCAACCTCCTTCTAATCCTACAATTGTAAGCAATTTCTCTTCTTTTAAAAAACATTATTTTGTCCAAACAAAATGGCAACTATTATAAGGTCCGGAAAGGAGTCATGACAGGAACATTTTCAGAAAAATAAAAACTATCGGCAGATTAGACTGTAAAGCTAAGTGTCATCTGGGCTGCATTTAGAATTATTGTTAAACATGTTTGAGTCTATTTAAATATTACCCCCAATTGTTTCATATGTAGTGCTTTAGATTGATCACATAATGGAATCAAAACCTTGTGAGCTTTCGGTGACTTGCAATGGAAGCAAACAATAAATTATATTTGGTAATTGCTATGAGCTACAAGAGAATCTTATGCCACAATATTTCACTGAAATCTTTTAAACAGGCAGAATACCACTAATACACATTGACAGCAAAATTTGATAAGACACGAAAATGGGTGCAGGGTTCATGATGTGCTTGTTACATTAGGCTGTTTTCTGCACAAAGCAAATCACAAAGGACACCTTGGCTTGATGGTTAATGCTTCTCTCCTAGAATGTGGCATGTATTTTGAGGAAGCAGAGGCCAAGATGTATGCCGCCAATCTCCCATTATCTGAATCATAACTGAACTCAAGCTCAGAGTGGTGTGCCACTCATCACGGGCCATCAATCATCACAATAAGAGGCAGCATCACCACAGTGAGGTACATAAACAGAGTAGTTTGCGCTTCTGAATCTTTCATTGTGCAATTAGAAAGTTATCATCAGTCTATGACACATACACACGCTATCAGTAGTTGTAGTCCAGCTGCACAAACTAAATCCCAAAGGGAAACTTCGCCCACACATCATCATCCTTTTTTTTGTATTCTGACAAAGAGAAGATAGGTTTACTGAATTCAGAAGCCACAAATTCCAGTGCCACTTTTGGGATTTAGAACATTAAATGAAAATATGCATTGGCAAAATAAAATAAAAGTTAAATCCACAAAATTGCATTTACATAAAATTAGTCATAGAAAACATTCCCTCAAAAAGACATCATACTTGGTCAGACTCACAACATTAGGGTAATAAAAGTAGTTTTAAGGGATTTATATTTGTATTGGTAAACATTTAAAATAAGGGTTTGTTTTCAGTGTGTTTAAGTATGTGTGGGAGTTAGTTATGTTCCAATTGTGTTTCTATTGTGCTTAGAGACGGCTACATTGTGAAGAATAAATAATAGACTTGAGCATGTGTGTGTTGCTTAGCAACTGGGGCCTTGTAAGGTAGAGAAACTCTTATGTTTTGGTGTAGCTAATTTGATAGCAGTTGAAGATAGGTAGTGAGAGAAAAGGCAGCTCTCACAGCTCTGTAGAAGCAGTTAGTTTAGAAGGCTAGAGAGGGAATATCTCTCTCAACATTGCTAGAAGAAAAGCCATACTATGCAGTAATGCTAAGAAAACAAGTGCAAAGATCTGAAGAATGGACTGTTAAGAAAACTAGAGACCTGAAGAGAGTTTTCCAAGAATTCTGAGGCTAAAAGTATGAAAACAGAGGACTGTTCAGTAAAGAGAGACTGAGCTGAGAAGAAGGCGAAGACACCAGAAGGATATCTGAAGTGATTTTCAGGTTTGTGAGATTTTACTATAGCCTGTGGAACATCAGTTGAAATAACTATGGAAATCAGTGCCTGGATCTTGGAATTTGTGTAAAAGCAGTTAAGACCAAGAATTTTTGTGTTAATGAGATCATTGTAGTTTAAGATGTACTTTGTAATCCGTGTTAATCTTCAAATCTGTGTATTTTTGTTAAGATAAGGGGGAGTATTATAATCCAATATTACCATGTTTAATAATTTTTTTCTTGTTGTTAAAACTAATTAGAGGCCCCCAGATTCCTCCAGATTTTTTTTTTTTTTTAAATAAACGTTACCACCTCTTGAGCTTGGGATCTTCCTGTCCAGTTATAACATCAATGGGATCATAACAGCAGATAAACACCCTTTAATCAAGAATCCATCACATATGTTTATCCATTAAAAAATCCAGTAATATTGCCACAAGGCAAATCCCAGTAAAAGTATATGACAGGACTTCTCACTCTCCTATTCTATTGTGGTAATTTAAGAACACCAGGTTGTTTTTGCAGCCTCAAGACCGTTATGGCTTCACTGGTTTCTGATTTAAACTGCGTCTCTTCCAGCCAGAGCTGTTGCTCGCAGGTCTTTTTCATCACACAGTCAACCCAAGGAGTTCTCACAGCCACACCAAATACATCTCTCAACATCTCTTCTTCAGTGCCCTTTTTCTCTTTGTCCTTTGATTCCGTTGTCCTTAATCCCTCTTTGAAACGTAACTTTCCCTGAATACATAATCTAATCTTCTCCCCATTTCCACCACTTATGGGTCAAATAAAAATTAATGACCTCCACCTGCTTACTTACAAAACCTTTGCAAATTGTAAAGGTATTTTTACTGACCGTTGAAATTTAACATCTGTAAACACTAAACCTCATCTCCTAATGCAAATTTTCATCCTTTGCATGCTTACATACAGAAAATTCACTTGCCATTCCTACTTCAAATGCATGCCTTTCACATCTACACTCTTTTCAAATCTCTCACCCTACCATACAATCTGGCTGCAGCTTAATTGAATTCGTTTTATACAAGCAGAGCTGCAAGCCTGATTCACGCAATAAACTCCAAAAATATTTTATAATAATGACATCCCTCACCACAGAGTGAAGAAATAACAACTATGGAAACATCCTTAAAGCAGAGGCTTAAAAAAATGTTCATGAAAGCATCAAATCTGAAATAAGAATAGAAAATGCGAGAAAAGTAAATTAGATCCATCAAAGCTAAAAAAGAAATGCCAGGTTACGTTTCTGGTAGTTGCATCAGGTGAAGTCCCTTTGGTTAATTCTAATGATGAGTCTGTAGCTGAAGTGATAACTTTACTTTTCAGAGATTGAAACACCAGAGTTCTTTCATGTTTTCAATTATGTGTTTTTTTATAAGATTGCAAGGTCTTACAGTCCCACAATTCTTGATAAAATATGACCGAAAACACTGGGGAATCTTCGGACTATTTATTTTAATTCCGTGCTGCAGTTCTTTAATGGCCTATTTAAGTTTGGCGTATTAGCCTCACCTTGACTGGAAAATGAATAAAAGCAATATTCTCAGAAAAGTTTCAGAAACCATTATTCTGTCACTTTATGGTTTATCGTTGTTGCACTGAAACCAGAAAAAAACTATAAATGACTACACTGCAGCACTTTCAGACAGGATAACATGTCATTCCTATTCTTCTGAGGGAACATAAACGAAAATACTGCTTGTGACATGAAAACTGAGAGGCTTTTTGTCTGCTTTTTTGATATTATCCCAGTTTGGCCAGAATTTCAAAGTTCCAAAGCTGTGGAAAGATTTTCCAAAATATTAAAAATTGGCATGCTCACTGTGGTGGTATGGATATGAGCACTGCCATTGGTGCAGAGCACTGGCTTCCCATTGGCTCTGGCTGGTCATGTGCCTCTCGTCCGATTGGTTGGGACTAGTCATGTGACTGCTCTCCAATTGGTCGAGAGGCAAGTAGGCCCCGCCTCTGAGGTGGGGTATAAGTACCCAGAGTTCCCGGCGGTCAGCCATTCTCTGTCGTCGACCACCGGGCTAACAACTAGCTGATTAAAGCCACAGTTCGGATCCTAAATGTGTCTTGAGTCGAATTGATGGTACATCAATTTAATCAGCTAGAATTTTGGAATGGAGCTTTGCATCAAGCCTGACTGCCTCCGCACCAGCCCGCATGCTGCAAATGTGTGATGATCGGAATACCTTGCCCCTTTAAGAGGCTTGGAACCCTGGGGGACTCCGCCTCTGGCTACGCCCCCTGGGAAACAGTATATAAGATGAGACTCCATTTTGCGAGCACACTTCTCTTGGATGCTGCCATTGTTCACTGCTTATTAAAGCCTTTGATTACTGACTTAACTTTCGCGTCGTAATTGAGAGTGCCTCAAAATGCGTCTGCAATTTTTAAACACTGGCAGGCGTGTTTTAATAGCTACCTGATGACTGCAGCCGGCAAGCCTACCAAGGAGCAGAAACTCCACATCCTCCACTCATGCGTGGGCACATCGTTTGAGGCAGATGGGCGCCCTACCACTTCCTCAGGGTTCCATTCGGTGTCACAAATGGGGTCTCGGTCTTCCAACGGGAGATGGACCGAATGGTCGGTAAGCATGGGTTACGGGCTACCTTCCCGTACCTCAATAACGTCACCATCTGCGGCCACGACCAGCAGAACCATGACATCAACCTCCAAAAATTCCTCCGAACCGCGTAACTCCTTAATTTAACCTACAATAAGGATAAGTGCGTGTTTCGCACCGACCGTCTAGCCATCCTCGGCTACGTAGTGCATAATGGAGTGATAGGCCCTGACCCCGAACGCATGCGTCCCCTGATGGAACTCCCTCTCCCCAACTCACTCAAAGCCCTCAAACGCTGCCTGGGCTTCTTCTCCTATTACGCCCAGTGGGTCCCCAATTACGCCGCCAAAGCCCGCCCCCTCATCCAGTCCACCTCCTTTCCCCTGTCGATGGAGGCCCGCCAGACCTTTAGCCGCATCAAAGTGGATATCGCGAAGACCACGATGCATGCTATCGACGAGTCCCTCCCATTCCAGGTCGAGAGCGACGCATCTGATGTAGCTCTGGCGGCCACCCTGAACCAAGCGGGCAGACCCGTGGCCTTCTTTTCACAAACCCTCCACGCTTCCGAAATCCGCCACTCCTCGGTGGAAAAGGAGGCACAGGCCATAGTCGAAGCTGTGCGATATTGGAGGCACTATCTGGCCGGCAGGAGGTTTACCCTCCTCGCAGACCAACGGTCAGTAGATTCATGTTCGATAATGCACAGAGGGGCAAGATCAAGAACGACAAGATCTTACAGTGGCGGATTCAGTTGTCCACGTGCAACTACGATATCTTGTATCGTCCTGGGAAGCTCAACGAGCCTTCCGATGCCCTATCCCGCAGTACCTGCGCCAGCGCGCAGACTGACCGCCTCCGCTCCCTCCACACGGACCTCTGCCATTCAGGGGTCACCCGTTTCTACCATTTTATTAAGACCCGCAACCTGCCCGACTCCGTCGAGGAAGTCAGGACCATCACCAGGGACTGCCACGTCTGCACCGAGTGCAAACCGCACTTTTACCGCCCCGAACGAGCGCATCTGATCAAGGCATCCCGCCCCTTTGAACGTCTCAGTATAGACTTCAAGGGTCCCCTCCCCTCCAACAACCGTAACACGTATTTCTTGAGTGTTATCGACGAATACTCTCGATTCCCTTTCGCCATTCCCTGTCCCGACATGACCACAACAACCATCATAAGGGCCCTCCTATCCATCTTCTCCCTGTTCGGTTACCCCGCATACATCCACAGCGACCGGAGGTCCTCTTTTATGAGTGACGAACTGCGTCAATTCCTGCTCAGCAGGGGCATAGCCTCTAGCAGGACGACCAGTTATAACCCCCGGGGTAACGGTCAGGTCGAGCGGGAGAAATGCACCATTTGGAAGACCATCCTGCTGGCTCTACGGTCCAGAGATCTCCCTATTCCCCATTGGCAAGAAGTCATTCCCGACGCCCTGCATTCAATCCGGTCTCTCCTCTGTACTACCACTAATCAAACAGCTCATGAACGTTTTCTGGTTTTCCCCAGGAAGCCACCCCCAGGCCCATCTTGCTCCGGAAGCATGTGCGGGTGCACAAGTCCGACCTGTTGGTTGAACGAGTCCAGTTACTCCACGCCAACCCGCAGTATGCGTACGTGGAGTATCCCGACGGTCGGCAGGATACGGTCTCGCTTCGGAACCTGGCACCCGCCGGCGTGCGGCCTTCTCCCCCTACACCAACACCTCCATCCCAACCCCAATTCCCCCCAGCACCCCCCGTGCCCCCAGGACCCAGCGCACATGCCCCCTCTTCCCCGATTACAGCGTCTCCACCACCGGCCCGGGGTAGGAAGACACATCTACGACCAACGCTCCCGGAGGCAAGGACGACCATCGGCCCGACGTCACCGGCTCCACTGCGACAGTCCTCCAGAACACCACGGGCACCCGACAGGCTGATCGTCTCCATCTGACGCGGCCATGGACTTTTTTTGGACATTTCTGTGTCATCCTGTTGTTATTAGTAGTAGTAGTAATATTGTTTTGCCACGAGCCAGTGGGCAGCTCATCTATCGATTTTCGCTGCTCATACCTCCAGTCGTCGGACCGCCCCCACCTCTCTCTTCCACTTACAACCCCCCCCCCCCTTCTTTCTCCACAAGGGGTGAATGTGGTGGTATGGATATGAGCACTGCCATTGGTGCAGAGCACTGGCTTCCCATTGGCTCTGGCTGGTCATGTGCCTCTTGTCCGATTGGTTGGGGCTAGTCATGTGACTGCTCTCCAATTGGTCGAGAGGCAAGTAGGCCCCGCCTCCGAGGCAGGGTAAGTACCCAGAGTTCCCGGCGGTCGGCCATTCTCTGTAGTCGACCACCGGGCTAACAACTAGCTGATTAAAGCCACAGTCTGGATCCTAAATGTGTCTCGAGTCGAATTGATGGTACATCACTCACTCACACTTCCACAAATCTGTGAGTGCGCTTGGCCAGATAATTGCCTGGAAGGAATTACACGGGCCTTGTTCCAGTGGCAAAACAAAAAGAAACTTGAAACATGTCATGCATTGAAATAACTGGCTATGCTGAAATAACTGGCTATGCACAGCAACAAAACCTTGCAGAGAACATTTCTGACTGCTATTCTCAATTATTTAACTACAGATTGGGCAAGATTCTCCCCAAAAATTTCTATGTTCATTTGTGGTGGGTTTTTCAGGGCGTTTCCCACTGGCTCTGCTGGCATGTTCCCACTCCGGTATTCAATGACATGTCGTCACTTTCTTGGGCCCTGGGGAGTTTGTCGCCCGTTTAGACCACACCATTTTGAAAGGGTGCCTGATCTCTAAGTGTGGGACCCCACACCCCCCACCCAGGGCAATGTCATCCCCCACACACATGGCACCACCCTGTAACCCCCCAAGTGAGAACACCCCGCTATGGGGTCCCTGGGATCCCTTTCTCTTCAGCCCCCCAAGCCACCTTTCAGCACCCCCTCCCCATGGTCCGCACCATCGTGTCAATGCCCTCGGCGATGCTCCTCAGTGACTGAAACAAGCTCTGTAGCGCCTCGGCCATGCCCATCTGACAGGGGGACATGTCTCCCAAAATCTCATCAAGGTCAGCCTGGTGCTGGGTGACACCCCCCCAGCGAGGCGGTCATTCTGCCAAGGCCCTCAGCCATGGCCGTCACCGACTGCGTGATGCCTTGGGCACCTTCACTTATGGTGCCAAGTCGTGCGCAAGGCTCTCCACTGTTGTCTCCAGCCGAGCAGTGTTGGCCTCGGTGCCACTCATTGCCGGCGGCATTTCCTGCGCCCGTAGCCTCTGAGACTCCTCCAAGCTACTATGCATCTGCTGGAGTGACGCTGACATCTCCCTCTGAACGTCCTGGCCACTCCCTATCTTCTCCATCAAATCTGGGTAAACCACTTCCATAAGCTCAGCATCAGGCTGGGACACAGCTGAGTCCTGGGATAAAGCAGCCCTCCAACTGCTGTCTTGCCTAGGGGTTCCTGCCTCTCACCAGATTGCGCCCCAAAAACCTGTCTACCAACATGTGCCACCGAGGCATGTGTATCTGCGCTGGTGGGGGCTGGGGATGACGTTTGTTCCGCGACCACGGTGGCATCCTCAGAGAACTCCTCCGCGATTTTCTCCTTGTAGTCAGGAAGAGGGTGCCACCCAGAATGGGCCGGTGCCATCGGCTGGAGGACCTGCAGGAGAATTGACATGTGGTCAGTGGGATGGACATGTCAGTCAGTAAGGCGATCAGTACTTGCGTTTGACAGGTCCCCCGGTGGAGCCCGGTGGTTCCTCACCTCTGCAGCATCTGCCAGCCTCTGCGTGGCTGACCGATCTGTCCTCAGCCATACTGGTCACCTCTAGGGCCTCTCCCGCTGATTGTGGGAGAGCGTTTCCTGAGGAGACACAGAGGGGGTATCGTTAGCCACACGCATGGTTCACAGTGGTGGGAGGGCAGTATGGGTTGGGGGGAATGGAGGGCTGGGGTCGCATCAAGAGTTCGGGGTGGATGCTCCCACATGGGTAGAGGGTCCTGGAGATGCGGAGGTGTTGGCGTCTACTCACTCGTGCTGCCCCGTGTAGGTCGTTGAACTTCTTCCTGCACTGCTGGCCAGTCCTCTTGGTCACACTGCTCGAGCTTACAGCCGCCGCCACCTTATCCCAGATAGTGTTGGCTGCCTTGTGGCTCACACTCCGGGACCCTCGGGGGAACAGGCCATCCCTCCTGGCCTCCATCACGTCCAGGGGCCTCCCCATGCCAGCATCCCCAAATCTTGGGGCCAGTCTCCTCGGCTCCATTGTTGCGAGCTGGCTGGGGTTAGCTGAGCCAGTGAAGCTTAAGTGCTGCTCGACATTGTTAGCTGGGTGCTGGCAAGCGCAGTCCTGATGAATCAACTGGCGAGTTGTTATTTGCGGAGAGAAGCCCTTGGTGCCTTGTTAGGTGGACCAATTAACGTTGAATTGAGTTGCCGGCCTCGCTGGGCCGAGTACGGGGAAGCTCGGGGCAATTCCCACTCGCTAGCACACTTCCAAATGTTTCCAGAGAATTGCGCACTCTGTCTCTGACTCTTTTTCTCTGATGGCAACCAAATTAATATGTCCATTCCAGGGAACAGCACTTAGTCTCTTATGTGTTGCAAAGGTTGACAGAGTAATGCTGTGAATTCTCGATGGAATAGACAGGGGTGTGGAAAAGGTGCCCCCGTACGTTATCAATAGGCGTGATTTAGAAAGCTTGTTAACGCGGGCCTAAATCACATAATTACCTAAATCACATAATCACTAAATTTTGCCAGAGGCAAGAAACCGGATTTGCATGAGCAAGATTTCTGAATGCGATCTTCCCTGGCCCTCCTTGATGGCGTGGAAGGATGCGAACGTTTGACATGAATTTGAGTCCAATAGCAGCTACTTAGCGGGGTTAACATCACACCTCCAGTCCTTATTGAATCTTCCTACCCATCAGGCATGACATCAATATGCGCAAATCACTACTGATGTTTAAAAATGGGAACAAGGTGCCATGACCTCTAAGAAGGAGGAAGGAGCATCAGGTGGTCCAAGCGGACAGAGACTACTGGGCAGCTCCTGGACGGGGGAGAGAGGGGGAAAGAAGGTCATGGTTGTTTCGAGGGGAAGGATCCTAGAGGTAAAAGAAAGAAGAGGGCAGCTGCTGGGGGCATGCGTCTGTACTCATGGGCCAGGATGGTGTGGTGGTTGGTGTTGGTGATCCTAGAGTCTGCTTTCAGTGCTGTTTCAATCTGCTGTCTGCTGTGTGTGAATATGCTTTCAGCATTGTGTCAGTATGCAGTCTGTGGCATGGGAGTCTGAGGGTGGGGTTAGCTGCAGAACACATGAGGCGGGATGTGATGAGAGTCAAGGATCAGGAAGACAAATGTGTTCGGAGAGATAATGATGGTCAGCAGCAGTGACAGCAACCTGGCTGCCTCTCACTCTCTCTTATGCCACCAGGATTCTGATTGATATCGGGATAGAGCCCGTGGAGCTGGCTATCTTACTAATCATTGTACTGGAGGAACATGGACTCAAGCAGAAACCTGCTGCGCTGAGAGAAGACCATGCAGAACAAGACCAGTCACCTGCAGGGGCCCGAAGCCGCACCAGCCATTCAGAAGAAGACCACCAAGGGTCTCCCGAACCCATGTGTCCTTCATGGAGCTGTCCAACGTCATCTGCAATTGAAGACTTGTGCCATGTGCTGGCGGACTTGCATCACGTGGCAATGGAAGACATCCACTTCCTGTGACCATCAAGATCACAGCAGCCTCAATCTTCACTCCACGTGGTCCTTCCAGGGCTTCACGGGAAACCTCTGTGGTATTTACAGGCATCTGCCCATAAGTGCATCCGAGAGATCTGGGATGCACTATATGCACGGTTTCTGTACTACATCCACTTTGACTTGTTCCAGGCCCAGCAGGATGAGAGTGCTAGTTAGCTAGCAGGATAGTCAGTGTGCTACAGGTGCAGAGGGTGATAGACTACACCCATGTCGCTCTCCGCCCCCTGTGACACTGGGGAGTTCCCTTCATCAACTGATTATTGCATTCAATCCCAAGTGTTTCAGCATTACATTCTTTTATCCTGCAAACACAACATGCACCAGGATAAATGGAAAACTGGCGACGAAGAATGGATCAGAAACAATTTATTTTCCTTGGTGGAAAGGGAAATTGAAGCTTTCGACAGTTGAGGCAGATCAACAGTAGGCCATGATCGTACCTCACACCTGGCATCAGTAAGGGTGTTGGGCATAATTTGTTTTAAAAGGGCCCATACCTTAAATTTAAACAGGCATCCCGGGGAGTTCAGGCTGCAGAGCTCACCATAGGCAGTAGAGTAAGTCACGGAGGTAGAGTGGGACAGAGAAAACATTTTCTTGCATCACAAGCTGCTATTAGTGGCTTATGTAACATTATGAGCTAGATCATTAATATGAGGGAAATTGCAAGCAGATCCCAATACCACTGAAAAATGGCAGGAACATTTCGCGCCATAGGCCCATTTGAGGAAGATTCTGAAAATTGGAAATATACGCAGAAAGGTTTCGCTATTATATGTTAGCCAACAAGATTTCAGAGGATATTATCATCCCTGCTTTCCTGAGTACCATTGGCAGTAAAACGTTTAATTTACTCCGAAGACTAGTCCAGCCGTATAAACCCGGTGACCAGACTTATTTTTGGAGTACCCAATTCATTTTTTCCAATTAAGGGGCAATTTAGCGTGGCCAATTCACCTACCCTGAACATCTTTGGGTTGTGGGGGCGAAGCCCATTCAAACACGGGGAGAATGTGCAAACTCCACACGGACAATGACCCAGAGCCGGGATCGAACCAGGGACCTCAGCGCCATGAGGCAGCAGTACTAACCACTGTGCCACGGTGCTGCCCTCGGTGACCAGACATATAAAGAATTTGTTAAGATACGCCAGGGCCATTATTCATCTGACCGATTAATAATCAGGGAGCGGTTTCAGTCTCACGAAGGAATCAGCGAGAAAGGGAGAATATTGCACGGTTTGTTGCGACCCTGAAGCGCCTCGCAAAGTATTGTGAAAATGGTGACTCTCTGGATGATACGATTGAAGACCACTTGGTTTGCGGCTTGAGGAATGAAGCCATTCAGAGGAGATTGCTAACAAAATGAAGTTTAAACCTGAAAACAGCCTTTGAAAAACTTGTTTCGATGGAGCGTGCTGTTAAAGAGGCTCCTCAACTCGGAGCAGGCGAAGCGGACACCAACAGTGTTGGCCAGGGTACCACACATTGCCAGGACCAGTTCCTGCGACAAAAGTCTTTGGGATACCTCTATTCAGCCTTGCAGTCACAGGGGTGTCACTGACAGCTCCTCCTGGTATTCTCACTGAGGGATGAATGTATCTAGAGGCACAGCACCTGGCTGGGGCACAGCTGAATCTTGGGATCCAGCAGACCTTCGATTGTCTGATCCCTGGGAAGCTCCTGCCTCCACCTGACGTGCATCAGAAAGAGTGTTGGCCAGATAATGACCCAGAAGCCTGTTTGCTCAGGTCGCCCACTAAGGTGTGTGCCTCTATGCTGGTGGATGGTGCAGGAGATAACAGTGACGCTGCTTAGCTGATCTCCTCCAAGGTCGCGTTGAGAGTGAGCGGTGGGACATTGCCGTTCAGGGGCCAAGCTGATTGGGTGATGTTCCCGCAAGGAAAGGAATATGGTATTACTACATGAGCAGGTCAGTGGTCTAGGATACATAGGACTCACTTGAGATTGGTCATCTGGATGAACGTGAAGTGGCTCCTCACTTTTCTTTCACAGGCCCACCTCGCTCACAGCACAGACCCATTCATGCTCCTTCCCTCTGAGCTCCAAGGCTCTCTCCTCAAAGGGAGGAAGATCTATTGCTCTGGCAACCCAATATTCTTCTCCCACTCACGGTGGTTGTGGGCAAGCTTATCCTACAGAAACGCAAATTGAGATGATGTGAGCTGGTTGCCTGGTGGGTCAGATGTCGATGATATCTGGCATGTGTGGGCACACGAGTAACATGGGTTCTGAAGAGCAGTGCCAGGGGCTGTGAGGAAGCTTGGGCGAGGTTGGGTGCTGGGGGCCTGCTAGGTGACAGCATATAGATTCGAAGTGACATTCTGAGGGGTGATGGCAAGGTGGAGTGCAGAGAGGACACCAGGAGCACTTGCCCTGACAGAACGGAGTAGATCATTCATCTTCTTGCGGCATTGCACCCCGGTCCTCTTGTGCAGGCTGCTGGCACTCAGCAGTGCTGCGACTGTCTCCTTGCTGGAAGATCTGTCAGCCCGAGGGTATATTTTGCCATCTCTCCTCCATGGCATCCAGCACATGGGTGGAGTCCCCCTCTGTGAATTGATGAGCTGCCTTCCTCATTGCCAACCTTCTGGCTTGAATGACAGCAAGTGCTGTGAAGCCATTTAAATGCAGCTCCTCCTTGATTAAAGTGCACTGATTGACCCCGGGGCAGGCAAATCAGATGCTGCACGTGTCAGGCGTGGTGTTTTTTTGCATGGAGAAAGAATATTTTTCTCCGTGCCTAAAAGTTGGCCGTCCGAATCCTACCACCAGTGCCAACGGGAATTGCGCCAGTTTTCACACTCAGATTGACACTTTGCCATTTTGGGGGAAAATTCCACCCAATGCCTTTATTCGTACTTTTACTTGAAGTCTCCAGCCTATTTAAAAGATTAGACTTCCAGGTGATATTCTTCTCACTAAATTCACTCTGCCTGCAAGTGACTGGATGCTACATTTGAATGAAGTAGTTCGAACAATTTCACAGCGTCTGCCTGCATGATTCTTTCCACTTCAATTATTTTCTTTATTCAGATTATTAGTATTCATGCTTTAGTTGTTTTTTTAACAATTAAAGTTTAATAATCAAAAAATTGACAAGTCTTTGCTTGTTATATCTTAGAAAGCTAAATCATGTCGTCTGCCAATACAGTAAAAGGTTTTTAGATTATTTTATGTATGAAATCTAATGACATAAACCGTGAACTTTACAGTTTATCCTGAGATAAATAATGTTCATCAGAAGAAAATTCTAGAAATTTGTCAGTTGGCAGCAAGGATCGCCATTCAAAGCATGCAATAAAAAACATAAGAACATAAGAACTAGGAGCAGGAGCAGGCCACCTGGCCCCACGAGCCTACACCGCCATTCAATGAGATCATGGATCTTTTGTGGACGCAGCTCCACTTTCCGGCCTGAACACCGTAACCCTTAGTCCCTTTATTCTTCAAAAAAACTATCTATCTTTATCTTTAAAACATTTAATGAAGGAGCCTCTACTGCTTCACTGGGCAAGGAATTCCATGGATTCACAACCCTTTGGGTGAAGAAGTTCCTCCTAAACTCAGTCCTAAATCTACTTCCCCTTATTTTGAGGCTGTGCCCCCTAGTTCTGCTTTCACCCGCCAGTGGAAACAACCTGCCCGCAACTATCCTATCTATTCCCTTCATAATTTTATATATTTCTATAAGATCCCCCCTTATCCTTCTGAATTCCAACGAGTACAGTCCCAGTCTATTCAACCTCTCCTCGTAATCCAACCCCTTCAGCTCTGGGATTAACCTAGTGAATCTCCTCTGCACACCCTCCAGTGCCAGTATGTCCTTTCTCAGGTAAGGAGACCAAAACTGAACACAATACTCCAGGTGTGGCCTCACTAACACCTTATACAATTGCAACATAACCTCCCTAGTCTCAAACTCCATCCCTGCAGCAAGAAGGACAACATTCCATTTGCCTTCTTAATCACCTGTTGCACCTGTAAACCAACTTTTTGCGACACATGCACTAGCACACTCAGGTCTCTCTGCACAGCAGCATGTTTTAATATTTTATCATTTAAATAATAATCCCTTTTGCTGTTATTCCTAAAATGGATAACCTCACATTTGTCAACATTGTATTCCATCTGCCAGACCCTAGCCCATTCACTTAACCTATCCAAATCCCTCTGCAGACTTCCAGTATCCTCTGCACTTTTCGCTTTACCACTCATCTTAGTGTAATCTGCAAACTTTGACACATTTCCCTTGGTCCCCAACTCCAAATCATCTATGTAAATTGTGAACAATTGTGGGCCCAACACTGATCCCTGAGGGACACCACTAACTACTGATTGCCAACCAGAGAAACGCCCATTAATCCCACTCTTTGCTTTCTATTAATTAACCAATCCTCTATCTATGCTACTACTTTACCCTTAATGCCATACATCTTTATCATATGCAGCAACCTTTTGTGTGGCACCTTGTCAAAGGCTTTCTGGAAATCCAGATATACCACATCCATTGGCTCCCTGTTATCTACCGTACTGGTAATGTCCTCAAAAAATTCCACTAAATTAGTTAGGCACGACCTGCCCTTTATGAACCCATGCTGCGTCTGCCCAATGGGACAATTTCCATCCAGATGCCTCGCTATTTGTTCCTTGATGATAGATTCCAGCATCTTCCCTACTATCGAAGTTAAGCTCACTGGCCTATAATTACCCGCTTTCTGACTACCTCCTTTTTTAAACAGTGGTGTCACGTTTGCTAATTTCCAATCCGCCGGGACCACCCCAGAGTCTAGTGAAGTTTGGTAAATTATCACTAGTGCATTTGCAATTTCCCTAGCCATCTCTTTTAGCACTCTGGGATGCATTCCATCAGGGCCAGGAGACTTGTCTACCTTTAGTCCTATTAGCTTGCCCATCACTACCTCCTTAGTGATAACAATCCTCTCAAGGTCCTCACCTGCCATAGCCTCATTTCTATCAGTCACTGGCATGTTATTTGTGTCTTCCACTGTGAAGACTGACCCAAAAATCCTGTTCAGTCCCTCAGCCATTTCCTCATCTCCCATTATTAAAACTCCCTTCTCATCCTCTAAAGGACCAATATTTACCTTAGCCACTCTTTTTTGTTTGATACATTTGTAGAAACTTTTACTATCTGTTTTTATATTCTGAGCAAGTTTACTCTCATAATCTATTTTACTCTTCTTTATAGCTTTTTTAGTAGCTTTCTGTTGCCCCCTAAAGACTTCCCAGTCCTGGACTTCTGGTTGCGGCTATGCGGAGCTAAGCCGCACGTTCGGCAGCTCCCGCTTTAATAGGACTTGTGAGCTCTTTTAAGGGCCCCAAACGACGCGGATTCGACGATTCCTGGTGGATAAAGGGGTCTAGAGCAAAACCCCCCGGGATTTATGGTGCGGACTCGAAGTGGGGCGAGGAGAAAAACGGCTGCAGCTCCCCTGGAAAAGCGGGGAAAGGTGGACAAAATGGCGGCTGGTGGAGCCCCTGTGGAGTGGAGCTAGTGGGCTGAGGAGTAGCAGGCGGCCCTTTTGCGCTATTTCACGGAGCTGAAAGGGGAGTTGTTGGAATCCCTGAGGGTGACGACGAGTAAGCTGCTGGAGACCTAGACAACCCAGGGTGCAGCGATACCCGAGTTGCAGCAGCAGGCCTCTGAGCGCGAGGCGGAGGTTTCGGCCCTCGTGGGAAAGGTGGAGATACACGAGGCGCTTCATAAAAAGTGGCAAGATCGGTTCGAGAAGATGGAGCTTCGGTCACGGAGGAAGAACCTGCGGATCCTGGGCCTTGAGGCGGGGCTGGAGGGGTCGGACCTGCCGGCCTATGTGGCCGTGATGTTGAACTCGTTGGTGGGGGCAGGATCCTTCCATCTGCCCCTGGAGCTGGAGGGGGCCCACAGAGTACTGGCCAGGTAGCCTAAGGCGAATGAACCCCTGCGGGCGGTGCTGGTGCAGTTCCATCAGTTCAGTGACCGGGAGTGTGTTCTCCGATGGGCCAAGAAGGTGAGGAGTAGTAAGTGGGAGAATTTGGTAGTGCGTGTCTTCCAGGACTGGAGTGCAGAGGTGGCCAAGCGGAGAGCCGGGTTTAACCGGACGAAGGCGGTGCTCCATGGAAAGCAGGTGAAGTTCGGCATGTTGCCGCCTGCGCGCCTGTGGGTCACCTACAAGGACCGGCATCACTACTTTGAGTCCCCGGAGGAAGCGTGGGCCTTTGTGCAGGCTGAAAAATTGGACTCGAACTAGAGATTGGGGGCTGTGGGAGTTTTTCTATTTCTGTACCATTGTTTATGCTGTAGCGGATTATTCTGTTTGTTTCTGTTTTTTCTCTCACTTTCGGACGATGTGGGTTATGGTTTTATGTTTTAAGGGGGGTACTGGGGTTTGTGGGTGATCTGTGTCTTTGTTTGTCGGGAGTTGGTGGTTGGGTTGGGACCACTGTTTGGGAGCTGCGTTGGTGGGGTGGGGCAGTGTGAAAGCTTGGGCTTTTCTCTGGTTTCCTGCGCTGCGGGACGAGGGGGTGGAGCTGGTGGCGAGGGGCGTGTTTATTAGACCGGGTTTCCCGCGCTGAAGCGGTGCCAAGGAGCTGATGCAGGGGAGGAGGGGGGACCTCATATCGGGAGGGGTCGGAGTTAGAGCGGGAGCTGCCGGGGTCAGCAGATGTCAGCTGGCTCACGGGAGTACAGTGGAGGGAGAGTCGCGGCTAGGAGGGGTCCTAGCCTGGTTGGGGGGGATACCGGGTTGCTTCTGGATTGGCCAGGGAGGAGTTGGTGCGGGTCGGGGGGGGGGGGGGGGGGGGGGGGGGGGTGGGGGGGGGGGGGTCAGGGTGAGGTTCTATCGCCGTGGGAAACGGGCCGAATGGGTGCTGGCCAGGGGCGAGCAGTCGATGGGCTATGGCTAGTCGAGGGGGGCGGGGTGCCCCCTGATCCGGCTGATTACGTGGAACGTGAGGGGGTTGAATGGGCCGGTTAAGCGGGCCCGGGTGTTTTCGCATCTGAAGGGGCTGAAAGCGGACGTGGCCATGCTCCAGGAGACCCACCTGAAGGTGGCGGACCAGGTCCGGCTGAGGAAGGGGTGGGTGGGGCAGTTTTTCCACTCAGGGCTCGACTCGAAGAACCGGGAGGTGGCGATCCTGGTGGGGAAGAGGGTGGCGTTTGAGGCGTCTGAGGTTGTGGCTAATAGTGGCGGCAGATATGTGATGGTGAGCGGTAAGCTGCAGGGGGAGAGGGTGGTGCTGGTTAATGTGTACGCCCCAAATTGGGATGGTGCTGGTTTCATGAGGCGTATGTTGGGCCGCATTCCTGGCCTGGAGGTGGGGGGCCTGATCATGGGGGGGGGGGGGGGACTTCAATACGGTGCTGGATCCCCTACTGGATCGTTCTAGTTCAAGGACAGGCAGGAGGCCGGCGGCGACCAAGGCGTTGAGGGGGTTTATGGACCAGATGGGAGGAGTGGATCCCTGGAGGTTCGGGAGGCCGATGGCTCGGGATTACTCTTTTTTCTCCCATGTGCACAGGGTTTATTCCTGCATCGATTTCTTTGTTTTGAGTAGGGGACTGGTCCTGAAGGTGGAGGAGGCCGAGTATTCGGCTATTGCGATTTCAGACCATGCTCCGCATTGGGTGGATCTGGAGATGGGGGAGGTGCGGGACCAGCGCCCGCTTTGGTGTCTGGACGTGGGGTTGGTGGCTGATGAGGAGGTGTGTAGGAGGGTTCGGGGATGTATTGAGAGGTCCCTCGAGGTCAATGATACTGGGGAGGTCCATGTGGGGATGGTGTGGGAGGCTCTGAAGGCAGTGATTACGGGGGAGCTGATCTCCATCCGAGCCCATAGGGAAAGGGGGGAGAGGAGGGAGAGACTGGTGGAGGAGCTGTTGAGTGTGGATAGGAGGTATGCGGAGGCCCCGGAGGAGGGATTGCTGGGGGAGCGGCGTAGCTTGCAGGCCAAGTTTGATTTATTGACCACCAGAAAGGCGGAGACACAGTGGAGGAAGGCGCAGGGAGCGGTCTATGAGTATGGAGAGAAGGCGAGCAGGATGCTGGCGCATCAGCTTCATAAGCGGGACGTGGCTAAGGAGATTGGTGGAGTGAAGGATAGAGTTGGGAATGTGGTGCGGCGGGGGCAGAGGTCAATGAGGTCTTTAGGGACTTTTTTAGGGAACTGTACCGGTCGGAGCCGCCGGCAGTGGGAGGGGGAATGGAGAATTTTTTGGACAGGCTCCGATTTCCAAGGGTGCAGGAGGAGCAGGTGGAGGGACTGGGGGCGCCGATCGAGTTGGAGGAGCTGGTCAGTGTGATTGGCCACATGCAGTCGGGGAAGGCGCCGGGACCGGATGGGTTCCCGGTTGAATTTTATAAGAAATATGCGGACCTGCTGGGCCCCCTGTTGGTTAGGACCTTCAACGAGGCATGGGAGGGGGGTGTTCTGCCCCCGACGATGTCTCGGGCGCTAATCTCCCTGATCCTGAAGCGTGATAAGGACCCCTTGCAGTGCGGATCATACAGGCCGATTTCACTGCTGAATGTAGACGCCAAGTTGCTGGCGAAGATCTTGGCCACTAAAATAGAGGACTGGGTGTGGGGGTGGTACATGAAGATCAGACGGGTTTTGTGAAAGGGAGGCAGCTGAACACTAACGTGCGAAGGCTGCTAAATGTGATAATGATGCCGGCAGCAGAAGGAGAGGCGGAGATTGTGGTGGCATTGGATGCGGAGAAGGCCTTTGACAGGGTTGAGTGGGGGTACTTGTGGGAGGTGTTGGAGAGGTTCGGGTTTGGGGTGGGGTTTATTAAATGGGTGAGGTTGCTGTACGAGACCCCGATGGCGAGTGTAGCGACAAATGGGAGGAGGTCCGAGTACTTCAGGCTCCACCGTGGGACGAGGCAGGGGTGCCCCCTGTCCCCCTTGCTTTTTACGCTGGCAATTGAACCTCTTGCCATGGCTCTCAGAGATTCGAGGAGGTGGAGGGGTTTGATGAGAGGTGGGGAGGAGCACCGAGTGTCGCTATATGCAGACGACTTGCTGTTGTATGTAGCAGACCCGGTGGGGGGAATGCCGGAGGTGATGGAGATTCTTGCTGAGTTCGGGAGTTTCTCGGGATATAAATTGAACCTGGGCAAGAGTGAGCTGTTTGTCGTACACCCGGGAGATCAGGAGGAGGGGATGGGTAGGCTCCCGCTAAAGAGGTCAGTGAGGAGTTTTAGGTACCTTGGCGTTCAGGTGGCTAGGAGCTGGGGGACGCTGCACAAGCTCAATTTTACTAGGTTGGTGGAGCAGATGGAGGAGGAGTTTAAGAGGTGGGATATGCTGCCGCTGTCGTTGGCGGGTAGAGTACAGTCCATTAAAATGACAGTGCTCCCGAGGTTTTTGTTTTTGTTTCAGTGCCTCCCCATTTTCGTTCCAAGGGCCTTTTTTAGGAGGGTGAACAGCAGCATCACGGGATTTGTTTGGGCGCACGGGACTCCGAGGGTAAGGAGGGTCTTTTTGGAGCGGGGCAGGGATAGAAGGGGGCTGGCGCTGCCCAACCTCTCTGGGGTACTATTGGGCGGCTAATGTCTCGATGGTACGTAAGTGGGTAATGGAGGGGGAGGGGGCAGCATGGAAACAGATGGATATGGCGTCCTGTGGAGGCACGAGCCTGAAGGCACTGGTAACAGCGCCGCTGCCGCTCCCTCCAACGAGGTACACTACGAGCCCGGTGGTGGCGGCTACCCTCAAAATTTGGGGGCAGTGAGGCGACACAGGGGAAGTGGGGGGCTCGGTGGAGGCCCCGCTGTGGGGGAACCACCAGTTTGTCCCAGGGAACATGGATGGCGGGTTCCTGGGGTGGCACAGGGCGGGCATTAGGAAGTTGGGAGACCTGTTCATTGACGGAATGTTCGCGAGCCTTGGTGAACTGGAGGAGAAGTTTGAGCTCCCCCCCGGAGAGTATGTTCAGGTACCTTCAGGTCAAGGCATTTGCTAGGCGACAGGTGGAGGGGTTCCCTTTGCTTCCCCCAGCGGGGGGTAAGAGATAGGGTGCTTTCGGGGGTGTGGGTCGGGGATGGGAAGGTGTCTGACATCTATCAGGTAATGCAGGAGATGGGGAGGCATCGGTAGAGGAGCTGAAGGCTAAGTGGGAGGTGGAGCTGGGGGGAGCAGATTGAGGAGGGGACATGGGCGGACGCCCTGGAGAGGGTGAACACCTCCTCTTCATGTGCGAGGCTTAGTCTCATCCAGTTCAAGGTGCTGCACCGGGCCCACATGTCCGGATCTAGGATGAGTAGGTTCTTTGGGGGCGAAGACAGGTGCGTCAGGTGTTCGGGGGTCCAGCGAACCATGCCCATATGTCCTGGGCATGCCCGGCACTGGAGGAGTTCTGGAAGGGGGTGGCGAAGACGGTGTCGAGGGTGGTGGGATCCAGGGTCAAGCCAGGCTGGGGACTCGCGATATTTGGGGTTAGGGTGGAGCCGGGAGTGCAGGAGGCGAAAAAGGCCGATGTTTTGGCCTTTGCGTCCCTAGTAGCCCGGCGGAGGATCTTGCTGCAGTGGAAAGATGCGAGACCTCCGAGCGTGGAGACCTGGATTAATGACATGGCGGGATTCATTCAGCTGGAGAGTGTCAAATTCGCCCTGAGGGCGTCGGTACAAGGGTTCTTTAGGAGGTGGCAGCCTTTCCTCGACTTTCTGGCTCAACGATAAGGTATTAGGTCAGCAGCAGCAGCAACCCGGGGGGGAGGGGGGAAAGGAGGGGAGGGGGGAGAGGGGTGAAAGGAGAGGGGGGAGAGGGGTGAAAGGAGAGGGGGGAGAGGGGGGAAAGGAGAGGGGAAGGGGAGGAAAGGAGGGGGGGAAGGGGGGGAAAGGGAGGGGGGAAAGGAGGGGGGGAGGAAAGGGGGGGGGTTTAGGCGGATAGTGTTTAAGTTAATTTGCTTATTGTTCATTTATTTTGTTGTTTATTGGGGTTGGGGGGGTGGGGGAGTTTGTTATATGCGTTGTTATGGGTGCCTGGGGGTGTTTATTACTATTATTGTTATTGGTATTATTGTTTTGTTGATATATATTTTTCAAAAAATTCCAATAAAAATTATTTAAAAAAAAAAAGATTTCCCAGTCCTCTAGTCTCCCACTAATCTTTGCCATTTTGTATGCTTTTTCCTTCAATTTGATACTCTCCCTTATTTCCTTAGATATCCACGGTCGATTTTCCCTCTTTCTACCGGCCTTCCTTTTTGTTGGTATAAACCTTTGCTGAGCACTGTGAAAAAATCGCTTGGAAGGTTCAGAACAAGCTTCAGAATGAATTTGAAAATTCTGTTTGAAGTTTGAGATTTAAATTATTAAATGGTTAAATCCTACTTCATAATTCAAACTTTTTTTCAGAGCCAGAAATAAATGAGTATATTTTATGTATGAAATCTAATGACATAAATCATTAACTTTACAGTTTATCCTGAGATAAATAATGTTCATTAGAAGAAAATTCTAGAAATTTGTCAGTTGTCAGCAATGATAGCCATTCAAAGCATGCAATAAACAAGCTTAAGAATGAATTTGAAAACTCTGTTCAAAGTTTCAGATTTAAACTATTAAATGGTTAAATCCTACTTCATAATTCAAACTTTTTTCGGAGCCAGAAATAAATCTGTAATTTTGCAATAATAATTTTCTTCCCCGGAGGACTATACATGTTAGGTAGTTGACTACATGCTAGATCAATAAATATTTGGACACAAAGGAAATCAAGAGAAATGGGGATAGTCTGGCTGTGGTCAAAAACAGGGGACATCATCTCAGGCTAAGGGGTAGGCGATTTAAGACTGAGATGAAGAGGAATTTCTTCACTCAAGAGGATGGTGTATTTTTGGTATTCTCTACCCCAGAGGACTGTGGAACCTCAATCATTGAACTGTTCAAAACAGAAATCAATACATTTCTTGAGACAAATGACATCAAGGAATATGTGGATAGTGCAGGAAAATATTGTTGAAGTAGATGATCAGCCCTTATCTAATTGAATGGCGATCAGGCCCAATGGACTGAGTCACCTACTCTTTGGATTGGATTTGTTTATTGTCACGTGCACCGAGGTACAGTGAAAAGTATTTTTCTGCGAGCAGCTCAACAGATCATTAAGTACATGAAAAGAAAAGGAAATAAAAGAAAAAACATAATAGGGCAACACAAGGTGCACAATATGACTATATAACATCGGCATCAGGTGTTAGTGTTAATGAGGTCAGTCCATAAAAGGGTCATTTAGGAGTCTGGTAGCAGCGGGGAAGAAGCTGTTTTTGAGTCTATTCATGCGTGTTCTCATACTCTTGTATCTCCTGCCCGATAGAAGAAGTTGGAAGAGTGAGTAAGCCAGGTGGGAGGGGTCTTTGATTATGCTGCCCGCTTTCCCCAGGCAGCAGGAGGTGTAGATGGAGTCAATGGATGAGATGCAGGTTTGTGTGATGGACTGGGCTGTGTTCATGACTCTCTGAAGTTTCTTGCAGACTTGGGCCGAGCAGTTGCCATACCAGGCTGTGATGCAGCCCGATAGGATGCTTTCTATGGTGCATTTGTAAACGTTAGTAAGAGTTAATGTGGATGTGCCAAATTTCCTTAGTTTCCTGAGGAAGTATGGGCGCTGTTGTGCTTTCTTGGTGGTAGAGTCCATGTGGTTGGACTAGGACAGATTTTTTGAGATGTGTACCCGTAGGAATTTGAAACTGCTAACCATCTCCACCTCGGCCCCGTTGATGCTGACAGGGGTGTGTACAGTACTTTGCTTCCTGAAGTCAATGACCAGCTCTTTAGTTTAGCTGACATGGAGGGATAGATTGTTGTCGCTGCACTACTCCACTTGGTTCTCTATCTCCTTCCTATATTCTGACTCGTCGTAATTGGAGATCTGTCCCACTATGATCGTATCATCAGCAAACTTGTAGATGGTGTTGGAACTAAATTTTGCCACGCAAGGAGTATAGTAGGGGGCTAAGTATGCAGCCTTGCGGGGCCCCAGTATTAAGGACTATTGTGGAGGAGGTGTTGTTATTTATTCTTATTAATTGTAGACATAGAACATACAGTGCAGAAGGAGGCCATTCGGCCCATCGAGTCTGCACCGACTCACTTAAACCCTCACTTCCACCCTATCCCTGTAACCATATAACCCCTCCTAACCTTTTTGGTCACTAAGGGCAATTTACCATGGCCAATTCCAAGTAACCTGCACGTCTTTGGACTGTGGGAGGGAACCGGAGCACCTAGAGGAAACCCATGCAGACACGGGGAGAACGTGCAAACTCCGCACAGACAGTGACCCAGTGCTGGAATTGAACCTGGGACCCTGGCGCTGTGAAGCCGCAGTGCTATCCACTTGTGCTGCCCAATTTTGGTCTGTGGGTCAGAAAGTCGAGGATCCAGTTGCAGAGTGAGGAGCGAAGTCTTAGGTTTTGGAGCTTTGATGTGAGCTTGGCTGGGATTATGGTGTTGAAGGTGGATCTGTAGTCAATAAATAGTAGTCTGATGTAGGAGTCATTAGAACATAGAACATAGAACATAGAACAGTACAGCACAGAACAGGCCCTTCGGCCCTCAATGTTGTGCCGAGCCATGATCACCCTACTCAAACCCACGTATCCACCCCATACCCGTAACCCAACAACCCCCCCCTTAACCTTACTTTTTTTATTAGGACACTACGGGCAATTTAGCATGGCCAATCCACCTAACCCGCACATCTTTGGACTGTGGGAGGAAACCGGAGCACCCGGAGGAAACCCACGCACACAGGGGGAGGACGTGCAGACTCCACACAGACAGTGACCCAGCCGGGAATCGAACCTGGGACCCTGGAGCTGTGAAGCATTTATGCTAACCACCATGCTACCCTGCTGCCCCTGCTTGTTGTCAAGATGCTCCAGGGATGAGTGTAAGGCCAGGGAGATGGCGTCTGCTATGGACTGGTTGCAGCGGTATGCGAATTGAAGTGGATCAAGGCGTTCTCGAACTATGGAGATGATGCGCTTCATGATCAACCTCTCGAAGCACTTCATTACGACTGACGGACGGTAGTCATTGAGGCACGTTGCCTGGTCCTTCTTTGGCACCAGTATGGTGGTGGTCTTCTTGAAGCAGGTGGGGACCTCGCAGAGAAGTAGGGACAGGTTAAAGGTGTCCACAAACACATCTGCCAGCTGGTCCGCACAGGCTCTGAGTGCACGACCAGGGATCCCGTCTGGACCTGTCACCTTCTGAGGGTTCACTTTCAGGAAAGCTGATCTGACTTCGGAAGCTGTGATGGTGGGTATGGGTGTGTTATGGGCTGCTGGGGCACTCGACAGCGGATAATTGGTATCGAGCTTGGAATGCATTGAGTTCATTGGGGAAGGGTGCGCTGCTGTTGGTGATACTGCTCGGCTTCACTTTATAGCTCGTTATGTTGTTTAGGCCTTGCCACAACCGCCGAGAGTCTGCAACGCTAGTCTGTGAATCTAGCTTGATCTGATATTCTCTATTGGCACCTCGGATGGCTTTGCGGAGGTTGTAACCTGGATCCTATGTTCCAATACTCCTGCTCCTGTTGTATATGTACTTCAGGACTCTGGAGTTGAACTCGTACATGGGTTCTCTGCTCTTCAGCTATAATTTCAACAGAAACCTCTGAGAATGGCACTGGTTGCAATTTACCCGATTTCTCTGGGGATTCTGTATCCCTGCTCCTCCAGGCTCCACAGTGAGTTAAGTAGAAGATTGGAAATTTACACTGACGGTGGTGGCTGCTTTTAAGATTGCTGGGGTTAGTTCATGAATATTTGCGCCCTTATCGTATTTGGCAGTGGTGTCCAAAACCAGGTGTTACATCTCCGACCAGCATATTCATGAAGTCTTGCATCAGTTCTGGATAGGTATCTTGAGCACCTAAAAGTCACCAGCTACAACTTTGTCAGAGAAAAACACTTCTTTGTGAGAAGCTGAGGGGTGAAGATTGTGTGTGGGAGTTTGCCTCAACTGATTACCAGTGTGCATTTCACAGGTGCGAGTTATGGACCAAATTCTCTCTCTCTATACCTGACATTGGCATATCTGCTGCATCTTCACCCTTTCCTGCTGAGAATGACGAAAGCTTGCAATAAAATTTTACGGCCTCCATATCAGCATTCAAAAGACCATTGCAGGGTTCCCTGCCTGGACTTTACTGACTTACGCTGCTGCTGATTTGTTGATGGAGAGAAAAGGTTAATGAAAACATAGCAGTCACATCAGCAATAAAAGACTTTGTCGGCATTTCCTGCCAAACCCATCGGGTTAGGACCTTGCAAGCATTCTTTTCAGCTGATAATCAAGGTGCCCGTACCTTTCTTATCTCCTCGAACAGAGATTATTAAAGAGAGGTTACTTGGAAATCATCTTCTTTACTGGTAATATCTGCTGATTACATCTTTTGTGGGGGTTAAGTTCATAAACCGAAAAAAACATTCCTGCCTAGAATCATTACAAACTATTCAGACAAGTATCTACTCCACTGAAGGAATCGATATTCAGCTCATTAAGTGTGGATTTTCTGCAGCTGACAGATGCCACAATTTTTAGTGTGGATGTTTATCATTTCTCTAAGTCTCCCCTGGGATGCAACTATCATTTTTGTTGCTTTCTTCAGCAGTTATACTGAATTTTATATAACAGCAGTAGCATAATAAGTTGGCACAAAATATGTTGTACAGCACAAAACATACACACATTCAAATATTTGGAAACTGTTAATGTTAGCATCAAACACTTTAATTTCACTTCATTGCTGTTCCCTACAATCTCCTTTTTTTACATTTGCTCTGCTACAGGGGCTATGCAGTATACCCTAAGCTGGGAAATTGCTTTGCTACTGAGGACTCAATCATTCTAGGATTGCCTCTCAATATTATTCCATAGGTGATTGGCAGGAGTTGTCTTTTTCTTCTCACAATTTACAATGAAATTTCACCTTACACTTGCTATCAAGCATAATATGACATTCTGAATATTGAGAAAATGTATGGTTATCCAGATATTCCAGTACAAGGTTTTCACAGTGGTCGGAATTCGGGAATTGGCACCAAACAAATTTACTAAGTGTGGTGATATGAGTGGGAGCATTGCCATTGGTGCAGAGCATTGGTTTCCCATTGGCTCTGGCTGGTCATGTGCCTCTCGTCTGATTGGCTGGGACTAGTCATGTGACTGCTCACCAATTGGTCGAGAGGCAAGGAGGCGGGGTATAAGTACCCAGATTTCCCGGCGGTCGGCCTTTCTCTGTAGTCGACCACCGGGCTAACAACTAGCTGATTAAAGCCACAGTTTGGATCTTCATCGTGTCTCGTGTCCAATTGATGGTACATCAATTTAATCAGCTAGAATTTTAGAATGGAGCTACGCATCAAGCCTCACTGCCTCCGTACCAGCCCGCATGCCTCAAATGCGCCTGCAATCTTTAAACATTGGCAGGCGTGTTTCAACAGTTACATGATAACTGCAGCCAGCAAGCCCACCAAGGAGCAGAAACTCCACATCCTCCACTCGTGCGTGGGAACGGCGGTATATTCAATGATTGAGGACGAAAGTGATTATGATGCCGCCATGGTTATCCTGAAAGGACAATTTCTCCGGCCGGTCAACGAAGTATACGCAAGGCATCTCCTGACGACTAGACAGCAGTTCCCTAGTGAGTCACTCGACGAATTCTACCAGGCCCTCACAGCTCTCGGGAGAATGTGCGCCTGTCCCCACGTTTCGGCAACTGAGCACATGGAACTTTTAACTAGAGACGCTTATGTTGCCGGCATGCAATCCTCCTCTATCCGCCAACGATTGCTGGAGGAGAACGCCCTCAGCCTAGCTGAGGCACGGACCCTAGCAACCTCCCTGGAGGTCGCCGACCTGAACGCCCACGCATACGCCCCCGGCCGCGCAGCAACCCCCTGGACCTCGTGGCACGCGCCACTCCAGTCCTCCGCTGACCCCGACCCCCGCCCCCCCAGGCCTGCGCTGCGGGACGCTCCGACAAACTATCGGGGACCCGCTGCTATTTTTGTGGCCTATCTAAACACCCGCGCTGCCCGGCCCGCTCCGCTCTGTGTAAGAGCTGCGGGAAGAATGGCCACTACGCGGTGGTCTGCCAGACCAAGCTGGTCGCTGCTGTTCCACGCAGCGACTGCGGATCGGCCCCGCGCCGCGCACCGACCTCTCTGGCCCGCCTTCCGGCCCCCGCAACAGGCTCACGGTCCTCCCGACCCCCACTCCCGGCTACCCCGACCGGCCCGCAAACGCCACTGACACTGGCCCCAGCTGCCACGAGGTCCCCACGGGCGCCGCCATCTTGGGTCCCGGAAGCCACGTGTGGGTCATGGGCGCCGCCATCTTGGGGCCCCGGCTCCACGTGCGGGTCCTGGGCGCCGCCATCTTGGGGCCCTGGCTCCACGTGCGGGTCCTGGGCGCCGCCACCTTGTGACCCCGATTCCACGTGCGGGTCCTGGACGCCGCCATCTTGGGCCATCACAGAAGGCCCTGCCGGCGATTATTCTGCCACCGAGGATGACCTGGAACTCTCGCCATGACTTGCTTCCATCACACTCGGCCAGTCGCAACCACGCTCGCTCGCCAAGACTACGACAACGATCCAGCTCAACGGACACGAGACAAAATGCCTACAGGACTCCAGGATCACGGAAAGTTTCATCCACCCCGACACGGTAAGACACTGTGTGCTCCCCATCCACCCAGTTAAGCATAAAATCGAATTGGCCTCGGGTTCGCAAACCATCCAAATCACCAGATGCTGCATAGCGGACCTCACGGTCCAGGGGAGGGTTTTCAAAAACTTCAAACTCCTCATTCTCCCCCGTCTATGCACTCCGGCCCTCTTGGGCCTGGATTTCCAGTGCAACCTGCAGAGCTTAACCTTCCAATTCGGCGGTCCTATTCCCCCCCTTACTGTCTGCAGCCTCTCGTCCCTCAAAGTGGACCCCCCTTCCTTGTTTGCTAATCTCACCCCAGATTGTAAACCTGTCGCCACTCGGAGCAGACGATACAGTGCCCCGGACCGGACCTTCATCGGGTAGAGGTCCAGAGGCTCCTTAAGGAAGGAGTTATCGAGGCCAGCAACAGTCCCTGGCGAGCCCAAGTGCTGGTAGTTCGGACTGGGGAGAAAAACCGGATGGTCATTGATTACAGTCAGACCATCAACAGGTTTACGCAGCTGGACGCGTAGCCTCTCCCCCGTATTTCCGACCTGGTTAACAGGATCGCGAAATACAAAGTCTTTTCCACGCTGGACCTGAAGTCCGCCTACCACCAGCTCCCCATCCGCGCGAGTGATCGCAAGTACACCGCGTTTGAGACCGGTGGGCGCCTCTACCACTTCCTCAGGGTTCCATTCGGTGTCACAAATGGGGTTTCGGTCTTCCAAAGGGAGATAGACCGAATGGTCGGTAAGCATGGGTTACGGGCCACCTTCCCGTACCTCAATAACGTCACCATCTGCGGCCACGACCAGCAGAACCATGACATCAACCTCCAAAAATTCCTCCGAACCGCGAAACTCCTTAATTTAACCTACAATAAGGATAAGTGCGTGTTTAGCACCGACCGTCTAGCCATCCTCGGCTACGTAGTGCGTAACGGAGTGATAGGCCCCGACCCCGAACGCATGCGCCCCCTGATGGAACTCCCTCTCCCCAACTCCCTCAAATCCCTCAAACGCTGCCTGGGCTTCTTCTCCTGTTACGCCCAGTGGGTCCCCAATTACGCCGACAAAGCCCGCCCCCTCATCCAGTCCACCTCCTTTCCCCTGTCGATGGAGGCCCGCCAGGCCTTTAGCCGCATCAAAGCGGATATCGCAAAGGCCACGATGCATGTTATCGAAGGGTCCCTCCCATTCCAGGTCGAGAGCGACGCGTCTGACGTAGCTCTGGCGGCCACCCTGAACCAAGCTGGCAGACCCGTGGCCTTCTTCTCACAAACCCTCCATGTTTCCGAAATCCGCCACTCCTCGGTGGAAAAGGAGGCACAGGCCATAGTCGAAGCTGTGCGATATTGGAGGCACTATCTGGCCGGCAGGAGGTTTACCCTCCTCACAGACCAACGGTCAGTGGCTTTCATGTTCGACAATGCACAGAGGGGCAAGATCAAGAACGACAAGATCTTGCAGTGGCGGATCGAGTTGTCCATGTACAACTACGATATCTTGTATCGTCCTGGGAAGCTCAACGAGCCTTCCGATGCCCTATCCCGCGGTACCTGCGCCAGCGCGCAGATTGACCGCCTCCGCTCCCTCCACACGGACCTCTGCCATCCAGGGGTCACCTTTTTTACCATTTTATTAAGACCCGCAACCTGCCCTACACCATTGAGGAAGTCTGGACCATCACCAGGGACTGCCACGTCTGCGCCGAGTGCAAACCGCACTTCTACCGCCCCGAACGAGCGCATATGATCAAGGCATCCCGCCCCTTTGAATATCTCAGTATAGACTTCAAGGGTCCCCTCCCCTCCAACAACCGTAACACATATTTCTTGAGTGTTATCGACCAGTACTCCCGCTTCCCTTTTGCCATTCCCTGTCCCAACATGACCACAACAACCGTCATAAAGGCCCTCCTAACCATCTTCTCCCTGTTCGGTTACCCCGCGTACATCCACAGCGACCGGGGGTCCTCCTTTATGAGTGACGAACTGCGTCAATTCCTGCTCAGCAGGGGCATAGCCTCTAGCAGGACGACCAGTTATAACCCCCGGGGTAACGGTCAGGTCGAGCGGGAGAATGGCATCCTGCTGGCCCTACGGTCCAGAGATCGCCCTATTCCCCGTTGGCAAGAAGTCATCCCCGACGCCCTTCACTCAATCCGGTCTCTCCTCTGTACTACCACTAATCAAACACCTCATGAACGTCTTCTTGTTTTCCCTAGGAAGTCGTCCTCAGGATCCCCTCTCCCGACCTGGCTGGCCACCCCCGGGCCCATCTTGCTCCGGAAGCATGTGCGGGTGCACAAGTCTGACCCGTTGGTTGAACGAGTCCAGTTGCTCCACGCCAACTCGCAATATGCGTACGGGGAGTATCCCGATGGTCGGCAGGATACGGTCTCGCTTTGGGACCTGGCACCCACCGGCGTGTGGCCCTCTCCTCTTCCATCAACAGCCCCCCCAACCCCAATTCCCCCCAGCACCCCCCGCGCCCCCACGACCCAGCGCATAGACCCCCCCTCCCCGATTACACCACCGGCCCGGGGTACGGAGAAACATCTACGACCGACGCTCCCGGATGCAAGGACGACCATCGGCCCGACGCCACCGACTCCACTGCGACGGGCACCCGACAGGCTGATCGTGACCATCTGATGCAACCATGGGACCTTATTGGACTCTATTATAATTTTTTTTTTGCATCCTAATGTAGTATTGTTTAATTTTGCCACGAGCCAGTGGGCAGCCCATATCTTCGATTATCTCTTCTCATACCACCAGTCCTCGGACCCCCCCCTCTCTCTCTTCCCCTCACACCCACCCCCCGCCTTCTTTCTCCACAAGGGGTGAATGTGGTGATATGAGTGGGAGCACTGCCATTGGTGCAGAGATTTGGTTTCCCATTGGCTATTGCTGGTCATGTGCCTCTCGTCTGATTGGCTGGGACTAGTCATGTGACTGCTCACCAATTGGTCGAGAGGCAAGTAGACCCCGCCTCCGAGGCGGGGTATAAGTACCCAGAGTTCCCGGCGGTCGGCCTTTCTCTGTAGGCGACCACCGGGCTAACAACTAGCTGATTAAAGCCACAGTTTGGATCTTCATCGTGTCTCGCGTCTAATTGATGGTACATCACTAAGTAACACTTCATGTACAGATTTTAAAAAGGCACCAAAAGATTTTAAATTTTAAATATGGCCAAAATTATGACAATAAATGTTGCATTTGTTTTGCAGATGATAATCGAAATGTTGCAACTGGCAACTACTAACCTATTAACGAAATTGATATATTAATGACAACAACCTCAGCATTAAGAAAGTGCCATGTACAAAAAGGCACCAAAACTTTTACGAATTGCACCAGAGAGAGTGCTGCAGCGATCATCACCTTGATCCAAGATAGCTGCTTGCTTTCTTCTTAAAGCACAGACAAGACATCCAGATGTTGATATTTTAAAAATCCTTGTGGAATCCATTGCACTCCAGAATGTGTTTAATTTCCATTGACCATGATCATTTTGAGTGGTTCTTTAAATGTATCGCTGTTGTAATGCGAGACATTTGACAATCTCATTGTGCATCCAAGTCACAACACATTGCATTTTTCAAACAAAATCCTCATTATCCCTCTGCTTCTTTTGTCAATTGCCTTAAATCTGTGCCCTCTGGTGGTCACTGGAACAAGCTTCATGAAACCATTCATGGTATTGAGCACCTCTATCAAATTTCCTCTTAACCTCCAAGCTTGAAGGAGAACAACCCCTAATTTTACACACTCTCCACATAACCAAAGTCTCTATTTCCTGGTGCCATTTGAGTTAATCTCTTCTGCACCCTATGTGAGGTCTTGACATCCTTCCTAAATTGTCCAGATTTGAACACAATACCAATGGTTTATAAAGGTTTAGTCTAACTTATTGTTTTTGTGTTCCCTGATTCTATAGATAATGCCAAGTATCCTACATACGTTCCCAACAGTCTTCTCAATTTGTTCTGCCACATTTGAAGATTTGTGCCTGTACACACGCACATGTCTCTCTCTGACCCTCCACCCCTTTTTAAAGTTATACCATTTAGTTTATGTCATCTCTGTTCATTCTTCTAACCAAACTGTGTCATGTCAGATTCTCTGTGTTTAATTTTAATCTGCCATGTTGTATCTGCCCATTTCACCAGCCTGTTTATCTCCTCTGTTAATACCCTTCTCACTGTTTCATGCAAGCTGTGAACTTTGAAATTATCCCTGAAATACCAAAGTCCACGTCAATAAGGGGCTGGTTTAGCTCACTGGGCTAATCGCTGGCTTTTAAAGTAGACCAAGCAGGCCAGCAGCATGGCTCGATTCCCGTACCAGCCTCCCCGGACAGGCGCCGGAATGTGGCGACTAGGGGCTTTTCAGAGTAACTTCATTGAAGCCTACTCGTGACAATAAGCGATTTTCATTTCATTTTCATTTCATTTCAATAATATGTATCAAAACAATCAGTGGTCTGAACACTGTGCATGGTGGCACAGTTGTTAGCACTGCTGCCTCACAGCTCCAGGGTTCCGGCCTCGAGTGACTGTAGAATTTTCACTTTCTCTCTGTGTCTGCGTGGATTTCCTGCAAGTGCTCCAGTTTCCTCCCACAGCCCCAAAGATGTACAGGTTAGGTGGATTGGCTCTGCTAAATTGCCCCTAGTGTCCAAAAGGTTCAGTGGGGTTACTGGGTTATGGGGATGGGATAGAGGTATGGGCTTAAGTAGGGTGCTCTTTCCAAGGGCCAGGCTGAATGGCCGTCTTCTGCACTGTAAATTCTATGATTCTATGGTCCCTGGGAAACGCTGTTGTATATTGAAACGGTCATGATTATGATATATTTAGCAACATAGTTATTTTTAGCTTTGTTTGAATAATTATACTTAACCTGAAACAGCATTGCAAACATTTGTAAGGTATACATGAGGATTCTGGGATTTTAAAATATTTTTTATTGTCACAAGTAGGCTTACATTAACACTGAAATGAAGTTAATGTGAAAATCCCCTCGTCGCCTCACTCTGGCACATGTTCGGGTACACAGAGGGAGAATTCAGAATGTCCAAATTAACTAATAGCACGTCTTTTGGGACTTGTCTGAGGAAACCGGAGCACCCGGAGGAAACCCACGCAGACAAGGGGAGAACGTGCAGACTCCGCACAGACAGTGACCCAAACTGGGAATCGAACCTGGGACTCTGGTGCTGTGAAGCAATAGTGCGAACTACAATATTTGGTATCCTGATGCTCTAGGAACTAGCAAAATCTTCAACCCTTCACCTTAAATTTTCACTGAGAAATCACCTGAGATTTACTGCCAATTATGCCTGTTTTAAATCATACAGTCAGATCACATGTGAAATAACCTAACTAACCCTCAAACAGGATTCCTACAATATAGCTAGTGAATGAGTTAACCTTTTCTTGCCAAATTGCAAGAATTGATGTCAGACAGCAAAACATGCAACAAGAGTTATTTAACTTCAAAATCAAAATTGTCACCACTGAAGCATTGAATATATCAATTATTAGTAAATATAAATAGTTGTTAACAGAGTCACTTTACAATTTGAATAGCAAATAATAAGTATTGATACATAATAGTAACATCACTGAAGCTTAAATGTAATTTTAACTGGAGGCCTACTCTTGGAAGCTGCTGTGGCTTTGAAGCATTATAAGACATAGGAGTGGAAGTAAGGCCATTCGGCCCATCGAGTCCACTCCACTGTACGTTGAAATCACAATGACCTTGTATTTGATAGCTGAACAAAATATTTACCTTTTAATTAATTTTTCTCTGTTTTTCTGCAGCATTTCAATTGGAATCAGTTATGTCTTGGCTGGTAGCGAAGCTTTTGCTGAGCTTTTACAGACCAGGTGAGTGGAAGCCAGTTTGTACATAAAGAAAATGTCCATTTAATCATTGCTGTTTGGTTTTCTATTCAGCTTTGATAATCATTACATTTTGTTTGAAAGAATCAAAGAATACGTTTTTTAAAAAAGCACGCCCCAGCATAAAGCCACCTGATGACCTTGTGCAATTTAAATACATTTTTAATTGTAATGTTAATCTATGAGGTTAGAATGCGCACATTCGCTGTGTTTGCTGTCGATTGACCTATCAGTCTGGGTTACAATTTCCATACTGTATCTGAAGTTGAGGAGTGCACCTTTGTCACTTACTTAATGCGACATTGCAGCAAAGCTACGTTATTTAATTATATTTTCTTTTAAGAAACTTCAGAAGCAGACTTGGAATTAGAAGAGATTAGGGATGGGAGTGGGAATGAAGATGATCAAAACTAGATGGATTTGGTGGCTAAATGGCCTTCGCATGTTTCTTGAAAATATTTACACCTTATCTTCAACTCTTATAGACTACAAAGAGTTTGAGGTATTACATGAGGTAAATTATCTCGAATCATATTACTAATTATGCTGTCACGTGTGTATTTGTTATCAGTAGTATATTTAGGCAAGCATAGTTGAATAAGAAAATATTTGTAAAAGCAAATATAAAAGCAAATTACTGTGGAAGCTGAATCGGAAATAAAAACTGAAAATGCTGGACAATCTCAGCAGGTCTGACAGCAACTGTGGAGAGAGAAGGGAGCTAACCTTTCGAGTCTGGATGACTCTTTGTCAAAGAAAATAATTGTCTTGCTATGTTTCTGAAGGTAACATTACACTTAATATACATACAAAGTGGTTCAAAAACAACAGGAATCAACCTGCTACAATCAGAACATTTTAAACTGTCAGGTGCTGGGATCTTAACTGAGAAATATGCAGCCAACAGTTGGCACTTGATCGGGAGTGTGGCAAGTCTGCCACTCCATTGACGACCAAGGTTTGGCTGCTACTTATGCAGTTTGCTTAAATTTGCATATCAGGGTCCGATGTCTGTGGTACGACTCTAATTTGAGTTTTACGGTTCAGAAGGATATGTTAATTGACTTCATGAATGATACCTGAGGGAGCTGCAAGGGGCTGTTCAAAAAAACGCAGGAGGAAAGTTTAACTTCTGGCCATTTCATTGGTTTAGTTTTGGAACCCTCCATTGAGTGGTAAGCTGCCAGTTTGCACCCTCAGCTCGCTAGCTGAGGCCTGAAGTGAAAACAGTTCAGAACTTGTGATGTTGATGCGAGGTAAAGAAAGGTAAGTTTTAAGGGATTTATATTTAAAAAGTAAGGTATGGTTTTAAGTGGATTTCATTTAATATTTCTGAGTAAGGAAAGGGTAAACCTATAGTTGGATTCCTACTGGGAAAACGTGTTTGCGTGAAGGGTTTTGCTTCCAATTCCAACTGCTTTTATTATGCTGAGAGATGGTTACAGCATGACAATGAAATAAGCTAGCAGAAGGATGTGGTAGTTGCTTAGTAACAGAGAGCTTTTTTAATAATGGAAGGCTTTTGAGTTTAGTCTTTAGTTGGATATGTTGCGGTTGGAGATAGGATATTGGGAGTGAACACCTCTTACCTTTGCCAGAAGAAAGACTGGACAGGACAAGGGGACTGAAAAAGGCAGACTTCCCAAAGAACCAGATAAAGTCCAGGCAACCAGGGCATTGGGACAGAAATAATGGGGGCGATTCTCCGATATGGAGGCCAAGTGTTCGCGCCGTCATGAACGCCATCGCGTTTCACGACGGCGTGAACAGAGCCCGGGCACGACCTATTCTGGGCCCCACGGTTCACGCCGCTCCAGCCTCCTTACGCGGTGCCAAATGGGCGCCGCGCCAACCTGCGCATGCGCAGTTGGGCCGCACCAACTTGCCCATGCGCGGGGGACTTCTTCCGCACGCCGGCCCTGACACAACAAGTGGTCGGTGTTCAGGGCACAGGCGCGGGAGGAGAGGCCGGCCCGTCGATCGGTGGGCCCCGATCGCGGGCCAGACCCCATCAGAGGCCCCCCCACCTGGGAAGGAGCCTCCCCCCCCCCCCACAGCCCGCCCCCGAGCATTCCCGCAGAGTACTCAGCAACAGCAACCAGGGGTGAACGGCGCCGGCGGGACTCTGTTGTATCGGCGGGGCCGCTCCGCCCATCCGGGCCGGAGAATCGATGTCCCCGCCAATTCCAGTGGCCCGCAGCCGGCGCCATGCCAAATGTGTCGGCGCAAATGGAGCCGATTCTCCGCTCCTCGGAGAATCGCGCACCGGCGTCGGGGCGTCATGGTGCGGTTGCGCCGATTGTCCGGCGCGGCGCGGAGCGGGGCTTGGAGAATCGCCCCCAATGTCTTTGTCAGACTGACAATAAGGCAACAGATGATACCAAGATATGTATACGGGCAGGTAGTGTCGAGGAAGTAGGAAGGCTGCAGACAGGCTAGGAGAGTGGGCAAAGAAGCGGCAGATGGAATACCATCTGTGAGTTTATGTACATTAATAGGAAGAATAGAGGCATAGACTCTTCTAAATGGGGAAAGGCTTCAGAAATCTGAAGCACAAAGGGACTTGGGTTCTCTTACGGTCAACATGCAGGTTCAGTTGGCAGTTAGGAAAGCAAATGCAATGTTGGCATTCATTTCTGGAGGGCTAGAATACAAGTGCAGGATGTACTACTGAGGCTGTATAAGGCTCTGGTCAGACCCCATTTGGAGTATTGTGAACAGTTTTGGGCCCTGTATCTAAGGAAGGATGTGCTGGCCTTGCAGGGAGTCCAGCAGAGGTTCACAAGAATGATCCCCAGAGTGAAGGGCTTGTCAGATGAGCGGTTGAGGATTCTGGGTCTGTATTCGAGGGAATTTCGATGGATGAGGGGGGATCTTACTGAAACTTACAGAATACTGAGAGGCCTTGATAGAGTGGATGTGGAGAAGATACTTCCACTAGTAGGAGAGACAAGAACCCGACTGAATGGATGATCCTTTTAAAACTGAGGTGAGGAGGAATTTCTTCAGACAAAGGGTGGATGCAAACCAGTGGAACTCATTGCTGCAGAAGGTTGTGGAGGACAAGTCACAGAGTATCTTTAAGACAGCGATAGATAGTTTCTTGATTAATAATGGAATCAAGGGTTACAGGGTAAAGGCAGGAGGATGGGATGAGAAACATATCAGCCATGATCGAATGGAGCAAACTCAATGGGCCAAATAGCCTAATTCTGCTTCTATATCTTATGGTCTTATGGAACGAGACCAAGAAGTTGAAGAAAATATTGTTCAGAGGAAATTCAAGGGAAAAGAAAATAAAATGTAGTGAGTGAAAGAGATAGCTGCAACAAGCAGATTTAAAGTGAGAAAGCAGGCTTCAGAGATAAATCAAAGGTCTGATGCCATTTTAATGCAGTATGGAAATTGATTGTTAAAGCAACTGTGAAGATAAAGAAATCCTGAAGAGGGCAGGTGTAAAACCTGTAAGAGAATCCTTAATGGATACAGTGGGGAGACAGCATTGTTTAAAATAAGATTTTCCAGTGTGACTTCTTTAAAGTGGAATTTGTAATCACTCACGCTGAAGCCGGAGTTCAGTGAGACAAGGTGGCTCACAGTATAAAGACAATTTTTGGGGTGGGGGGGAGTGATCGAGAAGAAATTCACAGACATTCACGTGGGTTCAGAGCAGAGTGTGGGTTTAGAGGATTTTGTGGTACTGAGACCATTGTAGCTTAAGGTATACTTTGTAATCGTGTTAATCTTATAATCTGCGTGTATTTGTTAAGCTAAGCATGGTAGCAAAGCAGAATCATGTTTAATATTTTTTTTTCTTGAAACTAATTAGCAGTCCTGTGACTGTTCCTTCATGTTTTCCAAAAAAAAAGTAAAAGTTAGGATCTTTTGAGCCGTGGTTCCATTCTGCAACCTTCCTGTCCATTTATGACACCAGCTTGGATCGTAGCACTGGCTTTGGGCACATGGCAAGGCCACTCTATTGACTTCATGTTGACTTTACGCGGAAGTCAAAGAAAAGCCCGGCTAATTCTTCCATTATGGATGCTGCGCAAATAAGAATTTTAGAGCCTCTGGTCTTTTATTAAAAACGTAAACTCCTTTTATAAAATTTTCAGAACCACCAGTACATATTTCATTGCGGCTAACATTGGATTCATTTCAAAATCTTTTCTACGTGGTCAATTAGAATGGAGCAGAAATTCAATGTGAGATTTATGTTCTTACAAGCACCAAGATTTCAGTCAGTTAATTTGAGTGTATTTTAAACAGAGTCTGGAATTAGCTTGTTAAAACACATTGGGATAGATTACTGTTTTTACAGCCTGGGAGTTACATTTCACCTGGGTGAAGCACATAAAGGAAAGCGAGGACTGCATGCTCCTTACAGAACCTGCTGAACTTTGTTTCCTTTCATTTGAACAGGAAGGAAATCGGGTGGGTTCTGCTACTGCTGTGAACCTTCCTACCAGATCTTCCTTTCTGCATTCCACCCACGTATTGCAATTAAACAATAATCTATCCCATTCTTTATCATCATGCCTTGCGATAGTTTTCCTTAAGGGATGTGTCCTTTAAGGGCACATCAACAAGCTGAATTTTTTCGATCCAACTTGTGACACAGGTGCTGAATTTGGCATAGTTACCCAGCTAAGGGAATTTCATACAACTCAAAGTGACAACACTGATGGACTGCCCTTGCTTCCTATAGTTGCAGCAATTTATTGCTTATGTGAATAGACAGGATCAGGAGGAGGAATATCCTCACAGCTAACAAGGACCTGCGGGAGAACACAAAAGTTGACAACTGTTACTTGAATTCTATGAAAATATTTTAATCTTATTTCTGTGCTCACTTCTAAATATATATATTTCATCACCTATAGTCTATTGAAAAGGTTTAAAGTAAGGAAGTTTCTCAATATTTTAAAACTTCAGTATATAGCCCAGATCCTCGGCCTGTGATTTCCTTTCATTCAATTTGTACTTGCATTGTGGATATCTCAGGTCTTTATATATTGGAAGTCCACACCTGAATTTTCAGTATACACCACTGGATTTAAAATATGCATGAGTTGTGGTAGAACACTCCGCTAGCAGCACCCACTGGGGAAGTCACCCATCTATTATCATTATTGTGTTCTATAATATAGAAATAACTGCCAAGTAAAATATACACAGGGTTTTCTCCATCCACACAAGTATTCTCCATTATTTGATCTTAACGTAGATTGGTGTAAGTGTCAAATGAATATAAAATCATATTCAAGTACAAAATATCGTGTAAGAACGATAATGCACATTTTTACATTATTTTCTACTTCTTCGGTGATCACTTGCTAACTAGTATGATTGTCCACCTAATAGACCCCGGGAGCTGTTGATTTTATCTAGGTAGGTGCCTGGTGTGGGACATTATTTAATGTGGGTATGTCATTGCAAATCAGTGTGGTGATATGCCTGTAGACAATGTTGCATGCACTCAGCGGTGTGACCTCCGACCAGCAGGTGCCATCAGTTATGTGACATCCAGCTATCGGCAGAAGGTTGTAAAGCATACACCAGAACATTCGCTCATAAGGATAGTTCCAAGAATGCCTAATGTAACTCTCTGATAACTTGGTCTGTATAGCAATTATGATTGTTACTTTATAATAATAATATAATAATCTTAATTGCCACAAGTTGGCTTACATTAACACTGCAATTAAGTGACTGTGACAAGCTCCCAATTGTCACATTCCGGCGCCTGTTTGGGTACACAGAGTGAGAATTCAGAGTGCCCACTTTACCTAACAAGCACATCTTTCAGGACTTGTGGGAGAAAACCGGAGCACCCAGAGGAAACCCACACAGACCAGGGAGAAGGTGCAGACTCCACACAGACAGTGACCCAAGCCTGGAATCGAACTTGGGACCCTGGTACTGTGAAGCAACAGTGCTAATCATTGGGCGACTGTGCTGCCCTCCATGAGTTGCCTTTACCATGTGTACATCAATAAAACATCATTCTAGTTTAAGTCACCAGCAGTTCTGCATGAATCATTGCAAGGCCAAGACAACAGAACACAACAATCAGGCACAGTCCTTAACACAGGGTAGATCCAGCTACATTGGCAAGGGAACCTCGATAACTGGGGATCTCCCTACTGCTGCAGCCTTCTTCCGCCATTGCAGCCGTTGATCCCATATGAGTATCTTCTACCTGATCCACCGTTGAGGACTTGTTTTGGATTGTGCTTTGTCTGGTTCCTCCCCTCTGACCGTACCATCATGGGTCACCCTGCCCGGAGTTTAAGGCTCCTGGTGGCATTGCCCTCTGGATTAACGTAACCTTCAAGCCTCTCCACCACGGCAAGATGGCGATCCAAAGAAAGGTTTTTCTATTATATCTTCCACAATGAACCACGTTATCACAATGTATTTATATTTTGATGCATCGGTTCAACATATCTGTGAGCCAAGCATTTATAGCTTCAACATCGATTAATATCTCCAAATTATATGAACATTTATAAAATCATTGACAAATGAATAAAGCAAACAAAAAAGCAAGAATCAAATACCTTTGATTCAGAGTCAAAATCTCAATCAATTACATGTTCGATGACGTCTAGTTGTCATTAGGATTTTGATTGAGAGAAAATAGGTATTTCGTGATATTATGAATCACCACCTGAGATTCTTCACCAATGGAAAGAACAAAAAAAGAACAAAAGAAAATTACAGCACAGGACAGGCCCTTCGGCCCTCCCAGCCTGCGCCAATCCAGATCCTTTATCTAAACCGGTCGCCTATTTTCCAAGGATCTACTTCCCTCTGTTCCCCGCCCGTTCACATATCTGTCTAGATCAGGAGTTCTCAACCTTTTTTAACCCATGGACCCCTTTTCCTCTTCATTTTGTTTTGTGGACCCCCATAGCCATTCCACAGAAAAAAAACTTCTTATAAACTAATCCTTATATTTTGTCCGATGACTAAAGTCCTAAATATGACTAAATATTTTGTCCGATGACTAATGAAAAAAACTTTTTACTGACTAAATTGAATTAAATTACTCTAAAAATAACCAATTCATATCAAATATACACAGTTTCTAGTGATTACTGTTATAAATCATTAATTAAACTGTAAAAATTTAATTCTCAGTAATAACAATTGTTCTGAAGTAGAATTGCTCTATGGACCACTAAAATATCACCGTGGACTCCCAATTCGGTATTTTTTTTGTGTGGACCCCCAGTAATGTTACATGGACCCCCAGGGTCCATGTAGACCCCGGTTGAGAACCATTGGTCTAGATGCATCTTAAATGATGCTATCGTGCCCGCCTCTACCACCACCACTGGCAAAACCTTTCCACGCACTTCTCCCTTAAACTTTCTCCCCCTCACCTGTTGCTAAATGTTGCTAAGTGTGCTTTACACTTAATTTGCTCTGTTTAATCACCTTGCTCTAGAGTCGCCAGGTATCTTTATGATACCATCACGAGGTTCAAGTGCTGATCAATAACTCAATACACCAGTTAGTAAGGTTCAAATCAATGCACATTTATTATATACACAGTCAATCGCTACTCATGCATAAAATACTACTCACTAGACTATTTCTAACACTAACAGGCCAATACTTAGCTTTGGAAAAGGGACCCACTAGGTCAGGGGAACAATTCGCCTCTCGTTCGATCCTGAGTCTGCAGGCTTCCAGCTGGTATGGACTAATGGTTAGGAGCGCCTATCTGGTAGCGTGCGTTGACTGGACACTTACTTGGTTGGTGCAACTGTTAGGCAGGTAACGGTCAAGTGTTGTTTCGAGCTGCTGAGAGACCCTGCCAAGAAGATCGAACTGAACTTGGGGATTCTATTTTATAGTCCCCAGGGGCTTCGCGCCTTTTTGGGCAGACTTGATTTGATTTCCCCAATACTGGGGCTGTTCCCTGATCGCTGGCCGGTTCCTAAGTGTCCATTGGCCTTCCTTTGTCTTGGCTCCCGCTGGCGCCGAGGAGTCTGGCTTGGCCTCGATTATCTTAAGTGTTTCCAATTGTTCCCGGGGATCGCTCATCAATATGTAGATGGTTGTTAGTTTCAGTGCAGTCTGGGTTTCTGCAAGTTCTAATATACAGGAGATTTTGCACCTGCTTGTTTTCCTGCGTTTGGCCATTTCTCCCTGCATTCTTAGCGGATCTCCATTTTAAAGTCGGGAAATGGCCAACCCAGGTGGCTACACACCTTGAAATTGTGACCCCTTGTAATTGACACCCCCAGTCTTGGAAAAGCTTGTTGCTATCCACCCTGTCCATACCTCTCATAATTTTATAGACCTCAATCAGGTCCCCCCTGAACCTCCGTCTTTCCAACGAAAACAGTCCTAATCTACTCAACCTTTCTTCATAGCTAGCACCCTCCATACAAGGCAACATCCTAGTGAACCTCCTCTGCACCCTCTCTAATGCATCCACATCCTGGTAATGTAGCGACCAGAACTGCACGCAGTATTCCAAATGTGGCCTAACCAAAGTCCTATACAACTGTAACATGACCTGCCGACTCTTGTACTCAATACCCCATCCGATGAAGGCAAGCATGTTGTATGCCTTCTTGACCACTCTATCGACCTGCATTGCCACCTTCAGGGTACAATGGACCTGAACTCCCAGATCTCGCTGTACATCAATTTTCCCCAGGACTCTTCCATTGACCGTATAGTCCGCTCTTGAATTGGATCTTCCAAAATGCATTACCTCACATTTGCCTGGATTGAACTCCATCTGCCATTTCTCTGCCCAACTCTCCAATCTATCTATATTTTGCTGTATTCTCTGACAGTCCCCCTCACTATCTGGAACACCACCAATCTTAGTATAATCTGCAAACTTGCTAATCAGACCACCTATACTTTCGTCCAGATCATTTATGTATATCACAAACAACAGTGGTCCGAGCACGGATCCCTGTAGAACACCACTAGTCACCTTTCTCCATTTTGAGATACTCCCTTCCACCACTGCCCTCTGTCTCCTGTTGCCCAGCCAGTTCTTTATCCATCTAGCTAGTACACCCTGAACCCCATACGACTTCACTTTTTCCATCAACCTGCCATGGGAAGTTTTTAATTATTTTGACGGTTTTTAAAAAATTTGAAGACCACTTATATTGCTCAACTCTATAAGAGAGTCTGCACTTGACGTGTCTAACGGTTGTGAAAGGTACTACAAGAATACAAACCTTCATTTCCTGCTTATTTTCCTCCTCATTTTTCATATAAGCATGGAGGTATATTGCTGCATGGAGCTGCTGTAAACACACACCTGATGGGGGACGGGAGACGGGACGGGGGGAACAGACCAGTGAGCAACACTTCACTATATGGTCTTTATAAACCTGCCAGGTTTTTATTTCTCCAGGTGACAAACAATGATATTCAGTGGTTAAAATCATTTCAGATTATTTAAATACCTTTTTTTTTTAAATTGATCTTCATATAATTTCTGTTTGATGCCCATTATACATCTAATTTTGAAGTATTGCATGTTATAGTTCATGCACACGTTTTGATTTCTGACCAATGACCTCCGATGTACTGAGTAATTGACTCAATTTAATTACATTATGACAGTTCAAACAGAACGTTTAAATCTTTCTTTTATAGGTCAGTGTTATGGTAAAGTTAATAATTGGAAGGTGTCATCATAACCTTTTCAGATACCATAAATCAAGCATTGGTCAAGCACAGATGTATTACGTTTACACTTCTCTCCTCCCCACCTCTCTGCCTGCACCCAAGATTTATGAGTAATTTTTGAGCTCATGCATTATTCATGGTCTATTGATGGTGAGGAAATTGTTGTGATCAATAATCCTTCCTCGTTACAATGTTTTGTACGTATTATACTGTGAGTCACCCTAACTCTCTACTTTGGTTGACGAAAGAAGAGCAGCAACAGGTTGGGAGACTTTAGAGACCTGTATCTGAGGTTGAAGGGAAACCCCAAAGGGTGAGGGCTGATCATTGACATCCTGCTCCTTTCCCTAGGGTCTTTAGCATCAGAAGGAACCTCTTTCCAATATTCTGGGCAGCAGTGCAGTAGGAGTTTTGGAGAGGATGTCACATATCAGTGCAGCCTCTTACACAAGGACCTGCAACTTATGTACTCGGCTTGCTTTGCATTGCGTGTAACAGTGAAAGTAAACCCAACCTGCATTTTTTTTTCAGTCATTAGCCAGTCTGCCATTCACAGGAGCGTTAATGGGCCCTTGATGCCCTCTTTGCAAAGGCCAATCAATATTCCCCATGGATGGCAGCGCTAAGCAAGAAAGAGCAATATGTTTTACGGCAGTATGACGCTTCGCTCCAAGTTCAGTTTGTGATTGAATGTGTCCATGTCGCCATTTGATCACCTCCCCTCCCAATCAGCCAGCAGTCTTTCTGAATGGAAAAGGCTTCCACTCCCTTAATATTCAGCTGATGAAAATTAATTGCTGCTGGTGAATTTATTTGTTCGAGGGGATCCATTATCTACTGCCAGCATCACTCCTCTGGCAATCTTTTCTCTAGAGTGTACACCGTGTTCTTGCTGGGCATTGGATGTTTTAAACATGGAATCTTCACTTCCACTTGTTTTAAAATTTCAGCCAAACATTTGTTTGCTTTCGTATTTTCAAGTCTTTTCGCAAGCTGATGATTTTTTTCATTCAGCTCAATGGTGTTCAATACATCTGAGACAGTCAGCGCTTTAGCTTCTCCCAGTGCCTTACACCTCAGTCTCGAATTTGCATTTTCTGATCTAATTTCTGCCTCTTCTTTCTCTGACAAACAGAAATTTCTAACTGTTTTTTTTATCTGTTTCACTGTTGGTCAGGTTTGTCATCAGCGACGTCTGAACTTGTTTTAGTTCTGTAATGCTACTCATGGCTTTGTTATCAAGTTCTACAATTTATCAAGTTCTACGATTTTCCCTTTCATTCAACTGCTTCTGCAGCTCTTCAGCCTGTTTCATTGAATAGAACTCCTACAGTACAGCCGGAGGCCTTCGAGTCTGCACCGACCCTCTGAATGAGCACTCTACCTCGGCCCACTTCCCTGCAGAAACCCACGTAGACACGGGGAAAAAAACGCAAACTCCACACAGTCACCCGAGGCTGGAATTGAACCTGGGTCCATGCAGCTGTAAGGCAGCAGTGGTAACCACTCTGCCAGCATGCCGTCCTTGTAGCTTTTTCCTGGAACATTTCTGAGCCTTGAGTTGTCCTGTGATTCCGTAGAGTTCCTTCTGCTCTGTTTTCGTTCTGTTATTTACGACAGTCTTCATGCCGTCATTTTCTGAATGGTTACGCATTCCTTTTGCATTTGATCTTGAAGGATCTTCAGCTGTTTATTCTCTCGCTGACCTGGGATCTCTTGTAGTCTGCAGCAGAGTTGCCCTTGGAAGATTTGTCTTCTCTCTGGTCTCTTGTTGCTGTCTCTCTCTGGGGTCTCTTGTTTCCTTGCCGGAGGCCTCTTGTTACTCTCAAGGGAGTTGCCCATCTCCGAGGTCTCTTATTGGCCTTGGTGGAGTTTCCTTTTTCTGGGATCTCTTGTTGTATATTGTCCTCTTTCTAGAGTCTCTACTAATTTGCTGGCCATGGCTGCTTTCTTTTTGCTTGTATTTACCACTTTAAATGTGTTGCTGCTTTAAGACGGTCAACATTTTTTTCACTCGGGTTGTCAGCAGCTGTCGGCTTTTCTGTGTTTATATTTTTCCTATCTCTTTCCAGGCCCCTGGAGGGCTCAGCGACAAAAATGGATGCTTTTGTTTTAACTTTGGAAACAGAAGCAATTTCGTCTCTGGCCTGCAAAGTTTGGGGCAATTCTTCTTTTTTTTTAACTCCGCAAGAACTTTTATCTCTCTGTTTTTCCCATGTGCTTTTGGGACCCTTGAAATCAGCTGTATCACTTCCTTCAAGTCTGCTAAACAGTTACATTTTCTTGATTTTTTCTCAGAAATAAAGGACTGCAGCGATTGCTGCCCGTAAACTCTGCAGGTCATCGTTTCCTTGTCTTTGAATGTCTAGCACTTTGGGAAGCCCAGTGGGCTTGTGGCCCATTTTTTTTAAAAACTCAAAGCCACAGCTCTTCTGTTTGCTCTGGTTGCCACTTTTTTAAAATCTTCGGAACAGCAGCAATTATTTTTATTTAACTCTGCAGGGACTTTCTTTTGTTATTTTGTGTTCTTTACAGGTGCTGTATTTAACTCTGTCAGACTTTTCTGTGTTTTTTTAAACCTTTGTGTTGTACATGCAGCTCTCTTTCAGCTGCTGCCAACGACTGAACCTGTGGAACTGCCACCTATTCTCAAATATAAGTACTGTGACTTTTTATAATTTTTTTGCTCACCGTCTCATGAACTGTGTCATGCAGTTTTGCCTTCAGGTTTTCTTCTTGGGTGCGCATCTCTACATTGGCGTCAGTTTTTCATACCTTGAGATACTGTTCTGGGTTCATGCATTTAGCGACCAGCTTTCATATCACTGAGACCATGTTGATTATGGTACTATCTTTGATGTGACATCATTTAGAAGATCCCACTGCTGCCAACCATATTATGATATTGTCCACGATGATGTCTCGATGGGAGCTTGCATGTTTAAACATAAACGGTTTATTGGTAGTCTTTAACTATTTTCAGTTCCAGGGTATAGTCACGCATGGTGCTGTTCACCGTGCAGGTTGGTTCTTACTTGCAGAATTCTGATCTAGACTGTTCCCCTCTCGAAGAGTCTTCTACCACGTGAGTCCAAACATCATACTGTGGGCTATTCTCCAGTCCCACGTTAAACCTTGCCGTGCTCAGCATCTTTACATTACAATGGCATGCCGATACATATCACAACTTACTTTATCAAGGCATTTGATAAAATACCACAACAAAGTGCAAAATGTCACATCCCATAAACAAATATGAATATATACATTACAAATTTTAGCAAAACTTTATTCCGTGGGATAAAAAGGCAATAGTAACTACAAAATCAGATAATGGATACAAAGTAGTGAATTACTGTTTTTCACACTGGAGCGAGGTATACAATTGTGCTGTCCAACATTCATTGCTTGGATCACTATGGTTTTTGAAATGCTTCAGTGACATGGTAATGGCAGTGCAGGGCAAATGTTAACATTTACAGATGATGCAAAATGTTGAAGTGCATTAAAAAACAGTGAGGAAAATAGTATGAGAATTCAGGAGGTCATAGGCAGGGTAATGGAATGGGTGGATATGGCAAATCAAATTCAATATGAAAAGTGTACGGTAACACATTTTGGTAGGAGGAGCAAGGAGGGATAATGTAAACTAAATGGCACAGTTTTAACAGAGAGACATGGAGGTCAATGTATGTAAATCTTTAGTGATGGAGGGTCAGGTTAAGAAAGCACTTAACAAAGCTTTATAAAGGAAGGCAGAACATGCAACAGCCAGGAAGTTATGTTAATCCCAAATAAAGCACCAGTTTCACCCCAGCTGGAGTTTTGTGCCCAAATCTGAGCACCGCATATTTGAATGTGAAGGTTTCGGAGAGGGTAGAGAAGGGATTTACCAGAATGATCCCAGAAATGAGGGACTATGGTGATATGATTGCACTGGAGAGGCTGGAATTGTTCATCTTGGGAGCTGAGAAGGCAATGTGCAAATTTGAAAGAGGTGTTTAAAATCACGAAAGCTTCAGATAGAGTAAGTAAAGTGAACCTGTTTCCAATAGCTGAAGGGTTGGTGATCGGAGGACAAAGATTTAAGATGTTGTGAATATCTAGTTTCTGGAATTTATATGTTTTAGGATATAACTTTTAGATTTAGGAATTTAAGTTGTGACTGTGGAAAATGGGGGCATCTGATTGTGAAACTGATAAGCAATCCTGAAGTAAATGCAATTCAACAAAGTCAGGGTTTATTACACTTACACTTACACTTGCTTCAAAAAGTCAGGGTCGATAGTGAAAAACTAGAACAATAAATGATTCATCTCTGAGCTTGTAATGGAGCCAGGGAGTCTGGAAAAAGAGTTGTAAAGCTGCAGTAACAATATAAATTATTTACATGAGTTGCAGAATCAAAAGGGTGCTGATCTTATGGAGCCCTCAAGAACAGGAAACGTGGTGTGTGCGGGGATTTAGTGAGACAGGATGTCAAATTTTGAGTTCCTGACAGCAGGTTGTGATGCAGAGATAAAGTCACCAGTGTGTTTGTAGCGTATCAAGCCTCTCACTGGCCAGAGACAGATTCATACTTGTAATACATCTGCAAGAAAACGCAATGGCATAAAACATTTTCCATTACATCCGATCTTCAAGATAAAGTGAGCAGCACACAAGAATTTCATGGCACCCAGTTCACGTTTGTTTAAAGGCGTCATGCACTAGATTGTTTTGTGCAGTTGTCTGTAAAATCAGCGATTTTCCTCGTTTAACTGGACAGCATAATGGAGGGGAGCATGGCAGCTTGCATGCAGGCTTGGAACCTAGAAGGTTAGGCCAGTGTTAAGGGGTGGAGGAGGCGTGGGGAGTGGACTCTGGCATGAAGGAGTGGAAGATGGATTCTAGGGAAGAAGCAGGGTGTGTTTGGGGACATGGAGAGCATCCTTGTTGTGATGAAGGGAGAGGTAGTGGCACAGTCAAGCCAAGGTAAGAAATGATGGTCAGTACTGCTGTGGTAAATGAGATTCACACGGTATTATAAGTTACCAATGTCACTCTGTTCCCAGTATATATATGTACCGATATTGTAAGTGATCACCAGGGGGAGTAGCTCTGGGAGTACTCGAGAGTTTGTACTGGGCTCCCCCCTTGGCTCCGCCCAGAACTCCTCTCCCTGGAGCTGCTGTATAAAGATCCGTGCCACAGAGTCAGCCAGCCAGTTCACCGAAAGTTCAACGGCTAACAGGCTGGCTCTGTTGTAAGTATATTAAAACCACTATTCTAATCCGACAAGCACGTGTCCGTAGAATTGACGGTTCCATCAATTTAATATACTTACGAAACAGTCAAAGTAAATCATGGAAGCAGCCCTCAAGCCCAGACGCCTAGAACTTGACCTGCAGGATGCAGAGGCTAAATAAATTTTTTCTCACTAGCTGAGATGTTTTAAGGCCTACCTGGCAGAAGCCAGCACCGCTGGAACAACGGAGGAACAGAAACTCAGCCTACTGGACGCGAGGGTAAGCCACAGAATCTCCACACAGCTAAATCCGGCCGGTTCTTACACCACAGCGCTGGCAATATTGAACAAAATGTACGTTAGGCCCATTAACGAGGTTTATGCACGCCACATGTTTACGACTCGCCGTCAGCGGCCTACAGAAACTCTAGCCGAATTTGTACGGGAACTGAACAATCTCTCTAATGACTGTAATTATCAAGCCGTTACCGCGGCTGAACATAGGGAGCTTGCTGTGCGGGATGTTTTCGTAGCGGGTCTTAGACCGAACTATGTGCGCCAAAGACTGCTAGAAAAGGGGGCCCAGGACTTAGATACTATTGTGGAGGCTGCTACCACTATGGAAGTCTCCTTCCGCAGCCTCACCTCGTTTCCCGCTGACCCCGCAACCTCATCATGGGCCCCCTACCAACAATCCCCCCAGGCCTGTGCCGCACGGCCCCCCAGCTACCGCGCTGCCAAAACCAGTTACTCTGCGGCCCCAGCCAGTCACTCTGCTTCCCCAGCCAGCTACTCAGATGCCCCAGCCTGCCATTTGTGTGGCCAAAGCCAGCACCCGCGGCAGCACTGCCCAGCTCGATCTGCGACCTGCAGCAGCTGCGGGAAGAAAGGCCATTATGCCAGACTGTGCCTCGCGAAAAGGGCCCCAGTTTTTAACTCCCCAGTAGAGAGAACAAATCGCTCCCAACACCAGCGGGCCCGCGGGGCCCGAAACGCTGCGGCCTACGCCCCGACTCCGCCCCCTCTTGCCACGTGCGATCCATGGGGCTGCCATCTTCGCAAACCCCCACCATGCGGTCGGCCACGTGCGACACATGGGGGCCGCCATCTTGGACGCCATCTTCCTCGCCGCTCACCACGTGCGATCCACGGGCCCCATCTGCATCTCCATGCTCAGATAGCTCATCAGAAAGCCAGAACGTACCGGCATCTACTCGACCGGACGACCACTCGGAAGACTACGACTTCCCCAGGCACCCATCACGCGGCCCGCAACTCAACGCGGTCACCCTAGATCAATCCCGCCCCAAGCACCTACGAAGTTCGATGGTGGAGGTCCAGATCAACGGGTACAGCACGCCATGCCCCTTTGACTCCGGAAGCACCGAGAGCTCCATACACGCAGAGCTGGTAAGACGCTGTTCGCTTCCGATTTTTCCTGTTAGCCAAACTATCGCCCTCGCTTCGGGCTCCCACTCAGTCCTAATCCAAGGACGCACCATCGCTACGCTCACAATTCGAGGCGCTAGTTATTCAAAATTTAAACTTTATGTCCTGCCTGACCTCTGCGCGCCACTCTTATTAGGCCTGGATTTCCAGTGCAACCTCAAGAGCCTCACCCTCAGCTTCGGCGGGCCCCTGCGCCCACTCACTATCTGCAGCCTAGCCATGCTGCGCATCTCCCCCACTCCTCTTTTCGCCAATCTCACTCCAGATTGCAAACCAGTAGCTACTCGCAGCAGGCGATACAGCCTACAGGATAGGGTCTTTATCCGATCGGAGGTCTGACGGCTGCTCAGTGAGGGGATCATTAGAGGCCAGTAATAGTCCCTGGAGAGCTCAGGTGGTGGTCGTCAAGACCGGGGAAAAATTTTGCATGGTCGTTGACTATAGTCAGACCATAAATCGCTTTACGCTCCTAGACGCGTATCCCCTCCCCAGAACTGCAGACATGGTTAACTAGATCGCCCAGTATCGGCTATTTTCCAAGGTGGATCTGAAGTCTGCATACCACCAGCTCCCAATCCGCCCGGAGGACCGCCACTACACGGCGTTCGAGGCCGATGGCCGCCTCTTCCATTTCCTCCCGGTTCCCTTCGGCGTCACTAACGGGGTTTCGGTGTTCCAACGAGCAATGGACCGAATGGTAGACCAGTACGGGCTGCGGGCCACGTTTCCGTATCTGGACAATGTCACCATCTGCGGCTATGACCAGCAGGACCACGACGCCAACCTCCACCGTTTTCTCCAGAAGGCACAGAAATTAAACCTCACTTATAACGAGGAGAAATGCGTTTTCCGCACAAACAGACTGGCCATCCTCGGCTACATCATGGAGAACGGAGTCCTGGGCCCAGACCTGGACCGCATGCTTAGAACTCCCCCTCCCTCATTGCCCCAAGGCCCTCAAACGGTGCTTGGGGTTCTTTTCATACTACGCCCAGTGGGTCCCTCAATATGCGGACAAAGCCCGCCCACTCTTTAAGGCCACACGATTTCCCCTGTCAGCTGAGGCGCGCCAGGCCTTCAGCTGCATGAAGGAGGACATCGCCAAAGCAGCCATGCGGGCGGTGGATGAATCCACTCCCTTTCAGGTTGAGAGCGACGCCTCATAGCTCTAGCAGCCACTTTAAATCAGGCAGGGAGGCCCATTGCATTTTTCTCCCGTACCCTATCCGTTTCAGAACTCCGACACTCCTCAGTCGAGAAGGAAGCACAAGCCATCGTGGAGGCTGTTCGTCACTGGAGGCACTACCTCGCAGGTAGGAGGTTCACCCTCATCACCGACCAACGATCGGTTGCCTTTATGTTTGACAACTCACAAAGGGGCAAAATAAAAAACGATAAAATCCTTCGGTGGAGGATCGAACTCTCCACCTATAGTTACGATATTAAATATCAACCTGGGAAGCTCAACGAGCCTCGGATGCCAATCCCGCGGGACATGCGCCAGCGCGCAGATCAGCTGTCTGAAAGCCATCCACGATGACCTCTGACATCCAGGGGTCACCCGCCTCGCCCACTACATCAGAGCCCGAAACCTGCCTTTCTCCAAAGAGGAGGTAAAAGCGGTCACCAGGGACTGCCCGATGTGTGCAGAGTGCAAACCGCACTTCTATAACCAGACAGGGCCCACCTGGTCAAGGCTTCTAGGCCCTTTGAAAGCCTTGCGATCGATTTCAAAGGGCCACTCCCCTCCACTAACAAGAACATTTATTTCCTCAACATCATAGATGAGTTCTCCCGATTCCCTTTTGCCATTCCGTGCCCCAACATGACCTCCCACACAGTCATTAGGGCCCTGCATAGTGTCTTCACCCTGTTCGGTTTCCCCAGCTACGTGCACAGCGACCGGGGTTCGTCCTTTATGAGCGACGAGCTGCGTCAGTACCTGTTCGACAAGGGCATCGCCTCGAGCAGGACTACCAGCTACAACCCCAGGGGGGACGGGCAGGTGGAGAGGGAGAACGCGACGGTCTGGAAGACCGTCCTACTGACCCTCCGGTCTAGAAAACTCCAAGTCTCCCAATGGCAAGAAGTCCTCCCAGACTCGCTCCACGCAATTAAATCACTCCTCTGTACAGCGACCAATCAAAACCCTCACGAGCGGCTCTTCATTTTTTCTAGGGGCACTACCACGGGGGTCTCACTTCCGGCGTGGCTGAGGACACCAGGCCCGGTTCTCCTGAGGAAGCACGTCAGGGCGCAAAAAACCGATCCCCTTGTTGAAAAGGTGCGCCTCCTCCATTCCAACCCCCAGTACGCATACGTGGGGTTCCCGGACGGTCGCCAGGACACAGTATCCCTTCGGGACCTGGCACCCGCTGGATCCAGCCCCCCCCCCACCCCCACTGGGGAACCCCTTACCCATTCCCTATGCTGCCGCCCCCTATTCCGCAGGCACGCGGTTCCACGCGCCAGCACCAGCCCGCCCCCAGCGCCCCAAGTCTCCGGTCGAGCCAGAGGTGTATGAAGTTTGGACGAGACCCACCCCGGAGTCTGCCATCGTACCCCAGCTCTCAACACCCACCCATCCACCGCAAGAGGCTGCAACCCCGGTGCTCCGCAGATCGCAACAAACAATTCGTCCACCGGACAGACTAACTTGTGAGCCACCACCCCCGCCGGACTTGATTTTTTTCACATGTGGTGAATGAGATTCACACGGTATTATAAGTTACCAATGTCACTCTGTTCCCAGTATATATATGTACTGATATTGTAAGTGCAGTTGTACTACCTGACCACCAGGGGAAGTAGCTCTGGGAGTTCTCGAGAGTTTGTACTGGGCTCCCCCCTTGGCTCCGCCCAGAACTCCTCTCCCTGGAGTTGCTGTATAAAGATCCGTGCCACAGAGTCAGCCAGCCAGTTCACCGAAAGTTCAACGGCTAACAGGCTGGCTCTGTTGTAAGTATATTAAAACCGCTATTCTAATCCTACAAGCACATGTCCGTAGAATTGGTGGTTCCATCAATTGCCCAAATGTGGGTCCATCTCAGGGTGTTGTTTGACAGAGTCCTTACAGGGCTTCAATTTCATCTATTACATTTGAATGATGTCCATTGAGATTAACTGTGTATAAGATCCTTTGCTGTACATAGAAGGGAGGGCCAGTTGAACCTGCAAGTTCAGCCATATCTCTTGAGTTACAAGCACAACACTGGAAACTAGCATGAACTTTCAATAAAAAGTGAACACAAAAAAACATTACATTGTTTTATCCCCCTGTGACCACCGATATATTATAACCACGAGGAGTATCAGTATATTTAGCTCTCTGACTAAGCTTGTCTCAACAAATAATGATTCTCATATGAATAACGTGAAATCAATACAAAATATTTACAAGTGAAATTTAATTTTGTAAAATATAAATTCCAGCTTGGTGCCTCCAAGTCAGCAGTGGAGTTGGACAAGACCAGGAGGCTGTTTTATTTTCCAACCATAACTACAGCATTGTCAGCGGACAGTGGGTTTCACCACAGAAAGGCACCCCCAACACATAATTGCATGTTCATGCATGATCACATGTGTTTCTCCTGCACACAACCAGCACTTAAAATGTGAATCGTAATAACATGGAAAATTAGAAAAGATTGGCGTGTGGAAATGACATACACTTCACTTCTGCAAACTATTGACAAAATCCCCCTACAGTTGTGTTGAAGATTGAATAATTTGTTTGCATTTATGTTTAAACCATCCCAAAGCATAGCACATTGTCATACAAATTGAGAGTCACGTTGGAGCCTTGGTTGGAAGAATATTTTGTTAAATTTACCTGTGTGTTTTCACTGCCAGAGGTAGGCAACTCAATTTAGGGCTCATGAGGGAAAAACAGCTGGATGATTTAGTCTAGCTTGGTGGAAGAAATCTACAGTGTTCCTCACAGAGACTTGTGGCAGGAAGCAGTCAATCTGAATAGTTGGCTTGGAAAGAGCTGGACAAAAGATGTGGGAACAGACTGAAAGAAAACACTTTTTGTACGTCCAAAGCCTAGACACGGAGCTGAATAATCCACATTCATGAGGACATGGAAGAAAATTGAAGGATTGTTTCACCAAAAATATACAGAATGAATCTTGTGTTGTTTGCTTCTCGAAGAATAACTGGAATACTGAGGAGAATTTAAATAAATTTCAGGGGGCTGTGGCATACCTTTTGAGTTGGCCTCAAGAAAAGTGAATAAACCTTCAAGACTTTGAGTTAAGGAAACGCTTGGAGAGGGAGTAAAATATCAGTCTTTATAAGGTGTGTTAAACTAGTGATGCTTTCTTGGTTTAATATTTCTCCATATGTACAATAAAGTTTGTTTTTGTTTTTTTTTAAAGTGAAATCCTGTGGCCTAGTTCTGTTGGTTAATTCCTGGATGTTCGGATTTCTCCTTTAAATGTCAACAGTCCCAAACAGGATTGTACCATAGCAAAAGAACATAACGACATGAGGGAACAGTTTTATTCAATGAGCAGTTGAGATTTGGATTGTGCTATCTGACAGCCTGGCAGTTAAACAGATTAAATAGTTACTTTCCAAAGGAAATTGAATCAATACGTGAAGGAACAGAAATTGAAAGTGTATAGGGAAGAGTAGGAGAATGGGACTATCTGATTTGCTTTTCAAAAGAGCTAGTGCAGAGTTCATGAGCTGAATGACTCCTATGATTCCGGGATGATAGTACTTCTGGGAAATTAACAGTCTATGTTGCAGAAAAAAGCATTTTAAAAATGTGTTAATAATTCACAGAGCCAGTAGTACTAACAGGTGGAGTTCAGCAAATCCCAATGCAGGCTATTGTCTGCAAAATCATAGAATGATTGCAAATAAAACATTTCCAAAAATTCAATAGAAAGTGAATCCTATCAGAAAAGATGTAATTTGAAAAATGTGTGTTGTCGATGTACCAATTGTCAAATGTTCCCTGTTGATTATTCTTGTGTCTACTATGTACATACTGTGTACGTTCCTCGGCTGCAGAAAAATACTTTTCACTGTACTTCGGTACATGTGACAATAAATCAAATCAAATCAAATCAGTGATACAAACTTTCATGTACCAGAGAGAGCAAAAAGGCACTGAACTGCAAACTCAAATCTCACGTTGTTTGGCTAGTCAATTTGAAAAGCAAGACTCTCAAAGTACTAACAAGGATTCATAACTAGAGAAAAGTCAAATCTGTAATACTCCCCTTGACTTATATCCTCAATCAATTACACTTCAGCCAGTAGTCGGGCTATCTTTTCATGCAAAATAATGCATTTTGCACTTCTCTGACCTCAGAAGACTCCTTCTCCCTCTAGGTTGGCCTTGGAGGAAAGCCACAATAGCTCCCTGCAAAGACCTTTGGTTAAAATAGGCTCTGAAGAGGTTACCTGAGACAAATGTATATATCTAAAGAATGGTGGGTGTTGCTTCCACCTGTTCAGAGGAGCAAATTGAATTTGGGAGCAATGCTGAGATAACAAGACCTTGACAAATAAATCGTGTGTGTCATATTAACTGCCAAAGAGATTGTTTCAAAATTCCCTCTTGTGTATTTAAGAAACTTTCTATTGTTGCCCACTAACATTTTCTGAATTACAAATGAAAATTTACCATCCTAAAATGGACATTTTTAGGCAGGTGATTTCTGGAAGGCTTCCTTGCTTCATTTCCATTATTACATCACATATATAGGCACTAAATTGGGCGGATTTCACCTGAAAATCAAGTTCCATGGCTCCAAGTTGCTAATTTGATTTGTGAAACAATGTTAGAAATTTGTAATACAGTATTCTCAACCACTGGGAAGAGGTACCGCAGTGCACACTGTGACACTCCACTGAAGTGTACTGATATAGATTTTGGGAAGACAGTTTACCATATGCATAGAATGTAGCTTTGTCACTCAGAGAAGTCTGACCTGTATGGCCACAGAGGAGGAATGGAAAGAGACAGGGTGACAGATGAAAAGTCAACACAGTGAAAGATGCGGATATTTTTTTTTTAAAAGGAGGAAAGGTAATAAATGCAACACCAACTTACATTTTTGTAGTGCTTTTAATGTAAAAAAAAATATTGTGCAGCACTTCACATAGATGTAATTATACAATCGATGCCAAAACATAAAAGAAGAAACTTAGAGGAATTATCTTTACGGAAGGTCTTAAGGAGAGACAAAGAGTTTCGGGAGGGGGTGGACGATTGTATTTGAGAGCTTGTGATCTTGGTTACTGAAGGCATGGCTGCTAATGGTGGGCTGAAGAGGGAAGAGTATGTACAAGCTTTCAAAGTCTGAGTAATAGAGTTTGTTGGGGTGACGTAGATGAGGTGATTGTCTCCTTTTTGTCTCCTCTGACCTCCAGTAAATCTTCAGAAAAGCTTGGGGCCCATGCTTCCTCACGGTCAGACATTGATCTTTTATTTCCAAGTCAGATTCAATTGCTGAGTGACTCCCAGCACCTACTGCATCCTGAATGCACCTTCTCCTTTATGAGGTACGGGTTAGTTTATAGAAGTGCAAATTAGTAGTGATTTTGGGCCACCTGCTGATCTGTAGAGTCAGTGAACCATGTGGGAATTTCTGGTTGCATGGATAAATCATTATAATCAGAGTGCTGTCTGCATTCAGTCCACAGGGCAGGGTGAACTGCCCATCATCATCCCGGTACCTACTATCATGAGCTAACCTATTGAATCCCCTTCAGTGAGGTTTTAAGAGATTTTATATATTATTACAGATGCCTGGTCAGCTTGGACTCACCCCAGTCCAACGCCGGCATCTCCACATCATGGTCAGCTTTCAACAGTGGCTAAGAGACTGAATCAGACCCATAACTTTTTAAAGTTTTAAGACATTGTGGAAAAATCGATTCATTCCAAGAGTGATAATTTAAGAAGTAGGGCTTGGTTGTTTTATCAACAAATTTTGTTAAAACAAAAAAAAAAACAATATTCAAACCATTAATCTTCAGCCCTACAATAACAGGTTAAATGCAGTATCTTAACCTTAACACACAAGTTCCCATTAAACAGCTCTTTATCAGAACATGCACCTCTCATGCCATTTACACAGCCAGGCAAAGGCAATAATTGCACTTACAAAGCAATTTTCCTTCTGTTAGGGACATTCGTTCTGAATCCTTTTCCAAAGCCTGCCTCAGTGGCAACTTTCATGACCTCTCTCGGTCTGTTTCCAAAGCCTTCTCCTCTGCAACTTTCATTTTTTTTTGGGAAATGTTTTTTATTGAGTTTTCATATTTTATGTCCAACACATTACAAATTATTAGGAAAAAAAAACACGCAAACATTGACATGTATATTTACAGGTAAGCATCTTCATAATAACAACTGTGGCCGCCCCCTTTAACCGGCATACATATTTTACATTCCCCAATATGGCCGAGGCACATGTTTGTAGGCATTTGTTTACAATTTGGTTTTGGGCCTTAGCTTGCCATCAGACTGTCGCTTGCGGCTTTGTCCTTCCTTTTTTTTTGAATAATTTTTATTCACGTTTTCAACAACAAATTTTTATCACAACAGAGAAAAACAGTACCCCTCCCCTCCAATACAAAAGCAATAAATTAACAAGAAAAAGAAATAAGCGTAAAACCATGCGAACAAACCCCCATAACGAACCCATAGCCCCCCCCCCCCCCCCCCCCCCCCCCCCCCGGCTACCTTCCCCCGATTCCCGTCCATTTTCCCCTGATTCTTGGCCACCCGACTATTCTTCCTCTTGTTCGTTGGCCACAAACAGGTCCCGGAACAATTGCATGAATGGCTCCCACGTTCTGTGGAAGCCGTGGTCTGACCCTCGGATGCCGAATTTGATTTTCTCCATTTGGAGAGATTCCGAGAGGTCGGACAGCCAGTCTGCAGCTCTGGGCGGTGCTGCTGACCGCCAGCCAAACAGGATTCTACGGCGGGTGATCAGGGAGGCAAAGGCAAGGGCATCCGCCCTCCTCCCCAGGAATAGATCTGGCTGGTCTGAAACCCCGAAGACCGCCACTATCGGGCATGGCTCCACCCTCACCCCCACCACTTTGGACATAGCCTCGAAGAAGGCTGTCCAGTACTCCACATGTCTGGGGCAAGACCAGAACATGTGGGCGTGGTTGGCCGGGCCTCTTTGGCACCGTTCACATCTGTCCTCCACCTCCGGGAAGAACCTACTCATACGGTTTCTTGTTAAGTGGGCTCTATGTACCACTTTTAGTTGCGTCAGGCTGAGCCTTGCGCACGTGGAGGTGGAGTTGACCCTATGCAGTGCTTCGCTCCAGAGTCCCCACCCTATCTCAATCCCCAGGTCATCCTCCCATTTCATTCTTGTTGCATCCAGTACAGTGTCGTCCCTTTCTACCAGTCGGTCATACATGTCGCTACAGTTCCCTTTCTCCAGGATACTTGCGTCCAGTAGGTCTTCCAGTAGTGTCTGTCGTGGCGGTTGTGGGTACGTCCTTGTCTCCTTTCGTAAGAAGTTTTTGAGCTGCAGGTACCGTAGCTCGTTCCCCCCGGCTAGCCGAAATGTCTCTGTCAGTTCGTCCAGTGTTGCGATCCTGTCGTCCGTGTATAGGTCCCTGACTGTCAGTGTCCTCCCGTCCTGCCTCTACCTTTTGAAGGTGGCGTCAGTCAGTGCTGGTGTGAACCTATGGTTGTTGCAGATGGGAGCCTTGTCCGACATTTTGGTCAGGCCAAATTGCTGCCGCAGTTGGTTCCAGGATTGGAGGGTGGCTGTCACCACTGGGATGCTGGAGTGTTTTTTGGGTGGGGATGGGAGTGCTGCCGTGGCGAGGGCCCGGAGGGAGGTCCCCATGCAGGAGGCCTCCTCCGCACGCACCCACTGGGCTTCTGGCTCCTGGATCCATCCCCTTACTCGCTCGGCTGTTGCCGCCCAGTGGTAGAATTGTAGGTTCGGGAGGGCTAGCCCCCCCCTGGATTTTGTTTTTTGTAGGACCTTCTTTGGGATCCTAGCATTTTTACCCCCCCCCCCCCCCTCCCCCCCCATACAAACGCCATGATAAGTTTGTCCAGCGCTTTGAAAAAGGCCTTGGGGATGTAGATCGGAATGGATCTAAGCAGGAAGAGGAACCTGGGTGATCGTCTGGACTCTCCCTGCGAGGGAGAGTGGGAGTGTGTTCCATCTTTGCAGGTCCTTTTTTACTTCCTCCGTCAGGTTGGTGAGGTTCCATTTGTGGATCCCTTTCCAGTCATGGGCTATTTGGATCCCCAGGTAGCGGAATTTGTGTCGGGCTTGTTTGAACGGCAGCCCCTTTAGTGCCACCCCCCCCCCCCCCCCCCCCCCCCCCCACACACCTTGCGGGTGTACTGGGAAGATCTCGCTTTTGCTCATGTTGAGTTTGTAGCCTGAGAAGGCGCCAAACTCTCATGTTGAGTTTGTAGCCCGAGAAGGCTCCAAACTCTCTCTGTAACTTTCATGACACCTCTTGGTCGATTTCCAAAGTTTTCTGCTCTGTAAATGTTCAGAACAACATTATTTTTCTCTCTCTCTCTTTACACTCAGTCCAGCCCTCAAACAAAAGTTCTCTGCTGGGGTTTCCTGGCTTGAACGCATCAACGTATTGGCTGTTTATTTGCCTACTCATGTTTATACAAAAGAACAAAGCCATGCTATTGATATGCAATTAACCTCCCATTGATGAAGAGAAAAAAAAACATCAGCCTCTGTAATGGGCTATTGGCTGGTCAGACAGTAGTGTCCCGAAGAACAATGGATGTGAGACCATAAGACCATAAGACATAGGAGTGGAAGTAAGGCCATTCGGCCCATCGAGTCCACTCCGCCATTCAATCATGGCTGATGGGCATTTCAACTCCACCTCCCAGCATTCTCCCCATAGCCCTTAATTCCTCGCGACATCAAGAATTTATCTATCTCTGCCTTGAAGCCATTTAGCGTCCCGGCCTCCACTGCACTCTGCGGCAATGAATTCCACAGGCCCACCACTCTCTGGCTGAAGAAATGTCTCCGCATTTCTGTTTTGAATTTACCCCCTCTAATTCTAAGGCTGTGCCCACGGGTCCTCGACTCCTCGCCTAACGGAAACAGTTTCTTTGCGTCCATCCTTTCTAAGCCATGTATTATCTTGTAAGTTTCTATTAGATCTCCCCTTAACCTTCTGAACTCCAATGAATACAATCCCAGGAACGCCAGCCGTTCCTCATATGCTAGACCCGCCATTCCAGGGATCATCCGTGTGAATCTCCGCTGGACACGCTCCAGTGCCAGTATGTCCTTCCTGAGATGTGGGGCCCAAAACTGGACACAGTACTCCAAATGGGGCCTAACCAGAGCCTTATAAAGGCTCAGTAGCACATCGCTGCTTTTATATTCCAACCCTCTTGAGATAAATGACAACATAGCATTCGCTTTCTTAATCACGGATTCAACCTGCATGTTTACCTTTAGGGAATCCTCGACTAGCACTCCCAGATCCCTTTGTACTTTGGCATTATGAATTTTCTCACCGTTTAGAAAGTAGTCTATGCTTGGATTCTTTTTTCCAAAGTGCAAGACCTCACATTTTCTCACGTTGAAATGCATCAGCCATTTCCTGCACCACTCTCCCAAACTGTCTAGATCCTTCTGCAGCCTCCCCACTTCCTCAGCACTACCTGCCTGACCACCTAACTTCGTACCATCAGCAAACTTCGCTAGAATGCCCCCAGTCCCTTCATCCAGATCATTAATATATATGGTGAACAGCTGCGGCCCCAACACTGAACCCTGTGGGACACCGCTGGTCACCGGCTGCCATTCCGAAAAAGAACCTTTTATCCCAACTCTCTGCCTTCTGTCAGACAGCCAATCCTCAACCCATGCCAGTAGCTCACCTCGAACACCATGGGCCCTCACCTTACTCAGCAGCCTCCTGTGTGGCACCTTATCAAAGGCCTTTTGGAAATCCAGATAGACCACATCCACTGGGTTTCCCTGGTCTAACCTACTTGTCACCTCCTCAAAGAATTCTAACAGGTTCGTCAGGCACGACCTCCCCTTACTAAATCCATGTTGACTTGTTCTAATCCGACCCTGCTCTTCCAAGAAATTAGAAATCTCATCCTTAACGATCGATTCTAGAATTTTACCAACAACCGAGGTTAGGCTAATTGGCCTATAATTTTCCATCTTTTGTCTTGATCCTTTCTTGAACAAGGGGGTTACAACAGCGATCTTCCAATCGTCCGGGACTTTCCCTGACTCCAGTGATTTTTGAAAGATCTCAACCAACGCTTCCGCTATTTCTTCAGCCACCTCCCTCAGAACTCTAGGATGTAGCCCATCGGGGCCAGGAGATTTGTCAATTTTAAGACCTTTTAGCTTTTTTAGCACCATCTCTTTTGTAATGGCAACCATACTCAACTCAGCCCCCTGACCCTTTATAATTTTTGGGATATTACTAACGTCTTCCACTGTGAAGACAGACGCAAAGTACTTATTAAGTTCTCCAGCCATTTCCTCATCTCCCATCACTAGCCTTCCAGAATCAGTTTGAATTGGCCCAATGTCTACTTTGGCCTGACGTTTGTTTCTTATGTATTGAAAGAAACTTTTACTATCATTTCTTATATTACTGGCTAGCCTGCCTTCATATTTGATCCTCTCCTTCCTTATTTGTCTCTTTGTTAACCTCTGTTTGTTTTTGTAGCCTTCCCAATCTTCTGATTTCCCGGTGCTTTTGGCCGCTTTATAGGATCTCTCTTTTTCTTTGATACATTTCCTGACCTCCTTTGTCAGCCATGGCTGTCTAATCCCTCCCTGGATAATCTTTCTTTTCTTGGGGATGAACCTCTGTACAGTGTCCTCAATTATGCATACAAACTCCTGCCATTTTTGCTCTACTGTCTTCCCTGCTAGGGTCTGCTTCCAGTTGATTTTCACCAGTTCCTCTCTCATGCCCTCGTAATTACCTTTATTTAACTGTAACACCATTACATCCGATTTTGCCTTCTCTCTTTCAAACTGCAGACTGAACTCAACCATATTATGATCGCTGCTTCCTAAGTGTTCCCTTACTTTAAGATCTTTAATAAAGTCTGGTTCATTACATAGCACTAGGTCCAGAATAGCCTGCTCCCTTGTGGGCTCCATGACAAGCTGTTCCAAAAAGCCATCTTGTAAGCATTCCATGAATTCCTTTTCTTTGGATCCACTGGCTACATTATTTACCCAATCCACCTGCATATTGAAGTCCCCCATGATCACTGTGACCTTGCCTTTCTGACATGCCTTTTCTATTTCCCGGTACATGTTGCGCCCCTGGTCCTGACCACTGTTAGGCGGTCTGTACATAACTCCCATTATGGTTTTTTTGCCTTTGTGGTTCCTCAATTCTACCCACACAGACTCCACATCATCCGACCCTATGTCGTTTAGTGCCATAGATTTAATTTTGTTCTTAACTAACAAGGCAACCCCACCCCCTCGGCCCACCTCCCTGTCTTTTCGATAGGTTGTATATCCTTGGATGTTTAACTGCCAGTCCTGAACCCCCTGCAGCCATGTCTCTGTGATGCCTACCACATCATAATCATTCACGATGATCTGTGCCATTAGTTCATCTACTTTGTTACAAATGCTACGAGCATTCAGGTAAAGTGCCTTAATGTTAACTTTCTTATCAGTACAGATATTGGAAGTCCTAAGATGTCCAAAGTTATCCTTCCTTTTTGTTGCATTCCTAGTCTGCCTCAAGCTTAAATCCACCTGCCTACATGTTATCCTCCTGCGTATCTTGCCATTTAACTCCCTGCTCCCTGTCGCTTTCACTTTCCCTTCCCCCCAACTCAGAAGTTTAAAGTCCTACTGACCACCCTATTTATCCTCTTCGCTAGAACACTGGTTCCAGATCGGTTCAGGTGGAGACCGTCCCAACGGTACAGATCCCCCCGGTTCCAAAACTGATGCCAATGTCCCATGAAGTGGAATCCCTCTTTCCCACACCAATCCCTTAGCCACGTGTTTACTTCCCTAATTTTCCTATCCCTATGCCAATTGGCACGTGGCTCGGGCAGTAATCCAGAGATTATGACCCTTGAGGACCTGTACTTCAATTTTCTTCCTAGTGCTTGATAGTCCCCGAACAGGTCCTCCACCCTAGCTTTACCTATGTTGTTAGTCCCAACGTGGACCACAACAACTGGATCCTCCCCCTCCCGCTCCAGTATCCTTTCAAGCCGGTCAGAGATGTCCCGCACCCTGGCACCGGGCAGGCAACACACCATGCGAGACTCCCGATCCGGCTTGCATAGGATACTATCTGTCCCCCTAATTATAGAATCCCCTATAACAACTACTTGTCTTTTTACTCCCCCCTCTTGAATGGCCTTCTGCACCATGGTACCGTGGTCAGTTGGCTCATCCTGTCCAGAGCCCCTTTCCTCATCCATACAGGGAGCAAGAGTCTCATACCTGTTGGACAAGGTCAAGGGCTGAGGCTCCTGCACTCCTGAACTCAGGTTCCCTCTGCCTGCCTCACTTACAGTCACACTCTGATGTCCCTGATCAGTTACTGAATGTGAATTACTTAATCTCCCAGGTGTGACTGCCTCCTGAAACAAAGTGTCCAGGTAACTCTCCCCCTCCCGGATGTGCCGCAGTGTTTGAAGCTCAGACTCCAGTTCATCAATTCTGAGCCGGAGATCTTCCAGCAACCAACACTTGCTGCAGATGTGGTCATTGCCATTCACAAGGGGAACAGCCAGCTCCCACATCATACAGCTACAGCACATCACCTGCCCAGCCATCTCTGATTAGTTAATTAATTTATTACTTTGTATAAATTTCAGTTAAAAAAACTTGGAGACCTCTGCTATAGTCTTTTCCAACCTAGTTCTGGTTAACAAATAAGAAAAAGAGAAATAATAATGTAATAAGGCACTCACCTGCTCACCCCAATGGGTCTTATTATTAGGTTAGAGGAGGAGGGCGGGTGGGAGACACAACACGTGTAGTGTCTCGGGTTTCCTCTCCACCAGAATTTATTAACTAGGGAGGGGTAAACCTTCCCAGAAGTCCACGGGACAAACTTCCTGTTCCCTGCAAAGGTAAGTAATTTAAACTTACCACTCACCTCCCGATAGGCTCAGCCCCTGCCGGTATCCAATGGCTGGCTGCTGCAATTGAAATTGACAAATCTACTCACCAGCTGAAGTATCCCAGCTCCCGCCGAAATCCAACTGACTGCAACCCCTGCAAAGGTAAGTAATTTAAACTTACCACTCACCTCCCGATAGGCTCAGCCCCTGCCGGTATCCAATGGCTGGCTGCTGCAATTGAAATTGACAAATCTACTCACCAGCTGAAGTATCCCAGCTCCCGCCGAAATCCAACTGACTGCAACCCCTGCAAAGGTAAGTAATTTAGACTTACCACTCACCTCCCGATAGGCTCAGCCCCTGCCGGTATCCAATGGCTGGCTGCTGCAATTGAAATTGACAAATCTACTCACCAGCTGAAGTATCCCAGCTCCCGCCGAAATCCAACTCTCGTGTTGGACGTCTCGTGTATTCCCACGAATTAGTTTATGTCTGACTGGGACAATGTAACTTGGCCAGGTGTGGGCATATCCCTTTGACCCTGTGCTAGATGTTTTTTTTTCAGCCTGTTTAATCACTAAATTGCCTGCTACATTGGGGTCTCACTTCTGAACCCAATTTCCTAATATCTCCCTCGCATAATAATATCCATCAAATGTTTAAAGTACATTCACAGGTTGCGACTGGCAAAGCCAGCATTTATTTTGCATCCCTAATTCCACCTTGAGATGGTGGCATTCACACACCTACTTGAACCATTGCAGTTCTTGTGGTGAAGATATTTGCACAGTGTTATTGAGAAGGGAGTTCCAAGATTTTAACCCAGCAACATGAAAGGAATGACAAAATATTTCCCAAGTTGCAGGTGGTGGTGTTTCCATGTACCTGTTTCCCTTGTCTTTCTCACTGGTAAAGGTTGCAGGTTTTGGGAGGTATTGTCAAAGGGGTCTTACCAAGTTGTTTCAGTACATCGAGTAGATGCCCCAGTGATGATGAGTGGATGGGGTGCCAATCAAGCAGGGCAGTTCTTCAGTGGAGCCCAGCTTCTTAATTATTGTTTAAGTAGTTCGCGGCCAGGAAAATGAGAAGTATTGCATCACACTCCTGACTTCTGCCTTGTATATGGTGGTTTATGCTTTGGGGAGTCAGGAGGTGAGTCACTCGTTACAGTGTTACCAGCCTCTGATCTGTCCTTGTAGGCATAGTATCAATGTAGCATATCTAATTAAGTTTCTGGTCAATGGTAAACCCCACGATGTTGATGGTGGGGGAATCATCAATGGTAATCTCATCAAAGGGAAATGGTTAGCTTTTCTTTTGTTGGCAATGGTGATTGCTTGAAATATGTGTGGCATGAACTTTTCAAACCAAGACTGTAAGTTGTTCAGTCTTGCTGTATGTGGTAGGGACTGTTTCAGTGTCTGAGGTATTTGTGAATGGAACTGAACATTGTGCAATCATCAGCAAACATCCTGCTGCTGACCTCATGATGTTCGGAAGGTCATTGATGTAACAGCTGAAGATGGTTGGGTCCAGAATGCCCCCCCCCCCCCCCCAGAACCCCGCTAGGGCTGGCATGATTATATGGCTTTGCATGCACACACACACATAGACCCCTCACCTCCACCAGCCTCTATTGAAGGCTGCAGATTTATATTACTTGGACAATGATTAACTTGAAAAAAGCTGACTAAATTAAGTTGTCAGCAAAATGTTAACGTTGTTATGAACTGAACAAATTGACATTCATCATTCTGATTTTGCAATATTCCATTTCTTCTTAATTCTGCCACATTAATCATGTCAATTTTACTTTGACTGAACTAGTCATAATATTTAAGCGCTCATTCTTGTCCCAATTGAGCAAAAAGATTGTGGAGTCGCCGATTTGATTTCAGTTTAACATGCAGCATTGTTGGAAAATAACGTTTTTATAAGAAGATTATTGGCTGATTGCTATGCTGTCCTTGATGCTCTGGAGCCTCTGTTAAAATATATGCGAGATTAGTGTTCTGAGTCCTTTACATTGTTATAAGTTTCATACATACCTGAGTTCGGTATAAATTAGCCCCTGAAGCGTATGGGCTGGACTTTGCCAACCCGATATCGGGAAACTTGAAATAAATGGGGAAAAGTAGGGCGATGGATTTCCTAAATTGCTACCTGATTCCCTTCAGTCACCATTTTGAGCAATGCAGGAAATGTAGTGGGTTAGGACCTGATGTGCAGGAAAATAGATGTTGGATCTTCCATGTTGCTGCCTACCTCAATTTTTCATTTCCAGAGTTTAAAATCTTTAGTATCGCTGGTGAGTTTCTAAAGCCTGCGTGAACCATTTCAGGTCAGAGCGATAGTGAACCAGGAAGACATCTGTTCTGCAGTCTGGGATGTTCTAATAGTTCAGTTTAAAATTTGTCGGTACCTAACATTGTTGCCAGCTTAACATTAAATGCTGTATGATAAGTTAGTTTGCCTTTCATGCAGTAACTGATGATCGGACTTTAAAAGGTAAGTGGCCATTAAATTGGCCAGCATTATGAAACTGTACAAATGCATTAAAGTACTTTACCAACTGGCTGAAGTGTTCTTCTGCATTCAGCATTATTGAAATTCAGATCTTAATATGATATTTAGGTCCTATGCCATAATCTTTACATCAATTCACAGTACATCCATCTGTTGAACATTTGAAGCAATACAACAGAGAGCTTCTTTCAAGCTACTTTAAATGGCTTTAATGTACTCAGCCAAGCCATCTGCTCAGCCTTTGGAGCAATGCAACAGATGGACATCTGCTCAGGTTACCACGAAAGACATTAATATATTCTGCTCAGCCATCTGTCAGTCTTTGAAGCAGTGCAACAAATGACCACCTGTTCCATAACTTCAAAAGATGTTAATGTGTTGAGCCCAGCCATCTGTTCAACTTTTGAAGCAGTGTAACATATGACTCTGTTGCTTTACATCAAAGGCTCTGTAGGATTAACTTTTTTTGATTGGTGGTTTAATGGCTGCATGATTAATTTACAGTTTTATGAGCTCATAAGAGGATTAATGTGTTTTAAGAGACCATTCAATTACTTTATTTACTTTGACACTTCCATCTCAGACTTTCCACTGTTATTATAAGGCTCATAAGATCTGTCCATAATAGAAATTGCTTGAGTGGGCAAGAAGGTATGGAGGGGCCATTAGCAAATAAGAACTTGCAAGAGGGGGCACAATGATATTGTGGTGGAATGAGTGTTGTGGGGGGGGGGGGGGGGGGGGGGCGGCAGGCGAGGTGAAGGCTAAGGTGCTTAAGAACTTGGGGTGTTGAGAACTTGGTTGATGTCCCAATGAATTCTAACCTCCCTACATCAACATCTGTCTGCCCCTTTCCCACCTCTGGCTGGCTGTATGAGCTGGCCCCAACCCCATCACCTCCATGGGCAAGCCTGGCCATAAGGGAGGTGGCATCGCAACTTCAGGAAATGGCCCGTCTTACTTTTCCCACTACGAAGGGGAAAACCCAGACCAATAGGTCCACAACAAAAATAGGGACACATTGTTGTGACATTAGCTGCATGGTTTAAACTCCCAAGTGATAATATATGGTTTATATAATATATAAACAAGGGGCTGGTTTAGCTCAACCAAGGCTGGTTTAACTCACTGGGCTAAATCGCTGGCTTTTAAAGCAGACCAAGCAGGCCAGCAGCACGGTTCGATTCCCGTACCAGCCTCCCCGGACAGACGCCAGAATGTGGCGACTAGGGGCTTTTCACAGTAACTTCATTGATGCCTACTCGAGACAATAAGCAATTTTCATATGTCCCATTATTTGGCAGCAGCATGTTGACAAATAGAAAATACAAACCTAAACAGCTTCAGAATCATTTTTGCAATTGCTGCCCACGCTACAAAGCTTTATATTTTTGTTAATTTCTTCTTAATTAACTGTCAAATATGAAGAGTGTAGTGAGATTGAAATGGGCAGAATTTAATGTCGGAAATGCAAGATTTACTGCTGACTAGGGAGTGGGTAAGAACTTTGCAACACCTACTTTAAGGAAGGCCCACTGAGTCAAGTTTCAATTAGGCACTTAACTGGGTAAGGGCAGGCCTACCCCAGGATCATGGACGCCAGGTCAGAAATCTTGCCCATAAAAGTTACTGCCAATCAGAGGTCACCACTATTCATTGCTCAGCAGCACCACCAGGGAAGTGATGGCTGCTGCTGGTAATGCACCCACCCAAGGCCCAGGCTCACCAACGGACCAAGGTTACAAGTGAGTGATGGCAGGAAGGGAGATGTGGTGCTGGGGTCACCATGGAGGGTGATTAGTCGGGTCATCAACAAAGGCGGGGTGGACCTGAGCAGCACCCCATTTGTTGGCGAGTTGCCCAAACATGCCACATCCCTCGATCAGGCAGTGAGTGCCTAAGGGTGATGGATAGCCTGAGAATCCATAAGCAATCTCACAGGGTTTCCTTTTCAGGCTTCCAGCATGGAATGTCCCCCATCTGATGATGGTTGAATACCAGCTGTGGCAGGATGAGGTTTTTAAGTAAGCACCGATTTGTCTTCTTGTGGGTCTCATTTGACGACCGGGCAGGAAACTGACCACGAGCCTGTTTGATTGGCACCCCATCTTCCAACATTAATTTCCTTCCACCACCAAAGCACAGTGGCAGTGGTGTTTACCGTCTACATGATGCACTGCCAGAACTTACCAAGGCTCCTTACACAGTACCTGCCAAACTTCCATCTAGAAGGACAAGGATTGCAGACACATGGAAACACCACCACCTAGAGGTTTCCCTCCAAGTCACACACCACCTTAATTGGAAATAAGTCGCCGTTCCTTTACTGTTGCTGGGTCAAAATCCTAACAGCGCTGTGGGTGTACCTACACCACGTGGACTGCAGCTGTTCAAGCAACTCATCACTACCTTCTCAAGATAAATTATGGATGGGCAATTAATGCTCACCTAACCAGTGATGCCCACATTCCACAAATGCACATGCGCGGCGATAATCGGGCATGCATGTGCAGTACGGCCACTATTTTTTTAAACAGTTGCAGCTTTTTGTTTTACAAGTTCTGTCGTGGTTTTTATTCATTTATTTTATTCATTTACTTTTTATTTTTTTCATTTATTTTATTCATTTTATTTTTTTTACAAGTTCGGGGGCGGGGAGAGAGAGGTTTATTCATTTTTAAAATTTGTTTTACTCATTTTATTTTTTTTAACAAGTTCGGGGGGGGGGGGGGGTTATTTGATAAAATTTTACAGGAAAAAAATTCAGAACTTTGGACAGATGGAGACTCCATACTTTCTGACACAGGAAGGCTTCACCTTCATCCAACAGGTTCCATTGGAGGAGCGTGTACGAGGGCCAAAGGGACCCAAACCATTTCCTCCATTTTTGTCAGCAGCAAACAAGGTAAGAGAAAATGGTGGGTCGTGCAGGTCGGCCAGTGTGGGTCGCGAAGGTCAGCCGGCTTGGGTCGCGAACGTCGGCCGGGCTGGGTCCCGAAGGTTGGCCGGTTGGTAAAAATGGGCCCCCGGAAAAAAAGTTTGAAGAACACTGATCTACTGTGCACATCATGGGTTGTGGGTGGCGAAACCCACGCAAACATGGGAGAATGTGCAAACTCCACACAGATAGTGACCCAGAGCCGGGATCAAACCTGGGACCTCGGCGCCGTGAGACTGCAGTGCTAACTACTGTGTCACCGTGCTGCATCTATTTAAAGCTCTTTCAATGTTTACAATGAATGACCATACTTTTAGCATGATGCAAATTTAACCTCCAATTTACAACTGGTAACACTAACAGCTGTACAGCACTTTAGACACAAATCCTTTGAATACAGTTTCACATTTGAGAATTCATGTACAATGGGTTTCACAAGTGCTTCTCGTCAACATATGTGCTCTTGAAACCTACTTCTTATGAACAAACAACTTTCTGACTCCAAGATAAAAGAGTGGTATCACTGAGACAAATTACACCAAATGATGGAGGAACTAAGGTGGTGGGAAACCATGATATCATACCAAATTTAAAGCAAGGCCAGGGAATTATCCTACGTAGTGCCAGATTAGATGGAGTCTTTTCCCAGTAACTACGGCAAATAGTTCAGAAAACCCCGATTTGATTTGCTTTATTGTCACAGATTCCAAAGTACAATGAAAAGTCTTTTTCTGCGGCCGAGGAACGTACACAGTACGTACATAGCAGACACAAGAATAATTGGTACATCGATGGTAAATCTTTGCTGGATAGTCCCTAAAAGAAGTGTGGGAAGAATATTACTTGCCTCAGGATTTATATATACAGCCCTTGAGTACGTTACCGTACAAAATTGGCTCTCAGTAACTGCCAAAGCACACCCCGGACCTAGATGATCAGACTCAAACTAAATATTGATGGTAAACCTTGTCAAAATAAGTCCATCACAATGTGTTAACTGGAAGTTATTTAAGCAGTAATTGTTTTATGATCTTTTCTCTACACCTTGTTATAACTGTTACATTATATTCTGCAGTCTCTCCTTCCTTTCCTATGTTGAATTTGCCAAAGTGTGGGCGGGCGATAGAGTGGTAGGCATGTTTGATATTTGTGTAGCAGTGGTCCAGGATGTTTGGGCCTCTGGTGGAACAGGTGACATGTTGGTGGTAACTTGGTAGTATGCTCTTGAGCTTGGCCTGATTGAAGTCCCCAGCTACAATGAACAAGGCCTCGGGATATTTTGTTTCAAGGCCATTTGCGGTGGTGAATATTTTGTCCAGTGCGATTTCCACATTTCCATGGGGTGGGATGTAAGCTGCCGTCAGGATAACGGAGCTGAACTCCTGCGGAAGGTAGAAGGGGCTGAATTTTCAGCGTGAGGTATTCTAGGTCCGGGGAGCAGAAACTCGCCAGTGTTGCTACATCTAGGTACCAGGTGGTGTTAATTAGGAGGCAGACCCCACCTCCCCTTGCCTTGCCCGAGGCTGCTGTACGGTTTACTCGGTGGATTGAGAAGCCCTCTGATTGTAGGGCACAGTCCGGTGAAGCAGGAGTGAGCCATGTCTCCGTGAAACAGAGCACACAGCAGTCCCTTAGTTCTCTTTGAAAAGTGAAACTGGCTTTAAGTTCGTCTAGCTTGTTTTCTAGAGATTGGACATTAGCTCGGAGTAAGCTAGGCAGTGGGGCTTTGGGGCCGCGTTGTTTCACTCTCACCTGCAGGCCTGCACATTTTCCACGCTTCCTGGAGTGACTGCTTCTTTTCAAGCCTGGGAGACGGTGAGACTATGCAGTGTTAAGTGTTCTCAGCGCAAAACTAAGTATCCATGAGGTATTGTGCGCCATCAGCAGCAGAATTAATGCACTCTGATATGTCTTCTCCCAGCATATACCTTTCTCTATCATTACTGTAAACCCAAGGGATCAATTCTTGGCATAATAAGGAGTGCCAAGGGCATCACCATGCATGCCTAAAAATGAGGTGTCAACCTGGCGAAGCTAAAGCACATGCCTACGTGTGCTGAACGGTGGACGCATCATGTTCTTGATCAGGCTAAACAATCCTACAAGCAATTAATTACATATAATGTTTCCAGTCCTGCCACATTCATCTGGATGGGCAATTAATGCTCACTAACCAGTGATGCCCACATTCCATGAATGAATTTTCAAAAATGAGTTGATCATCGTCTTTAGTTGCTGCATTAAAGCATGACTGTATTTTTTTTTCCTATGGGGCAAGATTGTACTTTTGTTCTCATTAAAATTGTGTATATTCATTCTCTGCAGGAGAATCCCTGAACAATAGAATAAATGTTCTTCCTTTTAATGTGTATGAAAATACTCCATGTCCCTTGTGCTTGTCCTCAGTTTCCAAATAAACCAGCATCCAATGAGAAAAATATTGCTTTCAGATTGCATGCAGCACATTAAGCCGTTCACTGTTGGCTCATGAACTCCATTTGCCGACTCGCTCCTTGTTCAGTTGGATCTGACCAATGTTCCTCTTTAAAACATTGAGACTTAAGGGAATGTCTTGACATATATATACATTTAACCTAATATATGATCACATTTTCCTCCTGTCCAGATGTTTAGCAAAATGATTTCTTTGAAAGGTAAAAGCTGTGAATTGATACAGCATCTTCATCCTCTGAGCACACTTCAAATTAAATATTGGAATATATGAAAGATTGTGGCCTCAATTTTACCCATGTCGGGTGCTTGGCGAGTTGACCGGTAGCTGCTGTTTTCTGCTTCCATCCAAGGTAATATCAAGTCGACAGGCCAATTAAAGGGCAGCCAGTGTGAAACGCACACTAGGAAAGGCTCATCGCTGATGAGGGGAGTGGGAAGTTAAGGGAGGGTGAGGGCTGGCACTTCAAATGGGCTCCCTCAAGGAACTGCAGACCTCTACAAAATAAATCCCATTGGAAAAATGCAGCAAACTATCTAGGCAGCACATTCAAACACACACCTCAGTCCCCAGACACCTTTTAAAAATTTATTTCGGCCCTGACATTGGAATATATGAAAGAACCTGGATTAAGGGGCAGCAGGGTAGCATGGTGGTTAGCATAAATGCTTCACAGCTCCAGGGTCCCAGGTTTGATTCCCGGCTGGGTCACTGTCTGTGTGGAGTCTGCACGTCCTCCCCCTGTGTGCGTGGGTTTCCTCCGGGTGCTCCGGTTTCCTCCCACAGTCCAAAGATGTGCGGGTTAGGTGGATTGGCCATGCTAAATTGCCCGTAGTGTCCTAATAAAAGTAAGGTTAAGGGGGGGGGGGGGGTTGTTGGGTTATGGGTATAGGGTGGATACGTGGGTTTGAGTAGGGTGATCGTGGCTCGGCACAACATTGAGGGCTGAAGGGCCTGTTCTGTGCTGTACTGTTCTATGTTCTATGTTCTATGTTCTAAGGTTGTAGCTAAAATGCAAAGGTGCCTAGCCCATCAGCCTGTCCGATAACCATTAAAGTTGATGGGCAATATAAAATAGTTTTCAATTGGCCCTTTAATAGGTTTAATTATTGGGCAGCATGGTGGCGCAGTGGGTTAGCCCTGTTGCCTCACGACGCCGAGGTCCCAGGTTCGATCCCGGCTCTGGGTCACTGTCCGTGTGGAGTTTGCACATTCTCCCCGTGTTTGCGTGGGTTTTACCCCCACAACCCAAAAGATGTGCAGAGTAGGTGAATTGGCCACGCTAAATTGCCCCTTAATTGGAAAAATGAATTGGGTACTCTAAATTTTAAAAAATACGTTTAATTATCCGCTTAATTGTTGGGAAGCATGCTTCTGACTCTCAAGTGCGCCCCCTGACGGGCGTATTGCGCAAGTGCACAATGACATCAGGGCACATGTCTTCTCGTGCAATTGGACAGGCTTCTAAGTTGGACCCAAGCAATGTAAAATTCTGGCCCGAGTGTGTTATGTGTTACCCTTCACTCAGGGAGTCCAGGTTTCTGTGGCAAATGCAGTTTTACATTCATGTTGTAGTCTGGAACTATGGATGGTGTGATAGAACCTTTTTTTCTATCACATGGCTGACCAAGAATCTCGCCCACCCTTACCACCCACCATTGCCGTATTTTGGAATGTCTGTTAATAATCAATCTGTTTAGCTGTGTAATGAGTGCACATTCCTTGGCTATTGAGTCCTGGGATGGAACTCAAACGTGGATCTTCTGGCTCAGAGACAGGTACACCATCCACTGGACCACAAGTCCTTTCTTGTAAAAAAAAACTGTAAGTCAATTTATGTACAACCAAACTCTCCCCCAAAATTAGATCAATAACGAACTAATCTGTTTTATTGGTATTGGTTGGGGGATTTTGATTCGGGCATCTCTGTTGATCAGAAGATTTCATATGTTTCTCTTCCCACAATGCCTGAGGCAGAAAGAAGAGCGATGTGGTGAATGGTTGTTTTTTTTTAGACTGGACATCCAGAATTTCTCTTAGCATTAGCCTTGGGTTAAATTACCTTGACTTTATTTTGCTAAGATAACATGAAGGCGAATAATATTGGGAGGGGATCGGCTGCTCTTGTGCTGCAAATGGGTAATGGGACTGAGGTATCCCTGGTTTGTGTGGAGACGTCTGAGTGTAAACTGGTGTCCGGGAAGCTTTGTGCCGGGCGCTGGGGGTCAGTGAGACCTGGCTACTGAGGGGGAGGTGAGACTGCTCCATCTCCATGTCGGGAGGAAGACCCGCCCCCCCCCCCCCCCCCCCCCCCCCCCCTCCCCTATCAATATTTTGATCGATTCCCGGACTTTATTTGGTAAAGCCCTGGACTGCACTGAGTGCTGGGCTTGGAATTGACAGTCAACATAGTTATTCTCAGGAGTTGTGCCCATGGCTTTTTACATTTTATTAGAATCTGAAATCACATTTTGAAAATTATTCCCTATCTCTATTGAGAAGGACTCCACTCTTGTGATATAAACCAAACTTTTGGTGTAAAATAACATGAACCCTGAAAAGTGCATAGTTTATTTTGGTATTCGCGCAGGAGATCACAATGTTTGGAGAATGCGGGCTTCAGAGTTGTACTTTCTCAAGCGTTAAACATCTGTGTCATGATTTGAAATTGCTATCTTGAGGAAATTTACAATTTTTACATTTTAACGTGATTTATAATGAAATTGCATTCTGGAAAAATAATGGAGTTTTAAAGCTGGATTGCGATACCAGCTGAAATAATGCTCTTTACAATTGGTTATGTTGTGATCTCTGGTGCCTACCTGTCCAAAATAAAATAAACTTTTTTTATAAATGTTTTTTATTGGGTTTTTGAACAAAGTATATTTACGGTTATGTATACAGAATAGAATATATATATATACATAGATGAGAAGGGAACACGACAAAAAACAAAACAAACAACAACAAAAAAGTTAGAATAAAATAACTGGTAGGCATTATGCGCTAGCTCAACAACAGCAGCTCTGTGCAATTGGCAATATTGTTTTTAACACATAAGTAGGCATCTGTTTGTGGGGGGGCGGTGGGGGGGGGGGTGGAAATTGGGGAGGTACATATACATTTGGGTGCCAGAAAAACAATTACAGAGGACAATACGTGAATGGATCTGCTATTGGTGTTGTCGGCGTGCTTCTCCCGGACGGTTTTCGCTGCCATTGTCGTCTCGCAATCACCTCCGCTTCAACCATTCTTTCGCCCGGATTTTCCTTGTTCTTTGCTCCTAATAACCAAGTTTGTTATCGTTTCCCGTGCCCCAAAATAAAATACTTATTGGATACAAAAAAAAGAGAATGAAAATAAATTAAGCTGTGTGAAAGAATTGGCAGCAAAGAGCAGGACATGTGCCCTGCATGCACACTTAACGTTATACGCCCTCCAGATATGTGCTTTTGGCACTAAATCACGGAGCAGTGTTGCTTCCACTTTCCAGCTGCTGGCAAGCAAGGTAAGTGAACTTGAAGATGAATGGTGAGACAGCCAAATACTCAATAAACAGTTTACTTATTGGACAGAATTTCACAATAGAATCTGCTGGAGAGAGCTGCTCAGGAGAGTCCAGGGTAGGACAGAGCAGTGCTAGTATTCACTCTGTGCACAGCGTCAGGGCCTCTGGTTAACACCCTACAAAGAAGAAACTTAGGAACAAAGCAGTATAAAGATGATTTCTTGAGGCATGGTTTTGTCTTTCATGAAGACCAAAATGTGCAAAGTTAGAGTTTTTATTTTTGTAAATATGAAGAAAGCCCAAAGGGACTGGCTAAAGTCTGCCCTTGATGAGCACATTGTCCTCTCCTCCTTTGCACCTGATTCAATTGAGATTGTGAGCGCCAAGAAAACTCCCTTTTCGCATTAAAGGTAAGCGAACTTGGCCTTTGTCGCGAAGGTCAGCCGACTGGTAAAAGTGGGTGCCGGGAAAGAAAGTTTGGCGTTGAGGAGTCAGGAGGCGAGTTACTCACGGAATTCAAACATTTGATCTGCTCTTGTAGCCATGGTATTTACCTGGCTGGCCTAGTTCAGTTTCTGGTCAATGATAGCCTACTGGATGTTGATACTGGGGGATTCAATGATGGTAGTGCCATTGAATATCAAGGGGGATGATTGTTGAATTTTCCCTTGTTGGAGATGGTCATTGTCTGGCATTTGTGTGATACAAACATTAATTATCACTTATCAGCCCAATTTGAATGTTATCCAGGTCTTGCTACATTTGAACATGATGGCTTCAGTATTTGAGGATTGCGAATGGTGTTGAACATTGTGCAATCAACCACAAATATCCCTGAAATATAATGATGGAGGGAAGGTAATTGATGAAGCAGCTGAACGTTAAAGGCCCTAGGACACTACCCTAAAGAACTCCTGCAGCAACGTCAAGATGATCAACCTCCAACAACCACAACCACCTGTCTTTGCGCCAGTTATGACTCCAACCAATGGAGTGTTTTCCAATTCCCATTGACTCCAGTTTTGCCAGGGCTCCTTGATGCCACACTCGGTCGAATGCTGCCTTGATGCTGAGGGTAGCCATTGTTACCTCACCTTTTGAGTTCACCTTTTTTGTCCATGCTTGAACCTTTGCTGTAATTGGGTCAGGAGCTGGGAGGCCCTGGCAGAACCCAAGCTGAACATCAGTAAGCAGGTTATTACTGAGTAAGTGCCGCTTGGTAGCGCTGTTGATGACTCCTTCCATCATTTTGCTGATTGGGAGTATACTGATGAAACTGTTGGGATTACCATATTGAAAGATTTTCCTGAACTTGGAATTTGAGCAATATAATTAAATTAAGAGTCACAATACAAATATTGAATGACTCTATTAAAGTGCCTTAATTATGCATGATTTGGTATGAATCCATTAAAGCTATTCTGTTGATTCCTCTCAGTAAGGAAATAAAATTAGATTTGTATTATGGCTACATCTCTGCCGCATATCTTTTGAGCTCAATTATAATGAGAAATAGTACACTATTCTCATTGTAAAAGTGAAAAATGCTTCTCTGCAATCCTTTGTGTAGAGAGTTTCAAATGTTCCATCAAACTGCTTCGGTTATAGCACAATCCTTCTGGAAGTTTGCACCTTTATCTTATAGCATGACATGTTTTACAGTGACAAGCAGTTCTGTTACTTAAGGACCTATTGAGCAGTCCAGTGACTCAACCGTGTTATTTACAGGACAAAAACATACATTTTATAGTTCACCAAATAAACACATTCAATTGTGTTTGTTCTTTAATAGCCCCATCATCTCAGAGCCGCCTTTTCCCTGCAGAGTTGAAGAATCCATTTCAAATATATTTTATCTTACACGCAAGCAAGATAACACAGTGCAGCCCTCAGCTGTCACTTCCCTTAAACCTCATCCTTTTGGGGGGAGGTGTAGAGTAAAGGGTTTAACACTAATAATAGAGAATAATCATATACATAAGGAGCTATGATGATGTCACTCAAAGGGAGATGAATAAGAAGAGCACACACTCTATCCTGATGTTCCTTATCTTGTATATGAGCAGTTATCTAAATAAAGTACTTTTCAGGGAAGATCTTTGCCTCCAATCAGTTCCCTCGCTAAGAGTAAGACACTGAATGCTTTTCGAGGCAATCCAACAATAACATGATGGTAGCAGTGAATATACCCACAGAGAAACAGTACAAAATGCCAGGTAGCACCCTGAAGAGAAGCCCAGCAGCATTGGAGAGCACTGGAGTAAGTACTTTGAGGCCAACCAGATATTCAGACCAGAGGTGGAGCCACAAGGGTAGCCAATGACCAGCACAGAAAGCAACGCAGGGTGAGCAATGAGTTCTATTCTACCTCTCCGAGAGTTATTCCAGAAGGCACAGAGCCCCAGAGGGGTTAAGCAATGGCATAACTGGAAAAGCGCTTCAGTCGTTACTGCAATGCTTCAGGTCTTGTGAGAAAAAATAACAAGGACTAGGTATGCACCTTGCTATCTGTATTGGTAGCTTCACAAATGATGTGCTGGCCCACTGGGGGATGAATGAAGTCAGCCTCAAACTAGAATGTCATCGGAACCTTTGACTCATACTTCAGTCTTCATCAAAACATCATGATAGAGGGCAAAATTTAATCAAAAAGCAAAAGACCAGGTGAAAGAATCAATTCATTCAAAATTGATCTCTACTGTTTGGCTGACAATTGAGTAAACGATAAAAGATTACTTAATTAGACACAGGTTAGGGGTTGGTGTTTTAGTAGAACCCCAGTCAGGCTCTCTACAATCAGACAGGTTTGATTCTGGCTTTGGGCGACTGTCTGTGTGGAGCTTGCACATTCTCCCCGTGTCTGTGTGGGTTTCTTCCCACAGTCCAAAGATGTGCAGGTTAGGTGCATTGCCCATTATCAATGCACAGGGTTACGGGGATAGGGTCGGAAAATGCAACTTGGCAGAGTGCTCTTACAGAGGGCCAGTGCAGAATCGATGGACCGAATGGCCTCCTTCTGCACTATGGAACCATCATTTTCCAATGTCCCTGCTATAGTAGGAAGATGGTCAAAAGGTATGACAAAAATTCCACATTGTTTTCGGATGAAGTTGAGCTTCATACCATTAAATTCTGAATGGAAACAGTTTTTGCTATTTCTTCCTTCCCAAAATTGATAGTCCAAATTTTCAAATGCAATTTGACCTATCTTCTGGTCTGTCCACTGAACACAGTCAAATAATTCAACTATGTGTAAATGAGGACCAGTACTCCTCAAACTACATTTTGATTTAAATTTTGCACTCACGTTATTAAGTTAGAACGCTGAACATCAAGTGCAACTTCTCTCAAGTGCAAGTTGAGGCAAAAAATTGAGTTTTTGAACCTGAAGACTGCTGAAAATATAACGAGTAATTACTGTAGTTGTGATTTATGAATGTTGATATTCTGACTAAATGGGAGCTGATTCTGATGCTTATTGCAGTAACAATGGCAAGTTTGACCGCCTTACAGTGAACGTTTCCCTAATAGTAGGTATTGCATTTTCCATAGAAATATTTAAAATATTATTATGAAGTAGAAAATGCAGGAAAGTGTAGTGTGAAAGGACAGTGATGTGATATCTAAGAAGGATTTGCCCCAGTAGATATAAAGGTAGACCAGGTCCTCTAAGGCAATGTTTTTTAAACTTTTTTTCCCGGGATCTACTTTTACCAACCAGCCAAACTTCGAGACCCATGCCGGCCAACTTCCACGACAAATGGCACGTTTGTTTAGCTTTAAGGAAGAGAGGATAGTGGCTCTCCTCAGTGTTGGTGCCTGAATTCAATGAGATCCTTAGATTGGTCTTCATCTCAGTGATAGTAATGTTTGCATCATTAGATGGTCTCAAAAGCATCAAGCCTTATTTCACATTCTGTCATTCCTCAGTGCATTTTAAGCCAGAATGCAGAAGTGTGGATTCAGGACTGATTCTCCCACTGACTCTTTGAGCATCCCCTGAGATGACAAGGAACGGCTTTGAGGGCCAGCGGAGATGAGTTCCTTGTGACCTCATGTAACGTAATCTCCCTGGAACCAGCCAGCAATGAAAGGACTGGTTTAGCACAGTGGGCTAAACAGCTGGCTTGCAATGCAGAATAATGCCATCAGCGTGGGTTCAATTCCCGTACCGACCTCCCCGAACAGGCGCCAGAATGTGGCGACTACGGGCTTTTCACAGTAACTTCATTGAAGCTTACTTATGACAATAAGCGATTATTATTATTATCTCCCAAATTACATCTAATTTCCCATGTGATGTGACTCTGGGTCTAGTGGGCCTAGAATTGTCTGCGCACTAGCACAGGGAGGTGGGACAGATAGGAATCACCTAGTACTGGAGTTTGTCATTCTTCAGTACCATTATTGTTTTCAATACTTTCTATTAATTTTGGTGAGTCTTTGTCCGTGATTCAATGTTAGTTGACATATCTGACCATGAGTGTACTAACCGCATTGAACCTAGACTCTTATCCTGAATTAAATAATGTGAATGATCTCCCAGTGTGGATAATGCACTGCTGCAGCCTTTAAAGGCGTGAAGTGTTTGACTTTTGTCAGCATGGAGTTTGATAAAACTTGACAGATGTCTGAGAAGTGGAGCTGATACTAGGGACCACGGGGAGAGGGGTCACTGAACGTTAGGAGAAAATTGGCCAGTGCTGAGGGCTCAGCTTTTGAAATGTTACCACTGAGTATCTGGGGTGAAGAAGTGGACATTTTAATGACTTCAACAGATTAGGAAAGTTTGGATTACCTACTATAAAGTTATATGGTGTGCAGTAACTAAGCATGAATAGCACATCGAATTATCTTCCCTCAGAATCAATTTTTAGTGCCACCCTGAATACACATTATGCAGCAGGGTGCACTTTGCAGCAGTAAACTTTTCTGTAAGCAATCATTTACCCACATTCTGAATTAAATTTCTCTGAACAAATCTATCCACATAATGAATAATGCATACAAGTTCAGCCACAACCACAATGAGCTGCATGTTGACAGTTGGATATATCTGTCTGTCCTTCGGCCAGTATAAATCTGCACTGTTTGCAGGAAAAGACAGCAATAACAGCAGGATGGGAGCTCTCATTGGGGGAGGGCCTCAGAATTGTTCTTACCATGTATGAATCCCAACCCTTGTGATTTCTGAAATGAGACGCAATCAGAGGGCCAGGGGATAGAGAAAGCCATGAACTAAGTTTGTTTCCTTCAGCACTTTCTTCTCCCTCACTCCGTTGCTCCAAGCTGTACAATAACGCAAAGTATCAGGTTGCAGATTCCACCGAAAGCTATATCTGAAGTGTTGTGATAGGACAGTGCTACCTTCCTCCTTTATGTGTACAAGAGAAAGCACAGTCAGGGTCCAGGGTTCCTCACAGCACATAGCGCCATCCATTGTAACTCTCCACAAGTTCATCATCCCAGCAAGTTCACTCCTGAGGTTGTGCGCCATGATCCCCTGAGCTAGTGCGCAGTCAATTCCAGGCCCACTTCACCCGGAGACACGACAAGTTAAATTAGATGTTATTTTAAAATTACCCTGAGGTCCTTGGCTAAGCCCAATAAACTGCAGTCACCAGGTATGTGAACTTCAAACACAAGTAACCTTTTATTATTTAACAGTAATATAATTTGAGCAAACAAAAATATAACTGACTACCTAACACTCCTTCCCCAATGTCCCCACCCCTTCCAACTCGACCCACTTTACACACACGCACGAACACAGACAGGCAACATCAGGGGAAAGGGTGGTGGAGAGGGAAGAAAATAATGATAAGAGTTCAAGGATAAAGGATATTCGATGCACTTGGTTTGTTTCCAGTTAAAGTCGTTCAGGAATTCAAGCTTTTGTTTCTGAACGTCTTCTAGGCTTGAGATGGTTTTCTCCGGCAAGGCTGTCTACTTTATTTGAAAATTCAAGGTAATTTCAAATATATAGTAAAGATGTGCCAGGCACTCACTGGTTTTGGTGCAGTAAAGTAGTTCTTTACTTCAGCAGCGAGAGACGGAGAGAGTTCCTTCTTCGTTCAATGTTTGATAACTTCTGCCCAGCTTTCTCAGAAGCATCTCGCAGAAATCAATAATTTACTGTTGTCAGGCAGAACACTGTTCCTGGATAACCCACAGATTGCCATCCAGCTAATCAAACCTCCAAAGCTGGTTCTTAAGATTCCCCTGGCACCGGGGACTGACCTCCGGTGGTGGCATGTAGGCGGAGGTTGCATGTTAGATGGCTGCTGCTGGAGTCCCTGGTTCTTGGACTTTTATGCCCGGTCTCTGGGGTAGTTTTTGGATGGGTTGGTGTGGGAAGTCATAAGGAGGTCGAGGAATGTCGAAGTCCCAGAAGAAAGGTCCTGGAAAGAAGGGGGAGAGTGAGCGTCCGCCGGCGAGTGCTGCTGTGTGGCCTGCAGAAAGGAAGATGGCAGGTGCTGGGTCGTCTGGTGGGGCCGCAACCCTCATGATGGAAACTCTTACCGAGGTAATGCCGGTGGAGTTTGAAGGGCTGATTCACAGGCTTTTGGAGGTGCTTCGGAGGGAGATGACGGCTTTGCTTAAAGAGTGGGTGGAGGAGGCAGTGATGAAGACCTTGGTTGAGGTGTGGGAGCAAGCAGAGAAGTTGAAAGGGGTGGAGGAATCTCTGTCACAACACAGTGGCCAGTTCACCTCAATGGGTGAGGGGCTGCGGAGGGTGGCGAAGATCAACAAAGGACTCCGAGCTAAGGTGGAAGATCTGGAGAACAGGTCGAGGAGGCAAAAATTGAGAATCACCGGCCTGCCTGAGGGGGTAGAGGGCCTGAGACCGACCGAGTACTATGCAAAGATGTTTGCTGAGTTGATGGGTGGGGTGGGGGGGTTGAAAGAAGAACCCTCCCACTATGAACTGGTCAGGGTGCACCGGTCATTCAGGCCAAAGCCTCGTGTGAATGAGCCACCAAGAGTAGTTATAGTCTGCTTCCACAGCTACCATGTGGAGGTGAAGGTTTTGAGTTGGGTGAAGCAGAGACGAGATGTGAAGTGGGAAGGAATTGATATAAGCACATATCAACATCTGATGGCGGAGTTGGCGAGAAAGCGGGCGGCCTTTGGATGGGTGATGGTGGCATTGTATGGCAGCGGAGTGAGATTTGAAGTGGTCTACCCAGCAAAGCTGAGAATGACTCACAACTCGAAGGACCTTTATGTTGAGAGGCGGCGCAGGCGTTCGTTAAGGCTGAAGGACTGAGACGAGAGTTGGGATGTGGACTTAGTTGGTGGGAATGGAGATTGTTTTATTGAGGGGTTTCCATTTGATTCAGGTTTTGTTTCCATCTCTTAAATGGGGGGTTTATTTGGATGCGTTTGGTTATTTTTCCTTATGGGTGTGGTTCCATATTATTTCTTAATTTAAGGGAGGTAGGTTTTGGGACTGTAGGGCCGGGTGACTGAGGAGGGGGGGGTCTCTGGAAGCGGTCACTGCACTAGCAAACAAAGGTTGGCCAGTGAACGGGAGTGTGGTAGGGGGAGGGGCCACGGTTGTTGGAGCCTGGTAGAGCAGGTTTCGAAGGACCTGAAAGGTGAAAGGTGGGGGGGAAGGGGTTCCATACTGAGTGAAGTGGATGGGGGATTCTGGGATGGGGAGGGGGTTGACTGCAACTAAAGGATGGGTCAGGTCTGGCAGGATGGGCAGGACCTGGAGTAATGGTGATGGCGGATAGGAGGGGCGAGGGAGGAGTGAGAGGCATTGGTCAGAATGGTGATTATGGAACGTGAGGGCATTGGGGGGGGGGGGGGGGGGGGGTCCGGTGAAGAGAGCGAGAGTTTTTGCACATTTGAAAGCCGATGTGGTGATGCTACAGACCCTTTTGAGGGCGACAGATCAGATGAGGCTTAAGAAGGGTTGGGTGACTCAAGTGTTTCATTTAGGATTTAATAGTAGGGCTCAGGGGGTGGCGATCTTGGTGGGCATGCAGGTGAGGTTTTGGATGGAGAAGGTGGTGGCAGATGGGGGGGCAGGTATGTGATAGTGTCAGGTGCAAAGGTTGGTGGCGCTGGTAAGCGTACATGGCCACAATTGGGATGATGTGGGATTCGTGAAGAGAGCGCTGGTGCCATCCTGGATATGGACACACATGAGTTGATAGTGGGGGAGGATTGGAACATAATGCTGGAGCTGAGGATGGACAGGTCCCAGCTGCGCTCGTTGACCCAGTTTGGGGAGGGGGGGCACCATTGGCAGGGCATATGAGAGAGATGAGCGGGGGCGGGGGGCGTGGAGGTGAACCAATGGATATTTTTACTCCCAAGGGATTGATAGTATTCATTTTTCTTCCCGGTGCAAAAGGGTTTTCAAGGATTGACTTTTTTGTGTTGGGGGGAAGGCACTGTTGGCTGGAGTTAAGAGGGCACAGTATTCGTCGATTGTGATTTTGGATCATGCTCTGCTTGGATGGATATGGTATTGGAGAAGGGGGCAGCGCAGAAGCCCAAAGGATGAATGTGAAGTTGTTGGCAGGTCGAAGCTTCTATAACAAGATAGGGAAGGTGACTGAGGAGTGTGTGAGGTTCAATTGCATGGGGGAGGTTTCACGGTCGGTAGTTTAGGAGGCCACGAAGGCGGTCATGAGGGGGGAGGTGATCTTGTTTAAGGCCAAGGTGAATAGGGACAAGAGGGAGGAATGCCAACTACTGATCAAAGAGACTTTTGAGCCAGACCCGGGGCCCCTGGCAAAGAGGAAGGAGTTGCAGATGAGATTGTCCACAGTAAAAGTGGTGCGTCGTTTCAGAAGGGCGAGGGGGCTGTCTCTGTGCATAGGGAGAAGAATGGGCACAGGCTGGCAAGTCAGCTCTGTAGGGAGGCAGCAGCGAGGGAGATACTTCAGGTGTGGAACAGGACGGCGGTGGTGGCTCCAGAACAGATCAATAAGGTGTTTGAGGGGTTCTATAGAGACTTGTATCAGTCGGAACCACCAGAGGAGGAACGGGAGATGATGGAACTTCTGGGTGGGTTAGAGTGCCCAAGGTTGGGGGAGGTGGAGAGCGCAGGGTTAGTGGAGCCGATGGGGGTGGAGGAGGTGAAGGTGGCAATCGGGAGGATGCAGGCTGGAAAGGTGGTGGGGCAAGATGGCTTCCCGGCTGAACTTTATAAAAGATTTAAAGAGAGGCTGGTGCCGTTGATGGTGGGATTGCTTGAGTATGCGATGGATAGGGGTGTCTTGCCGTAAATTATGGGGCAGGCCTCCACCTCATTGTTTCTTAAGAAGGACAAGGATCTGGTGGAGTGTCCATCGTGCACCCATATCTCTGCTGAATTAAAGCGCCAAGTTGTTGGCAAAGGTGTTGTGTTAAGGTTGGAGGGGTGCCATTCGAAGGTGATTGGGAAGGACCAGACGGGGTTCATAAAGGGCAGACAGTTGTCATTGACTGTGAAGAGGCTGTTGAATGTGGTGCTTTCTCCTGAAGAGGGAATGAAGATGGATATGGTAGTGGCGTTAGATTCAGAGAAGGCATGATCGGGTGGAGTGTAGTTTGATGGTGGTATTGGAGAAATTTGGGATTGGGCTGAAGTTTGTAGTGTGGGTGCAGCCGATGGCAACCCTGCACACGAACAGTATGAATTCAAGGTATTTTGCATTGCACGGGTGTATGGGACAAGGATGTCCCATGTCGCCCCCTTCTGTTTTCATTGGCTATAGAGCCCTTGGCTGTTGCATCGAGGAGATCGGTGTTGTGGAAGGGGATAGTGAGAGGTGGGGGTGGAGCATTTGTTCAGATGACGTTGTATATTTCAGAGCCGAGCACTTCAGTGGGGAGCATAATGGGGTTGCTTCAGGGATGTGGGATGTTTTCAGGGTCCAAATTGAATTCAGGGAAAAGTGAGTACTTTATAGTCTCCCCTCAGGTAGTGGGAGTGGTGATGGGGGTCTGCCGTTTTGTCTGGCAGCATCTCACTATAGGTATTTGGGAATGCAGGTGGCCCAGGATGGGGCAGGGGCCTGGAAGTTCAATTTCACTAGCTTGGTGGGGGGGAGGGGGATGTGAAGGCTGACTTGCTGAGGTGGGACAGTCTCCCTCTGTCATTGGCGGGCCAGGTGCAGGCAGTAAAGACGGATGTTTTGCTGCGATACTTCTTGTTTCGGTGCCTGACAGTCTTTTTGTCCAAGGCTTTTATGTAGGGCGGTGGACAGGCTGATCTTCTCATTTGCTTAGGTGGGGAAGGTGGCTAGGATTAGGAGGGGGGTTTTGGGCGCTGGCAAGGATGGCCCCAGGGAAGTACTCAGTGAGTCCAATGGTGGTGGCCAAGCCTAAAGTCTGCAGGCAATTTGGCAGCATTTTAGATTGGGAGCAGGGTTGGGGGGAATGCTGATTGGAGGGAATCGTGGGTTCAAACCGGGGAGGATGGATGCAAGCATCCGTGGATGGGAAGAGAGGGGAATCAAGGAAATAAAGGATCTGTTTCTGGGAGGCGATTTGAGAGTCTGGAGGAGCTGGGTGAGAAGTTTGATCTAGCACGGGCAAAGATTCAGGTATTTGCAGATGCAGGACTTTGGGAGAAGATCTTCCCGACCATCCCGATAGCGCCTGCCTCCTCATCGCTGGAAGCGGTGTTAACAGCAAGGGTTGGAGAGAGGAGTCGTCTCGCCATTTACAGGAGGATTTTGGAGGAGGAAGGGGTGTCATGGAGGGGGTTAAGGCGAAGTGGAAGCAAGAGTTGGAGGCGGTGCTAGAGGAGGGATTGTGAGTGTGAGGTGAAGTGGAGGGTAAATGCCTCGACTTCGCATGCGAGGCTGGGATTGGTACAGCTGAAGGTAGTGTACCTTACACAGTCTAGGATGAACCAGTTATTCGATGGGGTGGAGGATGTCTGTGAACGATGTGGCAGGGGCCATGTGAATCACGTGCATATGTTTTGGGCCTGCCCGTGGCTGGAAAGGTTTTGGAGGATGTTGTTCAGCACCATTTCGGGAGTTCTACATGTGGACGTGGAGCCCGGTCCCCTGGAAGACATATTCGGGTTATCGGACCAGTAGGAGCTGCAGGCATGTGTGGGGCAGATGTTTTAGCCTTCACCTCGCTGATTGCTCGCAGACGGGTCTTGTTAGGGTGGAGGTCAGCTTCTCCGCCCTGTGCCTCGGTGTTGCAGGGGGATCTGCTGGAGATTTTAGCACTGAAAAAAGTGAAATTTGTTCTAAGGTGGGGGTGTGCGTCGCGTGATGGGTTCTACAATTGTTCGGGTAGGTTTATTTAGCATATTCGGGGAGTTGGTTACCATTGATTGCTGAGGGGGGGGGGGGGGGCGCTTGGTGGGTTGAGGGTTTGTGGGACTTCTGCAAATTGCAAAAATGTTGAAAATTTCTGGAATAAAAATACTTCTTAAATATAAAATATTCACCGAGCGCCGATGAGTCTGTTTTCATCTTTCCAAAATCCAAGTCCTGGAACACACTGTCCTGCTTAAGTCCACTGCTTAAAAACACATTTTGATTGTGGGTCCAAAAATAATAAAATGAAAGAAATGGGAACAAAGGGAAATGTGATTATATTCAGAGCATGTGTGGGCATGAGCAGGTGGCAGAAGAGCACAAAACTACTGATTGGAGCGCTAGCTGATACTTGCCCTCTGCTGATGAGGCCATTTGGATTTGCTTTTAAAATTAATTCTGCACATCAAAGGTCGATACAGTAATGGAGGCCTTAAGAAGAAAAATTCAGCAGATGATGGACTGCATTTTAAAAACAGGTTGGGGTTAGGATTTGAGGCGGGTGGACCTGCATTTTGTGCTGCCAGCTGCCATTCTGGTTCAGCACCTCAAACCCACCTTCAAGTCATTTTTGGAGAGACCGGGTCAAATCAGTTGCCCACCGGCAAGAGGTGGATAGTCTGTTGAGGACAGTTAGGGACGATTACTTGTCCTGTTTCTAGTCAGCAATTTGGGCAAGTAACATCTCGCATTAATCATGACCAGGCAACCATGGTGAACTGGCTTTGGGAAAGGGGGAGTCCTGTGATTAATCTCATGAGGACCCACCCACATCTGCACCAATCCTGCCCACGGAACCACAGCTGTGACCGCCAGCCATCACATGAGAGGGCTGTGGCCATTTTAAATTGAATAAACGCTGATCTCTTCTTCAGAGGGCCCCTAAATGTTCATGTGCTCTCCCTCTATCACAAATTGACCGGTGCCACCTCAGTCGGTGGGGCTGCCAAGATGCCAGTGCTGGAGGATCTTTGATCTATCTTCCAACCTTGGGAGACACCCCAACATCCCTAATTGGCTGGTGAGCCGGTTCCCTGAATTAATTAGCCGGGCCCTTAGAACGCTGTGCAGGATCAGGACCTGGAACTCAGCCCAGATTCAACGTCCTCAACCTTGGACTGAAAATTCAGCCCCATGACAAGTGTACTCCAGTCCACGGCTTCCATCTTACATCTTCGCAATGTTACAACATTACAGTCCGTCTTGGTACATGTGGTTGGAATATTTGCGCAGTATTCCTGCTCTCCTGACCCATATGTGATTAGGGACCTTGGCCTACACCATGACTGCTCCTTTGCTGGAGATTGGTGAGGTTTTGAACCATAGGTGGAGTAAGCTGTTGATTAGACCTTCAAAACTCTTATTGCTTCAGTAATCTCAGAACTGCCATCAGGTTTGCTGTTGTGCAGATTAGTGGGCACGGTGAGACAATGATCTCAACAGCAACTCATCCAAACTGTGCTGTTGTATTCTTTGTCCTGCAACTCTCCTCCAATGGGCATGTGCCAAAAAACAGACAATGCGAGCTGAGGAAGTCGTAGAGTCAAAGCCGGCGGTCTTGAGATGTACCTTTAGGTTTCTTCAAGTCATCCCTTTGCTGCAGTTCATTATCTTTCTCTGGTTCTAAATCAAAAGGGAAGAGAGTAGAGTAATAGTCAGAAAACATGAGGCTCCGTTTTGGAGATTAAGTCCCCACGCCGTCGTGAAAACTGACGTCAAAAGACCACAGATTCCCTGTTTTGCTGGGGGCTAGCCGAGAGCTGTCTTGGAGCTCGTAGCTCTAGCTGCCGATAGGGCCCCAGCACGTCCAGGTCAGAGGCCGCGCATGCGCACGACAGCGGCCTGCAGCGACCACGCCGTACTCAATGGCGGACTCAGCCCGCAGACCGGCAAAGTAGTGCCCCACATCGGCCGCTCGCGCGCCTTGAACAGCCCGCCCACATTGCCCCCAGCCCCAAATGGTCCCCCTGCCCGCTGATCGGCCCTCCATTGACTGTGGCGGCCCCGGACTGAGTCTGCTGCCGCCTCGCAAGGTTCCCGTACAACTGGGACCATGAGAGTCGGGAATTCAGCCGGTCGGGGACGGAGCATCGCGGGGCGGGCCTCAGGCAATGGCACAAGTATGCACGAGTACGCCGATTTTCGGGGGACGGAGAATTAAAAAACTCCCGCCGCTTCCGCTTTCAGCGCCAAAACGGATTCTCTGACCCATCGCCGAAGGCGATTTCGGCGTCGGGGGGGGGGGGGGGGGGGGGGGGTGGGGCGGAGAATCAACACCATGCTCCTGCACTCCAGGTAAAGAGAAAAGTGAAATATGTAAAGTAGTTAAACATGGAGAGCCAAATAGGAAACGTGTGTGTAAAACATTAGTGTGCAGAAGGGACAGGTCCGGGTGTGTAATCCTACGAAGCATTCTTCATGCGAACACAAGGAATATAAGGGAACAAATGAATGAATTGCAAATGCAAATTCCACTTGGAGGGTTTGACTTGATGGTCATTACTGAGGTAGGGTGGCAACACAGTCAAGACTGGGAATTAAATCTAGCTGGTTATAAAATCTACAGGAATGAGCAGGGAAATGGCATAGAGGCCGATGTGGAGCCTCAGTGATTAAGGATTGAATCACTTGATAAGAGAGGATATAATATGAAACAACCAGGCAGAGGATATTTTTATGGGAAGAATTAAGAACTGAAAAGGTTTAATACTGCAGTGATTTGTGTCTTGGCAGCTAGTAGGCAAATTGATTTTATTGGGGCCAGGGGAGGGGGGATGTCAAATGTTATATTAGGATAACCAGACTAGTTCATGTCAGAACAGTAGTTAACTATTTGTCTGGGTTCATGGTAGTGCTCTGTAACAAAGTGACTGAACCAATTAGAAGGCAGGCCAGATTAGATTAGTAATAAGTCTGTTTTAGTGACCAGCCTAATGTGTGAACATTTATGTAATAGTCATTATATGATTCAGTTCAATGTAAAATTTGAAAGTGAGAAATGCAAAACAGCTGCTATGATTCTAGATTTAAGTCAGGCAGCCTTCAATGGGATGAGATGGAGATTGTCCACCGTACACTGGGCAGAAGACTAGTGGGAGGTGTTCAGAAACAAATTTAATGTGATGCAGAATCACAGCAAGAACTCTACCAGCCAAAATAAACCTTTGGATAATTAAAGAGGTAAGAGACAATATAAAACTAAAAGAAAAAGCACACAAAAAGACAAAAACTAGCACAGATTCTGGTGAATGCGAGAGATACAAGGAACAGCAAAGAGTGTCAAACTAATAATATGACGAATTAAAAGAAACTTGCAAGGGATATGGAAATCAACGCAAAAATATTTAAATTATATAAAGACAAATGGGATGATGGGGAGCAATGTGGAGTTCTTGGCAATTTGGCAATATTGTATGTGAAAATAAGGAAAATATGGACCTGTTGAATAAATGCTGTAGATCAGTGGAGAAGAGAATAGATTGTCGGATATCCCAAGGAAACCCATATTGAGTTAGAGGTGGGACTCACCAAAACTAACTTAAATAACAGCAGTAAAGCAAATGATGGCATTAAAGAAAGAAGTGTGAAGTTACAAAAGTACAAAAAAGTACAAAGGGAATGGCAAAACGGCAGACGAATGCGAGGTCATCCACTAGAATTAATAAGGATTTTTAAAAATTAATTCTTGGGATGTGTGTGTCGCTGGCAAAGCCAGCATTAATTGCCTGTCACTAATTGAAAAGTTTGTGGCGAGCCACATTCTTGATCCGCTGTAATCCATCTGATTTAGGTACACCCATATTACTGTCATGGAGGAATTCTATGATTTTGACCGAGCAACAGTGGAGTAATGGCGATAGTACCAGGTCAGGATGGTGAGTAACTTGGAGGGGAAATTGCAGGTGGGGGTGTTCCCATATGTCTGCTGCCCTTGCCTTTCTAAGTGGCACAGGTTGTGGGTTTGGTGGGTGTTATCAAAGGAATCTTAGCAAGTTGATGCAGTGCATCTTGTATTTAGTACACTTGCTCCCGTTGTGCATCAGCGATGGAGGGAGTGAATGTTTCAGGTGATGGATGTGGCATCGATCAAGTTAGTACCTTTTTCATGGATAGCAAAGATTTCCTTCTAAATAGTAAAAAGGTGGAAATGATAGTGGTTTAGAGAGACTTAGAGGTCCATGTGCTTAAATCATTATAATGTCATGGACAGGTACAGAGCATAATCAATTGCTCATATTTGAATGTGGCATTTATATCTAGAGGAACAGGATACAAGCAGGGTAGAAGTTATGCTCCAGCTGTATGAAACACTGCTTAGACCTAGTAGAGTACTGTGAGCAGTTCTGGGCATCACAGCTTAGGGACGATATATTCACATTGGAGGGAGAACATTTTAGATTTACCAGAATCTTACCTGGACTCCAAGGGTTATGTCATGAGGAGAGGTTACACAAATTCCGGTTATATTCCCTGGAATTTAATGAATGATTTGATTGAAGTTTTTAAGATATTAAGGAGAACTGAGAGGATAGATAGAAACTATTGCCACTGGTTTGAGAGTCTCGGGCTCTGGGGGCCATATTCTAAAAGTTAGTGACAGATCATTCAGAAGAGAAGCTACCAAACACTTCTGCTTGCAGAGGGCAGTGTAATGTGAAATTCTTCTCCAATGGCAATCGGTGTGAATCAGTTGTTAATTTAAAATCTGTGATTGATATATTCTTGCCAACCTAAGGTACAAAGAGATGTGGGACAATGGTAGGCGTTTTGAGTTAGGTCCTCCCAGCTATCATTTCTTTGAATGGTGGAAAAGGCTGGAATCACTAAATGGCCGATTCCTGTTCCTGTGTTCCCTGGGTACTCCATATAGATAATTAGATGACAAAGATATTCAGCATACAGAAGCTACAGTGATGCAGAAAGCATTTTGTCAGACTGTATTGTAGGATGATCCCCAATTATTAACGAGTGTACTTGGGTCGTTCAAACAGAAATATGGTACAGTTCAGAATCAATTACACTAAGCTCATTATTCTTTGTTTTGAAAATGTTTTAATTAAAGTTTTCATTTCATAGAGCACAAAATAAACAAATCCACACAAAGTACCTTTGAAAAAAACCCTACCCTAGAAGAGAAAAAAAGCCCCAACCATAAACCACTCCCCCACCCCCACACCCTCCCCGACCCACTGACTGTGACTAATTCTTAAAGATAAGAGACTAAGGTCACCACCTCTGCCAGGACCAAGCCTCGGACCCACCCCAGACAGCCCCCAACCCCACCCCTAGGACAGGACACATAAAAGCCCTTAGTCCCAGTCAGATCTGCAGTCCCCTGCCCCCTCCTCTCCATAACCCTTAAAAAAGCTTTCCAGAAAAAAACTTCCTCCTCTCTCCATCCCTTCCCCAAACAAATAAGCTCGACTCACAACCTTGCCCAAGCAGGTTCAACAAGCCGCAGTGTCAACCCCCCCAACCCCACCTCATTCCCGTTTACTAGCTGAAACTTTACAGCTATCAAAGGTAACCCCCCAACCAGGGTGTACGCTCAAAGAACAAAGAAAATCTAGGCTTCCCAGCCTGTACCGGCTACAGAAGAGCAGCCAAAGCCCAACACTCTCACAGTACAGTACTCCCACTGGGAGTCAAATGTTCTCCATACTGTAGTCCTGATCACTATCCCACCCCTCAACAACCGTAGCCCCCCAATCCCAAACATACAACAGATGCAAACTACAACCCCTCTCAAACCAACCCCTCCCAACCGTCCCCAGTAAAGTCCCAATCGAATCCATTCAATCAAGTTCATGCTCCTTGATAAAAGCCTCAGCCTCCTCCAACATATTGAAAAAATTATCTTTTGACTTGAAAAGTCACTCTCAACCTCGCCAAGTACACCACTCCAATCCTGACTCCAATCCTGAATAGCGCTGACTTTGTCTTATTAAACACTGCACGCCGCTTCGGGAACTCTGCTCTGACATCTTGGTTTATCCTGATGATGCATTCTTCCCACCTCAAGTCCCGATTCACTTTGGCCCAAAGCAGAACCCGCTGCTTCTCATGAATTATGTAGATTCCAATAATCACCACCGTGGCGGCTCATTCGCTTGAGGCTTCCGCCGGTGTACTTGGTGGGCCCAATCCAACTCTGAAATGGACAATTGCACCTCCCCCTCCCCCACCCAAAAAAACTTAGCAAACGTGAAAAGTACTTAGTCGACCTGTTCTCCAAGTTATCCATGTTTTCCCTCAGAGTCTTGTTCGTCTCCACTAGCAACATCTCAGCTTCCAATGACGTGGATTGATCCCACTGCCTTGACAAGGCTGCCTCCACACCCTTCAACACCTCTCCATGCTCCTTCACCGCCTCCGAGGTTCCTTTCCAGCTTCTCCCAGATTGGGACAAGTGCCTCCTCAGTTGACCGTTTAAGGATTTCCCTCATCACCCTGCCCTACTCCTCAAAATGCTTCGCAAACTGTTTTTCAAACTCCTGCACCATCATTACAGTCAGCGTTTCCACCGTGATAGAAGTAGCCACATCCAAGGCCAGGTCCACCACCTTCCCTCCTGCTGAACTTCACGGGATTACTGGCTTCGTTGAAGGATTACCCCCTGTAATCTTCTTGCCACCAATCTTCTTCATAGGTTTAGACATATTTTCGCCGACAAATACTTATCCCATTCGATGGGACAGTTTAAGTAACCAAAATCCCCGGGAACCAGGTTTTAAAAGTCCAAAAAACAAAGTCCATGGCGGGAGCTACCTTATGTGCAACCTTTTCCTTTCAGTCGCCACTGATGTCAGCCCATTATTCTATTGAAGTAAGTTCTTATACCGTTTTGGGGTAAGAACTAACAGTGGCTATAAGAAACTTAAGAAAAACCAGATCCATCATTCGTATCTACCAGCGATTATTGTCAGTCAACTAAACCATGAATATTTCAATTTACGGGAATACAAAGTAAAAACATCTCAGCAGTTGCCAATATAGTTTTTTTTAATAGATTTAGAGCACCCAATTTTTTTTTCCAGTTCAGGGGAAATTTAGCATGGCCAGTCCACCTACCCTGTACATCTTTGGGTTATTGGGATGAAAACCACGCAGATACGGGGAGAATGTGCAAACTCCACACGGACAGTGACCCCGGATCAAACCTGGGTCCTTGGCGCTGTGAGGCAGCAGTGCTAACCACTGTGCCGCCTAGGTGCCAATATAGTGTGTACCATATTCCAAAAAACGAAGAACTTACATTTATATAACACTTCTCACAACTTCAATTGTCCCAAAACACTTCAATTCAAAAATACTTAATTGACAAAATAGTCGTCGTTATTAAGGAAATGTGGCCGTCAGGTTGTGCACAGAACGTTCCCACAAACAGCATTTAGGTGATGACCAAGTAGTCTATTTTAGAGATTTTGATTGAAAGGTGGAAATGGGCAAAGACAGTGGGAAGATCTCTCCGCCTGTCCTTCAAATATTGACCTGGCATTTATATTTAAAATGTTCTAATATGGGAAATGTTAACAGGAAAGTGTTGATACGTGTGTCTTAAAGTCAGCTTTTGAGGTAATTTAAATTAAGCTTCAAGTTTCAGATTAATACATTTATTTATTTCATTGTGGCCAAATTTAGGAATTTAAATTGATACTAACCATGGCAGTTATATTCAATTGAAGTATTTTTGTCATCTTTGCTCTGAAATATTTACTATAATTTTTTTTTTGTCAAGGAATTCCTTTGGTGCCCCAGAGCAGAACTTGGGCATAAAACCAGGCAAGCAGACACATATAAAGCTGGAATAGTCTCAGTGGAAAATTTTATGTAAGAGCTCATAAATCAGGAATTTCCCTTATTGGCAAATTCAGTGACCAGTTCAGATTGTTGAAAATGCTACATTGAACTTAATTTGAAGTAGATGAATAGACAATCAATAAGCTTTTTAATCTTGCTGGGGCAAGCAGAAGTACAAATTGAATCTATTTCTTCATTGGTAAAATAAATTTGTGTTGTCACGCTGTCTTAGTTTTTCATCCTCCTGAAGGTTAGCAACCACAGTGACTTTTTCAAAAACACAGATGCAGTCAATTTGAATGCATTGTGCTTTTGAGGGTCCAACTAAATCTTTCCTGTAAATTACAGGCTTATATTTGCTACAGCACTATAATAACATGAAGCATATGTCACATTGCACAATGCTTCATTAATTTCAGTTCGAATTTTTATGGATCTCATTTTCATTTTTTTTCTCATTTACTGAAATAATATCATAAAACCATAACTTTATTTGGAAAAATTACAACGGGTAAACAGGAGAAAGGATGTCCTTGATTACCTGGAATTAAGATCTTTTGTAAATTTGTCTGGTTCATCTTGGGGGAAAAAAACCCTACTCTACTCTAATGGTGTGCAGATGGATTTTGCAGGCAAATCATTATAATCACATCCTAAGTAAAATACATTATCAGTTCAGGACAGGTAGCTTTCAGGGCTATTCATTTCTACAGTGACATTCCACTCTAATGTCTTGATATCTTGCCAATTCCTAAAAATGGTTGAAAATATCACGGGAAAGATGTATCTAGAAATATTGCCAGGATTCTGCCAGCATAAATGTTTTCTTTTTCATTTACTGATAAATTAATGTTTTACAGCTGTATGAAGCATTATATTTTAACTTGGATTCAAACCGTATGAACTTTATTGAAGAATTGTATTGCTTTTTGTATGCTTGTAAAGGTGGCGTTGTTGCTGGGGAAATATTACTTTCAGCATTAGAATGGTCGCATTTCCAATTTGAGAGCCACACAATATTCTTTTCTTTCATGCAAAATGTGAGTTTTTAATGGAATGAAATAGTTTGAAGGTACTTTCTCCATTTAGCTCCCCTTTGCGCTCTTCATACAACCGACCAACTACAATGATAAGGTCACCTATGCTTCTTTCAGGATTCCTTCCATGCTGCTTTCGAAGTTGGTTGCACATTTGCAACCACGATGATTTCCTTTCAGGATTTCCTTCCTATTTGCCTGGAAATTCCTGGACTTTGTTCTCTTCCAAAGTCACTTTTCAGTTAGGGAATTGACCGTGCAAAATACAACATTATCAACCCCCTCCCCCCCACATTACACTGCAACACACTTTGATATCAACATTGCTGCAATCCTGGGGGTGGCATGTAGTGCAGTGGATAGCACTGGGACTGCGGGGCTGAGGGCGTGGTTCAAATCCTGGTCCTGGGTCACTGTCTGTGTGGAGTTTGCACATTCTCTCCCATGTCTGCGTGGGTTTCACCCCCACAATCCAAAGATGTGCAGGTTAGGTAGATTGGCCACGCTAAATTGCCCCTTAATTAGAGAAAAATAATTGGGTACTCTAAATTTATAAAAAAAACATTGCTGCAATTCACAGAATTTATATAATCCAAGGTTTGGATGCTTGTGTGCAAATGCTATAATAAAAATTAATGCTTTGCTCGTGGCCGATGTTTCCCTGGTGGCCATCTATGGTAAGTGTTCAGTTAAGGCTTAAGTTAGAGGAAAAAGGATTTTGCTGGTATGAAGTTACGTGCATAAAATTTGAATGACTGAATAGTGTGAAAGTTGCTGCATCCGCATGAAAATTGATATGTTGCTGACATTCATCTTAGATTTCATCCAGCATTGCAGAATTATAAAAGGCAGTGAGATAAGAAGATTCAACTAAAACTCAATGGTCAACCAGCTTTGAAAAAGAAGTGACAGGTCATATTGTTGCATTTCATTTCCTCGCCCAACTGCATTTCAAAATAACTCATTGAATCATAGAATCCCTGAAGTGTAGAAGGAGGCCATTCGACCCATCGGGTCTGCACCAATCCTCCAAAAGGGCACTTCCCCACCTTATCCCGTTAACCCCATTTAACCTTTTGACACTTTGGGGCAATTTAGCATGGCCAATCCACCTAACCTGCACATCTTTGGACTGTGTGGGAGGAAACCAGAGCATCTGGACGAAACCCATGCAGACACTGGGAGAATGTGCAAACTCCTCACAAGGTCGGAATTGAACCTTTGTTCCTGGCATTGTGAAGCAGCTGTGCTAACCATTGGATGTGTTGTATTTTGAGATAGAGGGTGCTATCAAAATGACATGCTTTCTATAATTTCTGAAATTGTGACCAGAATTGGGATTTATAAATGTTCAATTTAGAAACCAGTTAAACAATGTCAAGGCTGCTACGTTTGCTTAAAAAAACCTGCAATGACGATAGCCATTTTAGATTCTCGGTAACCATTCATGTTAAAATCAAGTTGCACTGACATAGGCAGTCAGTCGAATATGGCATAAGCAATTGAAATGACTATTTTTTGGATTTGAGTTTGTATATATGATGAACACCTGATGAGATTAATTGGCACGACAAAATAAAACTGCTGCGAAGCACCAATGACTCATATTAAAATTTAGGTAGTTGAGAATAAGGCAGGAAGTCAAATGAAACCTTTTTTGCCCAAGACTAATAAACTTGTGGAGTAAAGTATTAGGGAAGATCAACAAAATGCATTGTATAAATGGGCTCAAGGAATAATTGGTGTATTTTTCGTGAAATGTTTTACATAATTTGGCCCTTTATCAACATTTTGTTTTTTTATAAATGTAGAGTACCCAATTATTTTTTTTTCCAATTAAGGGGCAATTTTGCATGGCCAATCCACCCAATCTGCACATCTTTTGGTTTGTGGGGCGGAACCCACGCTGACACGGGAGAATGTGCAAACTCCACACAGACAGTGACCCAGGGCCAGGATTCGAACCCGGGTCCTCAGCGCCACAGTCCCAGTGCTCACCACTGCGCCATCGTGTTGCTCCCCTTTATCAACATTTGATCACATATTCATGATGGATAGGCCATTTCCCGAAGTAGGACTGTGATTTAAATGACAATATCTGATTGCTGCAGTATTGAAGTTTTTCAAGACTTGTGTTGTCTTGGAATTTTAAATGTTTAGCTTACCCCTCTGGGCATTGAAGGTTGACTTCTCCAGGATTCATTGGTGTCCTCTGCTGCAGTGAGGAATTTAATTTCAACTTGCAGCCTCCAAGCCTCTCCTTTCGTAAAACAACACTCTCAGTGATTTAAAAAAAACATTCACTACATTTAACTTCTTTTAATTCCTTATGAAAACCAACTTTGGAATTCAAACTCCCTACTTCAAAGAGACTATCACTCTTGGAACAGTAATCAAACTGTATTTTAACTGGCATTCCACTGTGATAATGAAAGGTTGTAAAATCAGTTATGCAGCATTAATCTTGTAATGATAACCCCCAGGTTTATGTCAAAAACAGATTGAAATAGCAAGCATTTATTCTTTTAACACTGCAGGCAGTTTTTGTTTCAATCATTTAAAGGGCATAAGTTTTAAATTCCTTGACAGCTCCTATTGAGAGCTCTCTTCACAGTTCCTTTTGATTATCTTGACAGTTCTATTGAGCTTGATAGTTACAATGAGTTTAATTACTTTTTTACGTACATTCATGTCAACTTATAACAAATCCTAAGGGCACCTTACCACCCTAGAGGTGACCGGGCAGCACATCGGAAATGGTTTATTGCCACTTCAAAAGTGTATTTTACCTCTCCAAAGGACTTTAGTATGCTTAGAGATTTTGTTACCAGGTCCAAAGTGCACAAGTCATGTTTTTACCATTCCGCCAGAGAAGAACATAACTGTTTGAGGCAGCTGCACTTTAACATGTGCACTGTCCTTTGTGAGCCACCTCTCCCCCGCAACAATGGTAGATGCTATGTTCGAGGCGAGGATTTCTGGAGACCAGCAGCCACAGCCATTTTGACAAAGACAGGACTGCCCTGACTTTACAACAGTTCAGATCAGAGCCTCTAGACCTGCCGTAACTATTCTATGTTAAGTTTGATGTTCATGTCATTATCATATCAGATCGGTCACAATCTCATTGAATGGTGGAGAAGACTCAATGGGCTGAATGGCCTACTTCTATATTTTAGGTCTTATTTAACAATTTATAATGAAAAATTTGATAAATAACGAGAGCCCAACCGTTTTGTAAGAGCCTGTAAGATGTAAAATTGTTGGTGTAAATCAGTAATTAAGTACAGCTGAGAAAGTCCATATGCCCCATCTTGATTCATCTATGCAGCGATGTTAATAACTCAGCATTTAGTATCTATTTGTTTTTACATTATCCCAGGGCTTTTGCCTCCTCCTATACTCCAGCTGGAAGTTTATTCCATTCCTAAACACTCTTTACGCCAAGAAGAAGGCTTGACATCAGTCCTAAAGCTACCTTTTATTGGTTTCAGTATGTGTGCTTTAATTCTGCCCCCACAATTAAAACTAATACTCTGGGCTTTCCCTACATCTGTTCCAATCTTGTATCTTTAAAGATCACCTCTCGAGTGCCTTCTTCCCAGACAGAAAAGTCCAAATCTATGCAGTCTTTCTGCAGAACTCAGACCAAAACACTAGTAATCAATCTTATGGTTTTCTCTGCAATGCCTCCAGCACTTGAAACTCTCTTGTTCCTTAGCAACCCGCATCAGGCGCAGTATTAAACTTGCTGCTTGGCCTTTACCTCCTGCGATTTCTGTTCTATTGTTTTGTTCATGTCTTTCAGCATAGTGTTAGCATTGATTGCCCCTTTGCATTGGTTGGATAAAAGGCTGTTTATCAGCAACATCTTTTATCAATTGCATCATTATTCAAAGGGTTTGCATGCTGCCTATGCTTCCTGCCTATGTTTAGCACCTTATGCTTGTCAGAATTGAATTTTGCCTGTAATTGTTCTGCTCACTGGTGCGTTGGCCTGGTTCTTTGCTCAGAGGTGCGTTCGGTCTTGGAGCGATGGGAAAGCGGGAAGTACAGGTTTCTAAAATATCTTGCAGTTTTTAACTGTAGGGCATTTCTGACGTTTTTTCAGTAGGTTTCCCCCTCCCTGACAGCTGACCTGGCTGACGGGCTGGATGCCCGTCATGCAGGAAAGCCTGCAGCACAAGGGAAAACCAGCCAACTGGTTAAAAATAGAACCACTGTTAAAATGAAGGTACGTAGCTGCCTTAAAACATTACAATGACCGGTACACCTCCCCCAAGTAGACTGGGTGCCTGACCCTCATCCTACAGCTAGTAAAACTGGAATTGAGTAGACTCGAGGTACGTTACAGTTCTCTTTCAGGTTTTTTAACTTTTTAACCCCCTGCGCACCCAAACCAAACCCACACATTTTTTGAGGCTCAAATGAGCCCTATTTTGTAATATCCATCCGTCCTTTCCAATTCCACTGCCTATCATCCCCACCTAAATCAGTACTCTCTGCTACTCTCACCACTTTGTACTCACTTTTAAATCTAGGTCATTTATTTCACTTCGAAATGGTAATGGTAAATCTTGAAGTATCTCAGTCCAAGATAACTTCTCTAAAATGTACTCCATAGATTTTTGTTGAACATTATTATGATGAATTGTACCAATATTACATATACACTTTTTTTAAATCTTAGGCACATCTATGTCATTCCATTTTTCACATGGGTCTTGTCTTTGGCAATTATTCTGGCTCAAGGTATTATACAACCATTCACATCCATTTTGACACTGGCAAAAGGAACTCTGTTAATCATCACAGTGAGTACAATATCCTGCAACTATTTTGCTTTGGTCTAAACATGTGTAGAATACATTTTTAAAATGTTCATTTTTGAATGAATTATTTTGCGCAATTCCTACGTGTGAAAGACAAAAGTAAACAAGTGTCAGATTTCGCCTGCTAATTCCTTTTGCCCATTTCCACTCGGTAAGATTTGAAATTCTTCTGAGGGCTTGCAGTGGTGACATGTAGGGGGAGGTCATACATTAGGTGGCTCCTGCTAGAATCTTCAATTTTTGGACTTTTATGCCCGGTCTCAGTGGTGGTTCCTGGATGAGCTGGTTTGGGAAGATGTAAGGTGTTCGGGTAATGTCGACGTCCCAGAAGAAAGGTTTTAGAAAGAAGGGTGAGCATTGCTCTGAGTCCAGCAGGAGGAAAGATGTCGAGGGCTGGGGCGTTGGGTGGGACTGTTCCCATCACGGTTGAGACTCTGTCTGAAGTGTTGTCGGTAGAGTTTGAAAGGCTGTTTGCCAAACATTTAGAGATGCTTCGGATGGAGCTGACGGCTTCACTTAAAAAGTGGATGGAGGAGGCGTTTGTACCGATAAAAGTTGCATTGACGAAGACGTTGGTCAAGCTGCGGGAGCAAGGAGAGAAGTTGAAGTGGGTAGAGGAGGCATTGTTGCAACACAGCGACCAGTTGACCTTGATAGGTGAGGAGCTGTGGAGAATGGCTCAGGCCAATAAAGGGCTTAGAGGCAATGTGGAGGACCTGGAGAACCGGTTCAGGAGGCAAAATTTGAGGATTGTGGGTCTGCCAAGGGGTGGAGGGCCCGAGGCTGACCGAGTAATGTGCGAAGATGTTTGCCGAGTTAATGGGGGAGAGGGAAGAGCCCTCCCTCTATGAGCTGGACAGGGTGCATCGGTCACTCCGGCCGAAGCTGAAAACAATTCCCCATCAAGGGTGGTCATAGTTTGCTTCCACAGCTACCATGTGAAGGAGAATGTTTTGAGGCGGGATGTGAAGTGGGACGGCGTTCGTATACGCATATGGGTAGACGCGGGCGGCCTTTGGATGGGCGAAGGTAGCACTGTACGGCAATGGCATGAGGTTCAGAGTGGTCTACCCAGTGAAGATTAGAGTGACTCACAATTTGAAGGACTTATATTTTGAGACGGCGACGGAGGCATTCATTAAGGCTGAAAAACTGGGACTGAGGTGAGAATTGGGATTTGGACTTTGTTGGTGCGGGGGGAATCTGGAAGGGGGGGAGGGTGGTGATGGTAACAAAAGGATGGGGTGGGTCCCGCTGGAAGGGTGAGGCATGGGGTATTGGTGATGGCATATAGGAGGGGCGGGGGGGGATGAGAGACATCCAGTCGGAATAGTGATGTGGAACGCGAGGGGGTTGGGGGAACGAGGGTTTTAACGCATTTAAAGAGTTTAAAATCTGATGTGGTGATGCTGCAAGAGACCCACCTCAGAACGAAGGACCAGATGAAGCTGAGGAAGGGTTAATTGAGCCGGGGGTTTAATTTGGGGTTTGATAGTAGGGCTGTGCCAGATCTGGTGGGCAGATACATGATTGTCACAGGTGGACTTCTCGTGGTGGAAAAGACGCTGTTGGCCGGAGTTAAGAGGGCAGAGTATTCGGCAATTATGATCTCGGATCACGCTCCAAACTGAATGGATGTGGTTTTGGGGAAGGGGGTGGCCCAGAAGCCTGGGTGGAGGATGGATGTGGGCAGTTGGTGGATCAGAGCTTCTGTGACAAGATAGGAAAGGTGATTGAGGAGTATGTGGGGTTCAATTGCATGGGGGAGGTCTCGCCGTCAGTGGTGTGGGAGGCTCTGAAGGCAGTGATGAGGGGAGATGTAATTTAAGGCAAAGGTAGGTAGAGAGGAGAGGGAGGAATGGCAATGGTTGTTAAAAGAGTGTTTTGGAGATGGATGGGAGGTATGCAGGGGACCCGGGTCTGGGGCTTCTGACAAAGCGGAAGGAGTTACAGGCGTGGTTCGACCTGCTGTCCACTGGGCAAGCGGTGCGCCAGTAGAGAAGGGCAAGGTTGGCTGTTTATAAGTATGGGGAGAAAGTAGGTGGTATATTGGCGGGTCAGCTTCACAGGCAGGCTGCAACGAGGGGATAGTTCAGGTTTGGGATAGGGCGGGGCAGTTGGTGATGGCTCCAGAGCAGATTAACAAGGTGTTTGAGTAGTTTTATAAGAACTTTAAAAAGTCATAGCCACCAGATGATAAGGGGGAGATGAGGGAGTTCCTTGGGGGGGGGGGGGGGGGGGGGGGGGGGAGTGCCAGGGCTGGGTGAAGTCGAGGATAAGCTGGGTCGTTGTTGTGGTTGGAAATGTTCGAAGACGTGGTGGTCGGGGCTGGGGCGCGGGTGGGGGGGGTTGCCGAAAATGATGGGGCAGGCCTCCATTTTGTTGCTGCCTAAGAGGGATAGGATCTGGTGGATTGTGGGTCACATAGACTCATATCTCTGCTGAATGTAGAGGCCAAGCATTAAGGCTGGAGGGGTGCCTTCCGAGGGTGATTGATGGAGGGGTACCTTCCAATGGTGATTTGGGAGGATCAGACGGGGTTGGTTGAGGGCAGACAGTTGTCATTGAATGTGAGGTGGCTGCAGAATGTGGAGGAGTTGATTGTGGTGGTGACATTGGGTGCTGAGAAGGCGTTTGATGGGGTGGAGTAGAGTTATTTGATTGCAGTGTTGGGGAAATTTGAGATTGGGCCAAAGTTTGTGACACTGGTGCAGTTGTTGTACAAGGAGCCAATGGTGAGCATGTGCACGAATGATATGAATTCAGGATATTTTGCATTGCATCGGGGAACAAGGCAGGGGTGCCCCATGTCGCCCCCTTCTGTTTGCATTGCTATAGAGTCTTGGCCATTGTGCTGTGGACCTGGGGTTGGGGGAGGGGTTTAGCATAGGGTGTCCTTGTATGTGGATGACTTGTTATATAATTCGAAGCCGGGCTCTTCGGTGGGGGACATAATTGACTGGCTTCAAAGATTTGGGATGTTCCCTGGGTATAAGCTGAATTTGGACTGGCGGGTGGGGGACTGCCATTCCATCTAGCAGCGTGTCACTTCAGGTATGTGGGATACAGGTGACCCGGGATTGGGCAGATCTTCAGAATTTCAATTTCACTGGTGGGGAGGATGAAGGCAGATTTATTGAGGTGGAATAATCTTCCTCTGTCATTGGCGGGCCGGGTACAGGCAGTGAAGATGAATATCTTACCGTGATTTTTGTTTCTGTCTCAGGGCCATGCCAACTTTTTGCCAAAGGCATTTTTCATGGGGGTGGATACGCTGATTTCTATGTTTGTCTGAGCAGGGAAAGTGGCCAGAATAGGGAAGGTGATACTGCAGAGGGGACGACAGTCAGGGGGATTAGGCCTTCTTAATTTGGTGTGTTATTCTTGAGCGGCGAATGCAAAGAAGGAATAGGGAGGTGGGGGCTTTGTGGGTAAGGATGGAGGCAGGCTCATGTAGGGGTCGGGGTTGCAGCCTCTGGCAATGGCACTGCTCCCGATGGCCCCAGGGAAGTATTCAGGGAGTCCAATGGTGGTAGCCATGCTGAAGATTTGGAGGCAGGTTCAACAGCATTTTTGGTTGGGATGGATGCCGATCAGGGGAAATCATGGGTTTGAGTCGGGGAGAATGGATGCGAGGTTCCGGGGGTGGGAAGAGAAGGGGATGAGAGAGATGAAGGATCTGTTTCTGGGAGTGCGGTTTGCGAGCTTGGAGGAGCTAAACGAGAAGTTTGGATTGGCGGGGAAGAGTTTTCAGTACATGCTGGTGCAGGACTTTGCAAGGAAGGTCTTTCCGACCTTCCCAATAGCGCCTACCTCCTTGTTGCTGGAAGCAGTGCTGTCAGCAAGGGGCGGGGTTGGAGAGCAGGGCCGTCTCTGTGATTCACAGGAGGACTTTGGAGGAGGATAAGGTATTGATGGAGGAGGTGAAGGCTAAGAGGGAGTAAGAGCTGGGGACAGCTCTGGATGAGGGATTGTGGTGTGAGGTGCTGGGGAGGCTAAATGCCTCATCTTTATATGCGAAGCTGGGGCTGATGCAGTTGAAAGTAGTGTACAGGACTCACTTGACAAAGTCATGGATGAGACGGCTGTTTCAGGGGGTGGAGGATGTCTGCGAGTGATGTGGGAGTGGCCCTGCGAACCATGTACATATGTTTTGATCTTGCTTGAAGCTGGAAAGGTTTTGGTGGGCGGTCTTTGGGGGTTCTGCATGTGGATATGGAGTCTGGTCCCCTGGAAGCCATATTCGGGACCTCGGACTGCCCGGAGTTATGGACTGGTCCGGGGCAGACGTTTTAGCCTTCGCCTCGCTGATCGCTCACGGGCGGGTCTTGTTGGCGTGGAGGTCAGCTTCTCCACGCTGTGCCTCGGTGTGGTGGGGGTCCTGTTGGAGTTTTTAGTCCCGGAGAAGATGAAATTTGCTCTAAGGGGAGTGGGTGAGTGGGTTCTACAATAGTTGGGGTTTGTTTATTTTGCATTTTGGAGAGTTGGTGGCCGTTGACTGCTGAGGGAGGGGTGGGAGGGGGTGTGGGGGGTTTAATGTGTTGGGTGGGTTTTGTTACAGCTGTAAATTGTAAAAATGTTGAAAAGTTTGAATAAAAATGCTTCCAAAAAAAGTTTTGATATTCTTCTGCTCAAGTGAAAAAGTGTTGATGTGCCAACTAGTCTTATTTCATTTGCTCGATCTCAGCTTAATAATAATTCACAATATTTTGTGCATTCTGGTTGTTTATTTCATTGCTATTGTGTCACCATAAAGCACTATGGGTTACAACTTTTGTGCGGGTTTCCCTGACAACCCGCAGTAACTCTGGTTGAAATCCAGACAAAGAAGTCAGTGAGAAGAAAAATGAGCTGCTGATTCGGTCGCACCAGTTTCATGTTTCACACTACCACACAAAATCAAAACCTGCCCCACTGTGGTAAGTTTCTCTCCTGAAGTATCAGACAGAAAAAAGCCAGTCAAACCTGTCCAGCGTGTGTCTGCTCTACTTTGGATGTTCTGCCTGAGAGACAAAGAGATCTCCCCACGACCATGTCAGCAAAATTCCAAAATCTAGCTGGGGCAGTCCTACTAAGAGCAAACCGGTACAGTACCCAAGTAAAATAGGGCCTGAAACAAATAGGAAACGCAAAAGGATTTTTTTTTTAAATTGAAGGATTTGTTTTTGTTATGTCCCCAAAGTCACGCATGAATGGGGTGTTAAGGGACCTGTCCCAATGGACCCCTGAGGGTATCACTACAATTTGTCAATGACTGTGTGAGCTGAGATAAAAGCAAAATATTGTGGATGCTGGAAATCTGTCAGTCAAATTGGGCTTGAAATGTAAACTCTGTTTCTGTCTCCATTGATGCTGACAGTCCTACTGTGTTTTGTGAGCACTTTCTGTTTTTGTGTACCCTTATGGTTTCCCCAGTAGATCATGTTGATATTTCACAAAAGGATCACTTATGGATTTCCTGTTGGGCAACAACTACTTACAGGGCAGCCCAGTTTCAGGAGGGGGTTTCCTGTTTGAATATGAAAATGGGCCTGGTGCCTGTAACAGTTTTGAGCGAAAACTCTGGGGGTCTACACAACGGCTTTCGTGGGCCAACAATGAACAAGTTCATGCCTGTTGGCTATTTTAACACCCCGATTCGGCAGCACTGCTGCCTCGCAGCACCAAGGATCCAGGTTCAATTCCAACCTCGGGTGACCGACTGTGTGGAGTTTGCACGTTCTCCCCGTGTCTGCATGGGTTTCCTCCGGGTGCTCCGGTTATCTCCCACAGTACAAAGATGGGAAGGCTAGGTGGATTGGACATGATCAATTGTCCCTTAGTGTCCAACGGTTAGATGGGGTTATGGGGTTACAGGGGTAGGGCAGAGAATAGATCGGGTGCTCTTTCAGAGGATCAGTGCAGATTTGATGGACTGAATGGCCTCTTTCTGCACTGTAGGGATTCCCTGATTCTACGATTAATTTGTTAATTTTAAATGGATCAACATCTTGACTAAAATTGCAGACAAGAATGTAATATCTGTATGTTGAATATTTGCCCACTGAGATCCCAACATTAATTTTTAGGCGTTATACTTCTGTCTCTAAATTTTGAATTTGAATGTAGAATATAGACAGTATGATAAAAAAAAACACTCAATTTGTCAGTGAGAAAAGTTTAATGGACTACAAGACATTGGACTGGATTTTGCCATGGGCTTCAGAACCTGATTTTGGGATAAAATGGGGGTCAGGAGCCTACTCCTGCTCGGACCAAGGACCAGGAGAGCAATATTCCTGGAGACGCCCTCCTAAATAACCACTTCTGTGCTCACCATCCTGAATGCTACCAGCCCAAAGAAAGAGGCAACATCTCTGGAAATAGAGCCGCCCCAACAAGAGAGGTGGGCGCTGCTGAGACAGGTTGGTAACCGCAAAGGTACCTCAACATGGTGGCACCATTGTCACTTCAGTCAGTAAATAATTGGGATCTAGGCTGGCAGCTCAACTGAAATGGATTACTCTCAGCTCTAATTACAGCCTATTATGAATGCAGCCCCTCTTTATGTAAAGAGTCGCTGGCTCTGATAACCCACCCCCACCCACACCCCCCTCTCCCCCCATTCACACACCCCTCCCCCCACATCCCACTGCGACCAAGGCAGGCGGACACTGCTGTGAAAAATGCCAGAAAGACCACAAAGTCCCCTCATTGGGGCCTTGATAATGTTAATTTGCTGCCGACCTTCATGGTGAGGGCAACTGATCCACTTCCCAGTCTGCACCTGGTAAAGTTTCCCTGCAGTGGAAATGGGTCAGGTAGCCATCCTGACATGACTATTTACTATTTTACTGTCTCCCCCGCCGTACACCCCCAATTCCAAGTCTGTCTTTGCAGGGCTGGACCGCTCTGGCCCATTGTTTCATGTATCAGTCCATTCACACAATCCTGTTCTCTCCTTTTCAGGTAATTGTGACATTTGTTGTTGGTTCCGAGGTCCATCAGGAAATAATCAATGATTTCTCCAGCATTGGAACACCCTTCCTGATGGGTACTGTTGCACTTGGTAAGTTCTTTCTACTGTAAGTTTTTTTCTAAATGTTTTTCATTGGGTTTTCAAATATAGTATATTTACAGGTGTACACAAAAATAATTTTAAAAATAAGAGAAAAACAAAGTGAGAAGATAGTACACAAGATAAAAATAACAAAGCTATATAGTTAGCAAAATCATGTAGCTAATGAGTAAAGAAAAACAAGGTGTGGGGGGAAGAAAACTGGGGAAGTGTATGTACATCGAGGTACTGGAGACACATTTACAAAGTACCTTTATACAAGTCTTGTGAGTTCTTCCATTTTTACATTGTGGTAAACACCACTAGTAACACATTGCATGTATTACAGTACTGCCCCTGTATTACAGGTACCACAGTAAATCCCTGCCTGCTGGCTCCTCCCAGCAAGCGACATATAAATGTGTATGCTCTCCTGCGCTGCTCCTATTCTGGTTCCAGCTGCAGGAGGCACAACATATTGTGCAATAAACCCTCGATTGGTTCACCATTCTCGTCTCGTGGTAATTGATGGGACATCAATTTATTGCACAAGATTTTAAAAGATTAACTTCCTAATCAAGCCTGATCGCCTGGAGCTGGGCCCTCACGCAGCCAATGCCACGTCCTCCTTCAAGCATTGGCTAGCCTGCTTTGAAGGCTACCTCAGAGCTGCCACTGAAGAACTCTTGGACCCACAGAAGCTTCAAGTCCTCTACTCACGGGTGAGCCATCAAATCTTTCCTCTCATCCAGGATGCGCCCACGTACATGAAGCGATGACGCTACTTAAGGGACAGTACATTAAGTCGGTGAATCAAGTGTACGCAAGGCACCTTCTGGCCACGAGACGGCAATTCCCGGGGGAAACTCTGGACGATTTATTGCGGGCTCGACAGATTCTCGGTAGGAACTGTGACTGCCAGGCAGTTTCAGCAGTCCAACACACGTTCTCCAGTGATTATTGGAAGGGGGTACGCTCGATCTTGCAGAGACTGTGCAGCTTACCAATTCCCTGGAAGTGGCCTCCCGTAATCTGGAGGCCTACACCTCCGACTGCGCGGCACCCTCGTGGGCCTCACCAGCTGCCGACTCGAGTACACGCAAGCCTGCACCGTGCGGCAGCCAGCCAATGCCGGAGGGTCCAGATGTTATTTTTGCAGCCAGAGCAAACATCCCAGGCGGCTCTGCCCGGCGCGGAGCGCGACCTGCAACGGGTGCGGGAAGAAGAGCCACTTTGTTTCCGTTTGCCAGGCCCGGTCGGTCGCCGCTGTTTCCAGACCCGGCATTGCTACACCCCCCTCCCCCCCCCCACGTGTTTTCCAGGGGCCCGCTATCTTCTCCACCACAAGCCACATGTGGCCCGTGGGCGCCGCCATCTTGGATGTCACACGCCATGTGGGCGCCGCCATCTTCGGCGCCATTTTGGACTGCGCCTCAGGAACCCTGCTCGCTGGGCTGTTCACTGCCTGCTGACACCTCTGCCACTGCTGATCAGTTCAGGACCTCCCAACATCTTCCGCAGCTCGCCTCCATCAGCCTGGATCAGTCCCGGCCCCGCAACCTCGCGACCGCTACGATGACAGTAAAGATCAACAGGCACGAGACGACCTGCCTCTCTGACTCTGGGAGCACAGAGAGTTTGCTACGATAAGGCGCTGCTCCCTCCTGGTACTCCCTGTCACCCAGAAAATCTCCCTGGCCTCCGGACCCCAATTCCGTGGAACTCCGGGGGTACTGTGTCGCGACCGTTCAGGGTGTAGAATTCAGCAATTTCAGGCTCTACGTCCTCCCCCATCTCTGCGCTGCCCTGTTACTAGGTTTTGACTTTCAGTGCCACCTCCAAAGCCACTCTTTGAAATTCGGCGGACCACTGCCACCCCTCACCGTCTGCGGCCTCACGACACCAGCTCCACATCTGCCCGGAGGACAGCCACTATTCTGCATTCGAAGCAGATGGCCGCCTCTATCATTTCCTTAGAGTTCCCTTCGGTGTCACGATTGGGTTCTCGGTCTTCCAGCGAGAGATGGACCAAATGGTTGACCAGTACGGGCTGCAGGCCACTTTCCCATAACATGTCACCATCTGCAGCCACAAACAGCAGGACCACGATGCAAACCTCCAAAAATTCCTCCATACCGCCAAACCCCTTAACCTCACCTACAATAAGGAGAAATGCGTGTTCTGCACCAACCACTTAACCATCCCTGGCTACGTAGTGGAAAATGGAGTCCTAGGGCCCGACCCTGACCGCATGCGCCCCCTCCTGTAACTCCCTCTCCCCCACTGCCCCAAGGCCCTGAAACGATGCCTGGGGCTTTTCTCGTATTACGCCCAGTGGGTCCCTAATTATGCGGACAAGGCCCGCCCACTCATCAAGTCCACAGTTTATCCCCTGACGGCTGAGGCCCGCCAGGCCTTCAACCACATCAAGGCGGACATCGCCAAGGCCACGATGCACGCAGTCGCCGAGACCCTCCCCTTTCAGGTGGAGAGCGATGCATCAGATGTAGCTCTGGCTGCAACACTCAACCAGGCGAGCAGACCCGTGGCTTTCTTTTCCCGCACCCTCCATGCCTCCGAAATTTGGAACTCCTGTCGAAAAGGAGGTCCAAGCCATTGTGGAAGCTGTGCGACATTGGCGGCATTACCTGGCCGGCAGGAGATTCACTCCCCTCGCTGACCAACGGTCGATTGCCTTCATGTTTAACAGTACACAGTGGGGCAAGATCAAGAATGACAAGATCTTGAGGTGGAGGATCGAGCTCTCCACCTATAACTCTGAGATCTTGTATTGCCCGGGGAAGCTCAATGAGCCCCCTGATGCCCTATCCCGCAGTACATGTGCCAGCACACAAGTGGACCGAGTCCGGGCTCTCCACTGTGACCTCTGCCACCCGGGGTCACCCGTTTCTTCCATTTTGTCAAGGCCCGCAATATGCCCTACTCCATTGAGGAGGTCAGGACCGTAACCAGAGACTGCTAAGTCTGCGCACAGTGCAAGCAGCAATTCTACCGGCCAGATAGAATGCACCTGGTGAAGGTCTCCCGCCCCCTTAAGCGCCTCAGCGTGGACTTCAAAGGGCCCCTCCCCTCCACTGACCACAACGTGTACTTCCTCAATGTAATTGAGGAATACTCCCGGTTCCCTTTCGCCATCCCATGCCCCAACATGACTTCTGCCACGGTCATCAAAGCCCTGCGCAGCATCTTCACCCTGTTCGGTTTCCCCACCTACATCCACAGCGATCAGGGATCCTCCTTCATGAGTGATGAACTGTGTCAGTTTCTGCTCAGCAAGGGCATCGCCTCGAGCAGGACGACCAGCTACAACCCCCGGGGAAACGGGCAGGTGGAGAGGGAGAACGGGACGGTCTGGAAATCACCCAGTCTCCCGCTGGCAGGAGGTCCTCCCCGACACGCTCCACTCTATCCGGTCGCTCCTGTGCACCGCTACTAATGAGACCCCTCACGAACGTGTGTTTGCCTTCCCTAGGAAGTCCACCTCCGGGGTCTCCCTCCCAACATAGCTGACAGTTCCTGGGCCCGTCTCCTCCGGAAGCATGTGCGGAGCCATAAATTAGATCCCTTGGTTGAGAAAGTCCACCTCCTCCATGCAAACCCATTTAAACAGTAAGGGCAATTTAACATGGCCAAACCATCTAACCTGCACATCTTTGGACTGTGGGAGGAAACGGAGCACCCACGCAGACAGGGGGAGAACGTGCAGACTCCGCACAGACAGTGACCCAAGCCGAGAATCGATCCTGGGACCCTGGAGCTGTGAAACAACTGTGCTATCCACTGTGCTACTCTGCTGCCCATGTGCTACTGTACTTCATTTGCCTAGAGTGCAACATAATTTTCTAATCTCTCAAGAATATATGGAGAATCAGCAATCACACCAGACATCTGAGAAGTATGCAGTTACGAAGCATTGGGAGTTGACTCTGGATCCAGACATATAATATCATTGGGTGATTCCATTCAACCAGATCTCAAAAGTAAACCATTTAGGAATGTGATCTGCTTCTTTAATCACATATGGCATAATTTACTTAGCGTGTTACTGCTCACAATACAGTCGCACTTTATCTTGGATAAAGGAGAATTTTACATGAACACATTTATTAGTATTCCCTTAGGTAATGTAATAGCTTATTTGCAGCCAAATACCTAAGTGGTTTACAAGACATGTAAAGCTGGAAGCTTTATTGGCTGCAGTATGACAATAAGATTTATTGGAAAGGCTGCACAATGTTTCAATGTTGTGTGAACAGCTTAGGCCTCTCATTACTATTTTTCATTATCCAAGCTCTACTCTGTATGGTTAAAATAATCAGATAGAATCATCAGATATTACAAAAAAATGGAGTGGTTAGCATTGCACATTTTCCCCATGTCTGTATGCGTATCACCCCCACAACCCAAAAAGATGTGCAGTGTAGGTGAATTGGCCACTCTAAAATGCCACTTAATTGGAAAAAAAAAATTGGGTACTCTAAATTTAAAAAAGATATTGCAAAAATGATTTCCCCTACTACTTAATATAACCACAAATAACCATAGAGTGATATTCAAAATCTGAAACCCTAATTAGTTAAAGAAAATACAATAGAGATGGCACGGAATGTGATGGAACACAGCTATAGAATGTGGAACTGATGGTCACCAGCATGATCCACAGCAAGTACATTGGCAATAAAAGTTGATGAGTTGAAGTCCAAGCTTCAGCACCGTTATACATCGGAGACGGGGGAAGCTACCTTTTTCTTCCAGGGGGTAATCAGACCTCTTGCATTAAGTATTTCAGATATGCTCCATGTTCAGGGACAGAAGGATGTGACTACAAGTGAAGCAGGTATGGGGATCCAGAAGATAGCAAGGAAGGAATCTCAGCCCTTGATATTTTTAAAGCTTCTGTGGACAGGGTGGATGAGAAAACTGACTACTGTATCAAGATACAGGGGGCCATTCAAGTGGAGGGAGTAAAAACAATGTCATAATAGTAGGACACAGTATAGTTTGTGAGATAATGACTGTTTTCTAAAGCCAAGAGTCTTACTCCCAAAGGTTGCATTCTCTCTTCAGTGGCTGGGTTAAAGACATCGACTTGGTGCTGAAGAGGAACCAAGATTGGTGGAGTAAGGATCCCATCATCTTGGTCCACATGGGTACCAACAACATGGGTTGGACAAATAAAGAGGTTCTGCTATAGTATGAGCAATAAGGGGCTCAATTATAATGCAGAACCACAAAGGTAATAATCTCTGGATTGCTACCTGAGCCATAAGCAAATTGCCATAGAGTGAATAAGATCAGAGAGTTGAATATATGGTTCAAAGATTGATGTTGGAGAAATTATTAATGTGGGAGAAATGGGTTTCAATTCATTGGGTGCAAGTGCCAGGGGAAAAAGGAAGCTGTTCCATTAGGAGGGGCATCAATTGAACTATGCTGGGAACAGTATCCTGGTGAATTATGTAACTAAAGCTATTGAGAGGGCTTTGAACAAAATAACAAGGGAATGGGGAAGAGTAATTTAGAAAGTTAGTGAGAAAGGACTAGGCAGTGGCAGTGCCTCTTCTGCACTGTGTCAACCTTTACCGGAGATATATTCCATTGAGGAAGAAAGATACTACGAGAAGGATGAAGCATCCGTCGCTAACTCAGGAAGTTAAGGATGTTATCAAATTGAAAGAGAAGGTTTAGAGTGCAAAAATTAGTGGTTAGCAGATATTTGAGACCATGTTAGAAACCAGCAAGGAGTGACTTAAAAAATAATAATCAGGGAAGAATTAGACACCCGCCACCCTTCATAGCCCCCCTAACTTTCCTTTCCTCGGCATGGTCCCCCCGCAGGCCCTGACCCTTGACAGTGGCAACCCAGCAGTGCTCCTGCCAGCCTGGCCGTGCCACCCGGACACCTTGGCAGTGGCAGTGCCAAGGTGTCAACCTGGCAGTGCCAAGGTGTCTGTGTGCCACCCTGCCCATTCCACCCAGGGATCTCCAAAGGCCTGGGAAATCCGACTCCCCGAAGCCCCCACCCGTGCACTGATGCCTAGTCTGAGTTTGTGTGGACCGGTACTAATCGGCGTCCGCGTGACCGCTCGCTGGTGAACCAGTTAGATAATAGAAGGCCGTTAGATTGGGGGTCCTTCCCGTTAATTGGATGGATATTGGCCTTAATTGGTGATTATTGGTTTCTCGCCATGCTGCGGCGGGATCTGGATCTCGCGAACGTAAGTGGGCCAGTTCAATCGGAAGCCGATTGGTGCTCGGCACTTATCCCAATTTGAGACTCTCCCATGATCTAACTGGCTTGGTCGGATTTGCACCTGGAGCGATGTAGCCGTTAGATCGCGCCCAGTGTTTCAGATTTATTACCTTTCATCGGAATTGAAGAAAGATGAAGGTGTAGGGGTTTTATGTCAGTGGATGGGGGTGGAGGCCAGGGGAGACTAAATAACAAATTTCATGTTCAACAGCAAAAAAGAGTGGTAATGGACATAATAAAGAAACAAAGATTGTGTCCAAAAAGGGTGTGAATTGCTTCATGAAAGCCATCTGAGTGTATCATGAGGGATAAAGAAATAAACGCAATGAAGACTGGTCCAGCAAAGCAAAACAAAAACCATAGAATAAGATGGAGGCAGAGATTATGATCTGAAGTTGTTGAACTGTGTTGTGCCCAGAAGGCTGTTGATTGCCAAGTCGAAAGGCAAGGATCTTTTCATCGACCATGCAAGGAAGTCAGTGGCTAAAGTAAAGAATGGTCCTTTAAAGGGTGGGACTGTGGAATTATTAATAGGAATCAAGGAAATAGCAGAGTTTGAACACATATTTTAGATCTGTCTCCATGTTAGAAGACACCAAATACATCCCAAGAATAATAGAAAACAAGTGGCAAATTGGGGTGAGAAACTTAAAACACTCATATCACCTGAGGAAAAAGTATTCGAAGAGCGAATGGGACTGACGACAGCCCTGAACCTGATGGCCTGTGTCCTAGAGTCTTAGACAACGTGGCTACAAAGAATCTGGATGCATTGGCTGTAATCTTCCAAAATTCCCGAGATTCTGCAAAGCCCCAGCAGATTGGAAAACTGCAAATGTAACACCCCTATTGAAGAAAGCAGGGAGACAGAAAGCGGGAAATAATACATCAATCAGCCTAAAATATGTCATTGGAAAAATACTGGAATCCATTTTATGGAAGTAATAGCAGACCATGTAGAAAATGGCAAAACAATTATTTATGATATATATTAATGACTTTGATGAAGGGATCAAGAAGCATACGATAGCCCCATTTGCTGATAACGCAAAGATGGGCAGGAAACAAAGTTGTGAAGAGGCACCAAGAGATGTAGGTAACTTTGGTGATTGGGCAAAAATGTGTCAGATGGAGTAAAACATGGGGAAATATAAATTTACTCACCTTGATAGGAAGAATAGAGAAGCAGATTATTATTTTAAATTGAGTGAGGCTACAGAATGAGTGGGGTGCTCTTTCCAAGGGCCGGTGCATACTCGATGGGCTGAATGGCCTCTTTCTGCACTGTAAATTCTGTGATCTATGATCTAGAATGCTGCAACGCAGAGGGAGATGTGGGTGTCCTTGTAAATGAATCACAAAATGTTACCATTGAGATCTGGCACATAATTAGGAAGGTAAAATAGTCCTTATTACAAAGAAAATGGAGTACAAAAGTCTGGAAGTCTTGTTACAAATGTACAGGGTATTGGTGAGATCACACCTAGAATACTTGTGTTGGAAACAGTTCAGAGAAGGTTCACTTGCTTGATTCCTGAGACAAAGGGGTTATTTTATGAGGAAAGGTTGAGCAGATTGGGCCTATATGCACTAGAAGACTGAGAGGTGATCTTCCTAAATTGTATAAGATTCTGAGGAGGCTTGAGAGGGTAGATGCTGAGAGAATGTTTTCCAACATGGGGGAATCTAGAACTAAGGGGCATAATGTCAGCATAAGGTGTCTCCCATTTCCGATAGATATGAGGAGGAATTCCTTTCCTCAGTCATTCACTGTTGAAAATCTCTACCTCAGAGAGATTGCAAAATGGAGGCTGGGTCATTGAACATATCAAGGCCCAATTAGACCTTATGATCTTTTGATCTACAGTGGAGTTGAGGTTTATGGGGGACAGGCAAGAAGGTGAAGTTGTGGCCATGATCTTGAACAGTGATCATGGCCACAACACCTGAAGTTCTCAAGTTTAATTTGCACTTGCTTTATCTAGAAAGGAGAAGAGATGACAGGTACTGTGACGGAGGTTATAAAGAGGCCATAATCACAGGAAGTAATTTGCGTTATACTCTGGCAAGGAAAGGATTATTTTACAATTGCACTGCACCCAAGATGCACTTTATGATACCTTGCTCCTCACATGAAATATTACTCCATTTTCTCAGATTATATTAATATTTTTTCCTGAGATGTGTGCATTTCTGGCAAAGACAACATTTGTTGACCATCCCTAATTGCACTGGAGAAGGTAGGGTGAGCCAACTTCTTGAACAACGGCAGTCCTCTCTAATCGATTGGTGAAACTGAGAAGCTCGCTGGGACATTGCAGATATGACAGATTTCATTCCCTAAAAGACGTCAGTGAACCACCTGGGCTTTTCCAACAATTGATGATGGGGCCATTACTAAGATTAGCCATCAATTCCACATTTATTAATAAATTAATTTAAATTCCTCTAGCTGGTGGGATTTGGATCAGTGTTCTCAGAACATTAGCTTATAGGCCAGCGACATTACCACTGTACCACCACCTTCCCTCAAAGATTGATGCTTCAGATTGAATGGCTATGAGAAGTGTCCACTGCTTAATAAAATTGTCAATTTTATAAGGTGAGAGAAACATTTCCAATAATTGATAGCCTATGAGTTATCCGATATTGGTATGAGGCATCTGTTCCTTTATGCTTCAGTAAAATTCAAAAGAGACGCATTTGCACTGTTGAAAACAGGAATTAATTGTAAGCTTTCCAACAAGCAGAAAATTATAGTTATAGGCCAGGATGCTACAGCTCCGTCACAGGGTGTCTTTCCGCCTCGTGCCCCCACCCCCCGGCAACTACAGTGGGTCATTTGGTCATTTAAATTGTCGCACAATCCCACCAGGTGGGAGAGGTTGTGCGATCCTGGACATAGGTAAATTGCAGTACAGAAGGAAGCCATTTGGCGTGTCATGTCCATGTTACCCCTCCATCTCGGCTAATCTCACTCCTCAGCCCATTCCCCATGACACCTTATTTTTGTTTCCTCGACATGTGCTTATCCAATTCCTCTTGATTGTCCAGATTATACCTTCCACCACCACATTCTTAGACACTGTATTCCAGATCCTTGCTACTTGTTCAAAAAAAATGTTTCCTCATGTTGTTGGTTCTTTTAACATTCACCCTAAATTGGCGTCCTTTGATCCTTGACCCTTCCACTAATAAGAACAATTCCTCTCTATCTACTCTGTTCAGACCCCTCATGATTTTGAACACAACTATGACATTTCCTCTTCATATTCTTTTCTCTCAGGAGAACAACCCAAACTTCTCCAATCTACCCATGTAATTGATGTCCCTCCATCTCTGGAACAATTCTCGTAAATCCTTTCTGCATTTGCATTCACTCTAAAACCTTCCCATCCTTCTGACAGTACATCGCCAAGACAGTTGAGGCCTGATGATGACATTAGATTCCATGCTGCATATTTTAAAATGTACTCTCAGCTTTGGTTGGGCAATGTAGCCACCTATTCAAAATTAGTTTGGGGGGGGGTGGGAGCAGACTCTTGGTGTCTTGGCTAATAAAGGTAAGCTGGGACCAGGAAGAACAGGAATGCAATCTATCCTACAAGATAGGCTTGGGTTTCGCCTGCTCTGAACATTCTCCTCTTCCTGATGAAGAAAAAGCGATTATTATTATGAGAAAGCCTCAGAATCTGATACCACCTTCTGTCAACGGGCAGTCTGTGAACCATACAATTTTCTGCCACATGTCAATTAACGTCATTGAAATAGAGCTTCAAGAGTTAAAGTGCCTTTTTTTCTCAAAGAATGGGAGGATTTTCATCCACTTCTCCAAACACACCTGTAGTTAAAATCCAGAACCAAATCTCCCCTTCTCTGTAAGTTTATGTGACGGTTATGCATCTTAGCACAGTCTGTGAAACTCTCACCACTGACTCAGTAAATTGTTTCAATCAAGACCTTTACTGCATGTTTTTGATGGTTTAGTTGGATGCTAAACATCTCTGAGTTGTTATCTCTGGGTTGTTACCCGTGCCACGTGCTAGCGAAGTGAGAAATAAGGAGAGAGAGGTGTTGAACACGTGGCTACAGGGATGGTGCAGGAGGGAGGGTTTTGGTTTCCTGGATAATTGGGGCTCATTCTGGGGTAGGTGGGACCTCTACAAACAGGATGGTCTTCACCTGAACCAGAGCGGTACCAATATCCTGGGGGGAAGATTTGCTAGTGCTCTTCGGGGGGGTTTAAACTAATTCAGCAGGGGGATGGGAACCTAAATTGTAGTCCCAGTGTACAGGATGTTGAGAGTAGTGAGGTCAGGGATAGGGTTAAAAGTTCTAAAGAGGGCACCGGCAAGCAGGACGCTGGTTTGAAGTGTGTCTACTTCAACGCCAGGAGCATCCGGAATAAGGTGGGTGAGCTTGCAGCATGGGTTGGTACCTGGGATCTCGATGTTGTGGCGATTTCGGAGACATGGGTAGAGCAGGGACAGGAATGGTTGTTGCAGGTTCCAGGATTTAGATGTTTCTGTAAGAACAGAGAAGATGGTAAAAGAGGGGGGGGGTGTGGCATTGTTAATCAAGGAAAGTATTACGGCGGTAGAAAGGACGCTTGAGGACTCGTCTACTGAGGCAGTATGGGCCGAGGTTAGGAACAGTAGAGGAGAGGTCACCCTGTTGGGAGTTGTCTATAGACCTCCGAATAGTCCCAGAGATGTCGAGGAAAGGATTGCAAAGATGATTCTTGACAGGAGCGAGAGTAACAGGGTAGTTGTTATGGGGGACTTTAACTTTCCAAATATTGACTGGAAATACTATAGTTCGAGTACTATAGATGGGTCAGTTTTTGTGCAGTGTGTGCAGGAGGGTTTTCTGACACAGTATGTAGACAGACCAACAAGGGGCGAGGCCACATTGGATTTGGTACTGGGTAATGAACCCGGCCAGGTGTTAGATTTAGATGTAGGTGAGCACTTTGGTGATAGTGATCACAACTCGGTTATGTTTACTTTAGCAATGGGCAGGGATAGGTATATACCGCAAGGCAAGAATTATAGCTGGGGGAAAGGCAATTATGATGCTATTCGGCAAGATTTAGGATGTCTAGGATGGGGAAGGAAACTGCAGGGGATGGGTACAATCGAAATGTGGAGCTTTTTCAAGGAACAGCTACTGCGTGTCCTTGATAAGTATGTACCTGTCAGGCAGGGAGGAAGTTGTCGAGCAAGGGAGCCGTGGTTTACTAAGGAAGTTGAAGCACTTGTCAAGAGGAAGAAGAAGGCTTATGTTAGGATGAGACATGAAGGCTCAGTTAGGGCACTTGAGAGTTACAAGTTAGCCAGGAAGGACCTAAAGGGAGAGTTAAGAAGAGCAAGGAGAGGACACGAAAAGTCGTTGGCGGATAGGATCAAGGAAAACCCTAAGGCTTTCTATAGGTATATCAGGAACAAAAGAATGACTCGAGTAAGATTAGGGCCAATCAAGGATAGTAGTGGAAAGTTGTGTGTGGAATCAGAGGAGATAGGGGAAGCATTAAATGGATATTTTTCGTCAGTGTTTACACTGGAGAAAGACAATGTTGTCGAGGAGAACACTCAGGTTCAGTCGACCAGGCTAGATGGAATTGAGGTTCAAAAGGAGGAGGTGTTAGCAATTTTAGAAAATGTCAAAATAGATAAGTCCCCTGGGCCAGATGGGATTTATCCTAGGATTCTCTGGGAAGCCAGGGAGGAGATTGCAGAGCCTTTGTCCTTGATATTTATGTCGTCTTTGTCGACAGGAATAGTGCCGGAAGACTGGAGGATAGCAAATGTTGTCCCCTTGTTCAAGAAGGGGAGTAGAGACAACCCTGGTAATTATAGACCTGTGAGCCTTACTTCGGTTGTGGGTAAAATGTTGGAAAAGGTTATAAGAGATAGGGTTTATAATCATCTTGAAAAGAACAAGTTGATTAGCGATACTCAACACGGTTTTGTGAAGGGTAGGTCATGTCTCACAAACCTTATTGAGTTTTTTGAGAAGGTGACCAAACAGGTGGATCAGGGTAAAGCTGTTGATGTGGTGTATATGGATTTCAGTAAGGCGTTTGATAAGGTTCCCCACGGTAGGCTATTGCAGAAAATAAGGAAGTATGGAATTGAAGGTGATTTAGCGGTTTGGATCAGTAATTGGCTAGCTGAAAGAAGACAGAGGGTGGTGGTTGATGGCAAATGTTCATCCTGGAGTTCAGTTACTAGTGGTGTACCGCAAGGATCTGTTTTGGGGCCACTGCTGTTTGTCATTTTTATAAATGACCTGGAAGAGGGTGTAGAAGGATGGGTTAGTAAATTTGCAGATGACACGAAGGTCGGTGGAGTTGTGGATAGTGCTGAAGGATGTTATAGGATACAGAGGGACATAGATAAGCTGCAGAGCTGGGCTGAGAGGTGGCAGATGGAGTTTAATGCGGAAAAGTGTGAGGTGGTTCACTTTGGAAGGAGTAACAGGAATGCAGAGTACTGGGCTAATGGCAAGATTCTTGGTAGTGTAGATGAACAGAGAGATCTCGGCATCCAGGTACATAAATCCTTGAAAGTTGCCACCCAGGTTAATAGGGCTGTTAAGAAGGCATATGGTGTGCTAGCCTTTATAAGCAGGGGGATTGAGTTTCGGAACCACAGGGTCATGCTGCAGCTGTACATAACTCTGGTGCGGCCACACCTGGAGTACTGCGTGCAGTTCTGGTCACCACATTATAGGAAGGATGTGGAAGCTTTGGAAAGGGTTCAGAGGAGATTTACTAGGATGTTGCCTGGTATGGAGGGAAGGTCTTACGAGGAAAGGCTCAGGGAATTGAGGTTGTTTTCGTTAGAGAGGAGAAGGCTGAGAGGTGACTTAATAGAGACATATAAGATAGTCAGAGGGTTAGATAGGGTGGACAGTGAGAGTCTTTTTCCTCGGATGGTGATGACCAACACGAGGGGACATAGCTTTAAATTGAGGGGTGAGAGATATAGGACAGATGTCAGAGGCAGTTTCTTTACTCAGAGAGTAGTAGGGGTGTGGAACGCCCTGCCTGCAACAGTAGTAGACTCGCCAACTTTAAGGGCATTTAAGTGGTCACTGGATAGACATATGGATGAAAATGGAATAGTGTAGGTCAGATAGGCTTCAGATGGTTTCACAGGTCGGCGCAACATCGAGGGCCGAAGGGCCCATACTGCGCTGTAGTGTTCTATGTTCTATGTTCTATGTTCTATCTCATGACACTTTGTAAAAAAAAAAATCAGGCTGTTCTCCTGGTATGTTAGCCAATATTCCTTTCTTTGCAGAGGCAACAAAAATAAGTTAACTAGCCACCCGTCACATTGTTTATGGGATTGTGCTATGCATAAAATTTCACACTCTGTTCCTGCATAACAGCATACACTTCCAGGTAATTCATTGTATGAGTGAAGCCTTTTGAATTGGTTTTGACAAGTTACCATATTATAGCTTGTCTTCCGTTCTTGTAAATAATTTGATCACCATCTATTCATCAATGTTATAGGCCATCTGCTATTCCTTCGCTCATTTTCTAAATTTGTCAGCACTTTTTTCAATGTTGCACATCATCACTGCCACAGAGTTAAGTAGCATGTTTACTGAATGGTACCGTATCTATGTGATTGTGGGAATTACATTTTTTTTAAAGATCCGGAACAGGTCTTAACTAAACCTCAACAGAGAACAGGTTTACAATCAAAGCATCTTCCATTTATCACCATCTTCTGCCTGCTGTTGCCAAGGCAATTTTCAATCCAGAGGGCAATTCACCATTAATCTACACAGCTTTATCCAATTTGGAAGCCCAAGATGCAGAACCTTGTAAAATTCCATTTAAATATCCTGGGGGTTTAATTTGTTCAATATGCTATTTTTAGCACATTTTTTAGTGTGTTCACCTTTTCCTCTCTGCTCTATTTTAAAACACTGATTAACTGATCCATTTTAAAAACCATTAACTATTGTGCAGACTAAAATTTAATGTGAATGCATTTGCCATTCTGCAGAGGAAATTAAACATGGTTCAAATGCAGAACAGGATGAGGTGAGGCATTAACCAACCTGCTGAACTCTTTTCCCCCCACCACCACCCCTTCCACCCTAGCCATTTTCAATCTATCAATCTCAGATTTAAAATTCTCAACTGACAAAGCATCAGTTTCTTTTTGCAGAAGAGAGTTCGCAATTTACATCAAGCTTTGAAGGCAGAAGTTGTTTTCTAACTTCACTCCTGATCAACTTGGTTCTAAGCTTTAGATTTAGATTGTCCCTTCTTTTGGACAAAATTGCAGTTGGATCATAATGACGACATTGGACTTTGTACTGTGTGTTTAAAAAAGAAAATTGGTTACTCCAGGCAGGAGTCCTTATGGTCGTCTCACAAAAGCAGGTTGAAACAGAAGACAGCACTGGTGGATATGTTGCCCAGCTGATTTTAATTGCTTACCTACTTTCTGTGAGCAAGTAGGATTCAAATTGCTGACCTGATTGAGTTTTTTGATGCAGTAACACGGAGGGTTGATGAGGGTGATGCAGTTGATGTGGTGTATATGGACTTCCAAAATACATTTTATAAAGTGCCACGTAATAGGATTGCCAGCAAAGTTGAAACTCATGAAATAAAAGTGATCATGGCAACATGAATACAAAATCTGTGACAAGATTTTAAAAGTGGTGGTGAATGGTTGCTTTTCAGACTGGAGGAAGGTGTACAGTGGATTAGTAAAAGAACAACTACTTTCTTGTTATGTATTAATGACCTCGACTTGGGTGTGAAGTGTACAATTGAAAATTTGCAGATGAAACAAAATGTGGAAGCCTTGTGAACAGAGTAGAGGACAGTGTTACACTTCAAGAGGATATGGACAACTTGGGTCCCTATAGAAGGTTAAATTTAATGTAGAGAACTATGACGCGATATATTTATTCTAAAGGGATGTCGGGACAGAGAGATATGGGAGAATATCCGCACAAATTCTTGAACTTGACAGGTCAACTTGAGGAAGTGGTTAAAAAGGCACAGGACCCTCGGCTTTATAAGTAGGGACACAGGTCACAAAATCAAGGGAGTTTGAAATGTCTAAGGTACTGGTTTGACCTCAATTAGAGTGATGTGCCCAATTCTGCGCATCATACTTTAGGAGAGATGTGAAGGCTTTGGAGCGGGTGGAAAAAGGTTTCCAAGAATAGTTACACTGAAAAATTGAAGAAGTTTGGGTTCCTGGAAAAAGAGAAGGTTGAGAGAAAATCTGATAGAGGCATTCAAAATCATTCAAGATTTAGCCGGGGCAGATAGGGATAAATTGTTCCCAATGAAGGAAGATGACGAACTAGAGGACACCAATGTAAGGTGAATGGTCATCTGTGGAAAAGTTTACACACAGCACCTCGTTGGGGTCTAGAATGCACTGTGGTGGAGGAAGATTTGACTACGGCTTTCAAAAGGGAATTGGAAAAGCACCTCAAAAGAAAGATAATTTGATGTGCGATGGGGAAAATGCAGGGGTGTAGGTCTAGCTAGTTTTCTCTTGCAGTGAGCCGAAATCGGAGGCTGAATAGCCTCCTACTGTGCAATAACCATTGAATGATTCTATGAAAATTGACCAAATGTAGATTCCACAGGATCCAGCCCTCAGCGAGTGACATCGTCTTCTGGTTCTCTTCACCGTGAAACTAGGCTGTATATATTTAACTATCCCATATCTCTATATTTTACAGGTGAAAGTACCCTGCAAGATACAATTGGATCGATTTATCATTATTAATGTTTATTTAAGTAATTGTGCATTTATCCTTTCTCATATATCAGGGATTATAAATCACTATATATTACTGATAATAATAATAATATAAGTCCAAAGATGTACAGGTTAGGCAGATTGGCCATGCTAAATTGCCCTTAGTGTCCAAAACGTTTAGGTGGGATTACTGGGTTACAGGGATAGGGTGGAAGTGTGGACATAGGTAAGGTGCTCTTTCCAAGGTCCGGTGCAGACTCGATGGGCTGAATGGTCTCCTTCTGTAACTGTAAATTCTATGATAATAAATCATCTGTCGTAAAAATTCTGGTTTATGAAACAGCAGAAATTGATGCAACTTGGTTTATATATTTTGTTTTTTTTCTAAGCTTATCCCATTTAGCTCGGGTGTCCTGTAGATTGAGCTTCTTAAATTACATGCTTTACTGACCTACATTTCTTACAGATCCTGAAATCAGTTTGCCAGGATTTGGAAATTCTACTGACTTCATTTACGAACAATTAATTCGATTACATTTAATTAATGCATGTGACATTTAAATTTCATGACAATTCTGTTCAAATTATCCAGAAGACCTAATAATTTGCTAATTTCATGCATAGCTGAATAGACAATAGAGTCCCTACTGTTCTTATTCACAATGCATAATTTTGATTAATTGATTCCTGACTGTTCAGAGAATGAAATAAAACAACCTGAATTAAATCAGTCACAGAATGAAGTTTAGGTTGTTGAGAGAAACAGTGGAAATAAATTATTTCAGATGCAAAGGTAAGCCAATCCAACGCGATGACAGCTTCCAGTTTAAAAAATAATTTAATATTATAGAGTACATTTCAATTAAGATAGGTGTCACAGGAATATAAACTATGGTTACTCTTCAGCAATAAAAAAAAACAATTTTGCAAAGCAAAACAGTCTTACTAGTGAAGTATGAAAGCTATTGTGAAGGATGCTGCAGGTCATTAAATATTAAACGCTACATCTTTTTGAAGCCACATACACCATAAACTCTCAGAAATATTGAGCCAATTCAGCAATGGTGCTATATGGGAGCAGAGTCATGCATCCCTCAATGAATCTGGCCAGCAGGTTTGAATGCCACAAGTGCACAGTGCCACTTTCAAAAGCTGTGTAAATGTTACACATTTTTAGTGTCTACGCGAACCTCAATCAGGTCCTTATTTCTAATGCAACCCTATGCAGGTTTGTCCCTTGACGCTCTGCTGAGAGTTACTGCGCTAACCCTTGGGAGTTTACTGCTTAAAGGATTGTTTGATTGATTATTACTGTCTCTGGATTTTTTTTAACGTTTTGATGTCTGCTTCTGAACAATGCTAATATTCAGCAATTTTTGTGCATTGCAAGTCTTTGCTGCAGCACTAATTCTGAGAGTTGCTGTTTGCCATAACAATCACATTTTTCAGCATGGAAATTCCCTTTGACCTTTTGAAAGCAGCCCGAAATTTAGAAAAGGAAGAGGACTTTATTTGGAGGAAAATTCTCAGCTCAGGAGTTGTGTATTTAGTGAGGCACATTTATCCGGGTGCCTTTGTGCGATCCACAGAGTCTACTACTAAAAGTTTTGCATTTTCCTTACAAGCTCCCAATTAGGCACAGCTATAACTGTGAAGGTTACTAACATATTTCCATTCTGCCAGATCTTTTTGAATCACCACAGAACACATTTGCCAAATCTGTCAACGTTTATTGCATTAGTGCATCAAGCAAGTGGCTTGTCAGGGAAAACGTATTCCTAGAATAAAGGTAGCAACGGCATGGGAGGTGACTGCACATTTCCCAAACTATATGGCCTTCTTGATGACAAAATGTCTTTCTCAACTCCTGCCAACAACCATATGGTATATTTGAAGGGAAAAGTGTGAAGATGGCATTGAACCACAAGAATCATGCGAGGTAATTTGTGATCCTCACAGAACATTGGTTCCATCAGTAACTTCATTGAAGCCCATTTGTGACAATAAGCGATTATTATTATTATTGAAGTGGTACCACCAGATGCCTGCTAAACAGACAAGGATACACATTGAAAAATTGGCTGTTGATCCTGTTGAAAAATTCAGGAAAAACATGGGCTGCAGATATGGAGATGAGTCATATTAAAATATCCAGACTATGTTTTCTCGATCATAAATAATCAGTTGAGTCATACTTAGAAAAGCAAGTGCCAGCATTTGGATCTGCAACAGGTCATGATCTTCGAAACTTAGTGTCATAATATCCAGGTATATGATGGTGTGCAGACAGGCAGTGATTGACACACTGAATGACCAGTGAACACACAGAACACAGCAGCCAATCACCAGACAGGACACGACCACTATAAAGCCAGAGGGCACTAGTTTTCCCGCTCTCTCGGGATCTAGCCTCTGAGACAGTCAGAACTCGTGAGCAGCAACTAGAACAAATACCATGTGGTAGTAAGATAGTCTGGTCAGGTTAGCCTCAGGTCTCCAGTCAAGTCAACATAGTGTCAACCCACAGTTAAAGCATGTATTATAGTTAAGTGTTCAATAAAATCGAGTTGCATTTTTTCAAGTGTTGGAAGCCTGTCTCTCTCATCACCACAGTAAACGCAGTCCTCGCAGACCCAACTTACCCAACACATCACTTAGAGATTAGTTGTGATGAGCATTGCTACTGAAATTATTTCTTGTATTATAATGATTGTTTATAAAACTGACTGACAATGATTGTTTTGCCCAGCGCTGAGTAAAATGATGATACCAGAAAATAATTAAAAGGGAATCCTGGAAAAGTCAAGGTCAGTAGGTGTCAAAGAGAAGCTGACTGTCAGCATTAAAATGAGGCCTAGGAGTTAATCTATCCCAAAGCTCACATTCCTGCAGCAGGGGCGTTCTGTACCAATACTAAGGATCAGATTTTCCCATCCCACCATGGGGCTCAATCACGTCAGGCAGGGAAAAGGAGGTGGCTGGTTCTGGAAATGCCTCCCCTCCTCCAGCACTCGCCATTTTTATTGGCATCAGACAGGGGGCAGGACACTATCTGATGTGCACAATGAGGGACAAAAACTGCTGAAGCAGTCATTTTGCCATTTTGAGGGGGCCGTTTAGGCCTCAGAAGGCTCCGGTAAACCATGTCAGCTCAGTGCAGTTGGGAACTCAGCGGAAGGCCCCTCAGAAGTGGGATTGTCCTGAAAACAGCGGAACTAAGGAAATGCTTGCAGTGTTTTGCCCAGAAAATCTTCAGGGAAGACCTTGGTTTTGTACCAGGGAGTGGGGAGGAGGCAGAGGTGCGGTCCCTGAACAAAAAGAACTTTGGCAAAACTATGCCACCAGCTTAGCACTCAGTCAGGCTTGAATAAAGAAAGGAATACAGCTACTGATATGGGTGAGGTTCCCTCACATTTGCAGGCCATTCAAGCAAAATAGCTACAGCAGCAGCATTACGGACATTAAGGAAGGGTTCCCAGAGGCAGGAGGCGTAACCTCAGCATCCAAAACCGAGAAGGGGAAAAACAGGGGTAATGCCCTGAGCACCATGCCTACCATTGCAGGCTCAGCTGGCTGGAAATGTCAGAACGCCAAGATACAGGAGGAGACTTTGTTCAGGAAAATGATGACCAACCTCCGAGCCTTCCTGAATGATTACTTGACCCTGACAAACACCTATCAACAGATCCTGTCAGTAGCACTGAAGATGACCATCACCTTTCCTTGGCTTTATTTCAGGGCTCTGCTGCTGACCTCTGACATATATAAGGCTTCATCCCTGCCATCACAGGTCCCCTCTTTGCAAAGGCCGCTGACTTCAGCTACCCAACCATTATGGCCTCACAGATTCAAAGGGCAATGGGTTTCACGTCAGTAGCCAAGTTCTCCACGGCATCATAGATTGTACCCGTGGCCATGAAGAAATCCAAGGAATGACCAGTGAGGTCATTAACAGGAAGAGATTCAATTCCATCAATACCAAGCTGGTCTGTGGCCATACTAAGAATTTCCTGCACATCTGTGCATGCTTTCCAGGAAACTATTGAGATGCATTTATAGTCTGAGTCAAGGTTGCCACAGCTCTTTTAACACACTTCCAAAGACAGAGGTGGATTCTGCGCGACAGAGCTACCCTTTGAGGAGGTGACTTCTAACGTCCCTGAGGGACCCTCAAACCGAACACCGCCGTAGATATAAGGAGAGTTGCCTGCACACTAGGACTTATTGAGCAGGCTATAGGCTGGCACAGGATGAGGTTTCAATTGAATGACCACTCTGGTAAGCTCACCAAAACTCAACGGCCAGGATTTCCCAAATGGTCCGCGTGCTGCACGTTGCATGAGTATCTGCACTGGTGCCTGGTAAGCTAGTCTGGTGTGCCACTGCCTCTTCAACAAGTTTCCCTCCTCTGGTTGTTTAGGATGTTGCTTGGCTCTTGAGGGTTTATCCTCAACACTAAGACAGGTGAGGGAGATGAGAAGCTTATGACGGGAAGGCATGGAGATGTTCATCATTTCTCATTGACCAGTCTCTCCACTACACCCAGCGCTTCGGCTTCCTCACAAATTCAGTGCCACCCTGCCACCTTCTAACCACACCCCACACTCCAAATATAGCCATTGCTCAAGATGCACCACAATGACAACCATCAACATTCCTGAGAATGCCTCTTCCATGGCCTATGCACCTGGAAAGGGGGATTCAACATCACCCACATCTGGTCTTGATGGGGCCCCAGCAATCTCCAGGACCCAATCCTCCATGACTCCTTTTAACCTCAGCTTTGGGATCCCGCTCTTTGTCCACTGCCTTTCATGGGCACATTGTGCACTTGTTTCTATTGTAAGGACAATGAGGAGAGGGAATTGAGGTGGTACAAAATTCCATGGAGAAGGGAATTTCCTCCACCTAGTTTGAAGTAGCATCTCTTAACGGCAGCCTTACCCATTAGCACTTGGCGCTGTGTCAATAACGTGAACAAACTTTCCTCCAATGTTGAGCAAAATTTGCCTTATGTCCCCAGATCATTACATGCTGCATGCTGTAACCCAAAGAGATACAAATACCAAGTAGATGGAAGTCTCACTCACTTTCACAGCAGGTCACTGAACCACTTATGGCACTGCATTCAGGTTTGTTCATATTCTGCGAGGTCCTGAACACCTGTGTGAATCAATGCCATCTTGGTGCTGAATGTGGATGTTTTGTGCACTTCCGAGTAAAGGATGTCCCTCCTATTGCTGATTGCCAACACCAGAATTTCTAGGTTGTAGATGTTGAAGCTTGGAGCTGGTCAGTGCTAGCTCTCTCAGCTACTTCCTGGTTCAGTCACCCTGACCTTGGTGTGTTTGCCATGTATGTGCTGCTCCAGGAGCTTGGTACGATGACATGATAACAAAGGAATTGTGTTTTGCGGTCAGCGGTGAGGTTTCCTTGTACAGGCTTGGTTTCCTCAGCGTTGCTGTGCGAGCCTGGGGCGGCTTACATTGAGACTACGCTCCTAGGAGCCAGAGCTCCTTGAGGGACACACAGATCTTGAAAGGAAGTAAGGCTAGGAGTAACCAGGGGATTGCACAGTGCTTAACTTCCTCTGTTGAGGTAAAGGTAGGGACTGTGGCGTGGAGGTCAGAGTGAGGGCTGCTGAACACATTGCTGGAGCTGCTGTATGCTCACTTGCTAGAATGCAGTTATTTTCAGCGGAGAGGAGAGAAAGGCTGGGTTACCAGACTCCTCAGAGCTAGGTCTTCACAAACCACTAGCTAATGATGTAGTGAGCTCATGGTGCAGTGATCACGTGGTGCAGCGAGCCCATGGTGTAGCGATGTCGTGGTGTAGCGATCTCGTGGTGTAGCGATCTAGTGGTGTAGCAATCTCATGGCATGGCAAGCCCGTAGTGTGGTGAGCCCGTGGTGTGGTAAGTACTTGATTGTTGCAATCTTGTGGTGTAGCAAACCTGTGGTGTCGCGATCTTGTGGTGTAGCAAGCCCTTGATACGGCAATCTCGTGGTGTGGTGAGCCTGTGGTGTAGCGATCTCATGGTGCAGCGATCTCATGGTGCAGATATCTCATGGCATGGGAAGCCCGTTTTGTGGCGAGCCCGTGGTGTAACGAGCCTGTGGTGGAGCAGGAACATGGTATGGCGATCTTGTGGTGTAGCCGTCTTGTGGTGTGGCGAGCCTGTGGTGTGGCGAGCATGTCCTGTGGTGAGCTTGTGGTGCAGCGATCTCATGGTGTGGCGAATGTGTGGCGCAGTGATCTCATGGCGTGACAAGCCAGTGGCGTGGCAAGCTCATGGCGCGGCGAGTTTTTTTTTAGAACAGTACAGCACAGAACAGGCCCTTCGGCCCTCGATGTTGTGCCGAGCAATGATCACCCTACTCAAGCCCACGCATCCACCCTATACCAGTAACCCAACAACCCCCATTAACCTTATTGTTTAGGACACTAAGGGCAATTTAGCCTGGCCAATCCACCTAACCAGCACATCTTTGGACTGTGGGAGGAAACCGGAGCACCCGGACAAAACCCACGCACACACGGGGAGGACGTGCAGACTCCGCACAGACAGTGACCCAGCCGGGAATCGAACCTGGGACCCTGGAGCTATGAAGCATTGATGCTAACCACCCTGCTGCCCCTGAGTTCCTGGTGCAATGAGTCCTCACCACCAAGGCTAGGGAGTAGATTACCAGGGTGGTCAGGGCCCAAGTTCCTCAGAAGAGGACTGCTATCTGGTACATGAAAAGGATGAATAATCTCATCCACTTCATCAAGGTAAGTCAAACTTCTCCTCAATCTGAACTCACGTTCTTATAAGGCCATCAAGCATTCTCAGGGTTACAGTCCACATGGATCTTACACACTACCAGCACAAAGGACATCATCACTGATTCTCTCACAGACTTTTACATGTTCATCTCTTGGCACATCTGCACAAGTCATGTCTTCAGCCCTTACAGCAGGGATGCATACTTGCCATCTGAATTCGTATCCGTCCTGCTCACATCTGTCTTTATGCAGGACAAGATCGGCAACACCAACAGGGAGAGGTCCGAGAGAGGAGGGGGAATGTCAAAGCTCAGACCACTCACTCCCTTTGAAGAACAGACGCCAGATTTGGCTGGTGAGGACAGGGACCATTCCTGCATCGAAGGTGAGATTAGCATCTTCCAACAAAACGGTGAGGCTCCATCCAGTAGTCTTTGCCCATCCTCCGAAACTGTGAGTGCTCGTTAATATAAGCTTATCGATAAATGGGCGCGATTCTCCGCTGCCCACGCTGGGTGGGAGAATCGCGGGAGGGTCGGGCGACTCATTTCACGTCCCCCTGGCGCCCCCCGCGATTCTCCCACCCCCCGCTCGGAAGAATCGCCGCTCGCCGTTTTCCACGGCGACCGGCGATTCTCCGACCCGGATGGGCCGAGCGGCCTGCCGTTCGCGACCGTTTCACGACGGCGGCAGCCACACCGGGTCGCTGCCGTCGTGAACATGGGCGGCAAAGGCCCATTTGAAGCTTGTGGGGGGCGGAGAGGGGAGTGAGCACCACGGCCGTGCTCGGGAGGGGACTGGCCCGCGATTGGTGACCACCGATCGTCGGGCTGGCGTCTCAAAGCAACGCACTCTTTCCCCTCCACCACCCCACAAGATCAAGCTGCCACGTCTTGCGGGGCAGCAGAGGGAAGGACGGCCACCGCGCATGCGCGGGTTTGAGCCATCAGCCGTCGTGACGTCAGCCGCACATGCGCGGGTTGGAGCCGGCCAGCCTGCGCATGCGCGGCTGACGTCACTTAGGCGCGCCGGCCACGTCATTCTCGGCGCGCCGCCTAGAATAACAGAGCACCGCTCCTAGCCCCCCCCGGGTGGGGGTGAATACGGTGAGAGGAGCGGCCTCCGAGGCCGTCGTGAAACTCGGCCGAGTTCACGACGGCCTTCCCGATTTTTCCCGGGAGCGGAGAATTCCGCCCAATATCTCCTCTCGAGCACAGACAGAAGCAAGAAAGGGAGGAGGCACACTGCGGCCACCCCATCAGCCTCAGCACTCAAAGCACCTTGGATGAGGATCCTGAGGGTGCATTGGATGTAGACCTCTTTACACCATGAGATCGCTACATTCACCAGCATCCTCCACCAACACAAAGACACATACCTTGGTGGGACCTAGTTTTTAGAGCTACACCACAAGATGTGCTCGCCACACCACGGGCTCGCCACACCACAAGATTGCTGCACCATGAGATTGCTCCACCATGAGATCGCCACACCATGAGATCGCCACACCACGGACTCGCTACACCACGAGATTGCCACACCATGAGCTTGCTACATCATGGGCTTGCTACACCACTGGCTTGCTACACCACGGGCTTGCTGCACCGCGGGCTCGTTACATCACGGGCTCGCTACACCACTGGCTCGCAACGCCACGGGCTTCCCATGCGACTAGATCGCTGTACCACGAGATTACTGCACCACGAGATTGCTGCACCATGAGATCGCTACACCACGGGGTCGCCATCTGATGAGCACAGCACAGCACGTGGCCGGTGGAGGCAGTGACAGCCAACTTCACCAACACTCGGAGGACTGCTGGAGGTCAGGTTCCTGCTCTAGTTTCTGCACTCAGAGAGACGGACATCAGGCATGTTGTCAATACTGATACCAGATTAGAACGGAGGATGGAGGAGTCCATGCTCTGATGTTTCGGCACTGTTCCTCTGATTACTTGCTCTAAATATGGCTGTTCATAAGGTCGTCTTTCTTAATCCTAATTATGAATATACTTTCAGAGTCGCCAGGTATCTCTCGATACCGCCACAAGGTTCAACCCGAATACCGATCAAAGAGCCAATACACCAGTTAGTTCAAAGTCAATACTATATTTACACACAGTATGATCTACTCATGCACAATAACACTGTAGGCTAAACTATATCTATCATTAACACCTATACTTAACTTCGGGTGCCCACTTATGTCAGAGGAACAATGGCCGTTGTTCGGAACTGAGGCTGTTGGGTTCGAAGAGGTAACAGGAGGACAGCTAAGGTCGTCCGTCTGGTAGCGAGCGTTGAGCTTGAACTTACTTGCTTCTGGTGGTGCTGATTGAAGGGTCTCCGCTTGAGAGCCAAATCCAAGAGAGCGAACCTTTCGCAGGGGTTCCTTCTTATACTTGGAGGGCTTCGCGCGCTTTTAGGTGGGCCTTAAACTTGGTCCCAATTAATTGGGAAGCTTCTTGATCACTGCAATCGATCTAAGTCAATAAAGGGGTGGGTGCCTCGATGGCTGGGTGTGTCCTAAGTGGCCGTTGGCCTTGCTTTGTTTGTGTCTTCTGGTTGGGGTAATGGGGGCGGACTGTCTTAAACAGTATCGGGTACTTGAGCACTCGTTCTGTTTCCCGGAGATGGGCCATCAATATGTGAATCGACCCAGAGTTTCGGTTCCGTTTACAGTCTGTCTTCCAAATATACATTCAGGCTCTAGGCCTACTTGTTTGTTTTGCATTGTCCATTTTCCCTATAGGCTCTGCGAGTGTCCATTTTATATACTGAAAGTGGCCATCCCAGATGGCTACACTACCAACATGCCAGAGGACTGAAGTCACCATTGGAAGGGTGGCGACTGCCATGGAGACCCTAGTCCAGCAGTTTGTGCCAGATATGCCCTCGGACCTGCGCACCATTACTATCGTCATGAGTGGAGTCCATCAGTGGCTCTGAAAAAGGGGGTTCAGACTCTTCGATCTCCCTCCAGAAAGCCCTTTCTCCTCAAAGAGTCAGGAAGGGGTCCTCAGGCACAATCAGGTTGAAGGAGCGTCAGCTGGACTCTCCTGGACTGTCCAATCACTCGATTCCCCCCTCTGCCTGTGATACCAGCAACGTCTGCTGCTCAGGTTGAGGAGGATGCACCCCACCCCACAGGACGATACCTAAAGCAGGCTGGTTCCCTCCAAGTTGCTGCCCCCCCCCCCCCCCCTCCTCCCAGAGGATACCCACTAAGGTCATCACGGACAACAGGGAAGAAAAGTTAACAAGCTGCCTCCACCTTGGCTGCAAATGTATTGGGTGCACTTAGACATAGTGGTAGGGTGAGAAAAATGAACAAATATTGAGGGCACAAAGGTGGCGGGGGTGTTGATTCAGTGCATATACTTTGAACATCTATAAATATATTTTGCTTATCTGAAAGTCTAATTTAATAATGGACTCTTCTATCTGACCCAATTCTCTGAGGTTAGACAAATAGGTATCCCCCTCCCCACCCTCCTCCTTTAGCTCGCATTGTGTGCCTCGGGTCTATGGTGTCTCTCACAATCTCAGGACAGTGAGTCACCTCATTGTCCACAGCAGCAACATGAGCAAAGCCAGTTAGTTGCTCTATCAACATGACAGTTTGGCAACACATATCTGAGACTGGCATCAGAAAATCAGATCATATGGCCTCATGAGTACAGATTTTGACGTTTGGTTTATTCTCCTGATGCTGCTGCACTGAAGACTGCTCTATGTGGATCGAATAGGTAGTAATGGAGACCCACAATGGTGTCAATCTAACTCAGCATCTCTCAATGGCCTCCATCTGATATCTGTCAGGCTTGAGTCTGGGTTACTTTTAAAAAAATAATCAGGGATCTTAGGTGCTCATGGTGGGCTGTAACGTGATGTTACGAACGTGTGTACAGCTAGACATCACCCCTCTGGTAGTTCCCACTCTCCACCTGCATGATGCAGTGCTATGGACCGAGTCACTTGGTGACTCCTGAAATGTCTGCTCGAGAACAATATCTATGTAAGATCAGAGGTGTGTGCCTCGGCCCTGGATGCTGAACAATTAAATGGTAGTGTCCTGCTTTAGGCCTGAAGGTCCGTCCAGCATGGCTTGACAAAATCCCTGAGCCAGCTCCCCGATGGGCAAGCGCTATGGTTACCTGACTGTCGCAATGCCACCAGTGTGCCCAGTTTCCTTGTGTATATCTGAACATGCTGTAATGAAAATGTGGAGGCCTCCAATAGGATCAGAATGAAGCCCCACTTCATCTGATGTATGGCAGGGTGGCACAATGGTGAGCACTGCTGCCTCACAACACCAGGGACCGCGTTAAATTACGGCCTTGGGTGACTGTGTGGAGTTGCACCTTCTCCCAGTGTCTGCGTAGGTTTCCCCCGGATGCTCCGGTTTCCTCCCACAGTCCGAGGATGTGCAGGTTAGGTGGATTGGCCATGCCAAATTGCCTTTTAGTGTCCAAGGGTCGGTGGAGAGTATTGGAGAGCACATTCTGACACATGCCAATGGACTGCTCAATCAAAGAGCGTGTCACAGAATGAGCCACATTGTATCTCCCCTCCTGAAATACTTTGTGGCCAGTGAATGGGAGCCATGAGCAACGTCTTTTGGGGTAGCCTTTGTCATTGATAAGGCAACCCTGAATATGCTGAGGGCATTCAAAGATTTGTGGCAAGTGATGCGAGATGCACAAATCTACACAATCTGCTTCTGGTGTTTACAGATCTCCTACATGATGAGAAAGTGGAAACCTTCTCTATTGATGAATTGCAGTGACTGCTAGTTGGGAGCTCTTAAAGTGACCTGTGGTTGCTGGAATCCTGCAACTGTGGAAGCTGGTGTTGCAAATCTGACAGCTCTGCCAACCTGGCTGGCTTCATGAGGGAGAACTGGACATAATTGTGTGTCTTGGGTATTTTCCAGAGGATGGATAGGTGAGGTGAGCGTTTCTGACATTTATAAGGAACTTATGGAATCAGAGGAGACGCAGACTGAGAAGCTGAAACAAAAGTGGGAGAAGGAGCTGGGGGGAGAGATAGAGGAGGGCCTTTGGATGGACGCGTTGAGTAGAGTGAGCGCGACTGCAACTTGTGCCAGACTCGGCCTGATTCAATTCAAGGTCGTTCAATGGGCTCAAATGACAGTGGCCCGGATGATCAGATTCTTTGGGGTGGAAGATAGGTGCGCATAATGTGCGGGAGGACCAGCGAACCATATGTTCTGGGCATGTCCAAAGCTGAGGGGATTTTGACAGGGATTTGCTGACGTCATGTCCAAGGTGTTAAAAACAAAGGTGGCATTGAGTCCAGAGGTGGCGATTTTTGGGGTGTTGCAGGATCCGGGAATCCAGGAGGAGAAAGAGGCAGTCGTTCTGGCCTTTGCTTCCCTGGTAGCCTGGAGGCGGATATTACTTGCATGGAGGGACTCAAGGCCCCCGAAGTCAGAGACCTGGCTATCGGACATGGCTAACTTTCTCAGTCTGGAGAAAATTAAGTTCACCTTGAGAGGGTCACTGTTAGGGTTCGCCCGTAGGTGGCAACCATTCATCAGGGGTAGATTACGGGGTTAATTAATGGTGGGGAGGGAGGTGGTATTTGCACAGTTTATATTTTTATGTACATTGTTTATATTGCTGCAGTTACAATGCCAAAAAATACCTCAATAAAATGTTTATTAAAAAAATAATTGCATGCCTTGCTGTACAGGGTATCGGTAACCTCTCACAAGCATTTGTAAGTGGGGGATTGTGATATTGCACAGAGGTGGAGCTCTGGAACGAGCCTCTCGCGAAAATGTTGAGTACGGGCCTCACCTGAGGAACCTATGAGGGCCATATGTTGAGCAAGCCCACTCGCCACATTTTATGGCTGTGGGTCAGGCCGGCATGGAGCCATTCGGTTTGTACCCCCACCCACCTGAGCCACCCAGTAATATTCCCCCACAATGTTTCAATTTCAGTTAAGTGCAGGTGTGAAGTTGAAAAGATTTGCTGACAGCATTTTTATGACTGAGGGAATTTTCTTTTGTGAGGCAGTGTTTGCACATAGTGGAAGGGGGGATGGCATCTCCCTTTTTGGGCTTTGGGAAGGACTTTAACTCAATACTGATGTTGATAAAGCCTTTGTTAGTACTGGAAGTACTTACACATTTCCTTGTGCTTAGTGATCGAAGGTGGGCAGCCGTATTTCTGTTCCGTTGAAGATGAGGTGGTCTGGTGGCTTTCTTCTGATGAGGGTGGGGTTGTTCATTCCTTCTGTCAGTTAATGGACGGGTGCCTGCTTATTCCAGAGGGTTTCTAATTTGAGTTTAGTGTGAAAATTTGTGGCATGTTTTCCATTCAGTGTGGCAGTTCGAGACAGGACGTAATGCAGTCCCGGCGGGGGGAGGGGGTTGGGGGGGGGGGAGGAGGAGATATTTTAGTTTATTGTGTTTGTGGACTGTCTTCTGATTCCATTTATTTGAATGGAGTGAAAGTAAAATGTGGGAAGCAGTTGTTTGTTCCATGGGTTTAGCTTTTAAATACAGCATGATTGCTTCTATTCGCTCGCATCGATTTCAACAAAGTGATATAATGGGTGTTGGATCTGCTCTGGTGTTCTGGTAAAGAATGTGAACTTCCCTTATTGATTAGTTCCCCATCATTTTAAAGATTCGAAGCTGGTGCTGACTTAAATGTTTCTTGTTTGCATACAGTATTCATAGTTTCAAACAAGTCTTCAACACCGGTTCAATCTTCTATCGCACTGAATTTGATCAGACGCCTCCTTAATTATGGCCTGTAACTTCCGGGTTCCTCTGCGTCGCATTTAGGGGTAAAGGTACCCCTGTGATGCACTGAGAATTCCTCCAAGAAGTTCTCATGTAAGGGTTTACTTGGCAGTTGCCCAGAAGCACTAACTTCCTCGGCACTGGGCTGGAAACCGTCCAACAGAAGTGATTTAAGTCACTAACTTCGGATGGTTCTGCCAGTTTTACCCTGGAATTTGAAACAGAAGGAAAACAGAGCACCTGGAGGAAACCTACACAGACACGGGGAGAAAGTGTAAACACCACACAGACAGTCACCTGCGGCCGTAATTGAACCCCAGTCCCTGGCGCTGTGTGGCAGCAGTGCCACCCCTATAGACCCTACATTTCCAAAGTTTCCCTGGTAGCTTCATATGACCATTAAAATCCTTTATGTAGTAACGCAAGAAATTCTGTTTGTTCTGATTCCGTTTGTCCTGATTATAGAACATAGAACAGTACAGCACAGAACAGGCCCTTCGGCCCTCAATGTTGTGCCGAGCCATGATCACCCTACTCAAACCCACGTATCCACCCTATACCCGTAACCCAACAATCCCCCCCTTAACCTTACTTTAATTAGGACACTACGGGCAATTTAGCATGGCCAATCCACCTAACCCGCACATCTTTGGACTGTGGGAGGAAACCGGAGCACCCGGAGGAAACCCACGCACACAGGGGGAGGACGTGCAGACTCCACACAGACAGTGACCCAGCCGGGAATCGAACCTGGGACCCTGGAGCTGTGAAGCATTTATGCTAACCACCATGCTACCCTGCTGCCGTGTAATCAGGGAAAAAAGCAAAACTAAAACCTCCTCAAAAAGAAAAATTGCCTATACAAAAACGATGTAAAAATATAAATATGCCAAAGTTTTATTACTGTGTTAAGTTTCAGACTTCTGTGGTTTAATGTTTTCCCACTATGTGTAAACACTGCCTCACAAAAATAGAAGCTACTGATGTAGCTTCTATTAACATGTGCTGTCGTCTAGCAGTTCTGTGATTGCAGCATCGTGATTATTTTTAGATGAAGGGACTTGGGGTGAATGAGAGGTCATGTTGGATATGTCATGTAAGGTCACTTGGCATCCCGCTGTTTGCTAGTCACTTAGCATTACATTTCCATTATCACCTACTGCTACAGTACCTGCATTAGTATTTTGAGATCCTCTCACGCTGCAATCACTGATTTTCAGACCCAATGTCGCTTTCAACACATGCTGGTTTAGAGAGTGGAAAATTATTGGACCAAAGGACATGGACATAATTGATGTCCCCATTTTGAAGTAACAAATTCTGTCGCCATTTTGAAATCATGGTTTCTTTCCTTTTATGCTTCATCAACTCATCCCCCTTTTCCCCCATATCCCTTGATCCTTTTAGCCCCAAGAGCTATCTCTAACTCCTTGAAATTATACGTTTTGGCCTTGATGGAACCATCAATTCTACGGACACGTGTTTGTAGGAAAAGAATAGCGGTTTTAATATACTTACAACAGAGCCAGCCTGTTAGCCATTGAACTTTCGGTGAACTGGCTGGCTGACTCTGTGGCATGGATCTTTATACAGCAGCTCCAGGGGGAGGAGTTCAGGGCGGAGCCAAGGGGGAGCCCAGTACAAACTCTCGAGTACTCCCAGAGCTACTCCCCCTGGTGGTCAGGTAGTGAAACTGCACTTACAATATTGATACATATATATACTGGGAACAGAGTGATATTGGTAACTTATAATACCGTGTGAATCACATTCACCACATTCACCCCCTGTGAAAAAAATCGATTCCGGCGGGGTGGTGGCTCACAGAGTTAGTCTGTCCGGTGGACGAATTTTTTGTTTCGATCAGCGGAGCACCGGGGTTGCAGCCTCTTGCGGTGGCTGGGTGGGTGTTGAGAGCTGGGGTACGATGGCAGGCTCCGGGACGAGTCTCGTCCAAACTTCATACACCTCTGGCTCGACCGGAGACTGGGGGCGCTGGGCACGTGGAACCGGTGGGGCGAGCTTGTGGAATCGGGGGCGCGAGGGGGCGGCAGCATAGGGAACGGGGTAAGGGGTTCCTCAGTGGGGGTAGGGGGGGCTGGATCCAGCGGATCCCGAAGGGATACTGTGTCCTGGCGACCGTCCGGGAACTCCACGAATGCGTACTGGGGGTTGGAATAGAGGAGGCGCACCTTTTCAACAAGGGGGTCAGTTTTGTGCCCCCTGACGTGCTTCCTCAGGGGAACCGGGCCTGGTGTCCTCAGCCACGCTGGAAGTGAGACCCCCATGGTAGTGCCCCTAGAAAAAATGAAGAGCCGCTCGTGAGGGGTTTGATTTGTCGCTGTACAGAGGAGGGATCTAATTGCGTGGAGCGCGTCTGGGAGGACTTCTTGCCATTGGGAGACTTGGAGTTTTCTACAACGAAGGGTCAGTAGGACGGTCTTCCAGACCGTCGCGTTCTCCCTCTCCACCTGCCCGTTCCCCCTGGGGTTGTAGCTGGTAGTCCTGCTCGAGGCAATGCCCTTGTCGAGCAGATACCGACGCAGCTCGTCACTCATAAAGGACGAACCCCGGTCGCTGTGCACGTAGCTGGGGAAACCGAACAGGGTGAAGACACTATGCAGGGCCCTAATGACTGTGTGGGAGGTCATGTCGGGGCACGGAATGGCAAAAGGGAATGGGGAGAACTCATCGATGATGTTGAGGAAATAAATGTTCTTGTTAGTGGAGGGGAGTGGCCCTTTGAAATCGATCACAAGGCATTCAAAGGGCCTAGAAACCTTGACCCAGGAGGGCCCTGTCTGGTCTATAGACGTGTGGTTTGCACTCTGCACAGATCGGGCAGTCCCTGGTGACCGCTTTTACCTCCTCGTTGGAGAAAGGCAGGTTTCGGGCTCTGAAGTAGTGGGCGCGCCGGGTGACCCCTGGATGGCAGAGGTCAACGTGGATGGCTTTTAGATGGCTGATCTGCGCGCTGGCGCATGTCCTGCGGGATAGGGCATCCGAGGGCTCGTTGAGCTTCCCCGGTCGATATTTAATATCAGAACTATAGGTGGAGTTCGATCCTCCACCGAAGGATTTTATCGTTTTTTATTTTGTCCCTTTGCGAGTTGTCAAACATTTTTTTTTTGGAAATGTTTTTATTGAGTTTTCATATTTTATATCCAACAAATTACAAATTATTAGAAAAAAAAAACACGCAAAAATTAACATGTATATTTACAGGTAAGCATCTTCATAATAACAACTGTGGCCGCCCCCTTTAACCGGCATACATATTTTACATTCCCCAATATGGCCGAGGCACATGTTTGTAGGCATTTATTTACAATTTGGTTTTGGGCCTTAGCTTGCCATCAGACTGTCGCTTGCGGCTTTGTCCTTCCCCTTTTTCTTTGGAATAATTTTTATTCAAGTTTTCAACAAATTTTATCACTACAGAGAAAAACAGTAACCCCTCCCCTCCAATACAAAACAATAAATTAACAAGAATAAGAAATAAGCGTAAAACCATGCTAACAAACCCCCATAACGAACACGTAGCCCCCCCCGGCTACCTTCCCCCGATTCCCGTCCATTTTCCCCTGATTCTTGGCCACCCGACTATTCTTCCTTTTGTTCGTTGGCCACAAACAGGTCCCGGAACAATTACATGAATGGCTCCCACGTTCTGTGGAAGCCGTGGTCTGACCCTCGGATGGCGAATCTGATTTTCTCCATTTGGAGAGATTCCGAGAGGTCGGACAGCCAGTCTGCAACTCTGGGCAGTGCTGCTGACCGCCACCAAACAGGATTCTACGGCAGGCGATCAGGGAGGCAAAGACAAGGGCGTCCGCCCTCCTCCCCAGGATTAGATCTGGCTGGTCTGAAACCCCGAAGACCGCCACTATCGGGCATGGCTCCACCCTCACCCCCACCACTTTGGACATAGCCTCGAAGAAGGCTGTCCAGTACTCCACAAGTCTGGGGCAAGACCAGAACATGTGGGCGTGATTGGCCGGGCCTCTTTGGCACTGTTCACATCTGTCCTCCACCTCCAGGAAGAACCTACTCATACGGTTTCTTGGTAAGTGGGCTCTGTGTACCACTTTTAGTTGCGTCAGGCTGAGCCTTGCGCACGTGGAGGTGGAGTTGACCCTATGCAGTGCTTCGCTCAAGAGTGCCCACCCTATCTCAATCCCCAGGTCATCCTCCCATTTTTTTCTTGTTGCGTCCAGTATGGTGTCGTCCCTTTCTACCAGTCAGTCATACATGTCGCTACAGTTCCCTTTCTCTAGTATACTTGCGTCCAGTAGGTCTTCCAGTAGTGTCTGTCGTGGCAGTTGTGGGTATGCCCTTGTCTCCTTTTGTAAGAAGTTTTGAGCTGCAGGTACCATAGCTCGTTCCCCCCGGCTAGCCGAAAGTTCTCTGTCAGTTCGTCCAGTGGTTCCAGGATTGGAGGGTGGCTGTCACCACTGGGCTGCTGGAATGTTTTTTGGGTGGGGATGGGAGTGCTGCCGTGGCGAGGGCCCGGAGGGACGTCCCCATGCAGGAGGCCTCCTCCGCACGCACCCACTCGGCTTCTGGCTCCTGGATCCATCCCCTTACTCGCTCAGCTGTTGCCGCCCAGTGGTAGAATTGTAGGTTCGGGAGGGCTAGCCCCCCCCTGGATTTTGTTTTTTGTTCGACCTTCTTTGGGATCCTAGCATTTTTACCCCCCCCCCATACGAACACCATGATAAGTTTGTCCAGCGCTTTGAAAAAGGCCTTGGGGATGTAGATCGGAATGGATCTAAACAGGAAGAGGAACCTGGTCAATACGTTCATTTTGATCGTCTGAACTCTCCCCGCGAGGGAGAGTGGGAGTGTGTTCCATCTTTGCAGGTCCTTTTTTACTTCCTCTGTCAGGCTGGTGAGGTTCCATTTGTGGATCCCTTTCCAGTCATGGGCGAGTTGTCAAACATAAAGGCAACCAATCGTTGGTCGGTGATGAGGGTGAACCTCCTACCTGCGAGGTAGTGCCTCCAGTGACGAACAGCCTCCACGATGGCTTGTGCTTCCTTCTCGACAGAGGAGTGTCGGAGTTCTGAAGCGGATAGGGTACGGGAGAAAAATGCAACGGGCCTCCCTGCCTGATTTAAAGTGGCTGCTAGAGCTACCTCTGAGGCGTCGCTCTCAACCTGAAAGGGAGTGGATTCATCCACCGCCCACATGGCTGCTTTGGCGATGTCCTCCTTGATGCAGCTGAAGGCCTGGCGCGCCTCAGCAGACAGGGGAAATTGTGTGGCCTTAAAGAGTGGGCGGGCTTTGTCCGCATATTGAGGGGCCCACTGGGCGTAGTATGAAAAGAACCCCAAGCACCGTTTGAGGGCCTTGGGGCAATGAGGGAGGGGGAGTTCTAAGAGGGGGTGCATGCGGTCCGGGTCTGGGCCCAGGACTCCGTTCTCAACGACCTAGCCGAGGATGGCTAGTCTGGTTGTGCGGAAACCACATTTCTCCTTGTTATAAGTGAGGTTTAATTTCTGTGCCGTCTGGAGAAAACGGTGGAGGTTGGCGTCGTGGTCCTGCTGGTCATAACCGCAGATGGTAACATTGTCCAGATACGGAAACGTGGCCCGCAGCCCGTACTGGTTACCATTCGGTCCATTGCTCGTTGGAACACCGAAACCCCGTTAGTGACGCCGAAGGGAACCCGGAGGAAATGGAAGAGTTGGCCATCGGCCTCGAACGCCGTGTAGTGGCGGTCCTCTGGGCGGATTGGGAGCTGGTGGTATGCAGACTTCAGATCCACCGTGGAAAATAGCCGATATTGGGCGATCTGGTTAACCATGTCTGCAATTCTGGGGAGGGGATACACATCTAGGAGCGTAAAGCGATTTATGGTCTGACTATTGTCGACGACCATGCAAAATTTTTCTCCGGTCTTGACGACCACCACCTGAGCTCTCCAGGGACTATTACTGGCCTCTATGATCCCCTCACTGAGTAGCCGTCGGACCTCCGATCGGATAAAGACCCTATCAGGTAGGCTGTATCGCCTGCTGCGAGTAGCTACTGGTTTGCAATCTGGAGTGAGATTGGCGAAGAGAGGAGGGGGGGAGATGCGCAGCATGGCTAGGCTGCAGATAGTGAGTGGGGGCAGGGGCCCGCCGAAGCTGTGGGCGAGGCTCTTGAGGTTGCACTGGAAATCCATGCCTACACTGGAAATCCATGCCTAATAAGAGTGGCGCGCAGAAGTCAGGCAGGACATAAAGTTTAAATTTTGAATAACTAGCGCCTCGAATTGTGAGCGTAGCGACGGTGCGTCCTTGGATTTGGACTGAGTGGGAGCCCGAAGCGAGGGCGGTAGTTTGGCTCACAGGAAAAATAGGAAGCAGACAGCGTCTTACCAGCTCTGGGTGTATAAAGCTCTCGGTGCTCCCGGAGTCAAAGAGGCATGGCGTGCTGTACCCGTTGATCTGGGCCTCCGCCATCGAACTTCGTAGGTGCTTGGGGCGGGATTGATCTAGGGTGACCGCGTTGAGTTGCGGGCCGCGTGATGAGTGCCTGGGAAAGTCGTTGTCTTCCGAGTGGGCGTAGATGCCGGTACATGCTGGCGAGCTTGATGCAGGATCGCTGCGCTGAGTTGCGGGCCACGTGATGAGTGCCCGGGGAAGTCGTAGTCTTCAGATGAGCTTTCTGAGCATGGAGATGCAGATGGGGCCGTAGATCGCACGTGGTGAGCGGCAAGGAAGATGGCGGTCCCCATGAGTCGCACGTGGCCGGCCGCATGGTGGGGGTTAGCCAAGATGGCGGCCCCCATGGATCGCACGTGGCGGGAGGGGGCAGATTCGGGGCGTAGGCCCGCTGGTGTTGGGAGCGATTTGTTCTCTCTACTGGGGAGTTAGAAACTGGGGCCCTTTTCGCGAGGCACACTCTGGCATCGTGGCCTTTCTTCCCGCAGCTGCTGCAGCTCGCGGATCGCGCTGGGCAGTGCTGCCACGGGTGCTGGCTTTGGCCACAGAAATGGCAGGCTGGGGCAGCTGAGTAGCTGGCTGGAGTAGCTGAGTAGCTGGCTGGGGCAGCAGAGTAACTGGCTTTGGCAGCGCGGTAGCTGGGGGGCCGTGCAGCAGAGGCCTGGGGGGATTGTTGGTTGGGGGTCCACGATGAGGTCGCGGGGTCCGCGGGAAACGAGGTGAGGCTGCGGAAGGAGACTTCCATAGTGGTAGCAGCCTCCACAGTAGTATCTAAGTCCTGGGCCCCCTTTTCTAGCAGTCTTTGGCGCACATAGTTAGATCTAAGGCCCGCCACGAAAACGTCCCGCACAGCAAGCTCCCTATGTTCAGCCGCGGTAACGGCTTGATAATTACAGTCATTAGAAAGATTGTTCAGTCCCTGTACAAATTCGGCTAGCGTTTCTGTAGGCCGCTGACGGCGAGTCGTAAACACGTGGCGTGCATAAACCTCGTTAATGGGCCTAACGTACATTTTGTCCAATATCGCCAGCGCTGCGGTGTAAGAACCGGCCGGATTTAGCTGTGTGGAGATTCTGTGGCTTACCCTCGCGTGCAGTAGGCTGAGTTTCTGTTCCTCCGTTGTTCCAGCGGTGCTGGCTTCTGCCAGGTAAGCCTTAAAACATCTCAGCTAGTGAGAAAAAATTTATTTAGCCTCTGCATCCTGCAGGTCAAGTTCTAGGCGTCTGGGCTTGAGGGCTGCTTCCATGATTTACTTCGACTGTTTCGTAAGTATATTAAATTGATGGAACCGTCAATTCTACGGACACGTGCTTGTCGGATTAGAATAGTGGTTTTAATATACTTACAACAGAGCCAGCCTGTTAGCCGTTGAACTTTCGGTGAACTGGCTGGCTGACTATGTGGCACGGATCTTTATACAGCAGCTCCAGGGGGAGGAGTTCTGGGCGGAGCCAAGGGGGGAGCCCAGTACAAACTCTCGAGTACTCCCAGAGCTACTCTCCCTGGTGATCAGGTAGTGCAACTGCACTTACAATATTGCTACATATATATACTGGGAACAGAGTGACATTGGTAACTTATAATACCGTGTGAATCACATTCACCACAGGCCTCAACTACTTTGTATGGCAGTGAGTTCCACAGATGTACCAGTCTCAGGTGAAGAAATTTCTCCTCGCATCAGTCCTAAAAGGTTTACCCCTTATCCTCAAACTATAACCCCCTAGTTCTGGATTCCCCCACCATCGGGAACATTCTGAACCTACCCTGTCTAATCCTGTTAGGTTTTTATAAATTCTATGAGATCCTCTCTCACTCTTCTAAAATCCAATGAATATTAACCTAACTGACTTAGTCTCTCCTCATATTCCATCCCAGGAATCAGCTTGCTTTGCTGCACTCCCTCCATAGCAAGAACATCCTTACTCAGATAAGTGTTATCTGTGTTACGGCCGCAGTTCAGATGAACACAGAACATCTAGTTCTTTGACGAGTAAGATAATTTATTAACAAGATTAACACGTGGAAAGCTAACTAATGAACTATAATACAAACGGTAACTAATAAATTAATTCAGTGAATTCTCCTGAAGCTACTTCTAATGCGACTGTCCTCGAGCATGACTCACTACCAACTGCCGAATCTCTGAGGTCACATGGTGGATCTATATCACCACCTGCTGGTCAGACGTCATACTGATAACTATATGCATCAATAGATAAATATGCATTGATGTGCACATGCATTTCACCACAATAAGGACACAAAGACTACACAGAATACTCCAGGGCCTCACCAATGTCCTATACAAATGTAGTGAAACATTCCTATTCCTATACTCAAATCCTCTCACTATGAAGGCCAACATGCCATTTGTCTCCTTTTCTGCTTCCTGTACCTGCACACTTACTTTCAGCGACTGATGCACAAGCATGTTTAGTTATGGGGGGGAAGCAAAACTAAAACCTCCTCAAAAATAAAAATTGCCTATACAAAAAAGATGTAAAATATAAATATGCCAAAGTTTTATTACTGTGTTAAGTTTCAGACTTCTGTGTTTTAATGTTTTCCCAGAAAAAAACAATTGTAAATTAAGCTCATATAAACTTTCAGACAATCTTATTTGCAGATTACATCATTAAAATGTAATTAGTGGTAATGCCTCTGGGCCAGAAGCTCTGGATTTGGGTTCAACGTCAGCACTGGTTGACCACAGGAACGTTCAATGGGAATCAGCTCGAGAATCCTCCCACCACTTCACCACTACCCCCTAAAGGGAAAAAAGTGCACGTGAAAATACGATCAACAAAAATCATGAAAATCATTAAATAGGCTTATCTTACAATCTTAGAAAAAAATCGAAACAAACCTTGCTGAGAGCTACAGGATCGAGCTTAGCTCTCAGTTTATTCACACAGTAGGCAGTTGATGGATGGAGTATGCCCACTGCCTGCAGAAATCAGCCAACATCTCTGCAGAAGCAGCCAGGAGGATAGTAGGAGGCGATACTTAGTGGGGCTGTGTGCGGTTAGCAGGAAGTCAAAATCTGCACCTCCTTGACCCCACAAAAAGAAATGTAAAACATAATGAGGCATCTCTGGAGTGGTCTTCCTTTGAGAATTGCAAGTTGGGCCATTCACTGTGTGGCAGCCTGGCAGCGATGAAGCAGAGGCTCTTGGTGTGAAGAAACAGGATATATTGATAACTAGGAACAAGGATACAGAGGCCTCTGGCCTCGCTGCCCTGGAGCAGCACGGAGGTGCTGCTCCAACCTTACATCTTTACTGTATGGGTCCTGATGTATTCTACCCAGGAGGGGAATCCACCCTCTGGGGTGATCACCCACCCTCAATTCCGATTGACTGCTGGGACCAAGTGACCCTCCTCTGTTCTGTTGTCTTAAGGAGATAGCACCTCAATCCACTACACGCTGCCAGCTTAAATGGACAGATCATCAGCCACACAAGCTGCACAGGTTTCTTCCTTGTACAGAGCATGAGTTGTAAAATACAAATGGCTCACCAGCATGTACAGGCAAGGGCTTCTGTCACCATTCACAGGACTCCACTCATGGTGCCAGAGGCTATTATGCCAATGGGATGGTAAGTATCCCAACATTATTTTCAGACCGCTATGCTACTTTACTCAGGCGCAGGCACTCAAAGTTGAGAGCAACAATAATAAAATTATCTGCATAAGTAGACGGTTTTAATTTAAGACTGAATTTAAATTAAATCTCTGGAGTCAGTGGATATTCATCAGTCTTGGATCTGAATGGATACTCAGCTTTGTAACAAACATAAACCAATGTATTTTAATGCATTTCTTGGTTTTTTTTCCAGGAGGAATTATAAATGTGATGCCAATGTTATTTTCTGAGATTTCACAAAACAGGTCCCAGGTAGGAATCAAGTTTAATTGAGTATATCTTCTTGTCAAGATGCCCCTGTTATTCAATAATTTGTTACACAATACGAGCAATCTGTTTTATTACGCATATTACTAGATTGTTTGTTTGACGTTCTGACTTCCCAGTATATTTATCACATGTAAAAGGAGTTCCTTTGGTTGTCAAAGAATATTGAAAGTGAAATGTCTCAGCCAGGAAAATTTGACACTAATTTAAAACAGAAATTTTTTTTAAATGTCAGAAAATCACACAGAATATGACTTGTGGCTGTAAACTGATGACTGACTGTATGAAAGATTGATATTCTAAATACAGAAACTTCCTGTGTTGCAAATAACTATGCTGACATGATAAATAGAAATAGCTATTCCTTTATTCATGTTAAAGTTGTATTTTATATCGCATTGTGATCTGAATTGTCAGCAGGCAGAATGTAAACCTGTATTGCCATTATACTCACATATTTACGATAAAGATTTGTGTGATTGAATTTGAGCATCATCCATTGGTGACATCAACATAACCATAAATGTTATGCAAGGCTTTAAATTATTGATCTTTTGTTACTTTAAGACTTAATACATTTGTTCTGTTGGTACTGAGTGTTCTTGTATTTAATTTCTACAGGAGGTAAAATGTATTTCTTCTCTTGTGTAAGGTAATGTGTTTCCGCCGAGCTGTCACTGGAGGACTCACTACTTGCGCTATACTGAATATTCTCTGGTAGGTCTTCAAATGTATGCTGTGTGAAATAGAAATAGGTTATTTTTGAAGCAACAATAAACCACAGAAGTGTAGATTGGCCTTTGTCAATCAGCAAGATGGGAGTTTGAAGAGTGGCAAGATAAAGACAATGCATTTGGGAACACTGAAAGAATATCCTCTGATTTGGGATCTCAGGCTGTTCAATCTCCAAACACAATCCATTGTTGAAACAATAAAAAGTTAGAAATGAGTTTGCCTCAGCCTGTGTTGGAACAGGTGGGCCTGAGCCCAAAGTTGGGTGTCTGATCTGACTGTCTGTTTAAATAGATACATAGATACATAGAAGATAGGAGCAGGAAGAGGCCTTTTGGCCCTTCGAGCCTGCTCCCCCATTTATCACAATCATGACTGATAATCCAACTCAGTAGCCTAATCCTACTTTCTCCCTTTGATCCCATTCGCCACGAGTGCCAAATCTAGATGCCTCTTGAATATATTCAATGTTTTCGCATCAACTACTTCTTGTGGTAATGAATTCCACAGGTTCACCACTCTTTGGGTGAAGAAATGTCTCCTCATCTCTGTCTGAAATGGTTGACCCTGAATCCTCAGACTGTGACCCCTAGTTCTGGACACATGCACCATTGGTAACATCTTCACTGCATCTACTCTGTCTAGTCCTGTTAGAATTTTATAAGTCTCTATGAGATACCCCCTCAGTCTTCTGAACTCCAGTGAGAACAATCCTAACCTAGTCAATCTGTCCTCATATGACAGACCCGCCATCCCTGGAGTCAGTCTGGTAAACCTTTGTTACTCTCCCTCTAGAGCAAGAACATCCTTCCTCAGAAAAGGAGAGCAAAACTGCATACAATATTCTATACTCTCACCAAGGCCCTGTATCGGGCAGCACGGTAGCATAGTGGTTAGCATCAATGCTTCACAGCTCCAGGGTCCCAGGTTCGGTTCCCGGCTGGGTCACTGTCTGTGCGGAGTCTGCACGTCCTCCCTGTGTGTGCGTGGGTTTCCTCCGGGTGCTCCGGTTTCCTCCCACAGTCCAAAGATGTGCGGGTTAGGTGGATTGGCCATGCTAAATTGCCCGTAGTGTTCTAATAAGTAAGGTAAAGGGGAGGGGGGGTTGTTGGGTTACGGGTATAGGGTGGATACGTGAGTTTGAGTGGGGTGATCATTGCTCGGCACAACATCGAGGGCCGAAGGGCCTGTTCTGTGCTGTACTGTTCTAAATTCTAAATTATTGCAACAACACATCCCTGCTACTGTACTCGAAACCTCTCGCAACCAAGGCCAACATACCATTAGCCTTCTTTACCGACTGCTGCACCTGAATGCGATTCGTCAGCAATTAGTGCAAAAGGACACCCAGGTCCCTGTGCACACTCCCCTCTCCCAATTTACAACCGTTCAGATAGTAATCTGCCTTCCTGTTTTTGCTTCCAAAGTGAATAATCCCACATTTATCCAAATTATACTGCATCTACCATTGATTTGCCCACTTGCCCAACCTGTCCAGATCATGCTGCAGGATCTCTGCATTCTCATCATAGTTCACCCTCCCACCCAACTTGATATCATCTGCAAACTTTGTGATATATTTTGTTCCCTCGTCTAAATCATTAATACATATTGTGAATAGCTGGGGTCCCAGCACCGATCCCTGTGGCACCCGACTAGTTACTGCCTGCCAATTTCGAAAGGATCCATTAGTCCCTACTCTTTGTTTCCTCTCTGCCAACCAGTTTCCTATCCACCTCAATACACTTCCCCCAGTCCCATGTGCTTCAATCTGGCACAATAATCTCATATGCGGGAAATTTACTGGCTTCCCCTTGTCAATTGTACTAGTTACATCTTCTAAGAATTCCAACAGATTTGTTCAGCATGATTTCCCCTTCATAAATCCATGCCCAGCTGTTTGACTGCTGACTTCCTAAAATGCTTTTTTTTTTTCCTTTGGCCTCCAGTGCTCCCCGTTCTTCGATGCTCTTTAGTAGTCTGGCACATTCTGTGGCCTCCTCCAGACTCCAAAAATGCCTCCAAGTCCCTATTGATTCCTGATGTAGAATGTCACCGGACGTTGACTCATTAATCCTACAGTCTTGTAATCGACTCACTACTTAGATGAGCTGAAGCTCATTCATTTTCCCTTGTCCTTGACAAAAGCAGTGTGTGCCACAATCTGAACCCTGTAATGGCTTTTAACTTTTGTCGGCGATTAGGTTTTCCTATTTTTGCGATTAGTTGTGACAAGACAGGAATTGTTATCAATGAATATCGTTTTTCTAGAAATCAAGATTTCAGTGGACTTTCACTCAAACCATATTTACCAACAGCTTTTATCTGTTATTTATTAATGTCACTTCAAAATGACTTAAATTGGTCACCCACAGATGGATGGCTGCTTCCAGGATCTCTGTTAACTGCAGGTGTTCCCTGATATTAAATATGGATTCTAATTAGATCTGGCAGTGATTGTTTTTCATGTTTATATTAAGTCACATGGAGCATAGATCAATGGATAATCTTGTCTTTGTGATGGGAGGTCAATTTGAATATTTTCCATAATGATGGCTTACTTTAACTAGAAGGTTTGTGTAAGTGTGATGGATGAGTCCTCCAGTTACAAAAACAGAAGGCTGGATGGTTTCCAGCAGCACTCACCTTCCATTAGATATTTATTGTTACATATAATAGCTCTGCAAAGGAACCAGAAAATATAATTTGTCAAGATAATAATTGCGGGTGTTGATTTTACATTTTCTAGTCAATCACTTTCTAAGTACGGTATTTTGTACCCTTGTGTCTGGAATAATAATATGCTGACACCGTGGAAAATTAAACACATTGAATAATTCTTAGCAAAAATGTTCAACTGTTCTCAAAACCAACAGTATTTTTTCAGCACAATAGCTGTAACTAAAACATTTACATTTTTACGGTTCCGTGAGCAATGCTCAGATCAGAGGTTAAGAGCAATATAGTTAATGGGGGGTAGGGGAGGGGGTAAGACGGTGGCTGCTGTCTGCCTTGAGTAGTTTGAATGTGGGAGCAGTTTGAACTGCATTGGTTGCTGTTGAGATTTTTGTGAACATTGATATCTCATCTTTCTAAAAGGCACTGTTGCTCATGAATGTTATGTAACATTCTGGGAGAGGGGTCTAGCCAATCACCCAGATTGGACAGTGATGTAGGGCATTTGTCTTCCATCGCAGTCCACGAACTCCACTCTCCATTACTGACTCCATCAGCCTCTCTGCCATAGTCTCAGAATGAACCAGATCTCAGTTTCTTTTTCAGCACCCACTCGAGCTTCCAACTATCACAAAAGCAGCATATCTCCACATTCATCAAGACGCCTGACTCTGCCCCTGCTGAGCCCGTCAGCCACTGAAATCTTCACACTCAACTATTTCTATTTTATTCTGCCTGCAAACACCCCCCCCCCCATCACCTTTGTAAACTTCAGCTACTGCACAACTCTGACAACTATATGACCACAACATGCTCCAGTCACTCACCACCTCTTCACTTGCTAACCTATATTAGCTACTAATCCTTCAATGCCCTTGATTTAAAATTCTATACCCAGCATTTAAATCCTTTCATGTGCTCATATTACTATCTTATAGAACCTCCTTATCTTACACTTCGATACATTTTGAACTGCACGTAAAATTTCATAAAGGAAAATTGTTTATTGATCAAAATGGTGTGAAGTAGATTTTTCACTAATTGTGCTGGAGTTTTGTTCAAACATTGGAGCCCCAGTGATTGGCCCTAAAGCTTGTAGCAACCCCACCACGGTAATTTATGGAACCCCCCAGCTACATTTTGTATCAGTCATGCAACTAATTAGTTGACATTGGGGTTCCCATCCCTTTAAAGCAGGGTTTTTCAAATTGGAGATCGCGGCCTGCTGGTGGGTCACGGGCAAGTGTGGGGAGGGTCGCTGAGCGGTCGGTCACGGCATTCCCGATCACGGGAGAATCTCCCAAATGCTGCGACAGGCTTTTAAGAATGCCTTCCGAAACGGGCATTTAGGTTGAGAATGCTGGCCACGACTGGCTTTTAAATGAGAACGTTGAAGTCCTCCCACCAGAAGTGGCGGCAGAGAACAGGGCATGTGTCTGGCACATGTACTGACATCATGTGCCCTGTGAAATTTTTGTGCACGATGTCACAGAGGCGAGATTCCTTCATTTTACTGCCAACAAGCAAGCAACAGGACTGTGTGAAGAGCTGAATTAAGGAAGAGAGAACGAAAGACAACAGGATCTCACAACTGAATCTGTTGGAGAGAGCTGCGCAGGAGAGTCCACAGCAGGACAAAGCAGCGCTGATGTGAGATGCATTCAGAGCTCCAGGGCCTCTGGTGAACAACCCTTTAAGAAGAAACTGAAATCAAGATCAAAGCAGTATAAAGATGATTTCCTGAGGTATGGCTTTGTTGAAGAGCCTGTGAAGGGTATCCTCAATTGAAGAGCTGGTTGCTCAGTAGCCCCACTGGGAGATGTGTCCACTGCTGGGACTGCACTAAACATGAGGGTTGTCCTCCACCTTCCCTCCCTCTACTATATATACACCATATCAGCAGGAAGGTGACATGTACTGCAAACATCGCCTTCCTTAACCATTTTACAGACTCCCCACTTCCCAGTCCGGCCTTTGAAGGCTGGTAAAGTCCAACCCACCCAGTGCACTGATTCACTACTCCACCTGACTACTGACCCAAGATCACCTCTTCCTATGTTTAGGTTTTATATTGGGAACACTGGAAGCTGGATATTCAAATTTCCACTTGTAGACCTCTAACCAACTTCTACTGAAACTTTCCTCTCCTCTAAACTTTTGTTGTCCCCCTTATTAACCATCCCTCATTATATCCCCTAGTTTGATTCAATTTGCTCACTGCCTTATTTTAACTTCAGTTCGGCTGCCAGTCAGAAAAGATTAAATCTACAGCGCAGAGTTTTACTGGAAAATAATCTGTAGAATCCATAACAAAGACTGGATCTTCGCTTAGCCCTAAACTTAAGTTCTGCATTGAACCTTGTTTACTTCTAACTCAATTGGTTCATTTATTACTGATGGAGCAGCTGTCATTTATTGAAATTTAATGAGGCCGAAAAGTATCAGTACTCCCTGTGAGAGGTACTGAGGGCATTTAGCAGGAATATCTAAAGCTGAAGCAAGCAGCTGGAAATGCTGGTTATGCTCTTTATGGACGTCTGAAGTAAGCTCTTTTAGATTTGTTCTCAAAATTTTGGGTGACAAGTGTAAGGAGAAAATCACATTTTTAAAAAAATTACCACATCCAATTATTATACGACTTCTGGAACAAAACAACTGCCCCCTTACCTTTTTTGTAATAATGGTTCTGCTATGCGACAAGCACTAGCCTATCCTAAATTCGAGATGAAGCAAAATCCAGTGGCATATTTTTTGTGTGAAATTCAGTCATCAACTAATTAATTATTCCATGTACAAAATATATTTTGTGCAGAAATCCCTGCAAACAAAAGTAAAAGTCACTGGGAACTAGCATTCCAATGAAATGACAGTAAAGGTGCATAACATTTGACAAACAGTCAACCCCTGTAGAAACCTGCATATCGGGATAGATTTTCAACTTTCATTCCGGAAATCAATGAAAAGTGGCCAATTTACATATTCTGACTGATCTGCAATGCCAGTATTACACTCAGGGGGAAAGTTAAAAGTCCAGTTTGTAATCTCAACGTAAATCCTGAACATTTAACGAGAGATTTCTCTGGGTCTGCACCCAGGCGCAATGGTGAGTCAGCACATTGGAAATCTACTCCAGAAGCACAACATCTACTTATCAAAATGTTCCCTCATTTTTACATGCAGCTCAAAATGTATAAACGTGTTAAATGAGTGGTAATCTTTGTTATAAGTCTGCACAGAAAAACATTATCTTCCCTATGTCCACTTGGAATAAACAACTCTATCCAGATGATACAGTTAAAATGTGCCATGAATTATTTTTTTAAAATATTTTTATTCTCCTTTTTCACATTTTCTCCCAAACTCACACCCGCCAACAATAAACAATAATCAGTAACGAATATGTCAATCCCCATATCAATAACAACGATCCCATCTCCCACCAAACCCCAAACATTAGCCCGCATGTGCACATAAACAAATGACAAAAAGGAATCAGGAATCACCCACAGCCACCATGAACACACACCACCCCCCAACCCTCCCAACCTCACCCTCCCAACTAATGTTCGATGTTATCCAGTTCTTGAAAGTGCATAATGAATAATGCCCATGAATTGTAGAACCCCTCCATCTTTCCCCTCAATTCAAACTTAACATTCTCAAGAGTCAAGAATTCCCCCCGCCACGCGAGGGGAATTCAAACTTAACCTTCTCAAGAGTCAAAGGTCCCCCCGCCACGCCAGGGCACAGGCTGGAGAGGCTGCTCTCCAACCCATCAGGATCCGCCTTCAGGTGATCAACGAGGCGAAGGCTACAACATCTGCCTCCGCACCCGTTTCCAACCCTGGCTGGTCTGTCACCCCGAATATGGCCTCCCGAGGGCCCGAGTCCAGTTTCACGTGCACCACTTTAGAGATTACCCTAAAAACCTCCTTCCATAATCCTCCAGCTTTGGACAGGACCAAAACATATGAACGTGATTTGTGTCCCCCCCACCCCGGCAATGTTCATACACATCTTCTACCCCTTCAATGAGCCGGCTCATCCTCGCCCTTGTGAGGTGTGCTCTATATACCACCTTCAGCTGTATCAGCCCGAAACTCGTGCACGAGGTGGAGGCGTTCACTCTCCGGAGGACCTCACACCAGAACCCCTCCTCCATACCCTCTCCCGACTCTTCCTCCCACTTTGCTTTGATCCCATCCAGTGGTGCCTTCTCCTCTTCCAAAATTGCTCCGTAAACCGCCGACACTACCCCCTTCTCCAGTCCCCCTGTTGTCAGCACCTCCTCCAGCAACGTGGAGGCCGGCTCCACCGGGAAGCTCCGTATCTCCTTTCTGGCAAAATCTCGAACCTGCATGTATAAAATGTGACATGAATTCTATCCAAGCAAAGACGTGAAAATTTTCAACATTTAACCCAACGCGGGCACAGTTGTTGGTGGGTTCACTGCAGCTGTTTTTAGAGATTCATTGGGAGGCCTGAACCACTTTCAGGTTTGGGGCTCACTGGAGTATAGTCAGCAAGCTTCCCCAATGCTTCATGACTGTGAGTGAACAGCTTGCAGGGCTGGAGAAGCTGGAAATCTGCTGGGAAACCTGAATCCAATGGTGAACCATGGCATGCTTGTGTGATGTGTTTTTGCTTTGGGTGGGGGAGGGCAGTTTTGTTAAAGTGCATCAAGGATTTCTCAGAAGCTGGTAGCAGGATGTAGTATTCCAACGAAAAATATCCCAAGCTGTTTTTGGAGCAACTGCTAGTGGTCCTCTTTTTTTAAAATTTAAATTACCCAATTATTTTTTCCAATTAAGGGGCAATTTAGTGTGGCCAATCCACCTACTCTGCACATCTTTTGGGTTGTGGGAGTGTGACCCACGCAGACACGGGGAGAATGTGCAAACTCCACACGGACAATGAACCAGAGCCGGGATCGAACCTGGGACCTCGGCGCCGTGAGGCCACTCTGCTAACCACTGTGCCACTGTGCTGCCCTGCTAGTTGTCCTCTTAAAGATTCCACAGGCCACTGACTACCTGGTACAAATGGGCAGAGTATGTGCAGTGCGTGCTAACCATTTGTATTTGAAAATGATAATATTCCTCTGGTTGAACCATTGAATGGTGACTCACATTTACTACTGTCATTAAGGAGGTGAGGAAAATGTTTCAAATAGAATCTATGGCCCTGAATTTATATGTAATAAATCTGAGGCATAATCTGAGTGTGCCAGCTTGTTAGAATGTGTTATTAGGCAGATCTAGGACCGATTGAGTAAAGAGGATGGTGTCCTGGTAATGTCATTAGACTCTTAATCCAGAGGTCCAGTTTAATGTTCTGGGGACACAGGTTCAAATCCCACCATGGGAGCTGGTGTAATTTTAATTTAATTCATAAAATCTCAGTAATGGTGACCATGAAAATATCTTCAGTTGTCATAAAAAGCCATCTGGTTCACTAATGTCCGTTAGGGAAGAAAACCTTCCATCCTTATCTGGTTTGGGCTACATGTGACTCCAGTCCCACAACAATGTGGTTGACACTTCACTGGCCCTCTGCAATGGCCGAGCAACCATTCAGTTCAAGCTAATTAGGGATGGGTGACAAATGTTGGTTTTGCAAGCAATGTTCAAATCTCATGAAAGAACAAATAAATTGAAAAATCCACTTATGTAATGTTTCAGTCCTTTAATGATTGAGCTTGCATTTCTGTCAAGTTCTTGGGTGTTCCTGGGGCCAGCATCGCGGCACAGTGGTTAGCAATGCTGCCTCACGCTGCCAAGGACCCGGGTTTGATCCCGGCCCCAGTGTGGAGGTTGCACATTCTCCCCGTGTTTGCAAGGGTCTCACCCCCACAACCCAAAAAAGATGTGCATGATAGGTGGATTTGCCAGGCTAAATTGCCCCTTAATTGGGGAAGAAAAAGAATTGGACACTCTAAATTTATAATAAAAAAATTCTTGGGTGATCCATATATTCACTTTCCAATGCTTACTGGAAGTCTATTCGTGTTTATTACAATAAGAATGAACAGCAATGAAATGCCCAAAGTTGATGATTTACATCCCTAGTTTGCCGAGGGTAATTAACAAGTTAAAGTGTACCCATTACCAGTATCAACTGATATAGTGGTTACTCTGATCCTGCAGTGTGAAAACATTTGGAAGAGTGATTATTGGAGTTACAAAAGTGGTTTGGGTTTTTCTGCCATCTGGATTAGCTGGATTTTCCGTTGTCCAAGGGCAGCAGGGAGAATCGCGATCAGGTGGGAATGTTGTGTGGAGCAAAAATCGGGATTCGTGCCCAGCGCTGAATCAGACGCCATGCTCCAATCCCCTGTAACAGTGGCAGTGAGGCTTGCACCCCTGCCGGCATCACCATGCAAATCCATCATTTGCATGGGTTTGACTGCGATTAACGGGTTGAACATCGGATGCTTCACCCCTCTGCAATGCTCCACCCTTCTCAAGGGAGAGTCACTTGGGTGTGAACTTGTGCAAGTATTTACAAGCAGGGACTGAGCGCCATGAGGGGCAATAAGAAGGTAAGAAAACTCTCAACTTTTCAGGCTTGCTGGAGGGTGTCTGCCTGGACCGCCGGCAGTAGCGGGGAGCGACTTGATGCCAAGTCCATGAACTTGAGGTGTTCCCTTCGGGATCGGGGTGTCCTGGCCCACACCGCCACTGCTGCAGGATGTCATTTGATGCAACTCCCAGGCTCCTGGCTGTTCACACTGCTTCCTGTATATGCTCAGAGAACCTTAGGTCATGTGAGAACGCATCCAGCCCGCCCCTCTGGAAATCCTCAGACCCCAATTACATCATCAACGGGATGGGAATGGTCATGTTCAATCACCAGCCCACCAGGTGGTGGCACGCCTTAGTATAGTCCTCAGAAATGCAGCACTACAGCCGAGGAAGCAGGGGAATAGCAGAGCTCATCCCCAACAAACCACACATGCACTGTGCCCACTGGAAACCAGTGACATGATCAGCTAGCCTACACCTCAGGATCATGAGGTATCTCCAAGCGCTGCATGTCCACCACGCTCCTATGCCTTTAACCTTGCCCCCGGCCAGGAAACCTGACCACCTCTCTGTCACAACCTGTGTGTTACACAGGACCCACATCACTGCAGCTAAGCTCCCAGCAAAAGCATATATTCCTTGCTCACTCCCATCTGTAGCACCTGTCCACACAACCAGTTGAATCTGCTGGCGGGATGACACATGGTCCATCCAGTGAGGAGACCTTCAGTGGACATCACTGGGAGAAACAAGAGTGGCCGCAGAGACTATCGCTAAATGGGTGGCGGCAGCCATTGGTTCCCCTGTTGACAGGGACAGGTGGTGAGGACAGAGGCTCCACACATCAGATGTCAGTCACCGATCAGGACAGGAGTGCAGAGTCAACATCATTTCAAACCGGGCGTGGCAAGGGCGGTGGCACGTGGAGGGTGGCAGAGAAGTACAACTCACGGTGACCATGTAATCCAGTGATTTTGAATAGTCAATCCTCATCTTGCTAACATTAACCCCCTCATCCCCCGCCCCCACCACCACCACCCAGAAACATGTGGAATTTGAAGTACAGCCAGCTGCACTCACTATCTAACTGACTGCTGCTGCCATTGCGTATGCACAGAGGCTAGAGCACCAGGGCCAGCTCAGGGAGGACCCTGCCCCAGAAGATCAGGGGCCAGCCAGTGAGGCTCAAGTGCCAGCCGGCCAATGGGCCGAGGAGGAGGTGCAAAGGAGTTGTCACATTAGGGCACGTGTTTAACATCGGCGCTTGTCCTTCGAGGAGCTTCTGAACCGCATGTGCCACCAAAGACTTTGGCTAATCACGGGCACCGTGTGCCACCTGGGTGGCGTGGGGCGCTGGGTTTGGAGGACTGAGGGTGTCACCATGTGTTCATGGGTCATGGGGTCCTGCCTCTCCCCAACCTCTACACTACCCCCCCCCCCCCCACTTTCCCACCTGACAGACGCTCTACACCCAGGCCCAGCCCATCACACACCCATCAGACAGTGGTTAGAGGCCCAGGCCCAGCACATCAGACAGTGGTTTGAGGCCCAGGCCCAGCTCATTCTACACACCCATCAGACAGTGGTTAGAGGCCCAGGCCCAGCCCATCAGACAGTGGTTAGAGGCCCAGGCCCAGCTCATCCTACACACCCATCAGACGGTGGTTAGAGGCCCAGGCCCAGCCCATCAGACAGTGGTTACAGGCCCAGCCCATCCTACACACCCATCAGACAGTGGTTAGAGGCCCAGGCCCAGCCCATCAGACAGTGGTTAGAGGCCCAGGCCCAGCCCATCCTATACACCCATCAGACAGTGGTTAGAGGCAGGGCGGAATGGTGGTGCAAAAGTGTTTAATGGTGACTATGTGCAATGGTGTGCCCTGGCCACTAACATTCGTCTATTTATTACACTTGTGTCAGATTAAGTGTCATCTGTCTTCCTTATCTTGAGTGGCCTTCTCTTTTTCTAGGTGTTAGCCCAGACAGCACATCAGAAGTGGAGACATCCTGTTACATGTCTCACCCTCTGCCCTGTGATGCCCTTGGCAACTGTCCTCTGGAAGGCCTGGGCCTGCATGGGCCTAGCTAAATTTCAACTGTCACATATGACAACGTGTCAGCCTGCTCTGCCCGCTGCCCATCAGAGGCAGCAGTTTCAGGTAGGGGGGATTCGGAAGGGCTGGTGTTTCCCTGCGGGAGGTACCAGCATGGGTCCCATCACTTCATCCTCCTTTGGGGTGTTTGATAGCCCCCGGGCTACTCCATAGGACAGAGGTGAGGCCAGAGTGAGCTCCAGAGGGTCCACTGTCATCAGACCCTGCCATTCCTGGAGGCCTGCCATCGTCTGACCAATGGTCTTGAAACCCTCAGCCATGGCGCCCTGAGACTGGGTCATGTCCCTTAGCGAGTGAGACATGTTCCTCACTGCCTTGGTCATGTGCCCCACTGCCTCGGTCATGTCCCCCACTGCCTCGGGCTTGTCCCCACTGCCTCGGTCATGTTCCTCTGTGCACGTGACATGTCCCTCTGTGACAGGCCAAGGTCAGTCAGCGCCCGGCCAATACTCTCAACCCCCTCAGCCATGACCCTTTGTGACTGGGCCAAGCTCTGGAACATTGCAACAATGTCCACCTGTCCCTGGGACAGTTCTGCCTGTGACTGGACTCCCCTGAGCCTCAGTCATCGACAGCAGTGTGCGCCACAAGCCTTGGACATCATGACACATGGCTCTGACTTCTTGACACTGACTTCCACCACAGAGGCCGCCCTTTCAGTGTTGGCCTGGGCACCAAGCTTTGTCAGCAACATCACCTGCACCTAAAGCAGTGGACTCCTTCTGCTGTATTTGCAGCTGCTGTAGATTCTGTTTCTGCGTCTGCATCTGTGCCCGCGATGAAATCATACTTTCCAGAAGCACAACAGCTCTGTAGATGACAGCTGTTGCCTGGAATCGGGCAGCGCTCCGACTGTCCGCTCCCTCGAGAACCCTGCTTCACCTGATGTGCTGCAGGATGTGTGTTGTACTTAACAGAAAGTGACCCAGGAGCCTGATTGCTAACTATTCCCACGGAGGTGATAGTCTTTGTGATGGTGGATGGTGCAGGTGAAAGCAGTGTCAAAACATCAGTGTCTTCCCCACAGTGCATAGTGATCCTGCAAAACAGAAGACATTGTGGTGAGATCTTGGGATGGACTGGTCTGTGGGCGAGGAGTGACTCACTTGCTACAGGGAAATCCTTATTAAAATTTCATGCCACGTAATTGGGTTAGTTATTGGGCGCTGCATTGGGCTCTCACTTATTTGCCTCATGCCAACCTTCATCACTGCCACTGCCCTCTCCTCAGCCTCACCCACGAGTTGTATGGCCCTCTCCTCGGCTGGGGTCTGGACCTGAATGTTCGGCATGCCCCCACCTGTCTTCTGGCAGTCTCCTATTGTGGGCTGCATTATCCTTGGGAACAAAGAAAGGACACAGTGAGATTCTGGCAAATGAATTCTATTGGGGATCTGTAGCTGATGACCATACATGTGCAAGGCCGCTGGCCAAAGAGGACAATTTATGTGTAGGAGTTTGGTGGAGGGAGGGTTGTAAGGGAGATACATGCAGGTGATGTGTTCTTGGCCTTTGGGGGTGTAGTGATGTCATGATTGTGTTGTAATTCATCAACTGACCATTCGGAGTCTCATTGGTATATAAGTGAATGTTAGAGTCCAATGACCTTAGACTGACTCGGGAGCTGGAAGAGAGTGGTTGTTTGTGCATGTTAATACTGTTATTCACCTGTTGTTTCGTAGATAGTTGACCCATAGTTAATGTTAATAAATCGTTTATAGCTTTAGCTACAAGAGTTCTTGTAATATGAATCAGGCCACCCGACAAGAACATTACATGGTACCAGGTTTGGATGGTATTAAACACTGAGAAAGTCTGCCACGAAGTCCACAGAGAATTGAAGATTTTGCAGACTACAAGAATTAACAACATGGAGATGTTGAAACCACCAATGAGTCTCAGATTTCATGGTAATGTGGACAGCAACTGCCGTGGGTTTAAACAACAATTGAATCTGTTTCATACTGCAGTAAATTGAGGGGATCAATCAGATTTGTGTATGGTAGCAATGCTCCTAACAATGTCAGGGCCCGAAACAATTGCTGTGTTTAATATGTTTAAATTTGCAAACAATGAAGATCGTAAAAATGTTGACAAAGTAATTCAAAGATTAGATGCACATTGCACACCCAGAAAGAGTGACATTTATGAACGCTATGTGTTTAGATCACATTTACAGGAGACAGAAGTGTTCATAGATAATTTCATCACTAATTTAAAGTTAAAAGTAAAACTTCTAATTTTTCTGCGGTGGAATCTTTAATGATTCGGGACTAGATTGTGTTTGGTGTGAATGAAAATAAGCTGAGGGAACGGTTGCTGAGGGAATCGGAGCTGTCCTTGGAACAAACAGATAAGATTTGTCAGGCTCGAGAGCTAACATTCTAAAATTTCTCAGTAATGGGAGCGTCTTCTTGGAGGAAAGCACTTTGGTTGCCGCCCTTTTTCCAAAAGGGTGAGAAACTTCAGAAAAAAGGCAGGAAAGTTCCTGCATTCCTCATACACCAACACACAGGTTAAAGATCAGGACAAAGTATTTCTCCGTAAAAGATATGGTCAAAGGCACAAATTACGGCAGTGCCCAGCATTTGGCAAGTTTTGTTTCAGATGCAAAGGGAAAAATCACTTATGTCAGAATTGTTACTCTAAGCTCAACCCCAGATAAGTCAGCACAGTGGAAGACACAGTCTCCAGCGATGAAACATCATTGTTTGTTGAACTCATGCCAGAGAAGAAGAATTTTTTGGAGACATCAAAAATTCCCAGCACTTAAGAAAATGCAAACTGGTGCTCCATTTAAAATAAATGCAGATGATGAGAACAAATGACTGCTACCACTTGAAGTGAACGGTACAGTGGTCCAATTGAAGTTGATGCTGCTGCCAAAGCCAATTTAATCAGCATGACTGATTTATAAAATCATAAAATTCAGCAAATTGGAAGAAATCACAAAATATCTCTGAGAGATTCTAATGGTTCAAGCATTAAATGTTATGGTGCTTGTGACATGGAGTGTGGTGGTAAAGAACACAGTTTATTCCGTCCCATTCTGTATTGCATCTGCGGGCTTGGATTCATTATTAAGTGATCAGTATCAGTCCTGTGAAGATTTAGGTCGAGTGCATTTAATACATAGTGCTGTGTCTGCGTGGGTTTCCTCCGGGTGCTCCGGTTTCCTCCCACAAATCCCAAAAGATGTGCTGTTAGGTAATTTGAACATTCTGAATTCTCCCTCTTGTGTACCCAAACAGGTGCTGGAACATGGTGACTAGGGGCTTTTCACAGTAACTTCATTGCAGTGTTAATGTAACCTACTTGAGACAATAAAGACGTATTACCATATAGCATCCACAAAGGATTGGATCAACACTTCAAAGATTTTAAGAACATTATTAGCAAATTTAGTGATGCGTTCACAGACTATGATGCATTACCATTCACGTATACGATACAACTCAAAGAGGATGCAAAACCTGTGATACATGCATCAAGAAGAGTACCTGTTCCTCTTCAGGCTCACCTCAAAAAGGAGCTAGACAGAATGTCAAAATTGAAAGCAATCCGAAAGGTAGAAGAACCTACTGTTTGGGTGAATTCCATGGTATGTGTAAAGAAAATGAATGGTGATATTTGCATCTGTATGGATCCCAAAGATCTTAATGAGAATATCAAAAGAGAATGCTACCAATACCAAAGCGTGAGGAAATCATATCTGAGATGGCTGGTGCACAATTCTTTACAAAACCCGACGCAGCTCAAGGTTTCTGGCAGCTATAGGTAGAGATACAAAGTACTGCACTTTTAATACTCCATTTGGACGGTATTGCTTTCTGAGAATGCCGTTTGGCATAATTTCGGCATCAGAAATGTTTCACCATGCCATGGTGCACATAATCGAAGGTATCAAAGGTGTACGTGTGTACATGGAAGGTATAATTGTTTGGGGCTCAATCATCGGAGGACAATACGAGGTTGCTTAAAGTTCTAACAAGCGTCAGTAGAAATGGGCTGAAGCTCAACAAGCAAAGTACCAACTTGGAGTAACTGAGGCCACATTCCGAGGTGACCAGCTCTCATCGCATGGCCTTGAACCTATAGAACATACAGTCCAGAAGGAGGCCATTCGGCCCATTGAGTCTGACCCACTTAAGCCTTCACTTCCACCCTATCCCAGTAACCCAATAACCCCTCCCAACCTTTTTGATCACTAAGGGCAAATTACCATGGCCAAGCCACCTAACCTACACGTCTTTGGACTGTGGGAGGAAACTGGAGCACCCGAAGGAAACCCACGCAGACACGGGGAGAACGTGCAGACTCCACACAGACAGTGGCCCAGCGGGGAATCAAACCTGGGACCCTGGCGCTGCCCTGACGAGGATAAAATCCAAACAATGCTTAACGTGCCAAAACCACACGACAAGAAAGCTATCTTAAGAGTGGTGGGTATGATCAATTTTATAGGGAAATTCACTCCAAGCCTATGGGCAAAAACAATGCATCTACGTGACCTCCTGCACAAGATAATGGATTTCACTTTGACTGAGTAACTCGAGCAAGAATGGAAGAAGCTCAATGCTTCACTAACCACCGCACCTGTTCTCACATTTTTTGACCCAGTCTAAGCAGATTAAAGTATCAACAGATGCGTTGAAAGATGGTCTAGGAGCAGTTCTTTTGCAACTCGAACATGATGATTGGAAACCCAGTCGCATATGCATCATGATCCATGACAACAACAGAGCAGAGGTGTGCTCAATTTGAAAAGAATGCCTCGGTTTAGTTGTAGGCTTGGAGAAATTCCACGGCTGTGTGTATGGCTTCCAACTTTCACAGTTGAGACAGATCATTGTCCTTTGGTTAACATCATAAACAATAATCTCAACCAAATGTGTCCGCACATTCAGAAGTTGATGATGAAGTTACAATGCTATGACTGCAATCTCATCTATGTGCCAAGCAAATATTTGTTTTTGGCAGATGCATTATCGAGAGCGCCGATACAAAATATTAGTAGTGAAATTGCTGAAGATGTAGATCTGCATGTCAATCTTATTTCCACATTGCTACCATTATCAGATACAAAACTACGTGAGATCCAAGAAGAGACCAGGAAGGATCAAACTCTTCAAGAGGTGATGAGGAACTTCAACACACACTGGCCCAGAGATCAATGAATGGAGATCGACAATGTAAACTCTGAACTCAGTATCATTAATGGAGTGGTGCATCGTTTGAACACTATAGTCATACCTCAATCTCTCCGAAAGGTTGTCAAGAGGATCTGTGAAGGACATCTCGGGATTGAAAAGTCTAAATGGAGAGCTTGTGACTCTGTGTACTAGCCAGGAGTAAATCAGGATATTGACAGGATGGTTCATTGTTGTGACGTGCCAGACGCATTGTTACAAGAAAACCTATGCAAATATCTGATTTACCTATGGCTCCATTGCAGAAAGTATCTATGGATCTCTTTCGCCTACGAGGGAAAGATTATTTAATTATCATAGACTATTTTTCAAACTATCCTGAGATAGCTCTACTGGCAAGCATTGTAACACTGCCTACCAAGTCAATTTCTGCTAGACATGGAATTCATCAAGTCGTCGTGATGACAACGGTTCTTGTTTTAGTTGTAATGTGGCAACACCTCGCATTCACGTATGATTTCAATCACATCAAGTCAAGTCCACTGTACCCACAAGCCAATGGCAAAGCCAAGAAACGTGTACATATTGTCAAGCAACTGTTGAAGAAGACAATGGACAGCCAATCTGATCCATATCTCACACTATTGAGTTACAGTCACTATTGTCACATGGTAGATCGCCAGCAGATGTCCTCGTGAATAGAAGGTTGCTTATCACACCCCCATACTTGGAAAAGAAAGAGGAGAATGCAGTGGTACAGCAGCTAAAGCAAAACAAAAGCAGTTCTATGATAGAGTGCCCAGAACTTTACCACCTCTGACTAGTGATGACATTGTGAGAGCAATTGGCTGAGAAAAGCCATTGTACTTGAAGAAGTAGTACCTCGTTCTTACAATGTACAGACAGAGGAAGAGTTGGTTTTAAGAAATTGTCGCGCACTCTTGAAAACCAGAGAAGACTTTCACAACAACGTGATGGATGACGAATCTACTTCAGAATCAATGTCAGCTGCAGTGTCATATAGTTCAGCAGTTCTTGAGCATGAGAATGTCATGGAGAACATTGTATCTACAAGTTCTGAGCAGCAAGGTCAAATTTGAGAAGATCAACCAGTCAGGAGAAAACCTGATTGACTAAATTTGTAGATTTGGACTATTTGTACATACTATGCTTGCTGTTCTTGTGTATATATAAATATATATATTTATTTTGTTGAACCAGTTTTATAAATTTAGTAAAATAATACTGTTAGACTCACAGGCTAATGATATCTCATGTAAATATACTGATGCTAATGTATTAATTTATTCCTTCCAAGGAAAAGGGGGTGTAGTGATATCATGGTTGTGTTGTAATTCACCGACTGACCACTTAGAAATCTCATCAGTATATAACTGAATGTTCGAGTCAGGTGACCTTAGACTGACTGGGGAGCTGGAAGAGAGAGGTTGCTTGTGCATGTTAATACTGTTATTCAGCTGTTGTTTTCTATACTGTTGACCCTCAGTTAACCAGTTAATGTTCATAAATTGTTTAAAGCTTTAGCTACAAGTGTTCTTGTATTATAAATCAGGTCATCCAACAAGAACATCACAAGGGGATTGGGGGTATACTCCTCACTTCGACAACATCAAGCATTCTGTCTACCTCGGACTCCTGAATCCGGGGGGGGGGGGGGGGGGGATATCGTTTCACTGCCAACCTGGCTGGAATGAGAGTTTTTGATGAATGGAGTGCTTGTAAGCTGCTTCTGCTTGTCGGGCTCTTTAACGCAAATCCTGGCCCCACAAATCAAACACCAGCAGGGCAAGGAATCGTATGCTTTTTATGTGGCAGAGTGCTGGTCCAATTGCATGACCTGAATTTTCTCTGAACAGTGCTCGAAGTAGGAACGCGGACTCCACACGATTCAGTTCTGGCGGGAGAACATCGTCTCCCAAAAGGAGAATCCAGCCCCTTGCCTCTGCGATGTAAACCTTCTGAACCATTTGGGAATTATTTCCATCTGTCATACAAAGTAAGAGGTTCTGGTGAGGGATATGGAACTTCCAATACACAATCATAAATACATGATTTTACTGAAGAAGCAGAAATGAAGGAGATTGGATTGGATTGGATTTTTTTATTGTCATGTGTACCGAGGTACAGTGAAAAGTATTTTTCTGCGAGCAGCTTAACAGATCATTAAGTACACGGAAAGAAAAGGGAATAAAGGAAAATACATAATAGGGCAGCACAAGGTATACAATGTAACTACATAAGCACCGGCATCGGGTGAAGCATACAGGGTGTAGTGTTAATGAGGTCAGTCCATAAGAGGGTCGTTTAGGAGTGTGGTAACAGTGGGGAAGAAGCTGTTTTTGAGTCTGTTCGTGCGTGTTCTCAGACTTCTGTATCTCCTGCCCAATGGAAGAAGTTGGAAGAGTGGGAGGAGTCTTTGATTATACTGCCCGCTTTCCCCAGGCAGCGGGAGATATAGATGGAGTCAATGAATGGGAGGCAGGTTCGTGTGATGGACTGGGCTATGTTCACGACTCTCTGAAGTTTCTTGCGGTCCTGTGCCGAGCAGTTGCCATACCAGGCTGTGATGCATCCAGATAGGATGCTTTCTACGGTGCCTCTGTAAAAGTTGGTAATAGTTAATGTAGACATGCCGAATTTCCTTAGTTTCCTGTGGAAGTATAGGCGCTGTTGTGCTTTCTTGGTGGTAGATTCGACATGGGTGGACCAGGACAGATTTTTGGAGATCTGCACCCTTAGGAATTTGAAACTGCTAACCATCTCCACCTTGGCCCGTTGATGCTGATAGGCGTGTGTACAGTACTTTGCTTCCTGAAGTCAATGACCAGCTCTTTAGTTTTGCTGGCATTGAGGGATAGAGTGTTGTGGCTGCACCACTCCCTCCTGTATTCTGACTCATCGTTATTTGAGATCTGGCTCACTATGGTCGTATTGTCAGCAAACTTGTAGATGGAACATAGAACTGTACAGCACAGTACAAGCCCTTCGGTCCATGAGTTGGAACCAAATTTTGCCACGCAGTCGTGTGTGTACAGTGTGGAGGAGGTGTTGTTGTTCATTCTTACTGATTGTGGTCTGTGGGTCAGAAAGTCGTGGATCCAGTTGCAGAGTGAGGAGCCAAGTCCTAGGTTTTGGAGCTTTGATATGCGCTTGGCTGGGATTATGATGTTGAAGGCAGAGCTGTAGTCAATAAATAGGAGTCTGCTGTAGGAGTCCTTGTTACCGAGATGCTCTCGGGATGAGTGTAAGGCCAGAAAGATGGCGTCTGCTGTCGACCGGTTGCAGTGGTATGTGAATTGAAGTGGATCAAGGCGTTCTCGAAGTATGGAGGTGATGCGCTTCATGATCAACCTCTCGAAGCACTTCATTACGACTGAAGTCAGAGCCACCGGACGGGAGTCATTGAGGCACGTTGCCTGGTTCTTCTTTGGCACCAGTATGGTGATGGTCATCTTGAAGCAGGTGGGGACCTCGGAGCGGAGTAGGGACAGGTTAAAGATGTCCGCAAACACCTCTGCCAGCTGGTCCGCGCAGGCTCTGAGTGCACGACCCGAGGAAGGTGGGGTAGGATTTAAGAAAGAATTGTACCACCCTCTGGATGAAAATTTGCAGCTAATATTACCTACAGGGACCAGTGCACTTAACAGCACTGAACTGTTATTATACTGCTCTCTGTAATTGTTTTTTTTTATATTTGTTCTTTAGATATGGGCAACGCTGCCAACACAGTATTAATTGCCTGTTCCTAGTTCCCATGAGGGCATTCAGAGTCAACTACACAAGTGTAAGACTGAACTCTCCAGTAAGACAAACCATGCAGGAGTAACAGGCTGTCCTCCCTGGAAAATGTTAATGAACCTGTTGGCATTTTACAACAGTCCAGCAACTCTCATGGTGGTGCTCTGTTGCTAACTCTTAAAGTTTGCAGTTTGCCGGTGGTGGGATCTGAACTCTACTCCATAACCACTAGTTTACTCCTATCACTCAATGTACTGTTCAGACACGTATTCAAGTCACTGCAGGGGAATCCATTCCGTTTGGTATTAACATCAGACAGCGGCACAATGCAGCCATACATTCTGCCCTCCTTGGGGTTTTCAAACAAGAATATGGAGAAATCCTTTTCAATCTCATGGTCACTACTCCTCAAGAGGGTTGCTTGAACAGCTTAGGAATGCAAAAACAATGCATTTCTTTCTACCAAAGCCCTGTCTCCCTGTTTCCTGGCCTCCATAGGGAAGAAAGATGAAATCCTTGACTATGGAGAACAGTGCAGCTGTCATCTGGCTGATGCAGGCGAGCACAGCTGATTGATTAATGTTGCCAGTGTTATCTGCTGCAGCCTGGAATGACTGCAATACATAAAGAAATTGAGGAACATCATTATGATGGTGTTTAAATTAAATTTGTCAATTATGATCAAGATTTGTAATCGCCCACCAATTAAATATTGTATTCTCATTCAACTTCCGGGATTATAATGAGTGTAAGTACATTTGCATTTTTCAAAGTAAAAGCTTGACACGAGACACATCCAGTATTATGGCAGTTAAATTATTCTCTGCTGCTTTGCGTATAATAATCTGACCCTAATTAAGTATGTCACTTAAAATGGTAGAAGAATATGATCCAAGCTTGGTTCCAGATTTAATTAAAATTAATTCTTCAAACATGGTGTCTGAGCTGCTCAAATTGTTATTTTCTCAAACAAATCAATGCATGAGAGAGTAGAACTGTCCCTGAGTGCAATCATAGGAAATTGTCCTCTTAACAAATACAGTGTTTTTTGCCTGTTCTGTGTCGTCACACCGGCCAGCATTTCCCCAATCGTTTGGACATGGTTACACTCCAATGGGTGTAATATTTCCCATTTACCAGTTAGGTAAATAACAACTGCAACATTAATTTACATATAACTACAAACCAGATGTTTGCAGTCTTGTTGCTCCAACAATCAAACTGATACAGAGACTCGGGTTTGCTAAGGTGACACCCCACCCAGATCCCTGATTGGGTACTTGGGTCTCGTGACCCTCTCAGCAGATCACCCCATAAAGAGGTCCAAACACGACAGGGGGAAATAATGGAGGCGCCACATTGGTACTATTTCCTGATGCATTTCCACCATCAGGAAGATTTCCCAGAACCTAACTGGGGACTGGATTAGCTGCCTGCTCCACATAGAGCTGGTTGATTTAGTTTGAACAATTCTTTAAAAATAAATTTAGAGTACCCAATTTGTTTCTTCCAATTAAGGGGCAATTTGTGTGACCAATCTACCTACCCTCCACATCTTTTTTTGTTTTTGTGAGGGCGAGACCATGCAGACACCGGGAGAATGTTCAAACTCCACACAGATAGTGATGTGGGGTCGGGATCGAACCTGGGTCCTCGGCGCCAAGAGGCAGTAGTGCTAACCGCTGCATCACCATGCCGCCCCTAGTTTAGATAATTAAGGCACCAATTAGGCATTATTTTGCTGCCAGCAGCACTCCCCTCACCCACCCACTCCCACCCAATCGCTCCTCCTGGGGAGTGCACCAACTCGGTGGAGATGACCTCTTTACGAGGAGGCGGGGGCCTGGGTCATCACAGCCAATGCACCTAGCCCCTTTGGTGGGGATGTAGGAAGGAAAGGTTGCCCCCACATGGTGCCAACAAACCCCCCCCCCCCCCCCCCCCCCCCCCGCCACTGAGGGATTTCACTGCCACGTTACAAAGCCTACCACCACCTCTAAAATATTTAAGTATGTTTACCTTCTCAGACCTGCCTCACCAGCACCCTCCTCTTCCGGTGTAGCTGTCAAGGCTTTAAAGCTGGCAGCCATGTGACTGGATTTGCAGCCTTGTTAACCCATCTGCCATACTTAATAAGAAGGCACGTGCAGGGTGGCCATTAAGAGTCTGCCTCCAGGAAACTAGCTCTGCAGATCTGGCTGCTAGCAAGTGCAGGCTGAGGGACCCCATTTAGTTCTGACATTGGGATCCCACAGTCCATAGAAAATTCCTGCCTACATACTCATGGATTCAGTGCCTTTATTATAATCCTGGCTATTCCGTGATCATTCCATCCGACTATCAAGGCATTATTTTATAGTAAATAAATGCACATTAATTTTCAGAACACTACTTGCAGCTGTTCAGTGATGATGATGGCATACTTACAAATTGTCAAGATACTGTGAATATTACATTTGAAGTCTTCGGGCAGAATTGTCATCCTTGAGATGGCTGGCATGAATATTTGCATCATTGGCCAGAATGCCAGTTTGTTCTCAGCATTTTGCCCCCAGGTCATTTTCCCAGAGTTTGAGATCGGGGAAATATGGCAGGTAGCCAATGGAGGTAACTCCAAAAATGTTATTCGTTTGAACAAAGTTGGTGTCACTGGCGAGGCCAATATTTGTTGCCCATCCTTAATTGCCCTTAAGAAGGTGGTGAGCTGCCTAAATGGCCAATTGTGACAAATTATCAGAGGCCGATAGGACTCTGCGGGAACGTATCAGTTGCGTCAAAGTGGCTGGGAGGTGTGGCCCAGCGCTCCCAGCAGGCATTGAGCTGTGCTTTTCTGCCTGCCTGCTATACAAGTCACAGGCCACCCTGGGCCTTTTTGACAGACACAAGCTCCATTGCCTGAGCCTCAAAACTGCAAGTGATTCAATATCCCACTTTTATTTTAAGTATTATTTTACCCTCCACACTGGTAACCTGGCAGATGTGGCCATTTTTGAATTGAATTTTTAAAAAAAAATCATTGCTTTGAGGGCACTTCAGGTTTGAGGCATCCTCTCATTCTCTTACCTGCGTCTGTCACGCCTTCCGAGCTAGAGGCCCTCCTATTGGCCCTCCAGGTTCAAGAGCCCTCCGGTTGTCCTCAATTGGAATCCTCAGTTGGCAATTCGGGGAACTCACTGCTTAGTAACACCACACTGTAGGTTGGGACCCCTATTTGACCTTAATATGGGGCTCCTGACCCAAAAGACTTATTAATATTTTATTTATTTTGGTAGAAACATTTGTCACTTCAAAGGGGGGATAGGCAGTCAATGTCTTCAAAAGGATAACAATGACACTAGCCAGCCTCTCTAGTGGCACTGCAGGTGGGGCAGTCAGTACCAATTGTTGCATTCCATTAAAATGGCATTTTGGGGACTTCCGGTGGCGGCTATGAAGGAGTAAGTCGCACATTTGGTGGCTCCCGCTCTGGTCAGATTTTTGGACCTTTCCCCCAGACTTTTTTCTGGTTTTAAACTGTGGATTTGAAGGCTGAGGCAATTGGGCACCGTTTCCACGTATTAGTGTATGGAGCAAATAACCAGAAGTGCACAAAAAGGCAGAAATAAGAAGTTAGCCAAGAGCTGTGTTGAAGCTGCAGCGGGAGACAGTATGGCCGAGGACCGGACCCTTGGGGTGGCGGCGCAGCGACAAACGGAGCAGGGGATGCAAGCCATCCAGGATGGTTTTGCCAAGCAGAAGAGGGAATGTTTGCACCCGATTAAAGAATCGACCGATCGGCTAGAGCATAGATTGGATGCCGAGGATCAGGCGATACAGAAGGTTGAGAAGCCAGTAGCTGAGCAGGAGGAGCATCAAACAGCGGTGGAGCTGGAGGTGGGGATGCTTCGGGACCAGCAGAAAAGGCTCCTGGAGAACGTGGAGGACCTTGAGAATCGGTCCCGCCGGCAGAGCTTAAGAATTGTCGGGCTCCCGGAGGGGCCTGAGGGAGCAGCCGCTGGGGCATACTAGCGGGTATGTTCGAGAAACTGCTGGGGGAGGGAGCATTCCCCCGACCGTTGGAGGTGGACAGGGCGTACAGAGCGCTTGCAAAAAAGCCGCGAACGAGGGACCCTCTGAGGACAATGGTGGTGAGATTCCATAGGTTCCTGGACAAGGAATGCATTCTTCAGTGGGCTAAACGAACGCAGAGTTGTAAGTGGGACAACAGTATCTTGTGGGTCTACCAGGACCTGAGCATGGAGGTGGCGAGGAAGAGAGCAGGCTTTAACCAAGTCAAGTCTATTTTCTTCAAGAAGCAGGTGAAGTTCGGTCTGCTGTACCCGGCTCGTCTTTGGGTCAGACATGAGGACAAGCATCACTATTTTGAGTTGCCCAATGAGGCGCTGGAATTTGTTAAAAGAAAAGGACTGGTGGGGGTCTGAGAACTCTCAAATTTTGAGACAACTTGTTGGCCTATATTGGGCCCTTTTTTCCCCTTGTTTTTTGGAGTTTTGTTTTCCTTTTTAAATTGGTGATGCCTCCTCTTACTGTTTTGTTTCTGTTTTTGGGGTCCTGTATCAGAAAAAAAGAGGAGGGGAAGTCGATTTTTCACTTTTGGGTTCTTTTCTTGGTGGATGTTGGCAATGGCCCTTTTGTTTTTATTGATGTGCACATTTGTGGGATGGAAACGTGCATGTTTGAGTTTCGGTGGGTGGTGCTTTTATTTTTGTCTTTTCTTGCTGTTGGGTGTTTCTGTGGGGATTGTTAGATGAGGGAATTTGTTTGTATGAGCGGGGGGGAGGGGAGCGAGGGAACAATAGGTGGGAGACTTTTTGGCGCCAGGGGCCACCAAGCTAGCTGGGTGAGCTAGCTCACGGAAGCACAGTGAGGGGTGTGCATACGTTTAGTTTAGCAGATGGGTTAGGTTTTAGAGTAGTGTTGCTGGGGGGAGGGAAATGGGGGGATTGGTTCTGCTGACGAGGGAGGAACTTCGGTGGAGGGACAGTGGGGAGGTCGGGGGTGGGGGCCGCCATTGGGCGGGCCAGAGGAGGTGCGGCATTGGGGCTGGAGGCGGGCCCGAGAAAGGGGATGGCTGATCGGCAGGGGGGGGCACTTTGCCCCCCAACTAGGCTGATCACCTGGAATGTTCAGGGGCTAAATGGGCCGGTGAAGAGGGTTCATGTGTTTGCGCACCTGAAGGGACTGAAGGCGGATGTGGTAATGTTGCAGGAAACGCACCTTAGAGTAGTGGACCAGGTCTAGTTGAGGAAAGGCTGGATTAGTTATGTTTTTCTCTCGGGGGTGGATACGAAGACTAGAGCGGTTGCGATCTTGGTTAATAAACGGATGACATTAGATGGGTCAGTTTTTGTCCAGGAGGGTTTCCTGACACAGTGTGTAGATAGGCCAACAAGAGGCGCGGCCACATTGGATTTGGTACTGGGTAATGAACCAGGCCAGGTGTTAGATTTCGAGGTAGGTGAGCACTTTGGTGATAGTGACCACAATTCGGTTACGTTTACTTTAGCAATGGAAAGGGATAGGTACATACCGCAGGGCAAGAGTTATAGCTGGGCGAAAGGCAATTATGATGCGATTAGGCAAGACTTAGGATGCATGGATGGGGAAGGAAACTGCAGGGGATGGGCACAATTGAAATGTGGAGCTTGTTCAAGGAACAGCTACTGCGTGTCCTTGATACGTATGTACCTGTCAGGCAGGGAGAAGTGGTCAGCGAGGGAACCGTGGTTTACTAAAGTAGTTGAATCACTTGTCAAGAGGAAGAAGGAGGCTTATGTAAAGGTGAGACATGAAGGTTCAGTTAGGGCGCTTGAGAGTTGCAAGTTAGCCAGGAAGGACCTAGAGAGAGAACTAAGAAGAGCCAGGAGGGCATATGAGAAGTTCTTGGCAGGTAGGATCAAAGAAAATCCTAAAGCTTTCTATTGATATGTCAGGAATAAAAGAATGACTCGGGTAAGAGTAGAGCCAGTCAAGGACAGTAGTAGGAAGTTGTGCGTGGAGTCCGAGGAGATAGGAGAGGCGCTAAATTAATATTTTTCGTCAGTATTCACACAGGAAAAAGACAATGTTGTCAAGGAGAATACTGAGATACAGGCTACTAGACTAGACTGGATTGACGCTCATAAGGAGGAGGTGTTAGCAATTCTGGAAAGTGTGAAAATAGATAAATCCCCTTGGGCCGGATGGGATTTATCCTAGGATTCTCTGGGAAGCTAGGGAGGAGATTGCTGAGCCTTTGGCTTTAATCTCTATGTCATCATTGTCTACAGGAATAGTGCCAGAAGACTGGAGGATAGCAAATGTTGGTTCCTTGTTCAAGAAGGGGAGTAGAGACAACCCCGGTAATTATAGACCAGTGAGCCTTACTTCTGTTGTGGGCAAAGTCTTGAAAAGGATTATAAGAGATAGGATTTATAATCATCTAGAAAGGAATAATTTGATTAGGGTTAGTCAACACGGTTTTGTGAAGGGTAGGTCATGCCTCACAAACCTTATTGAGTTCTTTGAGAAGGTGACCAAACAAGTGGACGAGGGTAAAGCAGTTGATGTGTATACGGATTTCAGTAAAGCTGTTTGATAAGGTTCCCCACGGTAGGCTAAAGCAGAAAATACGGAGGCATAGGATTGAGGGTGATTTAGTGGTTTGGATCAGAAATTGGCTAGCTGTAGTAAGACAGAGGGTGGTGGTTGATGGGAAATGTTCAGCCTGGAGTTCAGTTACTAGTGGTGTACCACAAGGAGCTGTTTGTTATTTTTATAAATGACCTGGAGGAGGGCGCAGAAGGATGGGTGAGTAAATGGGCGGATGACACTAAAGTCGGTGAAGTTGTGGACAGTGCGGAAGGATGTTGCAGGTTACAGAGGGACATAGATAATCTGCAGAGCTGGGCTGAGAAGTGGCAAATGGAGTTAATGCAGAAAAGTGTGAGGTGATTCATTTTGGAAGGAGTACCAGGAATACAGAGTACTAGGCTAATGGTAAGATTCTTGGTAGTGTGGATGAGCAGAGAGATCTCGGTGTCCATGTGCATAGATCCCTGAAAGTTGCCACCCAGGTTGACAGGGGTTAAAAAGGCGTACGGTGTGTTAGCTTTTATTGGTAGAGGGATTTAGTTTCGGAGCCATGAGGTCATGTTGCAGCTGTACAAAACTCTGGTGAGGCCATATTTGGAGTATTGTGTGCAGTTCTGGTCGCCGCATTATAGGAAGGATGTGGAAGCATTGGAAAGGGTGCAGAAGAGATTTACCAGGCTGTTGCCTGGTGTGGAGGGAAGATCTTATGAGGAAAGGCTGAGGAATTTGAGGCTGTTTTCGTTAGAGAGAAGAAGGTTAAGAGGTGACTTAATAGAGGGATACAAGATGATCAGAGGATTAGATAGGGTGGACAGTGAGCCTTTTTCTTCGGATGGTGGCGAGCACGAGCGGACATAGCTTTAAATTGAGGGGAGATAGATATAGGACAGATGTCAGAGGTAGGTTCTTTACTCAGAGAGTAGTAAGGGCGTGGAATACTCTGCCTGCAACAGTAGTGGACTCGCCAACATTTTGGGCATTTAAGTGGTCATTGGATAAACATATGGATGATAATGGAATAGTGTAGATGGGCTTTAGATTGGTTTCACAGGTCAGCACAACATCAAGGGCCGAAGGGCCTGTACTGCGCTGTAACATTCTATTGTTGTATTTTATTGTTCTATTGACGGGGATTTTATAAAGAGGGTGTTAGGGAAGATTCCGGACCTGGACTCGCACAAACTGATCATGGGAGGGACTTTAATACAGTTATTGATCCCGGCCTGGATTGGTCATGCTCCAAAACGGGCAGGGTGCCAGCAATGGCAAAGGAGTTGAAAGGGTTCATGGAACAGATGGGGGTGGGGGGGAAGGGGGTGGATCCATGGAGATTTTGGCAGCCGAGGGCGAAGGAATTTTCTTTTTACTCCCACGTACTTAAGGTGTACTCTTGGATCGATTTCTTTGTCGTGGGTAGGGCCCTACTGGCTGGGGTGATGGACACGGGGTACTCGGCAATTACAATCTCGGACCATGCTCCGCATGGGTGGACCTGCAGGTTAGTATAGATAGCAAGCAGCACCCGCAATGGAGGTTAGATGTCGGGCTTTTGGCGGACGAAGCGGTGTGCGAGAGGCTGAGGAAATGTATGTTGAACTACCTGCAGGTGAATAATACAGGGGAGGTCTCAGCAGCGGTGGTCTGAGAAGCGTCTGAAGGCAGTGGTGAGAGGTGAGCTGATTTTGATCCGGGCTCATGGGGACAGGACGGAAACGGCAGAGACAGACCGACTGGTAAAAGAGATTCTACAAGTTGATAGGAGGTATGCGGAGGCTCCAGAGGCAGGGCTGTTAAAGGAACGTTGGAGGCTACAGGCGGAATTTGGCTTGCTTACCACAGGGAGGGCAGTGGAACAGCTCAGAAAGGTGAGGGGAGTGATTTACGAGCACGCTGAGAAGGCCAGCAGGATGCTTGCACAGCAGCTCAGAAAGAGGGAGGCAGCTCGGGAAATAGGGAAAGTTATTGATGGGGATGGGAACTTAGTTGGGGACTCGGCAGGGGTGAGTAAGGCCTTCCAGGACTTTTATAGCAGGTTGTATGGGTCGGAACCCTCTGCGGGGCCAGAGGGGATGAGGCACTTTCTGGAGAGGCTGACTTTCCCGAGGGTGGACGGGGAACTGGTAGAAGGGCTGGGGACCCCAATCTGGCTGAGGGCCCCGATCGGGCTTAATGAGACCATTAATTCACGCGACACGTGGTTAGAAGTGAACAGTGGTTTTAATCGTCTTACAACAGAGCCTGCCTGTGACGAGATGAGCTCTAGATGACCTGGCAGGCAGGGTCTGACTGCCAAGCTTTATACAACCAGTGGGGGGGGAGGAGTCATGGGCGGAGCCAAGGGTGGAGCCCAGTACAAACTTCCGTACTTTCCAGTACACCTCCCCCTAGGGGCAGAGCCGCGCAACTGCTTGTGTGCCGAGCTTACAGAGGTATGATACAACATGTGTGATAACAGTGTGAATTATGCTATTATGATTCACCACAGGGCTGGAGGAGATAGTGAAGGGTTTGAAGGCCATGTAGTCGGGTAGACCCCAGGACCGGATGAGTACCCTGTCGAGATCTATAAAAAGTTCTCCGGAATATTGGCACCGGTGCTGATGATGGTGTTTGACAAGGCTAGGGAAAAGGGGGTTCTGCCCCAGACGATGTCACAGGCCATGATCTCGTCAATCCAGAAACGGGACAATTACCCGGAGCTATGAGGGTTTTACAGGTCGATTTCCTTCTTGAACGTAGATGCCAAACTGCTGGCCAAAATTTTGGCCTCCAGGATTGAGGACTGTGTACCAGACGTTATTGTGGAGGATCAGATGGGGTTCGTTAAGGGCAGGCAGCTGGTGGCCAATATAAGAAGGTTGTTAAACGTGATCATGATGCCCCCGGAAAGGAGGAAGATGGAGGTAGTGGTCGCGATGGATGTGGAGAAAGCTTTTGACCAGGTTGAGTGGGATTATTTATGGGAGGTGCTGGAGCGGTTCGGATTTGGGAGGGGCTTTATTGACTGGGTTAGGTTGCCATACGACGGGCTCCGGTTGCAAGTGTACAGACGAATAGGACGATTTCGGACTACTTTAGACTGCACCAGGGGACGAGACAGGGATGCCCCCTCTCCCGACTGCTGTTTGCGCTGGCTATAGAGCCACTGGCAATTGCTCTGAGGGCCTCAAGGGGCTGGTCGGGAGGTGGTGCACAGGGTCTCGCTGTATGCGGATGGTCTACTTTTGTATGTCTTTGACCCAATGGAGGGGATGGAAGAAATTATGGGAATTTTAGGGGAATTCAGCCAGTGTTCGGGGTATAAACTCAATATAGGGAAGAGTGAGATGTTTGTGGTCCAGGCGAGGGGTCAGGGAGGCGACTGGGGGAATTGCTGTTCAGAGTGGTGGGGTACAGTTTCAGGTACCTGAGTATCCAAGTGGCGAGGGATTGGGACAGGCTTCACAAATTGAATTTGGCCCAGCTGGTGGATCAGATGAAGGAGGATTTCCGGAGATGGGATGCGCTCCCGTTGTCTCTGGCGGGCAGAGTTCAAATAGTAAAAATGACGGCCCTCCCAAGATTCCTATTCATTTTTCAATGCCTCCCCATCTTCATCCCGTGGTCCTTTTTTAAGCGGGTTAATAAAGTTATGTGGCCTTTGTGTGAGGGGGGAGGGGGGGGGCGGCAAGTCCCCGCGAATGAAGAGGGCAATGCTTGAGTGGAGTCGGGGAGAGGGCGGGCTGTCGCTGCCGAATTTCAGCAGTTATTACTGGGCGGCTAATGTAGCCATGGTGAGGTGGTGGCTGGTGGGGGGGGGGGGGGGGGGGGGGGGGGGAGCTGGCGTGGATGCTCATGGAAGCTGCTTCTTGCAAGGGCACAAGTCTGGGGGCATTGGTAACAGCGCCTCTGCCGTTCCCGCCGGCGCGGTACTCCACCAATCCAGCGGTAGTGGCAGCCCTGAGAGTCTGGGGGCAGTGGAGGAGACATGTGGGAGCAGAGGGGGCATCGGTGTGGTCCCCAATCTGCGATAATCACCGGTTTGCCCCGGGGAGGATGGACGGGGGGGACCGAATTTGGCGGAGAGCGGGAATTGAGAGGATGGGGGACTTGTTTATAGAAGGTAACCTCCCGAGTATGAGGGCGCTGGAGGAGAAGTTTGCATTGGCTGGGGGGAAATGAATTTCGATATCTGCAGATGCAGGACTTTTTGCAGAAGCAGGTACCAACCTTCCCACTCCTGCCGCTAAGGGGGATTCAGGATCGGATGGTTTCTAGAGGATGGATAGGAGAGGGGAGCATCTTGGACATATATAAAGAGCTTATGGGATCAGTGGAGACGCAGACCGAGGAACTGAAGCAAAAGTGGGAGAAGGAGCTTGGGGGGGTGGAGTTAGAGGTAGGCCTTTGGCCGGACGCGCTGAGTAGGGTCAACGCGACCACAATCCTAACCCTAATCAGCCTGATCCAATTTAAGGTCGTTCGCCTGGCTCACATGACAGTGGCCCGGATGAGCAGGTTCTTTGGGGTGGAAGACAGGTGTACCAAATGTGCTGGGGGGAGGGGAGCAGCGAACCCCATGTCCACATGTTCTGGGCATGTCCAAAGCTGAGGGGATTTTGGCTGGGGTTTGCCAATGTCATGTCCCAGGTATTAAATACGTGTGTGGTAATGAGTCTAGAGGTGGCGATTTTCGGGGTGTCGCAGGATCCAGGAATCCAGGAGGAGAAAGAGGCAGATGCTCTGGCCTTTGCTTCCCTGGTAGCCCGGAGGTGGATATTACTGGCATGGAGGGACTCGAAGCCCCCGAAATCGGAGACCTGGCTATCGGACATGGCTGACTTCCTCTGCATGGAAATAAATTAAGGGCGGAATTCTACGCTCCCGCGAAAAATCGGGAAGGTCGTCGTGAACCCGGCCGAGTTTCACGACGGCCTCGGAGGCCGCTCCTCTCACCGTATTCACCCCCACCCGGGGGGCTAGGAGCGGCGCTCCGTAACTCTCGGCCGCCGGGCCTTGACGCTTGCATCAAGGCGGCGCGCCGAGAATGATGCGACGGCGACGCCTATGTGACATCAGCCGCGCATGCGCAGGTTGGCCGGCTCCAACCCGCGCATGCACGGCTGATGTCACGACGGCTGACGGCTCAAACCCGCGCATGTGCGGTTGCCATCTTCCCCTCCGCTACCCCGCAAGACGTGGCGGCTTGATCGGGCGGGGCGGCGGAGGGGAAAGAGTGCTTCCCTTTGAGACGCCGGCCCGATGATCGGTGGGCACCGATTGCGGGCCAGTCCCCTCCCGAGCACAGCAGTGGTGCTCACTCCCCTCTCCACCCCCCACAAGCTTCAAACCAGCTTTTGGCGCCATGTTCACGACGGCAGCGACCAGGTGTGGTTGCCGCCGTCGTGAACCGGTCGCGAACGGCAGGCTGCTCGGCCCATCCGGGTCGGAGAATCGGCGGTCGCCGTGAAAAATCCGAGCGGGGGGTGGGAGAATCGCGGGGGGCGCCAGGGGGGCGTGTCATGAGTCGCCCGGCCCTCCCGCGATTCTCCCACCTGGCGTGGGGAGCGGAGAATTCCGCCCTAAGTTCGCCATGAGAGGTCTCTGTTAGGGGTAGTGGCAACCATTCATCGACTTCTTTGCAGAGAATTAATCGTCGGCAGAAGGAGGGGGAGTTAGGCTAGCGTAGATTAGGGGGGTAAGTAATGGTGGGGCCTGTGGGAGAGGGAGGTGGTATTTGCACTATGTTAATCTTTTCCTTGTTATGTACATTATTTATTTTGTTGCTGTTACAATGCCAAAGAAATACCTCAATAAAATGTTTCTTAAAAAAAAATTTTAAATGGCATTTTAGAACAAGGCGTGATTGGATCTGGGCACACAGGTGTAATTCAGTTGTCATTTTCAAGTTGTGCACTTTGTGCTTTTATGTATTCATTTGTTTATATGTTATTACATATAGTTGGTGGGCAGCATGGTAACAATCAGTACAGAAAGTTTGAACAAAATATGAAAGATGTGAGGTGGGATTCTCCATTCCTGAGACTATGTGTTGATGACAACGCAGAATTCGTGGACTTGCACAACAGAAAAACTGCCGCCGTACCTGGACCGATTCTGCTACCGCTAAGGGGCTAGCCACTTGGAACATAATCGATTCTAATGGGAAACAGTACCAGATTCGCTTGTTTTGCGATTGACACCTAAAGGCTAACAAGCTGCAGCCGCATATAAACATTTCTCCCCCCACACACACCATCCCAGCCAACAAGATGACAGCGAAGAGAGTGGCCCCGATTTTACAGATACCGAGCTGGAGACCCTCATGTACACCGGCCCAGGAAGGAGGCTGCCAGCCACTGCCGGTTCAACATACCTGGGCGCAGATGGCAGAGCCCCCCCCCCAAGAGGAGGCCAAAGCCCCACTCTGCGGGTGCCCATAATGTCCACCATGATCACTTACGCATCCTTGGACTGCATGCCTCGGATTGTCTAGCACTGTTGTTTCAGGTGATTTCACCACCCCCCCCCCCCTCCCCCCCCCACCAGGAGAGGGCAGCCCACAACTGCCGGCTGCAGGAGAAGAAAGGAGGGGGACGGGCGGACTTACGGCGCCTCACAGTGGCAGAGCACAGGACCCTGGACATGGCGGCCCAGAGGAAAGTGAGGTCGCCGAGGTGGAACTCGGCCACGTACGAGGAAGTGAGACCCTGTTGAGTTGCGGTTCCCTGCAGCACATGTGTCAACTCCCCCCTCATACCTCCTGCACACCATCCTCACCCTCACACCATCCTCACCCCCACACTACCCATACTCCCACACCACCCTCACACCCACACCCTCACCCTACACCACTCCTACACCACCGACATGCCAAACCCACCCTCACCCCACACCACTTTCACCCCCACAGCACCCGCACGCCATCACCCCTCCCCCCACCCCACCACCTCCAGCCCGCTGTCTAATCATACGTCTTCGCTTGCGTCTTGCAGGACCTGCTGATGATGGGGTGGGTCCATCTGGCGTCCCCGCCGCCAGCCAGTGCCACAGCTGGAGCCCCCCCGTCAGCCGAACAATGACGGGGTAGCAGCTCAGACACCAGCCCAATGCCGGAGACCCAGAGCACGGGTTGGAGGATGACAGTGGCTTTCCATCACAGCTATCTCCACCATCCCAGAGACACTCACTTGGGTTGGGCATGTTCGTGAAGAGGCTCCTAGGTACTCTCTGGTGCACACCACACAGTTGCTCCGGTACAGCAGGTGGAGGTAGGAACTCCCGAAGGGACAGATGGTCGGAGGGCACGCCGGCCCGAGGAACTCGCTGGCGCTCCTGTGTGGCCCAGTCACAGCAGGCCATGGCTGGGAACGTCCGTGGCATTGCCCAGGCACTGGCCAACGTGGCGCAGGCACAGGGAGGTGGCCAAGTCCCAGAGGCAGGTCCTCGATGAAGTACTTGAATGCTGAAATTTAATGTATCTCAGTGCCTGTAATGTAGGATGCTACATTGGTTTGTAATTTTACTTTAATTTTAATGGCCCTTTCTTTAATAATCCGTCCACCATTTCCCCGTTACCTGCTGAATTTGTTTGTCTATTTTTATTAGTACGATTGTTACATTTTGCCTGTTTTCAACCTGGTTCTTAATTTATCTATGAATTCCTTGAATAAAGTAACTATGCAATACAGACTTTGGTTTGCAAATGTATTTCTTGAATAAAATATCATGATTCATATGATAATTTTGTCCTCTTGCGCATCCTTTTCATTGTTCCACCATTTGCATTTGTGTCTTCAGCTGGCTAGTCTCAAATCTCTTGAGTTCATTCTGTAAATCGTTTCTTTCTCTACCTCTCTCCCTACCTCTCTCCCTTCCTTTAAAATGTACCTTAACACCCCACCCCCGCCCAATACACTGGACAGCTGGTTTGTGATGCAGAGCGAGGCCAACAGTACTGGCTGACGTTATTCATGAAAGCTCTGCCTTCTCAACCTTGCCCCTCATCTGAGGTGCATACCAACCAGCTCTCCACCCCCCCCCCCCCCCCTTCCCCTCCCAGCCTATGGTCAATTGGGACATTGGTGACTTTACTTACCTTAAACCCTACCTCTTTTATCAATCTCTTGGTTATCTCTATTGATAACTTTGTATGCGACTCTGTTCAATTTTGTTTGTCAACGCTCAAGTGAAATGCTTTCAGACCTGTTACTATCTGAATGGTACTATATAAAGGAAAGTTGTTTTCGAATCTGCGAGCATTCCTGAGTGTCTGCAGTGTTGGGTGAATGTTAGTTCAGTGAAAATAGCAGAACTGTCCTGGAATAAACAAAACAACCAGTTTAAATCAGTTGGGAATTATTCAGCAGGTAGCATTGGTTATTTTGTGATTGTATGGTCTGACCTGCAAAATAATCCCAAATTTCCAGAAATGTCAGCTTGCATTTTACCCGATTTGTTTATGCAACTTAAATCTTGTCAATAGAATTTAAATTCTCGTGATCTCTCACTTTCCATTATTTTTTAGAATCTCCCCTCTTGTTCCCTGAGATCTCTGAACATGCATGGCTCTTTTTCATCATGATTCTGGTAACTCTTGAGTGACAAGTGATTTGAGCAATCCTATTTCTCAGCAGCACCTCCATGGCAACCTCTCTTCCTCAGGAACTCCATCGGCCAAGAACACTCTCACTCACTTTTGCTCTCTCACCCTTTTCCTTCTCATTCCCCTTTCTATTCACTCTATGTTTGCTCTCTGTTTGCTTTCGCACATTTCTCTTCTGCCTCACGTACCTTTCTCACTCTCACAACCACCCTTGCTATCTTTTACAATGTACGCAACCCAGCTCTCCTTCAGAAAGTCAAACAGACTTTCTCTCAACACCCCCTTCGTTCTGCCAAACTCTCCTCTTAATGTCTGTCTCTTTGTCGTGTCACAATACTCTCTCTGAACTCTTATCATTCTATTCCATTCACTCTCTCCTCCCCTTCCCCTGTTGCTTTCCGTTTCAGCCATTTCTCTCAAAGTGGCTTTGGTATGCAAAATGGTGAGTCACTAAAGTGGGGTAGCAACAGAAGGCAGCAACACAAATAGCCTGAAACATGAGGTTTTACAATTGGTGTTTGAGATGACTGTGGTAAAAGTAAGTACTTTTGGATTAGTGAAATCTTCATCACCTTTCTCTTGTAGGTGTTGGGCTGTATTGGACATTGTTCCACAGACATCTGTGCGGAAAGTTCTATTTGATGGAGATTTGAATACCAGTATGCCTATTGGTCATCACATGGTACCTGGATACATAATCATTTATTCTAATATATCTCTGGAAGCGTGAGTACTTTTCAATTCTTCTCTCATACCAGTAATTGGTGAGTGTTAACACAAGTTATGTAACTACTGTGTGGGATTTTCCAACACTTCCCACAGGCGGGATCTGGGATCTGGAAGCAATCCCCTGCGGCAGGTTCCCCGGCGATGCGGCTGCCAGGCAACCCAAATGGTCATGGTATCCTGTGGGATTGGAAGGTCCCGTCAGCAGCCAATGTCAAACTGCCTCTGGGAAACCCACTGCGGGGGGCTGGAAAATCCTGACCACTATTTGTTTCATACACACAATATGATAAAGTAACAATGTATTTTGAATTGACTGCAAAAAGTGTGCAAAACTAAGAAAGAACCATGTTAATATGTCTTAAACTCCAGGCTTTTTAGTAATAGCTAAAATCTGTTGTGCACATATTTCTAAATTCCCACATAGCTCACAAGGTTTATGGGAGCATTTTCTCTTAATTTCTTTATAAATATAATTTTTTGAGCCCAGAAAAGGTTTGGGAATCTATCCAAGACATTTTTAACAAGTACTTCAATGACGATCAGAGCGAGCGAAGACAAAGCTTACTTACTTACCTTCTCTTTCAATACATTAGAATTTGTACTTTTCCCATAAAAGGTTGCTCGGTGAAGTGGTGTTGTGGATCTGAATTGGAAATAGAAATGTTGATATTTTTCTTATCTACAAACTTTCCTTCAGCCACACTATCTGAAATCCCAGCAATGACATCCTGCTCTATCTCACCACCATCTCTTTCGCTTCCTCTTATGCCTCTGTATTGTCAGACAGCTGGCCTGACTGGATGACCAGAAATTGCTAATAATTATGCACTGATAAGATTGAAAACATTGGATGGGATTGTCTGGACCTGCCTGTCGCCAGGATTGTCCAGTCTCACCGAAAGCCAATGGCCATTACCATTTGTTCCTGCCCCATTCGCTGCCCCACCCTGGCCACCGTATCTAATCTTGGAGTTCTACTTCAACCTGAGTTGAGTTTTCAAATCCAAATCCTTTCTATCACCAAGGTCGCCTATTTCCACCTTTATAACAATGACCCTCTTCACTCTGCAACACTCAATCTAATGCATGAACTACCGGCCGATAGATGCTGGGAGATCCCTGGGGCTTCCCGATGGCAGTTACGCTTCGCGAGATCTAAGCAGATCTCACAAGATGTCATGATCAGTGGGCGGGACCCAGTGTTGCATGTTTAAGTGGGTTTAAGAGCCCACTTAATTGTACTGACCCTGGATCTAAGCAGCTCCCAGCAACTACTGGCCTCCCCAGCGAGACCCATGCCCAGCACCGTTTAGTACTTGTCCACAAAAACGTGCACCAGGTGTAACGGCACCTGGGTGGGGTCTCCCAGGTCAATGGAAGCCCTGTCAGGGACTAGGCTGGATGACCCCCTGGCTTTTACCCTGGTATCTGGGCACCTTGACACTACCACTCTGACACTGCCAAGGTGCCTAGTTAGCATTGCCAGGGTGTCACACCAAGGGCCTAGGCCTGACATTGGCCATGCCCATGAAAGAAGGGTTGAGGGAGGTATGAAGGGTGGTGGGGTGAAGGGCGGGTATGACGGGGCCTCCGGAAGGTTGGGGGGTGGGGTGGAGGTCCTGGAAGGGGATGGGGGGACCCAAAGGTGACGTGGGAAGGCTTGAAGAGGGGGACTCTCAGTGACCCCACAGCAGGGTGTCCTCACTTGGGGGTTGTGGAGTAGTGCCCATGTGAGTGTGTTTGGGGGGGAGGGGGGTGACATTGCCCGTAAGGGGACGAGGGGAGTGAATACCCTCAAGCTCACTGAGATCCTGGCAACCTTTCAAAATGGTAGCCCAATCTCTGAGGAGCCGGTCTGGGCAGCACGTTCAGATCCCCAGTGTTGGAAAAAAATTTAAGTGTGAGCTAGCCCGGAGGGAAACTCCCAGGGCCTGATTAAGTGTTGTTTGATAGCAAGGGAACTCACTAACAGAGTCGGGCAGAAACTCCCAGACAAACCCACCTGAAATGACACTTAGAAATGTTTCCATCAGGCTGAGCTCCTACTGTCAAAACCTTCACCCATGCCTTTTTTACCTCCATACCATACCAATGATCCCCTTGCTGGTATCCCATCATCTACATCCCATGAACTTAAGCTCATCTAAATATCTGCTGCTGGTTTCCTAAGCCAGACCAGATCTCGTTTGCACATAATCTCTGGGCTTGTTGGCCTATGTTGCTCCCTGATGCAGAACCACCAAGATGTTAAACTTTTAACTCTTGTGTTCGATCTCACCATGATTTTGTCTCTCGCTATCTCTATAACCTACTGCAACCCCCAATAGTTTGGGTTCCTCCACCTCTGTTCTCTGGTACCCCATTTAATAATAATAATCTTTATTGTCACAAGTAGGCTTACATTAACACTACAATGAAGTTACTGTGAAAAGCCCCCTGGTCGCCACATTCCGGCACCTGTTCGGGTACACAGGGAGAATTCAGAATGTCCAAATTACCTTGCAGCACGTCTTTCGGGACTTGTGGGAGGAAACCGGAGCGCCCGGAGGAAACCCACACAAACACGGGGAGAACGTGCAGACGCCGCACAAACAGTGACTCAAGCCAGGAATTGAACTTGAGACCCTGGAGCTGTGAAGCAACAGTGCTATTCACTGTGCTCCCATGCCGCCCAGGTAACCAAGTCTTCAACTGTCCAGAACATAAACTGAAATTTCCTCCTTACGCACATCTGGTTCTCCACCTGCAAGTCACTCCTCTGTGTACAGCATTTTGATAATACTTTGAATGTCCAACGTACCTTCCAAAAATTACCAAGGCTTATGTACAAATAGCAGTCCCAAAATGATTTTCCTTACATTTGTCAATGCATGGAATCACGGAACATTTCTCACTCCGTATTTGCTGCCTAAATCTCATGATTAAAGTCTGCTTTATTTTGGTGCGGAAGGTTCCTTATCAATCTGAAAGTGCTAATAGATGTGTGACTTGAAATCTACTTGAATTTCATGTTTTGAAGGGTCAACACTCACTGCTGCAAATGCAGTACAGCAATGCCATCTGCAGAATGTTTGCAAAATGGACAGAAAATGTGTTTATCTCACATGCATTTCATTGAGTTATGCATCAGATTCCATTTTTCAGTCACCTATTAGCTTTGATGCCTCTGAATTTGTGTGACCAGTATTGTTTTTGTAGTTTTTTTAAAAAAGTCATGTAACTTGCAAAATGTAGCCTGACCTTTGCCATTTCTATGATAAATGAATGACACTGCCTGTGTCAGGGGAATCTTCAAATCTAAAATCTTATGTCCTTTGCTCTTGGGTACTCCAATGTGCAAATGAAAATAATTTTTAATACAGAAGTCTCAGCTCGCATGTTAATTTTACTATTGAATCAATGTTGTTCCTGCAATATAAATCAAAAAAAGCTTTTCTAATGTGTTTACATGCAAATGAATATAATTTGAATAGCCTGCTCTCGTCAAGCAAATTATTCAATAGGCTGACAATATTTGGTGGGCTCAACATGTAAAATTATGAATAATTGTGGAATTGTTTATTGTTGGATCAAGATTCTACATTTTAATGTGCTGTCTGAAAACGGATGTGAAATGTTTAATAAGATTACATTTGGATCACAGCCTTCCTATCTGATTTACAGTTGAATGAGGTTGGGGGTCGTAGTCAAGGGGGGTAGACAGAAGAGGGGGATTTAGGGGGGGGGGGGTGAGAGGGGCAGAAGGGGGAACCACAACCACAGGGGGAGTGGAGCAAAAAGGGAGGGAAGGGCTCTAGACTGGATTCAGCAGGTTGATATCAGAAACATGGAACTAGATAGCACAGCAAGAAGCCACCTTGGAAGGTCCCTAAACAAAAGGGAAACCCCAGAGTGTAGGGGCTCACCCACATGGCGTACAGAATTGGGCAAAGGCAAACCCCGAACCACAGGGGCCCGACCTCATGGTGAGAAACCACGGAGTGCAGGGGTACATACACAAATTGAGTATGGTTGATCCCGCAGGATCAAAAAAACCCCAATCAGGATAGTCACCTGGAACATCAGGGGACTTAATGGCCCAGTGAAAAGATCCAGAATCTTCGCCCACCTGAAAGGCATGAAGACTGATGTAGTCTTCCTCCAAGAGACACACCTGAGGGAGAAGGACCGACTGTAGGTAAGGAAGGGCTGGGTGGGACAGACCTACCATTCCTGTTATGGGACGAGGGCCAGGGGAGTAGCCATACTGATAAGTAAGAGGACGGTGTTCACTGCGACAGGAATGGTACGTCATGGTCTGCGGTGTCCTGGACGGGGCACCGGTGGCCCTGGTGAACGTGTATGCGCCCAACTGGGACGATACGAAGTTTATAAAAAAAGACCATGGCGGAAATCCCCAACATAAATACGCACCAACTTATCTTGGGGAGGGTACTTCAACTGTGTACAGGACCCACATACAGACAGGTCAAACCCCAGAACGTGGAAAACAACAGGCATGGCTGGGGAACTGGGAACATTCATGGAGCAGATAGGGGAGGTGAACCCGAGGCGGTTCTGGCACCCAGCTCAGAAGGAATTCCTGTTCTTCTCGCCAGTACAGAAGGTCTATACCCACATTGACTTCTTTGCAGTGGGGAAATTGGTACTTCCAGAAATAGTAAGAGCGGAGTACTCCATGATTGTAATCTCCGACCACGCTCCTCATTACATGGATGTGAGGTTGGAGTCGGCCGTGGCCAACGCCCCACATGGAGTTTTATCCCGACCCTCTTGGCAACAAGGCTTCTGCCAGAAAATATCACAGGCCATAGGAGAGTACTTCATTAACAACCGGAACGGGTAAGTCTCACCTTCCACGTTCTGGGATGCACCGAAGGCTGTGATTAGAAGATAAATTGTCACCTATAAGGATTGCAGAGACAGGGAAGAGAGGGTGGCTGGGCAGTAACTGATTGACTCCATCCTGAAGATCAACAGACAGTACTACAAGGTCCTGACTGGAGAGATTTTGGCCAGGAGGAAAAAGCTACAAATGAACTTTAACCTACTATCCACCAGGACCTTTTACGAGCATGGAGACAAGGCTAGCCGCCTGCTGATTCACCAGCTGAGAATGCAGGCAGCCACGAGGAAAAGAGCTCAGGAAAAGGATAGCAGAGGCGGACTGGTAGCCGAATCAAAATAAGGTCAATTAAGCATTTGAAGTCTTCTACCGGGGGACTGTATGCCTCTGAACCTGGGGATGAAATGGTTCCTCGATGAACTGAACATGCCAGTTGTGGAAGACAATAGATAGATGGAGGGAGCTGGAAGCATCAATAGGACTGGGAGTGATTATTGAGAGCATCAACTCCATGCAGGTGGGACCCAACGGCTTCCCAGCGCACTTTATAAAAAATGCACGATGATACTGGCCCCACACCTACGAGAGGCACCCTATCTCCAACGCTAACAATGGCCATCATATCGCTGATACCAAAAAAGGACAAAGACCTAACGGAGTGCGGATCATACAGACCCATCTCGCTGCTCAATGTGACATCCTAGAAGAAAGAAATCCTCACTCCCTCGTGGAGTCAAATCCCATCACGCCATGCCGTCTCCATAACTACCTGGCGGTCATTAAGGTTGCGGAATTGAATGATTAAAGGCCTGGTATGAAAACCACCACGGCCTCAAAGATAGAATATGAAGCACCCTTTCTAACTTGAAACAACTGGCCTTCTCATCCAGCTTAAGAAAACCGTGCTGCTGGCCTGCTTGGTCTGCTTTAAAAGCCAGCGATTTAGCTTGGTGAGCTAAACCAGCCCCTAGACATTAGTCAGTCCTCGAAGAACTTAACAGGGGTCTTACCCTACGCACCTTCTGGCAGTCCGACAATTCAAATATTCTTCCTCTGACCTCATTTCTCTAAGTCCTCCAGGACCTCTGCCATGCCACTCAATTGGTATTCCAAGGGCTGGATTCTTGCCTCTGCAGAGGAACATCATGTTCAACATGTAGGATTCCCTCCTTCGTATCAACAAACTTTTTAATTATGCTTTGCAACTCGGCCTCATGAGCGCACAGATTTTGGGTCAACGCACCAAGCGTTTGGTCAATCACTCGGATAATGTCAGCAGTCATCATTTTTATCGCTTCCAAGAAACCCTGGCGAGCGCAGGGTTGAGAGACCTCCCATGGATCACGTGGCCATTTTGAAAGGGCAGCTCCACCCCGCTGAATCTGGTGCACCCTGACATTTAGCGGATTTCTTGACATTTTTCAGCATATTCTTACCAATACTACTCCCAGTCTTCCAGGGACCTAACTGCAAATATAAATTCAAGGATTAGGTAGATAAATGTCAGGCAATCAGGATAAATGATGGATTATAAATGAGTGGGTCCATCCCGTGATGCCGGGCTAGGATTTGAGGGGCCAGCATGGTCAATCTAGAGGCAAGGCTTCCCCCACGATATTGTCAGGAGGAGGCAATCATGAGCCAGGAGATAGGGGAAGAAGTCAGTTAAAAATGGCAGTCAAACCTTCCATGATGCTGGATACATCAGGAGATTGGCAACTTAGGAGCAAGGAGATCACAAAGCCACCTTCGGAACGCGAGAATTAAATAAATGTTTATATGGGCCAAACAGACAGGGCCCCGAGAATGGAAGGACGTCTCTCCAGCGGCAGCCATTAGGATATCATTTGTTGCTGGTAGGCTCCTCCCTATGACATGGAGCTTCGAGCTCAGATGGGCTCCCTGAGGAAGCTGCTGGGAGGCAACCTCCAAGCTGCTGGTGGCCTTCACATGCGGCAGGGATTGCTCCATCAGTGGACATACCTACAGATATTTCAACAGCATCTTTTTCGTTAGTAAACATCAAAACAAAGTACTCATTAATTTTTCTTTAGCTTTATCCTGCACCTTTAAACCCATATCACCTCACCTCGTACATCCTGCTCAATATTGACACGCTGGTAGATGATTTTTGGGTTACCATTTTGGTAATTCTATTGTATTCTCATATCACCTTTTGTCAATCTTATTTTCCTCTTCACTTCCCCACCTCATTGGATTTGGGCTGATTCTTTGCTTACAGAATTCGCACAGGTCAAGCACCCTGGCCGTGATTCTCCGCACCTCACGCCGGGGGGGGAGAATCGCGGGAGGGCCGGGCGCATCACGCCACGCCGCCCTGGCACCCCCCCGTGATTCTCCCACCCCCCCCAAAATGGAGTTTTGCGACAAGCCGCTCGGAGAATCGCCGCTCGTCGTTTCTCACGGCCACCGGCGATTCTCCGGCCCGGATGGGCCGAGCGGCCTGCCGAATCCGACCGGTTTCATTCCGCCGTCGGCTGTTTGTCTCCCGATGGGAGAATTCCGCCCCCTCTTTCTACAACCCTACCTCAAACAACATTCACCAGGAATTGCCAACAAAATTAATTCTCTCTTTCTCCATCAAATTCTTAATGATGTGACTGTTCTTTATGCCAGCTAACTTGTTTGCTTGTGCTTCTAATCTACAGTTCCAAAGAGATGACAGGTGAGTTGCTGATATTGTCCCCCCGTAATGATATGTATATTGACTGGGGTGTAAAGACTGATCAAGTTAATGATAATGCTTCTTACCACTGGAGGGAACCACGGAACAGTCATATATATCATGTGACTTCAGGGATTCTGGGATTAGATGAGTAGGAGTTGAGTTAGAAGAGAGCTGGAAGAGGGTCAGGCATAGAGAGCAGTTGTATACTTGAGAGTTCTGCAAGTTAGAGATAGCATCGTTTTATACAATAACCTATTACTTTAGGAATGTGAATGAATCTTAGTAGTGTAATAAATTTATAGTTTTGTTCGTTAACAAAACTTTGTGTTCTTTATTCAAAACTACGCATCCAAGCCATCCAGGCGAAGCGTGGATGGGCCGAATGGCCTCCTTCTGCATTGTGAATTCTATGATTCTATAATAACAACTCTGCCCGCCGACTCTGGAATTTCGAGGCCAGAGGTGGCTCTTTACCCAGAGAAGTAACAGCCCCAAGGGTATTCTGTAAACTACTCTCTTGCAATGGCAATTGGAGTGAAATTGAGACTAGAACCTAAAAGCAAAAAGAGAAACTGCTCTGTGAGAAATGTAACTTCAGATTGAATGAATAATACATGCTTCCAGATGATAAATAATTATAAGCTAAAACCAAAGTGTCATTGATTGCTGACTTCTAAAATATCACTACATGGGGCTTGACAGTATAATAATGGTATTTCATTTATAAGAATGAGCTGCGTTGCAAAATGTTCTAATGGGGGTTTACCAATAGGAAAAATAAATCATTTTATTTGTGAAAATAGTAATCCAAATCACATGCTTCAGATTCTGAATCCAAAGCTCAGGGTGGTAATATAAAACAAACGACCACTTTAGATGGTTCATACCAGAAATATGAAGTATGTGTTTGCATTGCTAAATTGATGTTTATCTTTGTTTTATATTAAATGCAAAAGAAGATTCATCATGGGGAAGAAACACAGGAGACAAAATTGGTACTTAAAAGAAGCTACAATAAAGTGATTAAAAGTTATATTCATTTCAATTGTTTTCAAGTATTTCTCCTCTAATTTCTTGAGTACAAAGACCTAGATTTTCTGGTCAGAATGTCAACCGTGACTCATTCATCTCGAAAGGTTAATTGAAAATCTCGGCCGATGATTTTTGCTAGGCATAGTTGCATGAGATATCTTTCCATACCTTGCCTAAATGAGGCAATATGTGAGTGCTGTCAAACTATTTCAGTGGTGAAAGGGTCAACTCTACGTCCTTGTGTGCTCGCCTTAGTTTGATCCAATTCAGGGTGGTGCACAGGGCTCATCTGACCAAGGCGAAGATGAATGGATTCTTCTCTGGGATGGAGGACGGGTGTGAGTGGTGTTCTCGGGAGCCGGTTAACCACTCTCATCTGTTCTGAACTTTAGTAAGCTTTTGGGTCTCTTTCTGCAGGTCAGAGATACTTAATGTCAATCTGGCGGCCATTTACGGGGGTAGCAGACTCGCCAGTGCTATAGACGGGGGTGAGGGCGGATATCCTCGTCTTTGCCTTGTTAATAGCTTGGAGACGTGGTCACCTACTCCATCCAGTGCACGGCCTGGCTGGGTGGCCTCATGTCGTTCTGACATTTGGAGATGGTCAAGTGTACCATTAGGAGATCGGTAGAAGGAGTCTACCTAAGTTGACAAACATTCATTTCCTCTTTTAAAGAGCTAGTCACCATCAGTTGTTGAGGTGTTTAGTATAGTCTTGGGGGGGGGGGGTTAAAGTTAATTAGTGCTTTTGATTGTTTGTCGTCTTCTTCGTCATTGTAATTAAATTAATTGTTTTCTCGTACTTTGTTTATAATGAAAACATTTTCAAAAACATTTTGTAAAAATTGTGTTTTCCTGTCACGGTCTCATTTTGCAGAAATTGTGATTAGTTAGGAGTGAAGAACTATGTCTTTATTTCACCCCTATATTCGGCATTGATTGTGATGCTGAGATAACAACATGATTAAAATTTAAAGCTAGGACTTTCTGGTATATATGCCAAGTTCATCAAGGGAGATCTGTTCCATGATTCTTATCTTAAAACATGCGCGACTAAGTCCTGCAATGACCGAGTTGACAAATGCACCACCATTGCACAGATTAACCATAAATGACTGGGAAGGTCCAAGATTCATCCTCAAATCAATGGTGAGTTATGAGTTAGATGATCTCAGTTAAGGTATCAATAAGATATTAGAATTTATCTCAGCGCTTTTACTCTAAGGAGGGGGAAATCAGCCAGTGTTCTTTGTGCTGAGTACTATACATTATGGCTATTCTGTATTGGAATATACATTAGCTGATTGCACTTGCAGGAATTTTCTATATTCATCTATCCTGCTACAATTTTTTGCAGTGAGCGAAACTTTCCAATTTGTCCACCAAATGCTGCGGCAAGTTTGATCGACAAATTTCCCATCAGCCGCAATGGCAGGTTTTCTCACCATATCACCCACTGCAGAGCTAATTGAATGTTCATTAATGGGAAACAGGCCGGAACGCTGGAAGGCAGCCAACAATTCACCCACCACACCATAACCTGGCCACTGTCTATCACCGGCCACCACAGTTAAAACACAATCGTGCACAACACGACTGATGACCCCAAAGCCAAAGAGGACTGCTGCCCCCCAAGTTTAGCAATTCCTCTCTTGACCACCTGTTGGACAAGGTTGAGAGCTATTGATGGCACCCTGCACCTCTGGGAAGCCAGAAATAACTAGGGAGCCCAGTGCCCTGGCATGCTGGCTTACTTGATGTCTCGCGATGATCCAGACAGAACAGTGGGCCTTAGCAAAGGGAGCATATGTTACCACTTGGATGCGTGGCAGCCTGAGAGATCCCACAGAGACACCTCAGGGGACTCAAGGCAGCTATGAACGGTGTTTCTGGGAGCCTCAATCTTGGCATGCGGATGGAAGCTGACTGTCCCTTGATCCTGAGGGTGAATCTCCTGTCTTTCGCATGCTTGGCACTAGAAAATAATCACTTAGACACTTATAGGTATTAATCTCACATGTGTGATATCTTTGGTGGTGTCCAATGTCAGGCTGAGTTTAACCGGGCACAGGTGCCTTTATTCAAGAACAAGGTGCGGTCGGAATGCTATACCTGGCAAGACATTGGCTAACATCAACAAAAAGGAACATTATTTTAACACACGAGAGGAGGCAAACAAGTTCATACAGATGAATGGGCTGGGAAGACAGCAATAGTGGACACAAAGGAACCCGTTATCAGTAATTTCTCAGTCTCTGGGCTGAATACGTGCTTGACCAGGGAGGGAGAAAGCAGAGGCACACCGAAACAAAAAAAAAGACGGCGCGGGGGTGAGAACAAGACGGGCGGAGGGTAGAGGGGCCCTGTTTAATAAATGCCGCACATGGGGATGGCTGGAACAAAGAAGACAATGGTAGCCATCTCCAATGGCCCGCAAACCAGCTGGCAGATGTGTTCGCGGATATCTTTAACCTGTCCCTACACCACTCCGAGTTCCCACCTGCTTCAAGAAGATCATCATCATACCGGTTCCAAAGAAGAACCAAGCAACGCACCTCAATGACTACCGTCAGGTGGCCCTGACAGCAATCGTAATTATGTGCTTCGAGGGATTGGTCATGGAATGCATCAATTTCATACTCCCAAAACGCCTAGATCCACTGCAATTCGCATACCGCTGCGACCGGTCCACAGCAGACACCATCCCCCTGGCCCTGCACTCATCCCTTGTGCATCTCGACAACAAGGACTCCTACATCAGACTCCTATTTATTGACTACAGCTTCGACTTCAACACCATAATCCCAGCCAAGCCCATATCAAAGCTCCAAAACCTAGGACTTGGCTCCTCACTCTGCAACTGGATCCTCGACTTTCTGACCCACAGACCAAAATCAGTAAGAATAAACAACAGCATCACCTCCACGATAATCCTCAATACCAGAGCCCCGCAAGGTTGCGTACTTAGCCCCCTACTATACTCCTTGTATACACACGACTGCGTGGCACAATTTGGTTCCAACGCCATCTACAAGTTTGCTGACGACACGGCCATAGTGGGTTGGATCTCGAACAACGATGAGTCAGAATACAGGAGGGAAATAAGGAACCTAGTGGAGTGGTGCAACGACAACAATCTATCCCTCAATGCCAGCAAAACTAAAGAGCTGGTCATTGACTTCAGGAAGCAAAGTACTGTACACAGTCCTGTCTGCATCAATGGGGCCGAGGTGGAGATAGTTAACAGCTTCAAATTCCGAGTGGTGCACATAACCACAAATCTGTCCTGGTCCACCCACGTCAACGCTACCATCAGGAAAGCACAACAGCGCCTACACTTCCTCAGGAAACTAAGGAAATTCGGCATGTCCACACTGACTCTTACCAACTTTTAAGGATGCACCATAGAAAGCATCCTATCTGGCTGCTTCACAGCCTGGTATGGCAACTGTTCCGCCCAAGACCGTAAGAAACTTCAGAGATTCGTGAACACAGACCAGCCCATCACATGAACTGTCTCCCATCCATTGACTCCATCTGCACCTCCCGCTGCCTGGGGAAAACAGGCAGCATAATCAAAGACCCCTCCCCACCCGGGTTACACACCCTTCCAACTTCTTCCACCGGGTAGGAGATACAAAAGTCTGAGAACACGTGACCATCAATTCACTCGGAACATCATTGGAAGTAAACTGTGGTTTTAATAGTCTTACAACTGAGCCTGCTTGTGACCAGAAGAACTGAGAGCAGGCTCACGGCTGCAGCACAGTATACTTCCGGTAGTGGGAGGGGCCATGTGTGAATTACAATACAGTATGAATTCACCACATTCACCCCCTGTAAAAAAAAAAATCAAGTCCGGCGGGGGTGACGGTTCTACAAGTTGAGCCGGTCCGTGGCCAAGTCGTCCTTTGGGATCTGCGGAGCACCGGGGTTGCAGCCCCTTCGGGTGGCTGGGTGGTGACGATCGGTGCGGGTATGAGGGTGGACTCTGGGGGTGTTTCGGTCCGAACTTCATTCCTGACCGGTGCAACGGGTGAAGGGGGGGCACAGGAAACCTATAGGCGCGGGGGCGCAGAGCGTGGGCAGGGAACCTATAGGCGCGGGGGCGCAGGGCGTGGTGGGTTGGGTGGGGTGTAGTCTGAGGGGTACCTCGGTGGTGGTGGTGGATCCTGCAGGCGGCAGGTCCCGGAGGGAAGCGGTGCCCTGACGGCCGTCGGGGTATTCAATGAAGGCGTAGTGGGGGTTCGAGTGAAGCAGTAGCACTCTCTCTACTAGCGGGTCCGCTTTGTGTGCCCGGATATGCTTCCAGAGGAGAATCTGGCCCAGTGTCCTCAACCAGGATGGGAGCGAAGCCCCCGTGGTAGTGCCCCTACGGAAAACAAATAATCGTTCGTCAGGGGTCTGGTTGGTGGCGGTGCATAGGAGGGACCTAATTGAATGGAGCGTGTCGGGGAGGACCTCCTGCCAATGGGAGGTCGGGAGATTCCTGGACCGGAGGGTCAGTAGGACTGTCTTCCAGACCATCGCGTTCTCCCTCTCCACCTGCCCGTTCCCCCTGGGGTTGTAGCTGGTAGTCCTGCTCGAGGCAATGCCCTTGTCGAGCAGATACTGACGCAGCTCGTCGCTCATGAAGGACGAACCCCTGTCGCTATGTACGTAGCTGGGGAAACCGAACAGGGTGAAGACACTGTGCAGGGCTCTGATGACTGTGTGGGAGGTCATATCGGGGCATGGGATAGCAAAGGGGAAGCGGGAGAATTCATCGATGACGTTAAGAAAGTACACATTTCGATTGGTCGAGGGGAGTGGCCCTTTGAAATCGATGCTCAGGCGTTCAAAGAGCCGGGAAGCTTTTACCAAGTGGGCCTTGTCTGGTCTATAGAAGTGCGGTTTGAACTCCGCGCAGATCGGGCAATCCCTGGTGATGGCTTTCACCTCCTCGGTGGAGAAAGGCAGATTCGGGCTCTGATGTAGTGGGCGAGCCGGGTGACCCCCAGGTGGCAGAGGTCATTGTGGTTAGCTTTCAGGCGGTCTTATTGCACGCTGGCACATGTGCCGTGGGACAGGGCATCTGGGGGCTTGTTGAGCTTCCCCGGTCGATATATGATATGGTAATTATAGGTGGAGAGTTCGATCCTCCACCGCAAGATTTTATCATTTTTTATTTTGCCCCTTTGCGAGTTGTCGAACATGAAGGCAACCGATCTTTGGTCAGTGATGAGGGTGAACCTCCTACCTGCGAGGTAGTGGCTCCAGTGCCGTACGGCTTCCACAATGGCTTGAGCTTCCTTTTCGACTGAGGAGTGTCGAAGTTCCGAAGCGGAGAGGGTTCTGGAAAAGAAGGCGACTGGTCTCCCTGACTGATTCAGAGTGGCGGCGAGAGCGACCGCTGAGGCGTCGCTCTCCACCTGAAAGGGGACGGTTTCATCCACCGCCCGCATGGCGGCTTTGGCGATGTCCGCCTTGATGCAGTTGAAGGCCTGGCGGGCCTCAGCTGACAGTGGGAAGAGTGTTGTCTTAAATAGTGGGCAGGCTTTTCCCGCATACTGGGGGACCCACTGGGCGTAATAAGAGAAGAATCCCAGGCACCTCTTGAGGGCCCTGGGACAATGAGGGTGAGTTGTAAGGGGGACGTATACGGTCCGGGTCAGGGCCCAGGATTCCATTTTCCACGACATAGCTGAGGATGGCTAGTCTGGTAGTGCGGAAAACGCATTTCTCCTTATTGTAGGTGCGATTGAGTTTCTGGGCGGTTTGGAGAAATCGGTGGAGGTCATCGTCGTGGTCCTGCTGGTCATAGCCGCAGATGGTGACATTGTCCAAGTACAGAAACGTGGCCCACAGCCCGTACTGGTCCACCATTCGGTCCATTGCTCGTTGGAACACCAAGACCACATTCGTGATGCAAAAGGGGACCCGGAGGAAATGGAAGAGGCGGCCATCTGCCTCGAATGCCGTGTAGTGGCGGTCCTCCGGGCGGATCGGGAGCTGGTGATAAGCAGACTTCAGATCCACCGTGGAGGTACTGGACGATCTGTTTGACCATGTCTGTAATTCTGGGGAGGGGGTACGCATCGAGTTGTGTGAACCGGTTAATGGTTTGGCTATAATCAACCACCATCCGGAACTTTTCCCCGGTCTTGCCGACCACCACCTGAGCTCTCCAGGGGCTGTTACTGGCCTCTATGACTCCTCACGTAGGAGCCGTTGGACTTCGGCTCTGATGAATACTCTATCCTGCAGGCTGTACTGCCTGCTGCGAGTGACTACTGGTTTACAGTTAGCCGTTAGGTTAGCGAAGAGTGGAGGGGGGTCGATTTTTAGAGTCGCTAAACTGCAAATAGTAAGTGGAGGTAGGGGTCCGCCGAAGCTGAGTGTGAGGCTCTTGAGATTACATTGGAAATCGAGCCCGAGTAAGAGTGGGGCACAGAGGTCGGGGAGTACGTACAGCTGGAAATTAAAGTAGCTGGTGCCCTGAATCGTTAGGGTCGCAATTGTGCGCCCTTGTATGTGGACCGAGTGCGAGCCCGAGGCGAGGGAGATAGTTTGTCGTACAGGGAGCAAATAGCGTCTTACCAGGTCAGGATGTACGAAGTTCTCGGTGCTCCGAGTCGAAGAGGCATGGTGTCCTCTACCCGTTGATTCGAACGGACATCATTGAGTTCTGGAGGTGCTTCGGATGCGACTGGTCCAACGTGACTGCGTTGAGTTGCGGGTAGTTGGCGGCTCGATCAGCAGTGCTGGAGTGGCCCCGTGATGACTGTCCGCTGAGGTCGTAGTCGTCGAGGTTCGGTTCGGTTAATGGCCAAGATGGCGGCCCTCGTTGATTGCATGTGGCGGGTGGTGAAGAAGATGGCATCCAAGATGGCCACCCCCGTGACTCACACGTGGCCGGCCGCGTGGACGAGGATTGCCAAGATGGTGCCCCACGAGTCGCACATGTCGGGCGGAGGTGGAGTCGGCAGACACGCTGCAGCATTACGGGGTCTGCGGGCCTAAGAGTTAGGGGGGGGCGAGTGCTCTGGACTGCGGGTGAGTTAGAAAGTTTCGACTTCGCCAGGCACACTCTGGCATAATGTCCTTTGCGACCGTAGCTGCTGCAGGTCGCTTTGAGGGCCGGGCAGTGCTGCCGTGGGTGTTGGGGCTGGCCACAAAAATAGCACGCTGGCGCTCCATAGTGAGTGGGTGGCCGCGCGGCGCAGGCCTGGGGCAGTCGCTGGTCGGGGGCCCACGATGGGGTCGCTTGGTCCGCGGGGAATGAGTTTAGACTTCGGAACGCAACCTCCATTGTCGTTGCTAGCTCTACAGTGTCCTCCAAGTTCTGCGCCCCTTTCTCAAGTAGTCGCTGGCGCACATAGTTAGACCTGAGCCCCGCAACGTATACATCACGGACAGCGAGTTCCATATGCTGGGAGGCCGTTACAGCCTGAAAGTTGCAGTCCTGAGCAAGGGCTTTTAAGTCACGCAGGAAGTCTTCCAGCGACTCTGCGGGGCGCTGGCGGCGGGTCGTGAAAATGTGCCGCACGTAGACTTCGTTTATCGGCCGAACGTACAATCGGTCAAGCAATCTAAGGGCCTCAGTATATGAAGTGGTACAATTGAGTTGCATTGAGATACGATGGCTCACCCGTGCATGCAGTAGGCTGAGTTTCTGCTGCTCTGTAGTCTCGGATGTGCTTGATTCAGCCAGGTAAGCTTTGAAGCATCGGAGCCAGTGTAGGAAGATTTCCTTCGCCTCTGCAGCCTGCGGGTCGAGTTCTAGTCAATCAGGTTTGAGGGCTGATTCCATCGTAGTTTTCTTCAAGTTTTCTAAGACTATTAAATTGATGTGACCCTCAATTCACTCGGAACACGATTGGAAGTAAACTGTGGTTTTAATAGTCTTACAACTGCGTCTGCCTGCGACCAGAAGAACTGAGAGCAGGCTCACAGCTGCAGCACTTTATACTTCCGGTAGTGGGAGGGGTCATGGGCGGAGCCAAGGATGGCGTCCTGTACAAGCTCCTCATCTTCCCCTATGGGCAGAGCCGCGCAATGGCTCACAGACAGAGCCCACAAGGACATAATACTATGCAATACAATACAGTGTGAATTACAATACAGTATAAATTCACCACAACGCACAAACAGATTCAAAGCAGCTTCTTCCCCGCTGTTACCAGACTCCTAAATGATCCTCTTATGGACTGACCTGATTAATACTACATCCCTGTATGCTTCACCTGACGCCATTGTCTAGGTATTTACATTGTGTACCTTGTGTTGCCCCATTACGTATTTTCTTTTTATTTTATTTAATTTTCATGTACTTAATGATCTGTTGCGCTGCTCGCAGAAAAATACTTTTCCCTGTACCTCGGTACACATGACAATAAACAAATCCAATCCAAAGAGAAGCTCCAGCGTGCAACTTCGGTGACGGGGATCTGCGGAGAAGTCACACATCTCCTCCCACGAACCTGAAAAATAGGCAGTTTCTGTCTGAAAAACGCCTGCAACAGAAGCAAATCATCCCCACACCACTAACAAAATGAAGAAAGAAGGAAAGATGCTGAACAACCACCAGTCCAGAGGACGAGTGAGGCCTGAACAAACAGCAATAGGCTAAGCCGACCAGAGTACGAGATGGCAAAACACGGACTTCACCACAGCGAGGAACCGACCCGCCACACGTGAAGCCCCCCTCTCACCACGGGATGGATGGGGGATGTTCCTCACAATAATAATAATATAATAATAATCTTTATTATTGTCATAAGTCGGCGTACATTAACATTGCAATGAAGTTACTGTGAAATGCCTCTCGTCGCCACATTCTGGCACCTGTTCGGGTACACTGAGGGTTGAAGGAACATCAAGATGAAACAAAATCGGATAAAGAGGCTGCGGTGAAGGGTGCCATGGCCGAAGCTCTGGCGACCATGCAGGTGGGAATGCGCCTGGCAGGGAGGGGGCAGATAACGGGCACAGAAGGTTAATCAGGGAAAGAAACAGGAGGAAGCGGGGGGGGAGGGGGGGTTTAATTACGGGATGCGGGGGGAAAAAGACATTGGGCAGGGGAGAAAGCAACCGTAAGGGAGAAATAGGTGAAGAAAGATGGAGGGCATTGGATTGGGTACAATAAGCCACACATGGCGACTTGGAACAAAATAGCGCTGCTTGGGACATACAGATCGTCCGCCCTCTCTCTGCCAGGGAGAGTAGGAGTGTGTCCCACCTCTGCAGGTCCTTTTTAACTTCCACCTTTTTACAGGCTAGTCAGGTTCCACTTGTGGTCAGTCAGCCCTTCACCCTCATGTGTGTTTCTTGAAGGAAGACTATGTCGGCTTTCATGTCTTTCAGGTGGCCGAAAACTCTGGGCCGTTAAGTCACCTAACGTTCCGGGTGACTATACTGATTGGGTTTCTTTTGTCCCCCTGCTCCTGTGGGATCAATTGTACTTACCTTGTGGACGCACCCCAGCGCTCCAGGGTTTCCCTTTGTTTGCAGGCCGTCCAAAATGGCCGGGTCACTGTTCTCCCCATGAGGTAAGGTCCCTGCGCTCCGGGGTTTCCCTTTGTCCAGGTTAATGTGGACACAGATGGGGACGGTGGTCCCATGGCAATTCACCGGGGAGGAGTTCCCCTTCCTCTCCCAAGTACATAACTATTCACGGATCAACCTCTTTATACTGGGAAGATCTTCCCAGTGATCCCGCAAGGGAGAGAGCAGAGCTGGAGGGACTGCCGTTTAAACAGGCTCGGCACAAATTCCGCTACATGGGGATCCAAATCGCTCATGACTGGGCAGGGATCCACAAGTGGAACCTGACCAGCCTGTCGGAGGAAGTTAAAAAGGACCTGCAGAGGTGGGACACACTCCCACTCTCACTGGCAGGGAGAGTGCAGATAATCTGTATGAAAGTACTGCCCAGGTTCCCCTTCCATGTTTAGATCCATCCAGATCTGCATCCCCAAGGTCTTTTTCAACTCACTGGACAAACAGATTATGGCACTTGTATGGGCCGTGGGTGGGGGGAAATAAGAGTGAGATGAATGCAAGGATGTTCCACGTCGACGCTACCACCAAGAAAGCACAACAGCACCAATACTTCCTAAGGAAATTCGGCATGTCCACATTAACTCTGACCAACTTTTACAGATGCACCATAGAATGCAGCCTATCTGGCTGCATCACAGCCTGGTATGGCAACTGCTCGGCCCAGGACCGCAAGAAACTTCAGAGAGTCGTGAACACAGCCCAGTCCATCACACGACCCTGCCTCCCATCCATTGATTCCATCTACACCTCCCGATGCCTGGGGCAAGCGGGCAATATAATCAAAAACCTCTCCCACCCGAGTTACTCACTCTTCCAACTTCTTCCATCGGGCAGGAGACACAGAAGTCTGAAAGCACACACGATCAGACTCAAAAGCAGCTTCCTCCCCGCTGTTACCAGACTCCTAAATGACCCTCTTATGGACTGACCTCATTAACACTACACCCCGTATGCTTCATTAAATGCCATTGCTTATGTAGTTACAGTGTACCTTGTGTTGCCCTATTATGTATTTTCTTTTATTCCCTTTTCTTTCCATGTACTTAATGATCTGTTGAGCTGCTCGCAGAAAAATACTTTCACTGTACCTTGGTACACGTGACAATAAACAAATCCAATCCAATCCAATCCCAAAGAGAGTACTGCAGAGAACGAGATCTGTGGGGGGGTCTAGCCCTCCCAAACCTGCAGTATTACCACTGGGCAGCGACCGCAGAGAGTAAAGGGGTGAATAAAGGAGCCAGAAGCTGAGTGGGTGCTTATGGAGGAGGGCTCCTGCAGTGGGACCTCCCTCTGGGCCCTAGTCACAGCAGCACTCCCATCCCCACCTAATTAATATTCAATGAGCCCAGTGGTGGTAGCAACATTCCAGTCGTGGAACCAACTGCGACCGCATTTTGGACTAACTAAGATGTCCAATGAACCCTCATCTGCAACAACCACAGGTTCGCGCCGGAGACTATGGACTCCTCCTTCAAAAAGTGCAGACAGGATGGGGGAACTCTGACAGTTCGGGACTTTTACACCAACAACAGGTTAACAACGCTCGAAGACCTGACAGAAAGATTCCAGCTGGCGGGGGGTAACAAACTTAGGTACCTACAACTCAAAAACATCCTATGAAGGGAAGACGTTACCACGACTATCACTGCTAGAGGACCTGCTGAACGCGGACATCTTAGGGAAGGGGAACTGTGGTAACATGTACGGGCGACTGCTAAGGGGGCCAACACCCAACTGGATGAGAAAAGGGAGATGTGGGAGGAGGATTTGGGATTTGAAATAGAGTGGGTACTCTGGAGTGAAGCACTGAGGAGGGTCAACTCCACCTCCATATGCGCAAGGCTAAGACTAGTGCAGCTAAAAGTGGTGCACTGAACCCACTTGGCCAGAACCCGAATGAGCAGGTTTTTCCCAGAGGTGGAGGATAGATGTGAATGGTGCCATGGAGGCCCGACTAACCACGCCCACATGTTCTGATCTTGCCCCAGACTTTCTGGGTTCTGGACAGCCTTCTTCGAGTCAATGTCCAAAGTGGTGGGGATGAGGGCGGAGCCATGCCCAACAGTGGCAGTCTCCGGGGTATCAGAACAGCAGATCTCTTCATGTGGAGGAGGGCCGACACCCTTGCCTTTGCCTCCCTAATCGCCCCCTGGAGAATACTGCTCGGCTCGTGGTCAGCAGCATCAGCCAAAGCTGCAGACTGGTTGTCCGACCAGTCGGAATTTCTCCAAATGGAAAAAATTAAATTCGCAATCCGAAGGTCGGAAGAGGGCTTCCACAAAACATGGGAGCCATTCACCCAATTGTTCTGAGACCTGGCTTGTAGCCAACAACTAGGAAGCCATCAATTAGGAGGGGGTAGCCACGACGCAGTTAGGAAGGGGGGGGGGGGGGTTGGGGGGAACAAGGAACTCAACCAAGCCCAACTAAAGAGCCAGGACACACAAAGGGGAGGGGGGGGGGGGGGGGGGGGGGGGGCTGCAGGGTCAGGGACAACAACAACCTGAAGCATAGGAATAAGGCAAAGGGAAAACCGGTGGGGATCGAAACGTAGCGGACCATAATCACCAAGGCAAACACTGTAAGGAAGGAAGAAAAGATAAGGAAGGGGAAACTGATGTATTTATGTAATGAGTCAAAACCGATCTATGTTCTAGTTTTACTTCTTATATTCTCTTTTAACTCCCATTGTTTGTTCATATTTATATTTGTTTTTCATACCAAAAACTCAATAAAAACATTTACATGAAAAAAAAAACTCCGGCGTGCAGGGGCACGTCTGCACGATACATATGGCTGACCCCGCCAGAAGTGGAGGACAGAAACCCCCATCAGAATAGTCACCTGTAGCGTCAGGAGACTCAACAGCCCGAAGAAAAGATCCAGAGTCTTCATCTGTCTAAAAAAACCTGAGGGCTGTCATAGTCTCCTTCCAAGAGACTCACCTGAGGAAGAAGGACCGACTAAGAAAGAGCTGGATAGGACAGACCCAAGCGTGTCACGGTACGAGGGGCAGGGGGGTGGCCATACTGTTCAGTAAGAGGACAACCTTTACAGTGACGAACACGTTGGCGGACCTGAGGGGACGGTATGTAATGTTGAGTGGTACCCTGGAAAAAGCACCAGTGGTACTAGTGAATGTATATTCCCCCTATTGGATTGGATTGGATTTGTTTATTGTCACGTGTACCGAGATACAGTGAAAAGTATTTTTCCGCAAGCAGCTCAACAGATCATTCAGTACATGGAAGAAAAGGGAATTAAACACAATATCAAGAAAATACAAGAAAATACATAATAGGGCAACACAAGATATACAATTGAACTACATAAGCATTGGCATCGGATGAAGCATACAGGGTGTAGTGTTAATGAGGTCAGTCAATAAGAGGGTCATTTAGGAGTCTGGTGACAGTGGGGAAGAAGCTGTTTTTGAGTCTGTTCGTGCGTGTTCTCAGACTACTGTATCTCCTGCCCGATGGAAGAAGTTGGAAAAGTGAGTAAACCGGGTGGGAGGGATCCTTGATTATGCTGCCCGCTTTACCCAGGCATCGGGAGGTGACACAGATTTCATCAAAAAGACCATGGTAGAAATCCCCAACCTAGACTCCCACCGACTCATCATGGGGGGAGACTTTAACTGTGTTCTGGATCCGACGATGGACAAATCCAGCCCCAAATCAGAGAAACGATCATATATGTAACATGCAACCAAAATGGGGAGGTCTCACCCTCCACATTCTGGGGGGCACTGAATGCGGTGATAAGGGAGGAGCTAATAGTGTACAGGGCACTCAAGGACAGGAAGGAAAGGGCGGCTAGGCAACAGCTGCTCAACCCCATAGTTGATCAGCAGTACTCCAAGGCCCAGGCTGTGGAACTACTGGCGGAGAGGAAAAAGTTACAGTTGGAGTTCAATCTGCTCTCCACCGGGAAAGCAATGCATCAATTTCACCAGACACGGGTGGGGGGGCCTTTTATGAATATTGGGATAAGGCAAGCTGTCTATTGGCTGTGAAAGCAGGCAGCCACGAGGGAGATAGAACAAAGAACAATACAACACAGGAATAGGCCCTTCGGCCCTCCAAGCCTGTGCCGATCACGTGTCCTATCTGGACCAACCGCCTGTATCCTTCTATACCTCGTCTGTTCATGTATCTATCCAGATAAGTCTTAAAGGTCACTAACATCTGTCTCAACCTCCTCACTTGGCAGTGCATTCCAGGCCACCACCACCCTCTATGTAAAAAACTTTCCCTGCACATCTCCACTGAACCTGTCCCCACTCACCTTGAACCTGTGCCCCTTGTCCACCCTGGTAAAAAACCTCCAACTGTTCACCCTATCTATACCCCTAATAATTTTATAAACGTCTAATGGGTTGCCCCTCAGCCTCCTTCTCTCTATGGAGAACAATTCCAATTTATTCAATCTCTCCTCATAGCTAAAACCGTCCATACCAGGCAACATCCTGATAAACCTTTTCTGTACTCTCTCCAAAGCCTCCACGTCCTTCTGATAGTATGGTGACCAGAATTGGAAACAGTATTCCAAATGTGGCCTAACCAACGTTCTATATAATTGTAACATAATATCCAATCATTTCTCTGATTTGGGGCTGGATTTTTCCATCGTCGGGTCCAGAACACAGTTAAAGTCTCCTCCCATGATGAGTCGGTGGGAGTCTAGGTTGGGAATTTCTACCATGGTCTTTTTGATTAAATCTGTGTCATCCCAATTACAGGTATATACATTCACTAGTACCACTGGTGCTTCTTCCAGGATACCAATAGCACAGGTGGAAGACAGGAACGGTGTAAACTAGTTACGGTATCAAATAAGATAAATGTGGCCGTTGCAACTTTCTACCGAGAGCTGTACATCTCCGAACACCCGGTGGGGGACTCGAAGATGAAATGGTTACTTGGCAGGCTGGGCATACCAGCTGTGGGGGAGGAAAAGAGACAAGGACTGGAAGCATCATTAGAACTGGGAGAAGTCATGGAGAGTATTAACTCTATATAGTCGGGGAAGGCACCAGGTCTGGCTTCTATAAATAATTAGCGGTAGCACTGGCTCCGCACCTGTGGGAGATGTTCAATGATTTACTGTCAAGAGTCATTGGGTAGCACGGTGGGCAGCATGATAGCACAGTGGGTAGCACTATTGCTTCACAGCGCCAGGGTCCCAGGTTCGATTCCCGGTTTAAGCCACTGTCTGTGTGGAGTCTGCACGTTCTTCCCGTTTCTGTATGGGTTTCCTCCGGGTGCTCCGGCTTCCTCCCACAAGTCCCGAAAGATGTGCTGTTAGGTGAATTGGACATTCTGAATTCTCCCTCTGTGTACCCGAACAGGCGCCAGAATGTGGCGACTAGGGGCTTTTCACAGTAACTTCATTGCAGTGTTAATGTAAGCCTACTTGTGACAATAAAAATTATTTTTTAAAAAGAGGGACACTGCTGCCCACGCTGGCACGGTGTTGGTATTGTTGATGCCTAAAAAACACAAAGACCCGACAGAGTGTGGGTCATATGGACCCATCTCACTCCTAAACACTCGCTAAAGTGCTGGCCAAAACCCTGGCAAAGTGACTAGAGAGTCGCGTGCCAGAGGAAATTGCGGAGGATCAGATGGGTATCGTCAAGGGTAGATAACTAACGCCTGCTGAATGTGATCATGACCCTATCCGTGGAGGAGACGCCAGAAGTGATCATCTCCCCAGATGCAGAGAAGGCCTTCGACAGAGTTGAATGGAGGTATCTCATGAAGGTCCTGGAATTGTTTGCTTTGGGCCAGGGTTCACCTTATGGGTGAAACTACTGGACAGCGCTCCCATAGCGAGTGTATTGGCAAACGCCACGACCTCTGAGCTGCCTAGAGGCATGAGGTAGGGATGGCCATTGTCCCTGCTATTATTCGCCCTGACGTTGAGCTGTGAGTTATTATGCTTATGTCAGCCATCCAGAGAGGAGCAAGGAGCATAGTCTTACTCTATGTGGATGACCTGCTCCTCTACATCTCGAACCCTCTAGCCAGCATGGGAGGAATAATGGAGCACCTAAGGGAATTTGGAGCCTTCTCAGGTTGCAAACTTAACCTGAGCGAGAGCAAAATCTTCTCCGTAACCCATTGATGGGGGATTTAGAGCTGGGGAAACTACTGTTCAAGGTGGCCCAAGCCAAATTCCGATACCTGGGATCCAAATAGCCCACCACTAGACACAGATCCACAAATGGAACTGTTCGATTCTGGTAGATGAGGTAAAGAGGGACCTGCAGAGGTGGGTCTCACTCCTGTTCTCCCTGGCAGGGAGAGTACAGGCACTCTGCTGCCCAGATTTATCTTCCGAAACAGATCCCTCCTGATCTTCATTCCCAAGACCTTTGTCACCGAAATAAAATACTTGAAATTAAGCATGGCGTTTGTATGCGTGGGGGGAGGGCATTTGCAAAAATGTACTACAGAGAAGGAGCAATATGGGGACCTGGCCCTCCCAAACCTCCTATTCTACCACTGGGCAGCCACTGCAGAAAGAATAAGGCAATGGATCACAGAGGCAGAATGAGTAAGAATGGAGGGGAGCTCCTGCACGGGGATATCCCTCCAAACACTGGCCATGGCCCCAATCCCATTCCTCCCAGCCAAGGACTCAAGAAGCCCAGTGGTAGTGGCCATGCTGAGGGCATGGAATCAACACGGGCACCACTTCGGTCTGATCGGAATGTCCACCAAGGTCCCTTCTGCAAGAACCATAAATCACCGCAACAGCAATGGACGTCTCCTTCAAAAAGTGGAGACAGGACCTACTGATGGTAGGGGGCGTGGATTGCAGAGTAGTGATCCTGGAGGATCTCACGGACAAGCTCCAGCTCCCGAAAGGGAATAAGCTTCGGTATATGAAAATAAGGACCTTCCTCTGCAAGGAGACAGCAACATTCCCCCAGCTACCAGGACACTTCCTACTGGACAGACTTCTGACCGCAGGCAAAATAGTTGCATTGACATGTCCAGATGACTATTGGAGGAGGTACGGTCACTGCTGGATGACACACTGGAGAAGTGGGAGAAAGAACTAGGCATTGAGATAGGGTGAGGACTCTGGATTGAAGCCCTGCAAAGGGAGAACTCCACCTCCTCATGTGCAGGGATGAGCCCAATGCAGTTGAAGATAGTGTACAGGGTGTACTTTGCCAGAACACTCTTCTTCCCTTGGTCAGATACCCAAGCCGTTGCCTCCCTGATAGTCCGCAGAGACTCCTGCTTGGCTGAATCTGCAGCACCAGCCAAGCCCACAGACTCAATGTCCGACCGTGCAGAATTCCTTAAATTGGAAAAAAATTAAATATACCATTTGAGGATCGGAGGAAGGCTTTCACAACACGTGGGATCTATTCACCAGCCTGTTCCAAGATTTTTTTGTGACCAGCAACTAATGAAGGAGGGAGGATGGGGGAGGATCGAAACGGAGAAGGAAGGAAAAAAGAAAGGATGGGGGGGAGGATAGGGGGAGGGGAAGGACAACAGTCAGAACACAGGGCAAGCAGGGCAGAGGAGCCAGAGCAGACACAGAGCGAGGAAATGCACGCTGGAAGCCGTAACTACAACACCAGGAAACGCCCGGATGGCACCAAACATGCCCCAGTATGATTTAATACCAAGAGGCCCCATGTATATGATTAACGCAATATGGCTGTAGCAACCGAGCACCGGGGGCCCAAAATTAGGGGCCCCATATGTGTACATATGCTACTTTTGTATACATACCTATTTATTTTTTCTTTTGTCTACCCATTTTATAGATTTCTTTTATTGTTATGTGATATATGTTGGGCGCGATTCTCCGCTCCCCAGGCCGGGTGGGAGAATCGCGGGAGGGCCGCTCTGGCACCCCCCGCAATTCTCCCACCCCGCCGGATGGGCCGAGCGGCCTGACGATCCCGACCTGTTCACGCCGGCGGCAACCACACCTGGTCGCTGCCGGCGTGAACAGTGCGCGACAGGTAAGTGTGGGGCCTGTGGGGGGCGGAGAGAAGAACGAGCACCACGGGCGTGCTCGGGAGGGGACTGGTCCGCGAGCGGTGCCCACCGATCGTTGGGCCAGCGTCTCTAAGAGATGCACTATTTCCCCTCCGCCGCCCCGCAAAATCAAGCCGCCACGTCTTGCGGGGCAGCAGAGGGGAAGACGGCAACCGCGCATGCGCGGGTTGGCGTCGGCCAACCTGCGCATGAGCGGCTGACGTCACATAGGCGCCGCCGGCTGCGTCAAGGCCCGGCAGCCGAGTTTCTCCCAACGCCCCTCCTAGCCCCCTGAGGGGGGGGAGAATAGGGGGCGAGGAGCGGCCTCCGACGCCGGCGTGAAACACTCCGGGTTTCACGCCGGCGTCGGTCATTGCGGAGAATTTCACCCGTTATGTCTTATGAATAAATGTGAATTCAAAAAATATATATTTTTAAAAATCATTAATACCTTTCCTGATCATGAATAAAGGGCTCATACCTGCCTCAGCTGTGCTCTGTCCTCATCTGACAAGACTCATACCTGTCGGCTGGCTCTCTACTCACACCCCTCCCCCACCTGTGCAATGCACCAATGGTTCCAGAGGGCCTCATTGAACTCATCAGTTGAATTTGTCCTTATTTAAATTGTTTGCTGCCCAATCACTTCATGTTCAAGATGGTGATGCTGAAGTCTCAGTGCCAGACCTGCTTGGAACCACCCTCTGCAAGTCATACCATGACCTCTTAATCCTTACACTCAAAACCTCAACCCCTATATGATCGCAAATGTGCTTATGGCCAGTTGGACCTTGACCGTCCCAATCTTGAGGCCTCTTGCACAATGTGATGTAGAAACCTTCCCACCCACCCACCTCCCAAAGCACCTCGGTCATGTGTGGGCACTCCATTTCCCCACAGTGCAGCCTCACGCTGCAGCTCCTTGTCCCCAGTGCCTATTCCCTGACTTATTCAAACCCACCTCCCACAACCATCCCGAGAGCAAAGTTTTTGGCAGCTGACCTTCATGAAGATTGATGCTGGGAGCGATGCGCAAGTTAGATGAATTAACCTTGAATCCCAAGTGATTTGTGGCTCATCAGGTTCATGACACTTATGTAGTACGATGGCACAGTTGTTAGCATTGTTGCTTCACAGCGCCAGCGATCTTGGGTCACTGTCTGTGTGGCATTTGTACGTCCTCCCCGTGTCTGGGTGGGTTCCTCTGGGTGCTCCAGTTTCCTCCAACAGTCCAAATATGTGTGAGTTAGGTATATTGGCCATGCTAAATTTTCTCTCAGTGTTCAGGGATGTGAAGGTTAGGTTATGAGGTTACATGGATAAGGCGGATGGGTGGGGGTGTGGACATGCGTCGAGTGCTCTTTCAAGGGGTCGGTGCAGACTCAATGGGCTGAATGGCCTCGCTCTACACTATAGGGATTGTATGTTTGTGAAAGTCTTCGGTCAGGTGACCTATTCAGCTCTTTCACAAGTTATTCTTAGTCCTGGTAATGAAACGGGCTCATGTTTCAGAGCTTCAGCATCATTGATTTGGACAGTCTAGTTTCTCAGATGTTCACTTTGACACTCACTTTCAGTGGCTTGCCACAGAGAGATTCAATTAATCAATCCTGCACTTTCAGCAGGGAGCTTTATTAGAGAGAATGTGAAGCAGAGAACACCACAATCCAGTTCTTCAACTGGCATTCCCTTGAAGTGCAGCTCCCAGTTTGAGTGCGGGTTCAGTATACTTACCTTTTATTGTACGGTTATAACTTCTTACCATGACCTCAATATATACTATCTTCTTGCACAAATTCTGATAACATATTCAAACATATCCAACACTTGTAAGGTTTCTTAATTAAATTATTCATGATACTTTCCTGGTAATTAGCTATGATGCGTTGTTTAGCGCAATGATTCGTTGTGATGTTGTCCTCAAGTGATTAGATTTGTTGGTCTCATTTCTCTCTGTAATTAGGTACATTGTTCTAATTTCTTTCAATGATTCAGTGCAATGCTTTATTTCCATGTGATTAGCTACCAACCTCTCTCATTTCTCAGTGATTAACCATGACGCTCTTGTTTTTCCCAGTAATTAGCCACAATGCTTCTGCTTCATTTGGTTGTTAGCCTTGGAGCTCCTGATTTTCCCAGGGAACGACCATAATTTCCCTGTTTTTTTCCACCAATAATTAGCTATGCTGCTCTGGTGTCTAGTTCTTGGAATGCATGTGTAATGCAGAAGTTATTCTTTAGATTGATTATGACACACTGGCACTCATTTTTGAAGTAATTTGCTGTGATTTGTTTTTTGCTTAGACAGGTTTTTTATGATCCTTGTTGGCACATTTGTTTTACATTGCAGTTTGGCAGTGTCCTCATTTCCAGAAATTCACTGTAACACATTCATTTCTTGTCGGGATCTACTCTGATGTTCTCATTATTTGAAGGGCCATCATTTCTCAGAGGGATTCACCGTGACATGATTGTCACTTGCTGCACAACTCTCATTTCTCAAAGATTTGTCCCAGCGCTATCATCACGTGTAGCATTTCCTTCAGGTCCTTCAGTATTTGACAGGGTTTTGCTGCACTGCTCTAATTTGTCTTGAAAGTTTTCTGTAAAGCTTGTGCCCTGCCAAGATTCACCACAAGACACTTACAGCAATTTGGCACAGCGCTCTCATGAATATTACTGCATGGGTTTTAACACCCATTTGTCAAGAATTAGGTTAAAATCTAGCAATGATCCAATTTGCATATTTTGCACAACAGCTTGAATGTAGCTTTGTGGTACAGAACACCTGCTGTTTTAATCAATGCTGATTTTCAGTGGAGAATGTCAGCTGTGATTCTTCAAGCATGGGGTTATTCCTGTTTGATAATACAAGTGCTATGTTGTTGGAGTACTATAAATTATATGAGACTTTAGCACCCCACACTTCCATTTTGAACAATCAACATTGCCTTATACCATAACTCAGCAGTCATGACAAGATGCATAGAAAAATTGTAATGCTCGTTTCCATGTTACTATGTGCCGTATGTGACTACGTTCATGAGATTCATATAACAGCATAGTGGCTAGCAATGCTGCTTCATAGCTCCAGGGTCCCAGGTTCAATTCCCGGCTTGAGTCACTGTCTGTGCGCTCTCCCCATGTCTGCATGGGTTTCCTCTTGGTGCTCTGGTTTCCTCCCACAAGTTCCGAAAGATGTGCTGTTAGGTGAATTGGACATTCTAAATTCTCCCTCTGTGTATCTGAACAGGTGCCAGAATGTGGCGACTAGGGGCTTTTCACAGTAACTTTATTGCAGTGTTAATGTAAGCCTACTTGTGGCAATAAAGATTATTATTATTATTGCAGTAGGGATTAATGAATCTGCCAACAGAGTGCCAACTAATGTTATCAAACTACCAACTAATGCATATTCTAATTTGACAGTCGGTCAGTTCTAAAGGCTATAAAATATTATAGTTCGCAGGGCAGGATTGCACTGCCCCCTCCGCCCCACAGCGTGTCTTGAGGTGACCTGGTCCTGTTGACGTCTGCAGCATTTTGCGTAGCTTGCCTGTCTCACCTGCAGGAATGGTGGCTTTCTCTGCCGTATCATTCGGGACAAAGTGATGTACCATCAATTGGACTCGAGTCGTGAAGAAGTTCCATATATCAGGCTTTAATCAACTAGTTGTGTGCCCGGCAGCCGACTGCCGGGTCCTACGGGTTCTTATACCCCACCTCGTAGGCGGGACTACTTGCCTCTCGGCCAGTGGGTGAGCAGTCACATGACTAGCCTCAACCAATCAGCAGAGAGGCACATGACCGACCTGAGCCAATGGGCAGCGAGTGCTCTGCACCAATGGCAGATAGGTACCGTAAACCTCCTAATTATACCACCACACAAAGTGCAAAAAACGTAAAGGGGCAGATTCCTCGATGTCACACTGGCGGGGTGGGCTCTGACTGAGCCTGCGAGCAACTTTGTTTTTGAGGATCAGGTGCCATTTCTAAAGGCCACCCCAGAGCACAAAAGTTCTTCTACAGCAGCCCCCCTTCTCCAAGACCATTGCTTTGGCTCTTCCCCCCCGGCACAATGGGAGGGTGAAGTATTTAAAACAGTGCGGCCCCCCAGAAAACAGCAGCTGTGCAACAAAGCAGTGACTAAATAGAAGTGAGGAAAAACTAAAATATGGTGTCATATCTAAACCAATACTGAGAGGGTGGCTACCGAACCCCCGTTTGGCTGGGGGCTAGCAAGGCAGCATAGAGCACCCGTCTCTCATTCCCGGTACGTCCCGGAGAATTGCCGGGTCCGTGGAACATGGTGAAGGCCGCTTGAGGACCCGGCCTGCAAAATATTGCCCCCCCTTTGGCTGGCTCACATGCACTGGACCACCCCCAAACAATGCCCCCAACCCCTGACAAAGTCCCCCTGCCCTAAGATCAGCCCTCCCCCGACTGTGGCGGCGCTGGACTGAGTCCGCAGCCGCCAAGCTGAGTTCCCGACAGATGATAACACAAGCCGTCTTGGGAGCTCGTCGAAGCATCGGGGGGTGGGCCTCAGGCAACGTCCTGAGGCTGTTAGTACGGATTGAATACGCCCTTTTGGAGGGGGTCAGCATCGCAAAAGCAGCTCTGCCCCCAATTTGGTCAGAAACGGGTATTCTCTTATTGCCGCAAAATTTAGATAATAGTCCAATCAATAGAGGCATTTAAATGTTTTTCCATTGATTTTAGTGCTTGGTTTCAATTTCAAAACAATTTCAAAACAAACACAATAGGCTAAAAGGTAGATATAAATAATCTGGACTCTGATATGATAGAGCTGGTTGTGTGTCCACTGGTTGTGGATGGCAAGGCTGTTTTCAAGTGATGTCTCCATTTCAAATCCCTGACTGAGTGATTTAAGGTGGAGTTGATTGGAACCAGTGTCTAAACTATTGGCTGCAGACTTCAGCTAAACCCCTCGAGAGGTGCAGGATCTCAATGAGATTCTTGTGACTGATGGTGTGCAGAGTGAAGGGAACCCAGGTGAGGTAGAGAACACGGATTAACCGATCCTATCCAACAGGACACAATGTTATTGCTACCTGTGAGGAGGAAGATTTTCAGAAAGGACAGCCAGAATGTAGACCATGATGAGCAGAAAGCTATCCAAAGGTGTGAAGAGGTGGGAAAGAGTAAGCAATGTGGTATTTCAATAGGGGGGATAGCTAGCACCATTTTTGAGAGTCCCACATGGCAAACTGCCTGCCTGGTGCCAGATTTACAAACTTCCCAAACCAGCTTGAAAGGATATTGGAAAGTGCAGTTACTGCGATCCCTGTTGGCACCAACAACATAGAGAAGAGTAGTCAAAGAGGACCTGTTGAAAGATTACGAGGCACCAGGCTGAATTAAAGAACAGGACATTGAGGGTTATAATCACTGGACTATTACCCAAGCAAGCCCTCTGAAAATTGACAAAGGGACAAACAGATTAGGGTAATGAACACATGGCTGATGGAGTGGTATGGGACACTGATACCAATATTCTGGCTGAAAGGATGACACAATTGGGACAGGCTCCAGGATCACAGCGGAAAAATAAATAGGCATTCACAAACCCAAAAATAGAAATTTGTGAATAAAACATTAGAGAAGAAGGATAACATATGGAATTAAAAAACAGATTGAATAAGTTTTAGGTACAAGAAAGGATGGGTGTGTGGTTGTGTCATCCTCATGCCTGGGTAGTCTGGGGGGGGGGGGGTTCATGCGGATTTTTCAGTGATGTGGCGGGAGGAGGGGTTGCCCTCCGGGGTCGAGGGTTGGGGGTGTTGCCCATGGATGCCCATGTCTGTGGAGGGTCACTATGTCCATGGGTTGGGGGGGGGGGGGGGGCGGAGGCGGGTGTAGGGGGCCCTCAACCTCACTTTGAGATCTGGGCATCCTTTAAAGATGACATCCCAATCTCTGAGTAGTTGGTCTTGCCAGGAACATTAGTTCTCCACTGCAGAAAAAAAATTTAAATGTGGGATTTTCCAGTGAGAAACTCTCCATGCTCCAAAAAAACGACAAAGTGTGGGTGAATACCGGTGTGGATTGCACCCAAGACCTGGCGGGGATCACCCGGCCAAACCTACCCAAAATGACACTGAGGGCATGATTCTCTGGCCTCGTTGCGCTCTTGCTTGAGCAAAATGAGGCCTGTGAACAGCAGAGATGCCGAAAACGAGAACCACGCCAGGCGTCAGTTTATGATACAACCAGCCCGCTCCCGTAGGTGAAATCAGGATCTCGCTGTAGTGTGGCGAGAAACTAATTATCACCACTTGAGCCCTATTTCCATGCAATTAACAGGAGCCACCTCTCAACCAACGGCCTCTCGTGATTCATCCGCCTTCCCAGCAAGTGGTCACGCCAGTGCCAATTATACTCCTGTTGAAAAATGTAAGCCTGGTGGAAGGGTTTCTATGGGGAGCTGAGAAGGTGATTTGCCATCTTTGCTCACAGGCAAAGAGCCCGGGGGCACTGGGTTTGCCACTCCAGTGGGGGGTGGGGGACTCCGCAGGGGTGGGCCAACATGTGACGGTGGGGGGGGGGGGGGCAAACCACGCGCAACAACAGCATGCCAACCCCTGGGCCATATGTATCCGTTCCAGGGGCAACCCTTGTCCCTGTCCATCTGCCCACCGACCACCCATAACGCCACTGATAGGGACCGAGACCTCTGGTCGTCTGCAGCTGAAGGCTACCTCTAATAGGGATTTGCCACTCGTAGTTAAGTGAGCACTTCACACATCCTAAGTGGATCCCCGTGGGTGGGCGGGGCATGTAGCATCTCAATCAAACCCAATCAACCTTGATGCTTGGACACTGTGGGAGGCAACATCACAGCAGCCAACACCTGAGCACCCAGGGGAGGAGACCAACACCAGGTCCTGGTGGCATTATGAGCAGCTGTCCAGGATACAGGGTCTGGGGTCCAGCGAGGAGGGCCCGTTGCGGCCAGGAGTGCATGGACAGGTTGTTCCGGTTTGGGGGGGGGGGCATCAATGGAGGAATAGGAGGCCATGGTGTGGGAGCCACCGCTATCTGTCAGTCTGCCACTTTTGCCCAATGCCTTACAGATATTAAATGCTTTGGCAGGGATTTTGGACTCAGCCGAACATGCTTGGTGTTGCTGCTTGTCCAGACTGCCAGACGCTGGAGACAGCGGCAGGAGCAGTGTCAGCAGATGCTCGAGGCAGCAAACCATGTGTTGGACCCTGCCCCACACCGAGGACCCAGCAGCTCATCAGGCCAGGGGGTGACTCAGAGGGGGAGTCCCGCGATGGCCCTGAGTGTACAGGCATCGCTGGTTGTTTGAACAGATGACCATCACGTGCAGCAGGAATAATAATCTTTATTATTGTCGCAAGTAGGCTGACATTACATTGCAATGAAGTTACTGTGAAAAAAGTTCCGCCTCAACAAGGAGACAGTGCAGCATCTGTGCCGTGTCCAAACGGACTTGGCACCGCATGGAGGAGGAGGACACCCGCTCCTGGTGACCGTCAAGGTCATTGCAGTCCTGAATGTTTATGCCTCTGGGTCATTCCAGGGCTTGAACGGGCACCTGTGTGGCATCTCGTAGGCCACAGCTCACATGTGCATCTGACAAGTCATGGATATCCTGTTTGGCCAGGCAGAAAACAACATTCACTTTGACATGGACTAAGCATAGCAAGATGCCAGGGCAGCAGGTTTCTCCATCACTGCCAGGATGCCACAGGTCCAGGGGATAATTAATGGCACGCATGTTGCCCTGCGCTCACTGGGCCATCTCTGAGTGCCCTATGTTAACAGAAGGGGATTTCACTCCTTGAACATACAGCTCTTGTGAGACCACCACATGAAGATCGTGCGTGTGTGCCCTCTTCCTGGGGAGCGTCCATGACAGCTACATCCTGGGGCAGTCAGTCATCCTGGCCTCTTTGATGAGCACCCGGGATGGGCGGCTGGCTCTTGGGGGATAAGGGGTAGCCACTGAGAACCTGGCTAATGACGCCATGGAGGCCGGAGACCGAAGCGGAGACCTGCTACAACAAGGCACATCTGGCCACCCGGGCTGTGTTGAACGGTGCATCAGACTCCACAGAAGTATGTGTTACATCACTCCAGCCTGCTGGGACTGTCGGCACCATCAGCGGGTCACCATCGAGGGCAGAGGGGGTGGTGATAACCCGCAGAGAGAAAAATGGCAGTGCTCCTCAATCAATGCCATAATCTGACGCCTCGCTGTCGGCTGAGGACTCGCTGACACACCTGAATGCAGTGTGCCCGTGGGGCAGGCAGGGGGGGTGGGATGCCTGGAGAGGTGGGCCAAGGGTTCAGATGTCGGCCCGCATTGCGGAAGCAAGTGTCAGAGGCGCCATACAGGCTGTGCACAAGGGTGCTTATTGTGTTTTACAATTCCCCACTCTCCTGATGGTGCCACCCCCTCACCCTACCCTAACCCCCCCCCCCCCCCCCCCCAATGCTCTCAATGCTCCTCAATGTGCTTTGCCTTCCTAGTTTCTCCCCAGGATGTACATCAGAGGTGGAGGCAGCCAGCTGTTTACCTCATCCCATGGCCTTTGATACCCCTGGTGGGTGTCTTCTGGGGGCTTACCGCTGTGCCGCCCTATTTTAGGTGGACTATGAGACATGGTCTCATCGGAACTCGGGGGATCTGGTGCCGTAGGGCCCAGGGTCTCACCTTGTGTCGAAGGGGAAGCTGGTTCTGGCCCCAGCTGCCCCTGCATCATCTGGCTCTGCCAGCCCTGGCGGCTTCCCATGGTCCGCACCATCATGGCAACGCCCTCGGTGATGTTCCTCAGTGGCTGGGCCATATTCTGCAGTGCCTCGACAATGCCAACCTGTGACTGGAACAAGGCCTGCAGTGCCACGGCCATTCCCATCTGAGAGTGGGACATGTCCCACAGAACCTCATCAAGGTCAGCCTGGGACTGGGTCACATCCCCCGGCAAGGTGGACATTCTGCCGAGACCCTCAGCCATGGCCAGCACCAACTGTGCGACGCCTTGGAGACCTTCACTAATGCTGCGTACGCCGTGCACCAGCCTCTCCACTGCAGTCACCACTCTAACAGTGTTGGCCTCAGTGCCACGCATTGCCGACGATATCTCAAAGAACAAAGAACAAAGAAAAGTACAGCACAGGAACAGGCCCTTCGGCCCTCCAATCCTGCACCGGCCATGCTGCCCGTCTAAACACGCACCTATAGCCTCTGGGACTCCTCCAATCTGTCATGCATTTCCTGGAATATCGCTGACATCACCCTCTGAATGTCCGGACCATTGCCTATCGTCCATCAGTTCCGGGATGATGTCTTCCATAGACTCAGCATCAGGCTGGGACCCCGCTGGGTCCTGGGATCCAGCAGACCTCGACTGCTGTCTCGCCTGCCTCCACCTGATGTACATCAATAGCTGTATGGCGCTCATCAGATTGTGCCTCAGAAGCCTGACCACTAATCTTTCCCGCTGATGGAGGTTGGGAATGACATCCTCCATCATGTCTTCCTCGGAGCTCTTCTCCCACGTAGTTCCCTCGGAATCAAGAGAGGGTGCCGCCCGGTCGGCTGAATGACCTGCGGGAGAATGGACATGTGGTCAGTGTGGGAGGGTTGAGTCAGTCAGTAAGGCGATAACAACTCACGTTTGACAGGTCCTCCGGGTGGAGACCTCAAGTCTGCGGCATCCGCCAGCCTCCGCGTGGGTGACCATCCAGTCCTCGGCCACCCCAGTCACCTCTTCCTCGAAGGAGGTGAGGATTCTAAAGTCTGGCACCCCACCGCCAGTCGGGCGTTCTCTCCCAATGATTGTGGGAGAGCTTTTCCTGAGGAGAGACACAGAGGGCATCGTTAGCCACATGTGTGGTTCACAGTGGTGTGAGGGTGAGGGTGTAAAGGAAGGGTTGAGGGGGTGTTGAAGGGAGCGGGGTTAAAGGAGGGTTGGGGAGTTTGAAGGGAGAGGGGGCAAAGGGAGGGTTGGGTGTCGCATGGACAGTTGGGTCGGGGTGGTATTGGTGTTTACTCTCTCACGCTGCCCGCTGTAGGTTGTTGACCATTTTCTGGCACTGGAGGCCAGTCCGCCTGGTCACCCTCCAGGAGTTTACAGCTGCTGCCACCTCATCTCAGACAGCACTGGCTGCCTTGTGGCTCATCCTTCGGGACCCTCAGGGGAACAGGATACCCCTTCTGGCCTTCACTGTGTCTAGGAGCCTCCACAGGTCTGCATCCCCGAATCTTGGGGTGGTCCCCTGGCCGCCATTGTTGTGAATTGGCTAAGCAAGTGCTGCTTAAGTGCTGCTCGACATTGTTAGCGGGGAGGCTGGCGAGCGGGGTTCCGGTCAATCAGCTGACGAGCCTTAATTTGCCTGTGGGCTGAGTTAGGTCGACCAATTAATGTTGGATAGCGTTGCCGGCTTCGCTGGGCCGAGTGCCGGGAAGCTCGCGGCAATTCCCGTTCGCTACCAAGCTTGGAAATCTTTCCGGAGAATTGCACCCCTAGTTTATTTGGGGAGAATTGCGACCAGCATAAAACTAAAAATGCAAAACAAAAGGCGCAGATCTTGATGACTTGGTGACTCGATTCTCCAGCCTCTCGAGGGAGGCTGCAACTGAGCACTGATCAGTTCTGGTCCACACAAACGTGGACCAGGCAGAACGGCACCCAGGGGATCACCTGGGCCATTGGAGACCGCTGGGTGGTCTGGGTAAGTGTAGGGTCTCCCCCCGGCCCTCCCCCTGGAACGGGGGCACCTTGGCACTGCCCAACTGCCACCTTGGCACTGCCAAGGTGTCCGGATGACACAGCCAAGCCAGCAGGAGCACTGCCAGGGTGCCAGTATAAGGGTGCCTGAGTGCCATGGTGGCACTGTCAAGAATCAGGGGCCGAGGGGGGGGGCCATGCTCATGAAATGAGAGTGGAGGGATTTTTGACAGGTGTGGGAGGTGCACAGGCCTCTGGGAGCTTGGAGGGGTTATGGGTGAGGGTCCTGGTAGGCAGGGGGTGCTGTAAGTGGGCTTGGGAGGGGCTGAAGAGGGGGGCCCTCCATAGCGGGGTGTCCTCACTTGGGGGGGTGTGGGGTATGTGGGGGGGGTAACATTGCCCATGGGTGGGGGTGGGGGGCTCACCAGCTCACTTAGAGATCAGGGCACCCTTTCAAAATGGCGGCCCGATCTCTTGAGTTCAACTCACCAGTGTTAAAATCAATTAGAAGTATGGGCTAAACTGGTGGAAAACTCCCCAAGGCCCAAAAAAGTGACTATGTGTCATTGAATGGCGGTGGGGAACTCGCCAGCAGAGCTGCCAGGAAACTTCCTGAAAAAGCCGCCACAAATCAACATCGAAATTTTTTGGGCGCATCACGGCCCTTGTGACAAATATATTGGCCAGGATTCTCCAAGCCGGGTCGGAGAATCGCTGGGGGACGTGAGAATCCCACCACGCCGCTCCAATGCCGGGCCGCCGATTCTCCGGCGACTGGAAAATAACCACCAATCACTTCTGTGCGTTTGCCACGACGCCGGTCGGGGGCAGCTGAAATAGGCCCCCATGGCGATTCTCCGCGCACGACGGGCTGAACTGCCGGCATAGTTCAGACCTGGTACCGCCCGTGGGAGCCTGGATGTCTTGGTGGGGGGGCAGGGGGATCTGACTGTGGGGGGGGGACCTCCACAGGGTACCAGCCTCCCCGGACAGGCACCAGAATGTGGCGACTAGGGGCTTTTCACAGTAACTTCATTGAATTCTACTCGTGACAATAAGCGATTTTCATTTTTCATCTGGGGCTTCTGAACGGCGGGCGGCCATGATCTGGAGGGGGCCTGCGTCCTGCCATGTGGGCCCACTGTTCGGTCGCCAACATGTTGCTCCACGCCGGAACGGAGACGGCAACCACGCGCATGCGCCGGCGTGGAGATGGCCGTGGCACACATGCGCGGACCCGCGCTGGCCGTGGCGTGCATGCTCAGTCGCACGCTGGCCGTGTCGGGCCGATGTTCGGCGTCGGAGCAACGCACAGCAGTCCGGCGCCGTTCTGGCCCTCGAAGAAGAGAATTATTGGGCTTGGAGGCCCGTTGATGCCGGCGTCGCTCGCGCCAGTTTTGACGCCGGCATCAACACTTGGCAGCGATATCGGTGAATCCCGGCCATTGGCTTTGGGGGGACTGCAGAGTACATTTACCAGACAAAGGTTTGTTTATGAGAAAGGATTACAGAGACTGATTTATTTCTGTATCCCCCGGAATTTTAGAATATTAAGGGGTGATTTGTAAGTGTTCAAGATATTAAAAGGAAAAGATAAGTTTGATAGAGAGAAACTATTTCTAGAATCTAAGACTGAAGGGCACAGTCTAAAAATTAGAGTTGGACCTTTTAGCAATGAAGTTAGGATACAAGCTCCACATGCATAAATTTGCAGAAGTTTGGATTGTGTTCTGCAAATTGTAATTGATGTTAAACCAATTGTTAAATCTGAGATGGATAGATTGTTTTATTGAGGAGATTAATTAATTTATTTAAGGGAAAAGGGACATGTGGCATTATGCATATCAGCATTGTTTCCTTTGAATACAGAACAAGCCCAAGGGTCTGAATCCGAATTGGGAGTAGGAGTTGGCCACTCGAGTCTGTTCTGCATTCAATAAGATCATGGCTGATCTGATTGTAACCTCAATCCCACATTCCTGCCTATCCCCGATAACCTTTCATCCCTTGTTCGTCAAGAATCTTATTTAACTCTCTACCTTAAAATAATATTCAAAGACTCTGCTTCCACTGCCTTTTCATGATGTGGAGATGCCGGCGTTGGACTGGGGTGAGCACAGTAAGAAATCTTACAACACCAGGTTAAAGTCCAACATGTTTGTTTCAAACACTAGCTTTCGGAGCACTGCTCCTTCCTCGGGTAAATGAAGAGGTATGTTCCAGAAACATTTACATAGACAAAGTCAAAGAAACAAGACAATGCTTAGAATGTGAGCATTTGCAGGTAATTGAGTCTTTACAGATCCAGAGATAGGGGTAATCCCAGGTGAAAGAGGTGTGAATTGTCTCAAGCCAGGACAGTTGGTAGGATTTCGCAAGCCAGCCAGATGGTGGGGGATGAATGTAATGCGACATGAATCCCAGGTCCCGGTTGAGGCCGTAGTCATGTGTGCGGAACTTGGCTGTAAGTTTCTGCTCGGCGATTCTGCGTTGTCGCGCATCCTGAAGGCCGCCTTGGAGAACGCTTCCCTGGAGATCAGAGGCTGAATGCCCTTGACTGCTGAAGTGTTCCCTGACTGGAAGGGAACATTCCTGCCTGGTGATTGTTTCGCGATGTCCATTCGTACGTTGTTGCAGCGTCTGCATGGTCTCGCCAATGTACCACGCTTCGGGACATCCTTTCCTGCGGCATATGAGGTAGACAACATTGGCCGAGTCGCACGAGTATGTACCGCGTACCTGGTGGGCGGTGTTCTCACGTGTAATGGTAGTATCCATGTCGATGATCTGGCACGTCTTGCAGAGATTGCCATGGCAGGGTTGTGTGGTGTCGTGGTCGCTGTTCTGAAGGCTGGGTAGTTTGCTGCAAACAATGGTTTATTTGAGGTTGTGCAGTTGTTTGAAGGCAAGTACCATATCACGATATCACTTAACTTAAAATGTTTTCATTTATTTCTGTTATACAATATCAGGCACCAAATTTAAGTAAAATTTACAAATGAGCAAATGAGGTTGTTAATTAAAAGAACAACTTTAAATCAAAGAAATTTAGCGTAAATAAAGAATACATTCTTCTGTTATTGATTGAAGTTTGAATAAGACTGTCTTTTCTTCCTATCTATAACCTGAGAGTTTTTTTTATTAGAAGATGAGTTACCCAGCTCTAAAGTAATGTTCAGCATTTTGCATTAGCAAGAATCTAAATTACAAACAGTGATGGTGTTGGTGTGCAAAGCTTTGAATGGGATATTGCAAGTGTCTAGTTTTCCACTCCATTGAATCCCACATGAGTATTCCATTAGCCACGATGTCATGTTATCAGCAGGAGATGCAGATCTTCTGGAAAGTAATTTTTTGCCATGGATCTTTTATAAGATTTGCCATCAGCACTCCTTGAATGAGGCCATGTGAATTTGCAGTGTTTTTTGCCATCTGTACATTTGTTCATTACATATGAATCGGTTTAACCGCTTATGAGATCCAGGAGTGCTTTAGTGGCTGTTGTCTACCAACCTGATTTTTATGACAACCTCCAATGACTTCTGGTGCTAACCTGAAACCACTGGTGATTTAGATTGCAGCATCTTTTCAGCAGTCACCCACAGATCTTAGACATATGCAAGGTAGAACTACACATTCTGAAATGTGATTCCTGTCGTTACCTTAGCAAGCTAAGTGTGCAGCATTGTGTTCCAGCCAGTTTCATAAAACCTTTCAACAGATTTTATAAAAATGACTACACAGGTTTCAGCAATAAACTTTTAAACATGCATAATTTTTTTTAAAAATTACAATGACTGCTCGTCTGCTGGGTCCCAAAAATTAATACCCATAAATTGCTCAGCGCTTCAAATATCCTTTCATAGCAAACATGAAAGGTGAACTTTAAAAGTCAACAGGAACAATTGCTCCAAAACAAGCAAGACCAACTTAACTGAAATTGAATTCCAAGACAGTAATTTGGCACAATGAATTAGATCGGCAAAGGATCACCTACCTGGTAACTGTATGCACCTCTAGTTCATCGTAACTTTTAAACTTGAAGTTCCCTAAATTGCCGGGGCTGGTGCAGAGTGGGAAGCTTGGGATGGACTCTCCATTCGGGAGACTGTGGGCGAGATTCTCTGAGAATCACTTTTGATGCTGAAATCGGGGGAGGGGGCATGCTTGTTTTTAGATGCTCCGCCCCCTCCAAAACAGCATAATCGGGGATTACACCGGATGCCATTGGGATGGGTGACATTGGGATTGGGTGGCTCCGCGCCCGATGGGCCGAGTTCACGACGATGCGGGTCACTTGTGCTCTGAGTTTTCATCAACCTCGGGTGGCGGCTGCGGACTGTGTCCAGCGCCGCCACAGTTGGGGAGGTGGGCGGGGGGAGCCGTCCCCTGCCCGGGAGGGACTTCGGCTGGGGCTGAGGGGGGGGGGGACTAGTGGGGAGGGGGTCCAGAGTTGGTGAGGCGGAGGGGTACAGGGGGACAGGTCGGCTTCTGGCACGGCCGCCACCATGCTGCACGGCGCAATCACTGCAGGTCATCAACGTGTGCATGCGCGGCCACGGACCTGGCCATTCGCCGGCTGATTTTGGCGCAGGAGTCGAGAGCTTTACCCAGCACCGATCACCGTTCCCGGAATCTGTGAGGGTTCAGGGCCAGTTTTGGGGCAGTAAAATGCCACTGTTCCCACACCGGCGTCGGCACTTAGCTGCAAGATCGGAGAATCCAGCCTATGTTCTCTAGCCGAAGCTGAATCGTTTCTGGTTTGCATTGGTGCTAGGAGCGGTGCCAGAGGTAATTCCCTTTTCCTTTATGCATGGCGGGTAGCACGAGGGATTCTGTGCATGGTGGGGGAGGGGTTCTCTGGTGGGGATCAGTGGTGAGGGGTCATGGGAGGGTTGGGTGGCACTCCTGCAGGTGCGCTGTGAGGGTGGTGACTCAGCATTTATATGGTGTGGGGGGGCTGCGAAAATGCCCCTTCTTGTCAGCTGGATGGGGAGAGGGACAGGAGTGCATTGTGAGGGAGGGAGGCCAGGCTGTAACCAATTACCCCATATCAGAGATGCCCCCTTATGAAAAACCCACTATTGTGCCGCCATTTTGAGCGGGTGAGGGGTAGCCCAATATTGAGGCTCAGCAGCTGCCCCCCCCCCCTCCACAATGTATTCATGCCCCTCCCCCCCACCCACGCTGACAAGTAGGGGAATCCTCCCCCCATGGGAAATGCTGGGGTACCACTCCGTAGCACACACGCATGAGGATGACCCGACCCCACCTCATAACCCCTATCAGTCACCTGTCATCAGAAACCCTCCATCAGAATCCCCATCAGAGATCGCCACAAGCCCCCCCCCCCAAATCAGAGACCCCCTCCATATCAAAGACCACCCATATCAGAGACTCACACCAATCAGAGCCCCTTCCCCCACTCATATCAGAGCCCCCTCCCATCTGTCACCCCTGACTGGATGCTGAAGAGCAGTCTACACTGAAACTGTGAAAGATCACTGTGTTTTCACTTACCTACCCCTTATACCAGCTGCATCAGTCATAAATGTTGAAAGCAGCAGCTGTTAGAAAGTCAAAAAGCTTTAAACCCCCGCAAATGCTTTGATCTGCAAAACTTCTATTCACTTTCAAAGAGGAATAGCTTTTGGTAGACTGAAATTGACAGCATAATAGCTTCCAAACAGCCAGATGTCTGGATTGTTTATTTTCATTTGGCTTCATGCTTGAATGCACCTTAAGTATCCTGTTGTGAACTTAACTGCAATGTTTATAAATATCTAGGAGTCAAGTGTTTTCACTTACTCTTTTTCTTAGGTGTTTAAAACCTAGTCATATGATTTGACTTTCCAACAGCTGCTGCTTTCTACACCTCTGTCTGAGGCAGCAGGTGTATGGACAGGTGAGTGAAAAAGCAGTGATAGTTTACCGTTTGTGCCTGGACTGCCCTTTAGCTTCCAGGCAGGGGTGACTGATGGGAGGGGGGGGTTCTCTGATATGAGGGGGGTACAGTCTCTGTTATGAGGGGGGTCTCTGATACGCCGAGGTCTCTTTTATATGGGTGTTCTGTAATATAAGGGGTTCTCTAATATAGAGAGTTCTCTGATATGGGGGGTCACTGATAAGGGGGGTTCTTTGGTGGGGAGGTCTGATGGGGGTGTCTGATGGGCAGGGGTGGGGAGGATTTGCGTTGTTGGGGAGAAGGGCCCTCTGATGGACTTTGGGGGCAGCTCCCTTTAATATCCCCCCCCCCCTCCTTGGCCAATCATGAGGTCCACCGCGCCAGGGCCATGCTAGAAAATATTTGCACTCATCCACACCCTTGTGAATCCTGGACTGCTCCAGTTTCCTCCCACAAGTCCAAAAGACGTGCTGTTAGGTGAATTGGACATTCTGAATTCTCCCTCAGTGAACTTGAACAGATGCCGGAATGTGGTGACTATGGGCTTTTCACAGTAACTTCATTGCAGTGTTAATGTAAGCCTACTTGTGAAAATAAAGATTATTATTATTATAATGGTTTCAAATGACCGATTCGCATCCTCCCGCTCACGCTGGAGCATGAACCTCGATGCTGCCACCAGCTGGGGACCAGCGGCGATCCCGTTTTTTCCCCGACACCAGATTCTCCGCCACTTCGGTAACTCTACCGACGGTGGGCGGCGGAGAATTCACCCCTTGATTTTTATCTGTTGGGAGTTGGGAAAGCATTTGAGGTGGTATCTGGCTGGGTAATTTGTAAATGTGAAATAATTATTTTATTTAAGTTAAACACAGGTCTTGAACATTTGAAATTGCAGTTCTTGAGGAAAACAATTGTTAGTGATTGAAACATCCAGCAAACATTCTGGGACAATTTCTGATTTGAGAAATAGGCGGCCAGATTGTGTAATGTATACATGGACGTATTTCATTATAAATGGGCATAGAATTCTACAATGGAAAAGAAATCCAAATGAGAATGTTAACACAGGCATGAATAATGGAGCAGGCAGAAAGTACAGTATTTACAATATAGAGTTTTGTATGGACTTGGGAACAGTGAACAAAATGAATAGACCCCCGAACCCCCGCCTGTCAACCTTTCTTCCCTTTCAATCAAATATAAAATAGTTATTGTTGTAAAAATTACAAGGTATTGCTGCCATATTGAATATCTATAAAATTGGCCTTTTGAATTATTTACCTTAAAAAGATGGATCCCTTGGGACAGATTTTCCCATTGTAGCTGGGAAATGGGAGGCATGTTCAATTCTGTGTTGCAAACCCATTCCAACTGCAGTATGCTGTGTAGTGTAATTTTCACATTATCTGGCCGGGCCATCATGTCCCTGGAGATTGAGTCTTCAGCCCAATTAGAGGTTGGGCCGGAAGTGAAGATGGGACACCAGGTAAGGGGCCATGATCTGGCTAGAATCAGCAGCCATGGGAGTTAGACTATGTCAGTCTAGCTTAGGCAAGAACTGTGGGAGATGGAGGGGTGTGTTACGCGTTGAACCATGTTTATATCTATACCTGTGTCTTTTGTTATTATAAAACCATAAATGCTTCAATAAAATGTTTTTTTTTAAAAAAGAATCAGCAGCCATTGCTATGGCTGCCAACTGTGAGTGTGTGTTAACAAAATGACTAAACCTTCATCTTCGAAATGGAGGCCTGAGACTGGGATAGGGTAGGGAAAGGTTGGTGAGGTGAATATTACTGCAAAGTGGCTTTTGTCCAAACTTTTTTGCATTAAATAATACTGTTTCAGCACATCGCCGCCCCTGTTTCTGCCAGATTGCAGCCGGTCAGCTTCAAAGAACTCCTACCAGTCACAAGCCCCCTGAAAATCCCGGGAGGTCAGAAGGCAAGCTTTTAACAAGCTCCCTAATGACTTCAAGCTGCCCAGTTAATGAAGCAGCTGACTTCACATTCCTGCCAGGTCCCGTGCTGTCCCCACTGCGTTCACGGGAAAAATCGTCATTCAGGAACAGAGGCAACAGACCAGCAGACAGGCCGCCAATGATATCTTTCTGCCATCCCACTTCTGCTCTGTTCCAATTTACGACGGGAAAATCCAGTCCCTAATCTATCTCCAAAATCGGTCAAGATGTGAATCAATCTACACTGAAAACTTGCGTTAAATACTCAGGTTCTTATGGTATTCCTTGTTACGGCAGACTAATGTTTTGAATCCACGGGTTCTGTTATCCCTAGTCATTAATTCGTCACTGTACAACTGCGGACAATGTCCAGCGCCGACACACTCGGCCGAAATCCATGCTGCTGGCCAGTGGGCTTCCACTCGGGCTGGGGCAAGTGGTGGGAGGTGGCCAGGAGGTGAGTCGGTGTGGGCGGGAACGCGGTCCAGCACGGCCAGTGCCATGTTTTCCGGCGTGACCGGTACGTGTGGGGGGTGCAAGCGTGCATGGCTGCAGCTTGTCAGCCTTGCGCATGTGCGGCCCCGGACCTGGGATTCTCTGACCGTTTTCAGCACGTTCCACGGGTGTTTCACGCGGCGCCAGTGCTAGACCCTCACCGGTACCATGCTTTATAGGAGATTGTGTGAGCAATATGTGTGGGCAAACTCTGGTTTCTTTGTTTGAGTTGTACTCTGCCACCGTCCGTAGCATTAACCATCTGGTTTCTATTCTGTTTATTTTAATAGAATGAAAACCAGGCTGGTTCTATAGTGAGCAGTACCCTCTGCCACGTTACCAATTGGGCAGTAAAGTTGAAAATTTATCTCTGCTCCTTAATTAAAGTATTGAAAATGTCTTCTATTGCAACCAGCTGTTAGTCATGCATTGAGTTTTTAATGTAATATCTCCAATTATAAACTGGCCTGCACTTTCTAAAAATACTTTGTCTTTTTGTTTCTTTCAGCTCAGAAAAGGCAGGGGAAATAGCCACTGTTCCACTCACAAGAGTAAGTGCCCCATAATATATTTTAAACTTCTTTAAGCCATTTTGTTACACATTTAAATAGAAACCGATAGATTTTAATTAATATACTGTTGAGATTAATAATATGGTGAAGCAGTGGCAATAGTGGAAGAATTTGGTTTCCAGATTCTAAATTCATGGTGGAATTTTGGCTGGAGATTTTCCTGTATCCAAACTTTTCATGTCCTTCGCTGACGAGAACATGATGATGAAACAATATTTGAATAATACACTACACAAGGCTGGCATTTTTGCTTGTCCTCTAATCTTCAAAGAGCCCAAGCATATGCTCTTGTGAATGCCTTGTAAAATTCCTACAGTCCAGAAGGAGGTCATGCGGCCCATTGTGTCTGTACCGATCCTCTGAAAGAGCACCCCACCTTGACCCACTCCCCTGCCCCATCCCCATAAGGCCACCTAATCTGCACATCCCTGGACACTAAGGGGCAATTGATCATGGCCAATCCACCTAACCTGTAATCTTTGGACTGTAGGAGAAAACCGGAGCAGCTGGAGGAAACCTACGCAGACACGGGGAGAACGTGCAAACTCCACACGACAGTCACCCATGGCCAATATTGAGCCCGGGTCCCTGACGCTATGAGGCATCAGTGCTAGGCACTGTGAGGCAGCAGTGCTAACCACGGTGCCACCCCCCTATTTGTTATGGTTCGTTTATATGGGGTTCGTGGTTTCCGATCCATCAAGTGCTCCATGCTGCCATCTTGACTATATGTAAGCTTGTCTTCAAGCTAAAGAACAACGGTGACTGAATCAAGTGATCTACTTTTTTAAAAATTGACACTGCCAACAATGACCCTCATCTATCAACTGTTCAAATCAGAAATTTTGACATCCACTGATCATGGTTTTCTGATGAATGGTCAGAAAATGATTGTCAGTCATGCTTTTCTTTCTGATTTCCATTACTGACAGATACATTTCACTGCTTACAAAACGGGCTCTTACAATTACCTACAAGGATAATTTCTGCCTGAAATGCATTCTCTATGCCTTCATGGTACATATAAAATAATTTATGTAGCCCTGCTATATTTTGCTAATGTTTCTGTGCCTGTTACAATTTTGGAGTTTTAGTGCTATTTCCTTAACGTCATTAGTTACTCTTGTAAGTTGATGTTTCTTGTCTATGAATTTGAGTGTTTCTTTTCTGTTCAATGAGCAAAGCCCAGGGATTGAACAGAGATCTTATGTTACTGCACTTATTGGAACATATCACATAACACGATGTGAACTTATCTTTGTTAGAAGGAAGAATAACTAATCGTACTACCACTCAAGCTATGACCAGCATAACATTTTTTTATTATCAAACAATTAAATTAACAGTACTCAATACAATTAGTATATTTAGTAATAACAAGTTTTAGTAATCTCAGTATAAATTCAGAAACAAGAAAGAAGCTCTCTTGTGTAAATTCCTAACATTAAACTAAACCTAGAAACACAATTCCATTACTTCTTACCTGATTGGAAGAGATCATGGAGTCACTGGTGTCGTGTCCAATGGTTTGTTTCACCTGTGTTTGATATGCTAGTCTGGTAACAGATCCTTGTACACTTGCTTGATTGCTTATGCCTGGGTGAAGCTAGTGAGTTAAGTACTGACACCATACAGGGAATATTTCAGAAGGCATCTGGACTCTGAGCCGTGAAAATGTGTTGAAATCATGCAAGTTGTGAGAGGTATTAAAGCATTGTAGATAAATATTTAGAAGTAGAGTCATTTCTGCATTGCTCTGAGATAAAGATATACAGCAACCCAGAAAATACAGAACAGCTAGTTCACCACAAATTTCTATGGGCTTCAGACGAATAGCAGTTCTTGTGCAATACCAAAAAAGATTTAAGGCAGAAAATCTAATGCAATTGATGCGGGTTCAGAGCGTGTCCTTCTGAGGGGGAGGCCCAACCAGATTAATGACTGAATTTTTGCTACCGAGAAAGGTATTTTCTGACTCTTTGGGCCTGATTGTGCAATTTCCATTCTGGGGTGGTGTCAGGATAGTCTGGTCTACCAAACACGTATGCAGAAACCAGCCATGGAAATGAGTATGCACTGAATTTACTAATTTGCTGTGAGACCCTCCAGACCTCAACCATAAAACCCTGCCACCCTTCCACCCTCTGCATGGTCTCTCATATCCTCCACGCCAATTCGATCCCAACTAATGCCCCACCCACCCTCACATCCCCTCATATCCCCCATGCCGGGTAGCACAGTGGCGCAGTGAGTAGCACTGCTGCCTCACGGCGCCGAGGTCCCAGGTTCGATCCTGGCTCTGGGTCACTGTCCATGTGGAGTTTGCACATTCTCCCCATGTCTGCGTGGGTTTCGCCCCCACAACCCAAAAATATGCAGGGTAGGTGGATTGGCCACGCTAAATTGCCCCTTAGTTGGAAAAAATTAATTGGGTACTCTAAAAAAAATGTTTTTAAATATCCCCCATGCCATCTCATGCGTCCTCACATTGCCAAGTGCCTTCATAGCCACACACTCATTATCCACCATGGGCAGACCTCAGGATTCATGTGGAATTGAATCTCCTAATGGTCTAGCTCCCATTTAACTACACTTGGTCATGAGAAACATCCCATTTGGGAAATCCATTAAAAGCTTTACAATCTCATCAAGTAGTTATTCTCTTGTAAAAACAAAAAAAAAACTTGTATTCAGACTGCAGATCAAGGCAGCTAATCCTTTAAAGCCACTCGAAACTATCAATCAAACTGTGAATTTAGAATCTCAACCAGGCACTCATGTGATATAACCATAGCCCTTTGGGAATTGTCGACAAAGACCTTTTTTGAAGCTGCACGAACAGATGCTATTTGTTTCCAAACTGCGGCAGGTGGCTTGTCAATCGAAGTGTTGCAGCAATGGGCTGTACTTTTCAATTAATTGACAGCTGCAATCTTTTTTAAACGTTCAAAGAGTGAAGGATTAAAAGCATTTCAGATTATATCACTTAAACAGACTTTATCCAACCTTAAAAGAATATTACATCTACTCCACCCATTTGTGGTCCCCCACACTGTGAGTTAAGCCCTTTGCAACAGTCAAAATGGGTTCTATTTGAACTCAGCACTAAATTCAAATAACCCTGCTGACCTTGGGTTTTCACACTGTGTGACTCATACCTAATTCCCCTTTCCTCTGCTGACAAAAATTTAGATCTATCAGAAACTGGGATATGGAAACCTCCGCACCAGAGTTCCACTCACCATTTTTAAAGGCCTTTCTGACTCCGTGAAAATCCAGCCTCAGTGTCTATCAAGCACTTAACTGTCCAATGTTGCGTCTTCCACAGGAATTAGGGCCTCGGGAATAGAAGTTCCAGTCACTGAAAGCTGTCGGCCAATCAGATAGAGTGGTGGCTGCTGTTGTTATTACACCCAGGGGCCCAGGTCACAGGTGAATGAGGGCGGGATGGGGTTTGTGGGAGTGGTTGCCAGGGGATTTGGGGGGGGGGGGAAGGGGGGGGGGGGGGGGGGGGGGGGCAGAGGCAAAGCTTTTCAGCCACTCACCAGTTAACATTGTAGTCCGGGCTTGTTGGCAGCAGTAAATCCCGGTTTGTATATTGGAAAAAAGGGCTCAAACAGATTCAGGTGGCGTCCGTGCCACATTTCAGACAATCAGGCTAAATTGAGGAAGCAGGAATGACACAGAATTTCAGTGGATGAGTCTCCTGGTTAAATTTCACTGCTTGGATTCCGGACAGGTCAGATTAATATCAGTCGTCATATTTCTCTTAGCATTAGATGGCTACCCATAGGGTTCAACCAGGTCTTTATCCACAAATGCAACTAACAACAAACATGTATTGTAAATAGAAATGATACAGCACAGAGGAAAGCCATTGTCCCAATGCCAACTGTTTGATAGGGTTATTCCATTAATCCCAATGGGCAGCACATTAGCACAGTGGGTAGCACTGTTGCTTCACAGCGCCAGGGTCTCAGGTTCGATTCCCGGCTTGGGTCACTGTCTGTGCTGAGTCTGTACGTTCTCCCAGTGTCTGCGTGCATTTCCTCCGGGTGCTTCGGGTTTCTCCCACAAGTCCCAAAAGATGTGCTTGTTAGGTGAATTGGACATTCTGAATTCTCCCTCTGTGTACCCGAACAGGTGCCGGAATGTGGCAACTAGGGGCTTTTCACAATAACTTTATTGCAGTGTTAATGTAAGTCTACTTGTGACAATAATAAAGATTATTATTATCGCCTGCTCCACAGGAATAACTGAATCAAATTTGAGGAATCCAGTTATCTGTTTCAAACATTTATGATAACCTGAGGCCAGTAAACAATCCATATCTATCAGTGCCTTTTGGAATATAGACCATAATGTATCTGTTCTGCACGTTGAGAAACACGTAGCAGTAATCAGCTATAGCCCTGTGTACTCTGTAACCTGCTCTAGAGCATGATAGATAAACCATCATAGTCAAAGCTATTTCATTCATATCATAGTTAGAGGGCGGAATTCTCCGCTCCCCACGCGGCCTGGGAGAATCGCGGGAGGGCCTCCCGACATTTTTTACGCCCCCCCGGCGCCCCCGCGATTCTCCCCCCCCTCGGAAAAATCGGCGCTCGCCGTTTTTCACAGCGAACGCCATTCTCCGAGCCCGATGGGCCGAGCGACCGACCCTTCACGCCCGTTTCACCACGGCAGCAACCACACCTGGTCGCTGCATTCGTGAAACGGGTGCCAGATGCCCGTTTGGGGCATCTAGGGGCCCGATTTGGACGGGAGCACCGCTACTGTGCTCCGGAGTGGACAGGCCCGCGATCGGTGCCCACCGAACGTCGAGCCAGCATCCAAAACGGACGCACTCTTTACCCTCCGCCGCCCGGCAAGATCAAGCTGCCATGTCTTGCCGGGCGGCGGTGGAGAAAGACGGCACCGTGCATGCGCGGGTTCGTGCCATCTGCTCGGTGATGTCTTCCGCGCATGCGCGGGTTGGAACCGGCAACCCGCACATGCGCGGATGACATCATGAAAAGCGCCGTTCGCGCGTCATTTCTGGGGGCCGAGGTCGCGGCCGGGAACGACGGGGGCCCGCTCCTAGCCCCCCGGGTGGGGGTGAATTAGGTGCGGGGAGCGGGCCCCGAGGCCATCGTGAACCACGGCCGAGTTCACGGTGGCCTCCACGATTTTTGGCCAGAGCGGAGAATACCGCCCATAGAATTTTTGTACGGTTCCAGACTTTTTCAGTTTTCAATATTTTCAGCTTAATATCCATATCTATCCTATGTCAGTCGTCTATAATACTAATAGTGTGTTCCTTTCATGCTATTTTTCAAGTCTTGAATTCTTACTAATCTACAGGCCAGTCTTCAGAGTTGTCTGCATGTGACAACAATTGTGGCTGTAATTTTAAACCTTTTTATTTAGCGTTCTTAACACATTTATGTATTTTCTTCACATTTACTGGATTTATTATTGCCATGTCTGTGAAAACCTTAATACAGATCCCTGCAATTGTAATTCAGTGAAAATAAAATATTAAGTGTGTTATCTGTTTATAAATAATTCATTCTCTAAGTAGTCTTGGCACAGGTATACATATATCTTTCTCAGAAGCAGGTTTTCATATTCTAGATAAGATGGTAAGGAAAATAGTAGCATTTTTATATGGCCATTTTGACGTGGGGTTCCAAATGTAATTAAATGATGAAATTCACTTTCCAGCTTATGCATTTTTATGTAATAAAGCCAGAATATGATACCTCACATTATTCAGATCTTGTACTACTTGATATTATAATCCTTTAGTTATTTTGATGCTCCTCATAAATGTAACTCTAAAAACATCCAATTAAGTAGTTTTTTAAATCAGATTTCACGGGATTTTGGCATCGCTGGCTAGGCCATAATTTATTGCCCAGCCCTAATTGCTCTTCAGAAGGTGGTGGTGAATCGCATTCTGAAACCACTGTATTGGTTACACACTGTTGAAAGTGCTGTTCGGGAAGGAATTGCAAGCTTTTTTTGACTGAGCGACAGTGAATAAAAAGCAATACAGTTCAAGTCTGGATGGTTTGTGGCTCGAAGGGGAAGTTGCAGGTAAAGCCCTTGTCTTTCTTGCTGGTAAACATTGCAGGTTTGGAAGGTACTGTTGAAGGATCCTTGTTGATTTCCTGCAGGGCATCTTGTGGATGGTACACACTTCTACTACTGCGTTTGTGGTGGATTTGATTGATGGATGGGGTTTCAAACAATTGGGCTGCTTTATCTTGGATGGTGTAGACCTTCTTGATTGTTATTGAAGCTTTACTCTGGAGAATCTGTTATCACACTCCAGGTTTGCGTATTGTAGATGGTGGACTGCAGAATTCCCAGCCTCCGAACTGCTCTTGCAGCCATATAGGCTTGCCCAGGTCAGTTCCAGGACAATGGTAAACCCCAGAATGCGGAGAGTGGGGATTAGCAATGGTAATACAGTAGTCCCCCTTTATAACGCGGGTGTTGGGGTCCAAGACAGCCACCGAGCCGCGGATATCCACAATGGGGGTTTTAAATTTATTTTAAAATCTATGCTTGCGCTTCCCATTGTGAGTCTACGGGGGGCGGGGGGAGAGGTCAGACCCCCGTAGACTCACAATGGGAAGCGCATGCATAGATTTTTAAATAAATTTAAAACCCCCATCGTGGATCTAATTAAAACAAGCACTGCTGCATTTTTAACAACTTAAAAGTTGGATTGGAGGGAGAGAGCAGCCGGCAGTGTCAATTTCAGCGGTCGGCTGATTGTTTCAGTGAGAGAGCAGCTTCCCTCTCCGGATCAAAGTGAGCCGGCCGCTGAAATTGACACTGCCGACTGATTGGAGGGAGAGAGCAGCCGGCAGTGTCAATTTCAGCGGCCGGCTCACTTTGATCTGGAGAGGGAAGCTGACAGTTGGGGTCCATAAGCCCCCCCCCCCCCCCCCCCCCCCCCCCCCGCCGTATATCGCGAACCGCGGTATTGCGGAGCGCGGTATAACGGGGGACTACTGTACCATTAAATGTCATGGGGAGGTGATTATATTCTCTCTTGTTGGAGATGTTCATTGCCTGGCACTTGTAGGGATTGAATGTTACTTGCCACTTTCAGCCCCATCCTGAATGTTGTTCGGGCCTTGCTACATTTGGACATGGACTGCTTCAGTATCTAAGAAGTCAGGAATGGGGCTGAACATGGAGCAATCATTAACAAACATCCTCACTTCTGATCTTCTGAGGGATGGGAGGTTAATTTTGTATTATGTATTTTCTTTTGGTCAGATTGGATTTACTGGTAATGGTTTGTATAAATAAGTATTTTACATATTGAAAACTTTCAACAGTGTGTAACCAATACTAATTTCAAATGTTATTGTTTACCTTTACTAATCATAATCAACTTGGCAGATTTGCATTTGGAAGCTTGAATGGGCTTATAAAATTAAATGAAAATACTAAATTTAAAACAGGAAGACGACGTACAGTGGATAAAATTAAGGTTTCAATTTTAACACATCCCATCCAGCAGGAACAGAGCATATGACCTGTTAACATTGATCTAATTTGATTCACTGACTCTTTCCTGCTATAATTGTGCTGGCTTCCATTTAAAATACCCATATCATTTTGAAGGCTGCAGGACTCACCAGTATCAGGTTAGTGTCTCGTGAATGCATGCAAATTAAGGTTGTATGAAAGAATTAGGATCATGGTTTAAATTTGGTGGACTAGAAGCCCCTCAGACAAGGGGATTAAACCCCATAGGATTGGCTTTGGGTACTGGCTGGTCCATTGAAAGACTATTCAAAAGATGCAGTCGGATTGTTAGAATGTGTGTGCTGCTGTGCTGAGTTGAGTTCCAACGGATTTTGGAGCTTGAAGATCGCATGTTTCTGTTCCTCTTCATCTACTGCCTATGAATGAGGTGTCACAGTTTATCAAGGATGCCATCTTTGCTTCATTAGTTTGAATGGAGAATTTGTTGTGAAAGAACAAACAATAGTATTCATTTATATAAGCACTTTTAATGTAGCAACTCGGAGGAGAATTATCAGACAGAATTTTAAACTGAGCCACAAATTATGAGGTCAGATGATCAAAATCTTGAGGTAGCTTCTAAGGAGGAAGGAGAGGCAGAAAGAATTAGAGAAGGAATTCCAGAGCTGAGGGCCCTGCAAACTGACTGCATGGGCATCCGTGGTGGATTGATTAAAATCAGGAGGCTCGAGAAACCTGGATTGGAGAATGCAGTAGTCTCAATGCAGGGTTGACGGACGGGAGAGATTACAGAGGATATTCAATATCCAATTTGTTTCGGGAACAACTCGGCAAAACTGTGGGATATTTTACTGCATTAAATACTCATAACATTTCTATCCCAGACAGCTTAACCATTGAGTATGTTCAAGACGGAGGTGAATGACACCAGAGAGACAGACTTATGTGCGGGTTAAGAAATAAAGCTATCTAGAAAAGGCTGTAACAGAAAGCAACTTAGACCTAAAGAAGGCTTCAGAAGTTGTGACCTTTATGGAACCAGCAGTTACAGAAGCCTAACAGTTAAGCATGAGCACTAAAACCCATAAAGAATCGGCTGAAACCCGCACATCGACACAGGTATGCAAAAACTGGGCACAGATCAACTGATTGCTGAAGTAAAATGCAAGAATTGGGGTAAAAAGGGGCACATAGAATGTGCATGTTGGAGAAAGAAACAAGTTTGAATCATCAATTATAAATAGCAAGAACCAAATACATCAAATGAAAAATCAAATAGACGGAAAAGTATCCATGTGATACAAAAACAGCATGAAAAGGACCAGAGACACAGTTAGGTGGTGAACTGTTGTTGAACGTACTGGCCATCGCTGGTGCAACCCACCTTTACTGGGTTACTCCTTTACTGGACGGACAGCCAATAAAAATGGAGCTGGACACTGGCGCAGCCATTTCATTGGTCGCAGAAACTGTTTGCCAAGAGAAACTACAAAATATCACCTTGAAACCCTCAAAGATAATAGCCAAAACCACGTTGGAGAACTGGTTCCTTTGAGAGACTGTATTGATGTATATGTGCAGCTAAATGGACAGATTGCAAACTTGCCCCCTCACGTTGTTAAAGGTAACTATTCAATCTAATGGGAGAACCTGGCTGGAGAGAATCAAGCTAAACTGGGCTGAGGTGAATCTCGTGTCAGAGTTTAATGCAGGTTAACCGAAGATTCTAAAGCAGGGGTGGGCAAACTACGGCCCGCGGGCCAAAGGTCTTTATGCGGCCCACCAAGATCAAGTCATAAAAAAAAAATTTTTTTAATTTTTTTTTTAATTTTAAGGTTAATGGGGGGGGGGCTGTTGGGTTACTGGTATAGGGTGGATACGTTGACTTGAGTAGGGTGATCGTTGCTCGGCACAACATGTGTTTCATGTGAAGTTTCTACTTTAAAATATTAATTAATAAAAATGAATTGCTTTTTTTTTCTTCAAAAACCGTTTATTTTGGCTATTTTAAATATTAATTATTTTACTTAATATACTCTGCGGCCCTTCAAAATTGTGAATTTCTGAATGTGGCCCTTGCACGGAAAAGTTTGCCCACCCCTGTTCTAAAGAATCATATCGTGGTCTTTAATAGAGAGCTGGGAAGCATGGAAGAGATCTCAGTCAAGCTAAAGATTTGGGTGGCATGGCACCACAGTGGTTAGCACTGGTTGCTCACAGCGCCAGGGACCCAGGTTCGATTCCCACTTGGGTCACTGCCTGTATGGAGTCTGCACGTTCTCCCCGTGTCTGCGTGGGTTTAGTCCGGATGCTCCGGTTTCCTCCCATAAGTCCAGAAAGATGTGCTGTTAGGTTAATTGGACATTCTGAATTCTCCCTCAGTGTACCCGAACAGGCGACAAGGGGATTTTTCACAGTAACTTCAATGCAGTGTTAATGTAAGCCTACTTGTGACACTAATGAAGATTATTATTCTTATTAAGGACAAAAGCCTTAAAAGATGCTTAAAGGTGAGGGCATTGCTCAACCATCAGGCCTAAGGCTGAGGCAGAATTTTGAGCGGCTGGTCAAAGTGGGCTTTTTTAAAGGCGTTAATGTAAGTGATTAGGCCATGCCGTAATACCCATAATGGAGCAAGATGGTTCACTACAAATATGTGGAGATTTTTAAGTCACTATCAATCCGATGCTATGTGCAGAGCAGTACCCTCTGCCTTTAATTGAGGACTTATTTGCCGGTTAGGCTGGAGGCCAGAATTTTATTGAAGCTGACCTTAGTCAAGCTTATCTCCAGATAAATGTAGATCCTGATTCACACCAGTATTCCATCCCTATTTCACTCTGTACAGCAGTATCTGAAGTACAATGAACATACAAACAACAAGAAGAATTACCAGAACCTAACCTTGGTTAGCCTGGGGCAAGAACTAGCCTCTGAAGTGAAAGCTCTGAGCAAGCAGCCAAATCAAGTTTCGTGACATGAGAACAGGGCTCAACTCCCTGCTTTTCATAAAGGTCAAGAGGTATTGCCAATGAACCATGCCACCAGTGAGAAGTGGATACCTGCCATCGCCTTGGCAGAGACAGGACCGGTCTCCTACACCATTCAAACTCGGGAAGGTGTACTGTGGAGAAGACACACTCATTCACATTTATCAGCTAAAATAAGGTTGCCAGAGATACCAATCAACTGAGAGTCTGTGACAAACTGTGCAAATGAAGACCAGTGCATACCGGAGAACCCGACAGTGCCAGAAACAACTGTGGAAGACAGTACCCCAGTTAAGGTCATTTCAACACCGAGTCAACCTCCAAATCCTACAACAACTCCGATGAGTCAACAACGGACAATGCCCAAACTCAACCAAAAACACCTGAGGTTAGAGTCAACACAAAAAAGCAGACACCTGGAACTTCCGGTGGCAGCTATGAGGGAGTAGGTCGCACATTTGGTGGCTCCCGTCTCGGTCGGACTTTTGGACCTTTTCCCCCGACGTTTGTGCGCTTTTGAGCGCGGAACTGGAAAGCAATAGTACTCGGGCACAGGACCCATACAGAATTGTATGGACCTAAGAAGCCGGAGGGACCGTAAACAGCAGAAGAAGTGGTCGAATAAGGGCACAGTGGAGGCTGTGAGAGGGACCAGCATGGCTGGTTTTCAGAGCAAGGAGCTGGCAGCCCAGCCCACAATGGAGCAGCTGCTGCAGACTATGCAGGAGGGCTTTTTGGCTCTGATGCGTGACAACTTGGAGCCGCTACAGATGTCGATTGACCGGATGGAAAAAAGGCTAGATGATCAGGCTGAGAAGCTCCAGCAGTTAGAGAAGTCAGTGGAGGAGCAGTCTGACTTTCAAACGATGGCGGATGTGGAGAATCGGAGGTTGAGGGACCAGCAAAAAGTGCTTCTGGAAAGGTTGGAGGACCTGGACAATAAATCTCGTCGGCAGAATGTGAGAATCATGGGCCTCCCGGAGGGGGCAGAGGGGCTAGACGCTGCCGCAAATGTGGAGGGTATGTTTCAGAAGTTGCTGGGGAACAAGGTGTTCACGCGCCTGCCGGTGGTGGACAGGGCACACAGAGTGCAGGTGAGGCAGCCACGACGAGGGGGTCTCACACGAGCGATGGTGGTACGCTTTCACAGGTACCTGGACAAGGAACGGGTGCTGCAATGGGCAAAGAGCACAGGAAGCTGTATTTGGGACAATACCACCCTGCGTATGTACCAAGATTTGAGCGCGGAGGTAGCCAGGAGGAGGGGAGGCTACAGGCAAGTGAAGGAGATACTGTATAAAAACAAGGTGAAATTCGGGCTGCTTTTTCTGGCGCGACTGTGGGTTACATATGAGGGTCAGCACCACTATTTCGAGGAACCCGAAGAGGCGATGGACTTCGTTAAGAAGCAAGGGCTGGTCCTGAGCTGAGGGCGTTTGGACTCATTTTAGAACTTTTAAGTATATGTGGTGTCTCTCCCGTTTGAAAATTGCCTGTATGTTTGGGTCCATTTTTGTCGTTCCTTTGCGTGCTTTTTGCGTGGTTTCCCTGAATGTTTCTTTTTTGGGCTGTTTGATTAGTTGGAGCTTGGCTGGGGGGGAAATAATAAAGAAAACAGTTAAAAGGGTTGGGTTAAGAGGGATGCTTTAGGGGAACTTTGTGCAATCTTTTCTGTGTCTGTATGGGAAGGACTGAGAGTGCCTGTTACTTCTTATCTCTTTCTTTTTTTTTGTATTGGTTAACTTGAATTGTGCTATTGTGGGGGCTGTTTATGACTTTTATAGAGTTTTGCTTAAGCAGGACTGATCTGGGGAAGTGGTATGGATGGGTCGGGGGAGGGGTGACTGGGAACAATGGGTGGGAGACGCGCTGGCGCCGAGGCTGGGAGCCCCAGGCTAACTGAATGGGGATAGTCAACAAAAGCCGAGGTGGGGTGTGTGCATATAGTTAGATTAGAGCAGGGGTTAGGTGATAGGATGGTGTTGCTAGGGGGGGAGGGGGGAGTTGTTCTGCTGACGGTGATGGAAACTGGGCATGGCAACAGTGAGGAGGTCATGGATGGAGCCGGCAGCAGGCGGGCCAGATGAAGCACGACACATGGTTGGGGGGCTGGCCAAGGAAAGGGGGTGGCTGATCGGCAAACGGGGGGGGGGGCGCAAAGTGCCCCCTCAACCAGGCTGATCGCCTGAAATGTTAGAGGGTTAAACGGGCCAGTGAAGAGGGCGCGTGTGTTTGCGCATCTGCGGGTTCTGAAGGCGGACATAATCATGCTGCAGGAGACGCACCTGAAAGTGGCAGACCAGGTTAGGTTAAGGAAGGGCTGGGTCAGTCAGGTCTTTCATTCGGGGCTTGATTCTAAGATGAGGGGGGGTTGCGATCCTGATTAATAAAAGGGTACAATTTGAGGCAGAGGGCACAGCCGTGGATGGGGTGGCAGGTTCGTTATGGTGAGGGGTAAGCTCGAAGGGGTGAGAGTAGTTCTGGTCAGTGTGTATGCCCCTAATTGGGATGATGTGGATTTTATTAGGAGGATGCCAGGGAAGATCCCTGACTTGGACTTGCGTAAGCTGATCATGGGCGGGGACTTTAATACAGTCCTGGACCCGAGCCTGGACCGGTCATGTTCAAGAACGGGCAGGTTGCGAGCGATGGCAAAGCAACTCAGAGGGTTCATGGAGCAAATGGGGGGAGCAAATCCGTGGAGATTTAACCAGCCGACTGCGAGGGAGTTCTCGTACTACTCCCACGTCGACAAAGTGTATTCCCGAATTGACTACTTTGTTGTGAGTAGGAGTGCTGGCCAGAATGGTGGGGGCAGAATGCTCGGCAATTGCCATATTAGACTATGCTCAGCACTGGGTAGACCTGCAGTTTTGTAAGGACAGCTTTCAGCGCCCACCATGGAGGCTGGAAATTGGACTACTCACGGACGAGGCGGTGTGTGAGAGGCTGAAGAAATGCATGCAGAATTACCTGCAGGTGAACGATACTGGAGAAGTACCGGCAGGGGTGCACTGGGAGGCGCTGAAGGCAGTGGTGAGAGGGGAGCTGATTTCAATCCGGGCGTACAGGGACAGGACAGATAGGGCAGAGATGGACCGACTGATTAAGGAAATTCTCCGGATGGACAGGAGTTATGCGGAATCCCCGAGGCCAGAGTTACTCAGGAAATGACAGAGGCTGAAGGCCGAATTTGGGGTGCTGACTACAGGCAAGGCTGTAGAGCAGCTTAGAAAGGTAAAAGGTGTGATTTATGAGCATGGGGAGAAGGCCAGTAGAATGCTTGCACATCAATTAAGGAAGAGGGAAGCGGCTAGGGAAATAGGGAGGGTAATCTAGTGGGTGATCCAGCAGGACTGAACAAGGTCTTTAGGAACTTTAATAGGAAGCTGTACACTTCGGAACCACCCGGGGGATCGGGAGGGCGGGGGAGGGGGATGAGACGATTCCTGGACGGACTGACCTTCCCAAGAGTGGGGAGGGGGTTGGTGGACGGACTGGGGGCCCTGGTCAGGATCAAAGAGTTATTGTGGGGCCTGACGGCCATGCAGTCGGGTAAAGTCCCAGGGCCGGACGCGTATCCGGTGGAGTTTTACAAAACAATCTGCCGGGATAGTGGGGCCGGTGCTGGTCAGGGTCTTTAACAAGGCAAGAGACAGAGGGAGTTTACCCCCAACCATCTCGCTTATTCTGAAACGGGATAAGGGCCCGGAGGCCTGTGGGTCATACAGGCCGATCTCCTTGGTCAACGTAGATGCCAAGTTACTGGCCAAGATTTTGGCGAGCAGAATTGAGGACTATGTACCGGATGTAATTGTGGAGGACCAAACCGGGTTTGTAAAGGGGAGGCAGCTGGTGGGCAACCTAAGAAGGTTGCTCAACGTGATTATGATGCCCACGGAGAGTAGGGAGGTAGAGATAGTGGCAGCCATGGATGCTGAAAAGGCTTTTGATCGGGTCGAGTGGGATTATCTGTGGGAGGTACTAGGACGGTTCGGGTTCGGGGCGGGGTTCATCGACTGGGTTAGGCTATTGTATCAGGCCCCGGAGGCGAGTGTAAGGACGAACAGGACGACATCGGACTACTTTAGACTACACCGTGGGACAAGACAGGGCTGCCCTCTCTCCCCTCTGCTGTTTGCGCTGGCCATAGAGCCGCTGGCAATTGCACTGAGAGCTTCTAGGGGCTGGAAAGGGCTGATCCGGGGGGGAGTGGAACATAGAGTCTCGTTATACGCGGATGATCTGCTGATATATGTATCGGACCCAATGGTGGGGATGGATGGTATTATGACAACCCTGAGGGAATTTAGCCGGTTCTCCGGATACAAAGTGAACATGGCTAAGAGCGAGTTGTTTGTAATTCAGGCGAAGGGGCAGGAGAGTAGGCTGAAGGGGTTGCCGTTCAGGCTAGTGGGGGAGAGTTTCCGATATTTGGGGATTCAGGTGGCATGGGACTGGGGCAGGTGGCATAAGCTCAACCTGTCCCGACTGCTGGAACGAGTGAGGGAGGAGGTCCGGAGGTGGGATGCCATCACTGTCATTGGCGGGGAGGATGCAGACTGTTAAGATGACGATTCTCCCACGGTTCTTGTTTGTTTTTCAGTGTCTCCCCATCTTTATCCTGCGGTCCTTCTTTAAGAGGCTGAATAAAATTATTCTGGGATTTGTATGGGCAGGGAAGTCCCCGCGGGTGAAGCGGGTGATGCTTGAAAGGAACAGAGGAGAAGGGGGACTGGCGTTGCCGAACTTCAGCAACTATTACTTGGCAGCCAACATAGCGATGATAAGGAAATGGATGGGGGTGCAGGGTCGGTTTGGGAGCGGATGGAGGCTGCTTCGTGCAGGGGCACTAGCTTAGCAGCCCTGGCACGGTGCCTCTGCCGCTTCCGCCGGCACGGTACTCCACCAGCCTGATAGTGGTGGCAGCTCTTCGGATCTGGGGCCAGTGAAGGAGGCATGTAGGGGAGGTAAGAGCATCGGTGTGGACCCCAATCTGCGGCAACCACCGATTTGCCCCAGGGAACATGGACGGGGGGTATCGACTGGATGGGGGCAGGGATTGTGAGGATGGGGGATCTGTTCCTGGAAGGGAGTTTTCCGAGCATGAGGGCACTGGAGGAGAAGTTTGGGCTGGCGAGAGGGAACGACTTACAGGTGCGGGATTTTGTACGCAGACTGGTGCTGTCCTTCCAACGTCTCCCGCCGAAGGGGAGGCAGGACAGGGTAGTTTCTAGGGGAGAGGTGGGCGAGGGTAGAGTCTCAGACGTCTACAAGGAACGAATGGGAGCTGAGGATACGCAGACCGAGGACCTGAAGCTTAAATGGGAAGAGGAGCTCGGGGGGGGGGGAAAATAGAGGATGGTATCTGGGAAGAAGGCCTGAGCAGAGTGAACACGACCGCAACATGCGCCAGGCTCAGCCTGATCCAGTTTAAGGTTGTGCACCGGGCCCACAGGATGGGGACCCGGATGAGCAGATTCTTCGGGCTGGAGGACAAGTGTGCTAGATGTGCCGGAGGGCCGGCTAACCAAGTACACATGTTCTGGTCGTGCCCTAAACACAGGGGGTATTGGCAGGGATTCGCAGATGTCATGTCCCGGGTATTGAAAACTTGGGTGGTAATGAGCCCTGAGGTGGCAATCTTTGGGGTTTTGGAGGACCCGGGAGTCCAGGAAGAGAGAGAGGCTGACGTTCCGGCCTTTGCTTCCCTGGTAGCCCGGCAATGAATATTGTTAGCATGGAGGGACTCAAAGCCCCCCCCAGGGCTGAGGTATGGGTATCGGACATGGCGAGCTTTCTTGGCCTGGAGAAAGTCAAGTTCGCCTTGAGAGGTTCGCTATTAGGGTTATTGACTTCTTCGCAGAGGAGTAAGCGTCAGCAGTGGGGGGGGGGGGGGGGGGGGGCAGCTAGGGTAGAGTAGAGTAGGGGGACGTTGAGGCAGGTCCGTGCATGAACAGAGCCATGGTTTGCACTATGTTTAATTTGTGTCTTGACTTTTTTTTGTACTGTACAATGTCACTTTTTCTATATGCCTAAAATACCTCAATAAAATTGTAAAATTGTTTGTTAAAAAAAAAAGCAGACGCCTGCCTGGTATTGCCGACAACCGCACAGGAATTGATGTCCTCCAAAATGTCTAACTTATTGACTGTTGTGTTTTTTAATTGTTTATATTATAAACTTTGATACGGTTAGACCGTGTTTCATTGCAGGAACCTCTGATGTAAAGGGAGGAAAGTGTTGTGTATTCATGTTTGTTCCTAATTGGAACCAGTGGCACTTTTAAGAGTTCAATCATGTGACATACTGATGCCGTCATCGGCAATTTGGTGGGCGTCTTCTGGAGAGCCAGGAGCTGGAGGGCCCTGGCCTACATGCAGGTGGCACATGTGTCGTTGTGCCATCCTGTTCTGTCCACTGTCCTCGAAGGGTGGTCAAATGAACTGGGCATCCCTAAGGTGTCCTGGTGGAAGGCCCTGGGCTCTGCACCAGCGGATCCTCCTCCCTATGGGTGTTCATGGGCCCCTGGGTCAGTCTTGAGAATAAACGGGCAGTTGGAGTATGGCCCAGAAGCCCTGCTGCATTCTTGGATGCCAACCAGTGTATGCACCATACAGTTGATGCCTTGAACTATTGAGCTAATGCTCTGAATGGTCAGGTTCATTGTTTGAACCATAGAGCTCTTGGCCTGAGCCATTCTTTGGAAACCTCCTGCCATGGATCTGACGTCAAGCACCAGGCTCTCCACTGTGATCGCCACCCTTGTAATGTTACCCATGTGCCTCGTATTGCTGGCACAGTCTCCTATGAGAGAAGCTTTGGGACTCCTGCAGTCAGCCTTGCAATCACTGGAGTGTCGCACACCCCTTCCTTGTATTCCTGCCTTTGCATCTCCAGCAACTGAGGGACGAATGCACAGCACCTGGCTGAGGCACAGCAGAATCCTGGGTTCCAGCAGACCTTCTACTGTCCGATCCTTGGGACCTTCCTGCTTCTGCCTGATGTGGATTAGCAGCAGTGAGGTGCTCACCAGATTATAAATCCGAAGCCTGCCTGCTAAGATCGCCCACCGATGTAGGTATCTCTGCGCTGGTGGAGGTTGCAGGTGACAGCTGTGATGTATCTTCTGTTCATCCGCCAATATCTCCTCAGAGCTGTGGTCCTCTGCTGACACTGTTAGTGGATGAACCAGGCAACCTGGGTGATTTCCCAGCAAAAGACGGGACATGGTATAAGTGCATGACAAGGGAAAGGACTGGGTGAGACAGAACTCGCATGCATTTGGCTAGATGAAATGAAAGTGCAGAAGCTCATCGCTTTTCTCTCTCCCGCCTACCTCGCTCTCCACACAGGCTAACTTCTATTCCTCCCCTGAAAGCTCAAGGACTCTTTGCTCAAAAGAAGTCAAAATCCGAAGGTTTGCCATGCCACGACCCGCCTTCACCCAGTCATGGCAGTAATGACCCAGTTTATCTTTCAGGGAGACAAATAAGGATGTTGTGAGCAGACTGCGTGCCAGGTCAGAGGGCAGTGATGCCTAGTGTGTGGGCAGTGCACATGAGCAGGGCTAAATTGTGAGAAAAGAAGTCTCAGGGGAGATATCGAAGCATGTGGTAGGGCCCAGTATGTGGAGTCCATCTGGCATGGTGAGGGGTATCTGAGAGGGAGAGTGGTGAGAGAAGACTAGAAGCATTTACCCAGGCAGTAAGGAGGAGGTCACTCATTTTCTTCCTGCATTGAATCCTCATCCTTTTGTGGAGGGAGTTGGCACTCACCAGCACGGTAACCATCTCCCAAGTGGGGTTGGTGAATAGAGGGTCTCCTGCCTGCCTGCCCTTCTCTCTTCCACTTCATCCGATGTGTAAGGCGCCCACCATGAAGCATGGAGCTGGCTTCTTGGCTGCCATCCTCCTGGTTTTGTTTGTGAGCCAGTGCTGTGGAGCTGTTTAAACACAGTGGCCCTTTGATTGCACTGCTCAGATGACTCGGACGCTTCGTGCTCCGGGGTTTTCGTGTGGGGAATATTTTTTTCAATATCCCTAACGATCGCAGTCCAGATTGCGCCAATGGGACCAGCAGACCGTTCCAAAATTGACACTTAACCTAATCCCATCCAATGTTTCAGGTTAATGACCTAATGCCACAGGTGGAAAAAGTTAGAGATGTGACAGGTTTTAAACAAGTACAAACTCTGGGAGAGAGGGGAGAGGAAAGATCAGAAGGAGATGTCTCTGATACGCACAGGAGCAAGTAAATAAGAAAAGGGATAGTGTTGAAAGGCAAAAGGAGATGATAGTAAGACGAGTGAAGAAATGGGTCGAGAGGAGCTGTAAATGAAAAATGCTAAAACTAGATTGGCTGTCGGTTCCTCTTGAGGATGCTACATTGATAACCTCTCGAGTTGAGGTGGGAAGGAGAGGGAGTATTGTTCTGGACTGTCAAGTAGGGTTGGCCTCTATGGCTTGTTTTTTTAGACAAAAGCCTTCCAAAAGATAGCAATGCCAGAGCACTCATCAGAAAGCTTCATGACTAAAAACAGAGAAAAAGATCAAAAAGAAACTGAAAATAGTCTAGATAAAGCTTCAAAATACAACAAATATTTTTACTTCAGGACTCTTTAAACACAGTTCCATAAATAATACACCATATCAACCTTAGGCCCCATTGAATGAGTGTGTAAATAGATGAATGCTATACAAGACCAGGGATTTAAGTGGATATTTAAATTATGTCATCTTTGGCTCATTTTCCATTTAATTGAATGTCTTTGTTCTGGCACCAGTACAAATCCAGACCGCCAAAATTAAATTGGGTGCAAAATGAAGGAATATCTGGTTTAACCATTTTTGTGTGCTCCACATGATACTCATTAACAAGCATAATTGACAAGAAAAACTGTTGCAGTATTTGCTTAGCAACATAAAATTAAGAGCTGGAGCATTACTTGCTCAATAGCGAAGAATAATCTAATTTGATCAAATTATTGTCATCAAGTTTTGGCTGTCTCTTGATTCCAGTACAAACACAAGCCAGAGTTTTCGCCAAGACGGAAAGTGGCAGAGACCCTGCCCTGGAATTCGCACCCCAGAACCCACATTCCCCATTGGCATGGTGGCAGTTTCGAATGTGCCCATCCATGGTTCATGGAGACAACTGGACATGTTAAAGTTCAGCTGCCTAAGTTGGGTCTGAATTTGGCTAGTGGGATGTCCAAAACATGACCTGTGCGGTTTAGACCAAGTAGGAGAAAGTCTAAAGCTGCCAAATTTATTTGAAGAGGCAGGTGACCCTTTTTCATATGCCCCAGGACACTTTTGAGAAAACACCCTTTGGGGGTGTTAAAATTAGACAAGAATGTGTGCAAAAAGTGTACAAAAGTATTGAAACTTACAAGCTCATTAAAACTGTTGAGAGAACTGTTAAGCTGTGAAGCCACTTAAATATCATGCTCTTTAAATATTAGAAAAAAAACTGTCTGCTGTGCCGAAAATAAATCAGTGCTTGCTAATTCACTCTGATATAAACCTGACAGTTATTTTACAGATTAGTCCTGCAGGACTGATTTCACAATGTATTATTATCATAATGCCTATCAGTTCACAATTTGATTGACAGCTCCATGTGCTTATGAATTATTTGAAGTGGGACTATGAATGCGTGTTGTTGCAAAGGTTTAAGTGGTTGAATTAATTTAAATATAGTGAATGGATTTAATCAATTAGTGTTTTTTAAAATAGTGTATTCATCACTTAGGAACTTAATTTAATCTCAGCATGGGTCCTAAGTTCTGCCTAAGATGGATATTGATCGGTTGGCATGGCCGGTATAAGGGAGAAGGGGTGGGGGCATGGGTCAGCATAAGTTGGCACTAAGTTGCCATAGGGGCTATAAATGGGTATTATGAGGTGGATGAAAGGTTTATGTTGGTCTGAAGGGCATGGGTGCCATGATGGGTGGGCGGAGGGTGTATGAGGTCACGGGTTGGCATGGATGAGGCATGGAAAGTGTGTGGGTGTGAAGGGTGAGGGCCGAAGAGCTGTTTTTTGCTTTAATCATTTTAAAAATAATTTGACAAAGTGCCGGAACATCGAGGCAGTCCTTCCACCAGCCGTGTTCCCACTTGACAGCATCTGAACTTTGTCCAGGAACTTCTGACATGATCCCATTTTCCTTTCTCCTTGACTGCCGGAACTTCCGGGCACTTTTTCCCAGACCAGGTTTGCTGAGCTGGATATTGTCAGACTCTGCACTCCCAACCCAGTATGAAAATTCAGGCCACACGTTTCAAGTTCTTTCCCTGAGGTACTCTTTCATCTATTGCCATCTATTGGCAAAAAAATGGATGGTACAAGAGCCTTTTGTTCAAGGTTACGAGATGTTCCAAACCAATAGTTTTATAACAGTAATCTTTTTCATTTAGTTCATAAAATCAGATTTTTAATTTTAATACATGTCCATGCAACTACTATTAATGAGTTTAATTATTTTAAACAATAATGTGTTAGCAGTCAGTGAGTCATTCACAAATAACATGTAAATGATTTAATTATGCAAATATATGGCTTCAAAGTTGCAGCCATAAATTATATGGACAGGACAGTATTGGTTGCATACGAGTCACGTCAACAAAATGACCTAATTGAGGACATCTACTGCAATAATCCACAAGTACAAACCTTAAATCATTTGAACCTAACAAAAGGTTTGCATTTTTTATTATTATATTTTTGAATGATCTCTTTCAATCTAATCTGTCACAATGAAATTGACTCTTGTATGGAAAAAAAACCCTGGTCAGATCACAATTGGAATACTGTGCTTTGTTTTGGTTTCCTCAAATGGCAGTTGGGCCTTTGGAAAGGGTGCAGGGGGTTGGGGGGCACTAGACTCATTCCTAGTATAAGCCATCTTTGTTACCAAATAGGCTTAAAGAGTTGTAACCCTAATGTGTAAACGTGAAGGAGATCTGCTTAAGTTTTATAAGCTGATCATAGAATTTTCATAGAATTTACAGTGCAGAAGGAGGCCATTCGGCCCATCGAGTCTGCACCGGCTCCTGGAAAGAGCACCCTACCCAAGGTTAACACCTCCACCTTATCCCCATAACCCAGTAACCCCACCGAACACTAAGGGCAATTTTGGACACTAAGGGCAATTTATCATGTCCAATCCACCTAACTTGCACATCTTTGGACTGGGGGAGGAAACCCATGCACACACGGGGAGGATGTGCAGACTCCGCACAGTCATTGACACAAGCCGGAATCGAACCAGGGATCCTGGAGCTGTGAAGCGATTGTGCTATCCAATATGCTACCGTGCTGATGAAGCTGATTCTGTCCTTTTTGACATTATTCAAATTAAATAGGTTAGGGAGAGCAAGGGTTCACAATTTTATAAGCCGGATCTAAGTTGGATGTCAGGAGGTGGCTCTTTTCCCAGAGAATAGTGGGCTTTGGTACAGGCTACTGGATTGCCTGGTAGATGCTGATTCACTGAATTTGTTCAGTCGAGAGGTGAAACATTTTCTGGTTGGGGCTGATGTCACATCTTACGCAAGTGGGGTACTTAAAGGAAACAGGCACAATTATAGCTTTGGGATTGTTCTTGGTTAATTATATCAAGGCATTCTTTAGAAACATTGTAGCAGGACTTGGCCATTTAGTTAGACCATAAGACCATAAGACATAGGAGTGGAAGTAAGGCCATTCGGCCCATCGAGTCCACTCCACCATTCAATCATGGTTGATTTCAACTCCATTTACCCGCTCTCTCCCCATAGCCCTTAATTCCTCGAGAAATCAAGAATTTATCAATTTCTGTCTTAAAGACACTCAATGTCCCGGCCTCCACCGCCCTCTGTGGCAATGAATTCCACAGACCTACCACTCTCTGGCTGAAGAAATTTCTCCTCATCTCTGTTCTAAAGTGACTCCCTTTTATTCTAAGGCTGTGCCCCCGCGTCCTAGTCTCCCCTGCTAATGGAAACAACTTCCCTACGTCCATCCTATCCAAGCCATTCATTATCTTGTACGTTTCTATTAGATCTCCCTAATAGATCCATGAGCCTGGTTAGCCATTCAATTACATCATGGTGATCAGCAACCTAATTCCATATATTTACCATTGTTCATATTGTGATGAATATAGCAAATTGTTACATATATTGCATTATATATCTTTTGCTGTAATATTTTTCATAAATCCTGGTTTAATATACAGGTGGTGTGTCTGCAAAAGATGTAATTAAGATGTTGTAAAAGTGGGATAATCATTTATTTTAACCTTTTAATTGTTTACCAATACAGAGCTAATGGACTTTTATTCATAGAAAGAAGGTTCACTGGGTTTGCATAATTGAGGGGCTGTGTAACAAGACAGTTACTGGGATAGAAATGTAATTAATGGGAGGAGCCAGGTCTGCAGCAAGTTCTGCATTTATTCTGCAAACGGCAGAAAGATTTGCAGGTGGTGCCTCCTTTGTTGAAAGCAACTCTCTACACAGAGGACAGTAAATACCTCTGTGTTTGAAAACTTTATTTGTAAGTGGCTTTTGACCTGTAATGGACTTTGTTTAATTGGAGATAGATAAGGTATAAGTTAAAGTGTTTCATTTCATCGTTAAGAATTGTTCAACTGTTAATTATAAGTTATTTTCTGTGATCATGGAGTTGATACGGTGTTAAGGATAAAGTTTGTTTTAATATGAAAGATCTCTGGCTGGGATTCTCCAACCCCGCGCCGGGTCCGACCCCGGGGAGGGGGGGGGGGGGGGGGGGGGGATCGGGGCCTACCAATCGGCGGGCGGGCTGGTTCTGTGGGGGGCCTATGTTCGTCCACACCGGACCCCTGTGGGGCTTCGCCACGTTGCCCGGGGTCCGGCACGGAGAAAGGAACCCCCGCGCATGAGTAGAATCATGCCGGCCGTTCCGCATATTAGCAGAAATATGCCAAATATGCCGCCGTAGTGCGCATGCACGAACTGGCACCAGCCATTCCGCGCTGGCTGGAGCTGCGGGGACCACTCCGACGCTGACCTATTCCTCTAGGAAGGGGAGCATTCCCCATTATCGGGGACCGTTGACACCACTTTTCACGCCGGCATAGTGACACAGCCCCATTATTGGAGAATCCCGCCCTCTGTCAGTGGAATCACTCCTGAGGGTGAAGTAGTCCTTCCCCCACAGTTTACAAATGACAAACTAACATTCAGTGGGGTCTGGTCTGGTATCCTAACAATATTCCTTAATATTCCTTCAGTTAACAAAAATCTAGAAATCAATTGCAGTTTGCAGAAAATAATTCCAAGCTTATAGCACTCTTTTTGTGACAAAGTGTTTCTTAATTTCACTCCTGAAAGGCCTGACTAATTTTTAAACAAACTAGTGGGAAATAATTTCTACCAATCTACTCTATCTGTGCCTCTTAGTTTCTTTAAAACATCAGATGGATCACCAAGGAATGTAATCCATAACATCAGAAAAGCAAAATACCACGGATACTGGAAATCTGAAACTTAAACAGAAAATGCTGAAAATGTTCAACAAAGAAACAAAGTTCATGGGCTGGAACTTCTGAGCTTCCCAGCATTGGATTTGGGAAGTATCCCAAAGGTATGCTGGGAAATCCCTCTCGGAACTTCCAAGGTAAGGGTTTGCACGGAATTACCCAGAAGTGCAAACTTCCTCTGGGCAAATAAGAACAGTAAATGTTCGGAAAATTCAACATTCTGCAGCATATGTGGAGAGATAAACAGAGTTAACGCTTTGAGTCCGTATGATTCTTCTTCTGAGACTCTTCGTCCCCTGGGCAATTGCCCTGCGCTGCGAAGCATCTGAAAATGCGATTTAAATGTAAACTTGCCATAGTTTCTGTTACCCAGACAAGGTTAGAAGAATTAAAACCTTTTCTAACTTCTGGGTAATTATTGTAAAAACCCAGACTGAATGGTGTAGAATCAGGTGGAACACCCAAAACGGCTTTTCCGCAGGCAGGATTTCCCCACTTGAATGTCCCCGCCGGCCCCCTAAAAGTGTAAATGGGAAGTTGACTTTAAAAGTTGGGGCAGGGGCAGTGTCTGGCATGGAGATGTTCCAGGCACTGGCCAGAGCCAGATGCAGTACCAAGGGGGTTCCATGGGAGAGATGCTGGGAATTCAGTGCGTGGTGGGGTCCATATCCAGGGGAGAGGGGTGTTCAATTTCCAAGGTGTCCTTGTTTTTTATAGGGCGCCCCAATCTCCCAAAGTTGTTGGCGGGCTCTGTGATACCTTAGGGTTTTTCTTTTGACTAAGTGTCAAAATATATGGCAGGAAAAGCTGGCAGTACAGCTAGCAGGCTACCTCTTATCCGAAGACTATGACCTCTCTTTCTAGAATGCCCCACAAGAGGAAGCATCCGCTCCAAGTCTACTTTATCCATACAATTTATCATCTTGTATACCTCAATTTGATCTCCCCTCATTCTTCTAAACTCCAGAGAGTATAACCTGTTCAATCTCTCTTCTTACGCCAAACCCATCATCTCTGGAATCAACCTAGTGAACCTCCTCTGAACCGACTCCAATGCCCCTACATCTTTCCTCAAATAAGGGGACCAAAACTGTGCTCAATACTTCAGGTACAGTCTCACCAATGCCTTGTACAGTTGCAACAACACTTCCTTATTTTTATACACTATTCCTTTCGCTATAAATGCCCGCATTCCATTCGCTTTCTTTATTATCTGTACCTGCATGCTAGTTTTCTGATGGCAGATGGTGAAATTTGAATCCAATACAAAGCTGGGATTAAATGTCTAATGATGATCAGAAAATGATTTGCGATTGTCGTAAAAACTCATCTGGCTCACCAGGGAAGGAAATCTGCCATTCTTACCTGGCCTGGTCTACGTGTGAATCCAGATCCACAACAGCAATGTCTTAAATGGCCTCTGAAATGGCCGAGTAAGACACTCCGTTCAGGAGCAACAACTACTGGCTTTGCCAGTGATGCCATATTCCATGAATGAATTAAAAAGGAACATGGCTTTGGTTGGGTGGAATGTTCATATATCGAGATTCACAATTTCATAGGTCATGCTGGATGAACCAGAGTGTTTTTCAACTGTCCTGTCTGTGTGGAGTCTGCACATCCTCCCCGTGACTGCGTGGGTTTCCTCCGGGTACTCCGGTTTCCTCCCACAGTCCAGAGATGTGCAGGTTGGGTGGATTGGCCATGAAAAATTGTCCAAAATTCTATGATTAACCTAGGACAAAAGTTCGGCGCAACATCGTGGGCCGAAGGGCCTGTTCTGTGCTGTATTTCTCTATCTCTATCTCTAATTCCCTGTTCAGGAATACTGTTAAAATAGCAGGCAAGCTCTGATTTCCTCTTCAGAGCCTGATCTGTATATTTCAACCGGCGTGCCTTTCGCTTGCTCAGAAGTGTACAATAACATTTCAACATGTTGGATCATTGTGGGATGCTGACGAGTGAGTCTCACTGTTGATTTGCCCAGTTTCTGCGAAATGGCGGGATCAGCAATTGATCTAGCGAATACTGGAAATCTCCCATTACAGGATAATACTCTGCAGGAGGTTTTTAATATGTATGTACAACAGACAAACTAGTTTTCCTTCTTACAGACAGCATCAGTAAAATCAGTCATCTTTAATCTCATTAATTTTTCCAAATAAAACTGTATGAGTAAAGTATATATATATATTATATATACTTTTATGAGCTCCGTAGAGACTGATAATGGTTTAAAGAGAAATTCAAGCTTCCAGTTATTAACTGAAAGGATGACTCGTTTTAAAAGAACTTTTACGATACTAATGCTAAAGACAAACGCTATTTTCCTTTCATAGGCAACTTGTACTTCACACAACCAACAGGGGTTGCCCCTTTTTACTTTTCCTGACAGCCAAAAACCTCAGTTTTGCTGTTATTCGTCCTCTTAAGTGGACACTAACTCCTCCTGTAACCAGTCCAAATTATTTTGCAAATATCAAGAGCATTACTTCTGTTCTTTTCCTTTCCCAATATTATTGCCATAGTGAGAGTTTTCCTGGGGACTATCCCTCTAGCTTCAGTTAGGCGAACCCTCCGACCTTGTTTAACTCCTCATGATCTTGGTCATTATCCCCAGGTGTTACCGTTTAGCTCTTGCCCTTAAATAACACATTATGATTGTCCTTTTCATCGATTGGATTGGATTTGTTTTATTCTCGTGTACCGACGTACAATGAAAAGTATTGTTCTGCGTACAATCCAGATTGATGATTCCATACATGAAAAAAAATACATAGGACATAAATACACAATGTAAATATGTAGACACAGGCATCGGGTTAAACATACGGATTGCAGTACTACTCAGTAGAGAAGATGTGTGAAGAGATCAGATCAGTCCATAATAGGGTCACTCATGTGTGAAAGGGTCATTCAGGAGTCAACTAAACCACTCGAGTTTACTGTCAGACAGACTCCTGCAGGGGCACCCATGGATCCTTCCATTTAGTCTACATTTAAAGATACAGTCCCAAATTACAATAATCTCATAAACCAAAAGAAATGGTCCTAATCCATAGTAATCATATATTTTACAATTGTATCAATACTCATGGGCATATAAGGATGAATAAGATATATTCATGTAGGAGTCAGCATAGCATCTTGGGCTTTTAAGGTTTCCGATGTGATTTCACAAAAATGTTCTCGGCTATGTAGGCTGGTCCATGAACAGTGCAAGTGGTTCGTGGTGAACTTAACAATGCAGACCTGATTTGTCGGCATGGTTGCACAGTGGTTCGCACTGCTGCCAACTGCACCAGAGACGCTGGTTCGATTCTGACCTTGGGTAACTGTCTGAATGAAGTTTGCACATTCTCCCCATGTCTGCGTGGGTTTCCTATGGGTGCTTCGGGTTTCTCTCAAAGTCCCCTTCATGTCCAGGCTAGGTTATGGGGATAGGGTGGGATTGATGGGGAGTGGACCTGGGTACAGAATTCTTTCGGAGGGTCAGTGCAGACACGATAGGCTGAATGGCCTCCTTCTGCACTGTAGAGATTCCATGATTCTGTGTCCTGTCTGTCCAAAGATCATTCATGTTTTATGAAGTTTTGATGCATGATGACAGAAAGGCTGGAGATCAATTGGATCAGTATCTAATGGGTTAGAGAATCAGGACTTTAGCAAGTCAACTCAGGAAGGCCTGGAGAAATGCATCCAATGTACAGATCTGGAGGAACTTGGCTGTGTACAGGTTACTAACCAAGTTAATATGTACATAATACTTGCAAACTTACCAGACAAACCAATTATCCTATCATGGGTAAATACACACAATGTTGTGTTGGTGTTAACTGAGGTACAATGCTAGTGGGAATTCCTGTAAGAAATCTGAGCACTTTGCTTTTATATCTAACACCCCTCCAATAATAGCTAACAATATATTAATGTAGTAAACAGTAGCCGACTTAACAAGGAGAGATAAAGTGGTGAAATGGGCTGACGCATGACATATGAAATTTAATATAGAAAAGTGTGAAGTGAAGGAGAGAGAATATAAATTAAGTGGTAAAAATTTAAAGGGAATGCAGGAACAGAAAGTATGGAGTTCACATCACAATCCTTTGAAGGTGGCAAGACATCTTGAAAACACTTTTATAAACAAAAGAAGAGAATATGGGCGGAATTTACCGGCCGGTCAATCAGGCGGGATATACGGTCCCAACGACGGCGCACCCCGCCTCGGGCTCCCTTGGCGTTGAGGGGTGCATTCAATGGGAAAACCCATTGACAACAGCGGGACCAAAATATCCCGCTGGCGGTCTGCCTCAGCCACCGAACAACACGCAGCGCGCTGGAACTTCAGTTATGTGGAGCAACTAGAGAAGCTGGAATAGCTCTTCTTCGAGAGGTTGAAGGGAGATTTAATAGAGGTGATCAAATCAATGAGAGCGTTTGAAAGAGTAAGTAAAATTGTTTCCAGTGTTTAACCAGAGGACACAGATTTAAGATTACGGCAAAAAAGAAGTGAAGAAACAAAAATTATTTTTCTTTTTCCAAGCTTTCTGAAATCTATGACCTGAAAGATAGTGGAAGCAGATTCAATAATAACTTTCAAAAGACAATTGGATATGCTCCCCCAGGGTAGTGGGGGAGCTGCACTGAGCCCTGACTCCAAACTTGGACACAGGGCTGGACACAAGACCTTGCCGTCTCTGGAGTATTCCCCATGGCTACAGAACAGATCTGTCAGCTGGGCCTTCATCTGCAGGTGGCAATGGGGAGAGCAGCGTCTTCAGGACGGGGTGGGGGGGCTAGAGCCAGAAGCTCTGAGCTCAGGTTAAAGAGTGGGGACAGCTCTGAAAACAGTTGGCAGAGGCAGGACCCACAAGGAGCAGCGGCAGGAAGAAGGTGTAGGAGCTCAAAGAGAGCAGCCTGAAATCTTGGTTGGGGCAGCCTAGACAGCACAGATCCCCCTTCACGAGTCTGAGAAGCCCGGAGGTGCAGGAGATATCCATCGTAGTCTGGATGACCACGTAATCAGGCTAGGAAAACTTGCAATACAAGTGCACTGGGTTTCTAACTTTCTTCCTTCACCGTGTTTCAAATTTGGTTAGAACCCAAACCCATGTTGTGAAGAGTGGGAATCATAAAAGGTTTGAGATCATTGTCGCTCCTGATGAATGCAAGGCATCCCTGTTTCCATGCTTCAACAGCCAAGTCTGCAACATGGCTGATGCGAGACCAGGAGTTAAGTGCATTAAGTTTTCCTTTTCGGTGTCTGAAGTGCTAGACCACATCATGCAATGTAAAAAAACAAATTCATGGACTGCATTCTCCGATTTCAGACTAAGTGCTAATGCCGGCATGGGAACAGTGGTGTTTTATGTCAGAAAATACGGCGCAACAGCTGCACCGATTCTGGGACCGTTGGGGGGGCTAGCTCCCGGGTAAAGCTCCCGGCTCCCACGACAAAAACTGGAGAATGGCCGGACCCATGGTTGTGCATTCGCACAGCAGTGGCCTCTGGCAGCTGTTCTGTACAAAGTGGCGCCGGCCGCGCCTGGACCCAGCCTGCCAAATAATGACCCCCAGTAACCCCCTTTGCCATCCCAGGACCATCCCCCACCAGACCCCCCCAGCCCTCGTCGAAGCCCCCGGTCAGTGGCACGGCTACCCACCCCCCCAACTGTGGCGAAGCTGGACACAGTCTGCAGCCGCCACACAAGTTAACGGAAAAAAAATAGCATAACTGTTCCGCACCGTTGGGAACTCGACCCATTGTGGGCGGATCATCAGGGGAGAAGCTTCCGATGATGCGGCAACGCCTTTCCAGTTCTAGTTACGTTTTTTTCATTTATGTACTTATAGATTTGATGCCGATGAAATACAGGACCACTGTGTAGCAATGTTTGTACATTCAATGTGTTTCAGTAGGGATGTTTGGAAAGATCACGTGAATGGGACTGATTGGATAGCTCTTTCAAAGATCAGCACAGGCATAATGGCCAAGAGGCTTCCAAGTGCTATAATGACTCTATGAACTGGTTAAATGAAAGTTGTGTGATGTGTGTAATTAACCATGGCTTCAGATTATAATACATCAACTTTTTGCCATAAGCGCATTATGTGCATTTCTTTCCAGTTTAAACTAATCATAATGCTATGTATAAGACCTGCCATATTTCCATTACCATTTGTCACCATTGTTTCCAGCCAAAGTTGAATAATGGTCTTAGCTTTTCAGTCAAGTGACATTTTTCTCTGTAAAAAAAACTGATGACCCGACAATTTTAATGATTTTCTTTTGTTACCCAGAATACAGTATTATAATTTTTAAGCCTGTTTAAAAATTAATTTCCCAGGCAGTCATTATTTTAATCTGCCAGTGGAACTCAATAGTTTGTCAGCATAATTCAAATCCTCCCTGTAAAATGGTGCTCAGTTAGATTAGCTTCTTTGCTCTCAAGGATTTTGTCTATTACAGCTAACAGCATGATCTCCAAAATCTAATATAGAAATGTAAATTAGCAGTACATCACTGGCAGAGACGAAAGCTAAAAAGGTTGTCTGATGATAAATATCACTGACAAAAAGCTGTACTCTAAATGTCATTATGCCAAGTTTCGAACATCTTTTATTCTACTGTTTAGTTATTGGTTGGTATTATAGTATTTCAAACCATCAGGACGTTTCCCCTCTTCTTCGAGTTATCAAGTGGGGGGGGGTTGCTGGGGGCAGTTAGCTCAGTTGGCTAAATGGTTAGACTGTGATATAGAATGACACCGCTGTTGCAGGTTCAATCCCTGTACTGGCTGAGGTAATTCATTCCTTTCTCAGAGTTACAAAGCCAATGCACAGAGTGGGCAGGGCAAGCCCTTAATCCATCTCCTTGCTTGCTTAAAATCAAATTGATTCCAATTCATGGTACCCACAAAAGAGACATATCAGATGCAAGCTGACCAGAACAGACATTACATCGGATCTCGGGTTTGATCTTAGCCAAAAGGCCGAGAGAACTGCCTCATTGTCTTGCCTCACAGATGTGGAGTGGTGCCCCTCAGGCTATATATAACCAATTGTCTCTCTGTAATGGGGAGACATGCTTCTGCTCTTTCGTGGACTATGACTAATTACCTTAGCTGTAATGACTTGTGACAATAAACAGAAAGTCCGTAGGCAGTTTTATACTAATTAAGAGTACTTTGTTGATGCACTAATGATTTAGTGGGAAGCTATTATTTTGCACCTTTCCTTAGATTGCCACCTTGCCCCTGGTGGAGAGGCTTGAACGTTCAGTTAATCCCGAGAACAATGCCGTTGGGAGCCTTAAGCTCTTGGCAGTGTCACCCATGACGGTAAGGTCGGAGGGGAGGAATCAGACAAAGCGCAATCTAAAACAAGTCCTCAATGGCGGATCAGGTGGAAGATATTCGTATGGTTATCAATGGCTGCTATGACAGATGAAGGCCGAAGCAGTAGGGAGATCCTCAGTTATTGAGGTTCCCTCACCAATGTAACTAGACCTACCCTCGGTCAAGGACCGTGTGTCTGCTGATGTGAAACGGCACACCCTCGTTAAAAGGTGTCCCACAACAAATGCCTACATAAATGAAACCAACGCACCCTCACACAGACAAGCCCTGTGGTGAGATATGGTAGGAACAGGACCATGAGTACTGGAAGTCCCTAGCTTTGGATGGCACGTGGGCAGTGAAGTTTGATTCAGTCGTCACAGTCTTGGAATATGAACAGGGGAATATGTTTCAGCAGCTTTCTTCTTGACTGAGCAGCCCTCTTCAGGATCCATATGGGGGAAGGGCTTGAAAATGGGCCCTAAAAATAATCTGTTCCGTCCCCAAACTGGCTGGAAACCGCTTCCAGCAGCTCATCTAACTGTGGTCAGAAATTCAGTTTTTTTTTTAATACTTTTTTTATTCCTCTTATTTTTCTAATTTCTCCCAAATTTACACCCAACAATAAACAATAATCAGTAATGAATGATATGTCAATCCCCATATCAATAACAGCGATCCCATCCTCCCACCAAACCCTAAACATTAGCCCGCATGTTATCATAAATAAATGACAAAAAGGAATCAGGAATCACCCATAGTCACCATTAACACATACAGTCCCCCAACCCTCCCAGCCTCCAACCCCCCTAATGTTCAATGTGATCCAATTCTGGAAAGTGCTAAATGAATAACGCCCATGAATTGTAGAACCCCTCCATCCTTCCCCAGTTCAAATTTGACCTTTTCAAGCGTTAAGAATTCCAGCAGGTCACTCCGCTACATCAGAGCACAGGGTGGAGAGATTGATCTCCACCCTAACAGGATACGCCTTCAGGCGATCAACGAGGCGAAGGCTACAACATCTGCCTCCGTTCCCGTTTCCAATCCCGGTTGGTCCGACACCCCGAATATGGCCTTCCGAGGGCCCAGGTCCAGTTTGACGTGCACCACTTTAGAGATTACTCTAAACACCTCCTTTCAGTAATCCTCCAGCTTTGTACAGGACCAAAACATATGAACATGGTTTGCGGGGCCTCCCTGCAACGTTTACACACATCTTCTACCCCCTCAAAGAGCCAGCTCACTTCGCCCTTGTAATGTGTGCCCTATACACCACCTTCAGCTTCATCAGCCTCACACGAGGTGGAGGCGTTCACCCTCCGGAGCACCTCACACCAGAACCCCTCCTCCATACCCTCTCCCAACTCTTCCTCCCACTTTGCCTTTATCCCTTCTAGTGGCGCCTTCCCCTCCTCCAAAATAGCCCCGTAAACCGCCGATACTACCTCCTTCTCTAGTTCCCCTGCCGTAGCACCTCCTCCAGCAATGTGGAAGCCGTCTCCACTGGGAAACTCTGTATCTCCTTTCTGGCAAAGTCTCAAAGCTGCATGTATCTAAATATTTCCCCCTGTTCCAGCCCATACTTCGCTCCCAGCTCCTTCAATCCCTCAAAACGACCCCCAAGAAATAAATCTTTTAGTGTTCTAATTTCTTTCTCCTCCTATCTCCGACATTTTTCACTGAAATTCTGAATTTCAGAACCTGACATGTACAAATCCTCATAGCCAAGATTGCCAGTGAGCTTCCAACAATGTCTTCCTCAAAATCTCTCAAGTGTCCATTCTACTGGAGTAGAGGAAAACTGGAAAGAGCTGAAGACAGCCATCATCTCAAGCTGTGAAGAAACCATAGGCTGCAAGAACAGGCAATACCAAGAGTGGTTCAACAAAAACAACCACGCCATTCAAAACCTCATCGACAAGAAAAGCAAAGCTCTGCGTGCCTGGCAAAATGACATCACCAGCAAGGCAAAGAGGACAACTCATCATTTAGCCAAGACGGAGGTACAAAGAAGAACTGAAGTTTCACAAGTGCTTTCAGCTTGGATTTCAACCGGTTGAGATTGAAAAGTTTTCCATCCATCCTGTAAAGAATGTCCACTGATCTGGGAAGCTTGCTCTTTGCAAGGTTGAAGATGGTGACAATGAAGGTGGGAAAAAAGGATGGAGGCAATGATATATCCCTGCTTGACTCCAATCTTGGCCTTGAAGGTTTCTGCCTTATTTCCGTCGGTGAGTACTGTTGATGACATCTTGTCATGGAGGAGTCAGAGAATGTTGATATCAAATCTGTTAAGAATGTCCTTTTAAGCTCATTCCCCAATTCTCCAGATAATAAAGTTCAGAAGCATTCATTGCCAATGAAAGGAATTACGCATACAAGGTAACTATTAGAAATAATAATTGGACAGATACTTAGAGGATTGAGTTCACAGGAATTAACTGGCCCAACACATAGTCCAGCTTGGGGAGTGGCCTCATCCATTTCTGAGCTATTACCCCTGGCATCCCTTTTTATACCATTTTTCCAACTTGCTGTGTCAAGATACACATTTTTAATAACATTAACTCCTCCACATTCAATTAATTGGCTGTTTTCCCACATTAATAACTGCAGGTTCTACCAGAATAACTCACATTCAACTGGAAACAGAGAGATTAATGAACAAAGCCTATCTACAGGTGATGTTATCATTTGCTTTACACAGTGTGACCTTGTTCTCGGAGGACAGCTGAGATAGCTATTGAAGAAGCATAAAGCCAACCTGTGTCTGAACATTTTATCATCTAAACATCTGCCTGGTAATTTCCAATTCCTACAGAGTAACTGAATATTACAAAAATACACAGTCGCAGAGCTAAATATTAATTATCCGTTTAAAGAATTATCCATTTTCCTACCATCGGCTAGCCATTATATCCACCCTGATTTTCCTTTCCATTGAAATAAATAGGGGGGTCAGGTTTGGAAGCACAAAAGGGAGGCAATATAATTTTAAAAATCTTGTTGGCATGGTCCCTTGACAAAGGTGCACAGGGGCACGGTCAATAAACATCTAAGGGAGCCCCAACTTCTCCCTCACCTCCAGACCACCTGAGGGCAGTTTGTGCCATCTGACACAATACCTAGATGTAATGTTAGTCGCGTAAACATCCATTGTGAGTTCACAAGTTAGGCAGCCTCCCACTGACCTTGCATTTTCTAATGGAGGTCATTGGCATGCAGGCCTTATTCTGGAGTAAGTGCCCCTGTTTTATAAAATATTTCAAGACCAGACAAATTTCAAATGAGGTGACTCTTAATGACTCGATATTAAGCAACAAAAGTTACTTAACAAATGAAGACAGTTGATATCCTAGTCCTTTGTTTACATCGCACTATGGACCCGGAGAACTTGTGAGCCTCTTAAGACCATAAGACTATAAGAAATGGAAACAGGGTTAGGCTATTCAGGCCTTAGAGTCTGTTCTGTCATTTCATCAGACCATGGCTGATCTAACACTTTGTTCACTTTGCATAGAAACCATATACTCCATACAGTGCAGAAGGAAGCCAATCGGGCCCCCGACTCTCTGAAAGAGCACCCTACCTGGCCCACTGCCCTGTCCTATAAGCGCACCTAACCAACACATCTTGGGACACTTAAGGGAGATTTAGCATGACCAATCCATCTAACCTGCACACCTTTGGACGGTGGGAGAAAACCGGAGTACCTGGAGGAAACCCATGCAAACACGGGGAGAATGCGCAAACACCACACAGACAGTCACCTGAGGCCGGAATTGAACCCGGAACCCTGGAGCTGAGGCAGCAGTGCTAACCACTCTGTCATCGTGTCGCACCTTTCTTGCCTTCTATCCGTAACCCTTAATTCCCCTACTGATTAAAAACCTAGCGATCTCAGCCTTGAAAACACTCAAGCACTCATCCTCCACAGTTTCCTGAGGTAAAGAATTCAAAAGTTCATCACTGTTTGAGAAAATAAATCCTTCCCCAAATCCATTTAAACGAGTATCCCCTTATTCTGTGACAATGCCCTCCAGTCCTACTCTCTCCCATTAGTGGAGACAGCCTCCCAACATTTTCTCTGTCTGACCCCCAAAGAACCTTTTATTTCAACCATATCACCTCTCATTCTTATAAACTCCAAGGACTTAACTGGTCTCTCCCTTTGTCTTCTTGAAATCCAAGCAAAGAGCCTCTCCATGTGAGTTATTTTCTCAGCACCTAACCTCTGATCTTCAGGACCATGGAGGTTCCATCCCTTGGAAGTTCCCATGTAAGAACTGCACAGGAATTGCCCAGACTGTTCAAACCTCCGATGGGCAATTACAAACAAAGAACAAAGAAAGGTACAGCACAGGAACAGGCCCTTCGGCCCTCCAAACCCGTGATGTCCATGCTGCCCAACTAAACTACAATCTTTTACATTTCCTAGGTCCGTATCCCTCTATTCCCATCCTATTCATGTATTTGTCAAGATGCCCCTTAAATGTCACTATCATCCCTACTTCCACCACCTCCTCCGGCAGCGAGTTCCAGGCACCCACTACCCTCTGTGTAAAAAAAAACCTGCCTCGTACATCTACTCTAAACCTTGCCCCTCGCACCTTAAACCTATGCCCCCTAGTAATTGACCCATCTACCCTGGGGAAAAGACTCTGACTATGCACTCTGTCTATGCCCCTCATAATTTTGTAGACCTCTATCAGGTCGCCCCTCAACCTCCGTTGTTCCAGTGAGAACAACCCGAGTTTATTCAACCGCTCCTCATAGCTAATGTCCTCCATACCAGGCAAAATCCTGGTAAATCTCTTCTGCACCCTTTCTAAAGCCTCCACATCCTTCTGGTAGTGTGGCAACCAGAATTGAACACTATACTCCAAGTGTGGCCTAACTAAGGTTCCATACAGCTACAACATGACTTGCCAATTCTTATACTCAATGCCCCGGCCAATGAAGGCAAGCATGCCGTATGCCTTCTTGACTACCTTCTCCACCTGTGTTGCCCCTTTCAGTGACCTGTGGACCTGTACACCTGGATCTCTCTGACTTTCAATACTCTTGAGGGTTCTACCATTCACTGTATATTACCCTGCACTGGGAATCGTCTGCTACTTTAGATTTTTCCTACTGTCTTACCAGAATATTTCTCCAGCAAATGTGACAAGTATTAAAACCACTGCTAACTCCTGGGTACCTCTGGTACTTACCTCCGACTACACCCCATCAACCCAACTACCCATTCATCACCCCTGCCTCCCCCCCCCCCAACTATCTTCCTGACCCTCTGACTGACCTGCACTGACCACCCAACTCCCCCACCCTCCCACTGCCTACTCCACCAAACCCCCACCCCCCAACCCATCCTCCACCCCCCTCCCCTTCATACTCATTTACCTTACACACTTACGTTCTCCCTGGCTGCCTAAAGTGTCCTGGGCCTTTAAACCTACCTGCTTTACAGCAGTCAGTGCCGTAAAAAGGGGACAAGACTTATTTTTTTCCTGATGCTTCAGTATTCAGCAGAAGGCCTCGGGAACCTGCTGCACTGCACCATTCTCACCTGGCCCAAGCTGGAAGGTCGAGTGAGAAAGTTGAAGCTGGATATTGGCTTGGGCAGCCATGAAAGGTGTCTCCAAGCTATATCACACGAGCTTAAAATTTCAAAACATAAAAATGGGGCAATTCAGTTCAAGGGAGAAGGGTGAACAGTTTCAGGAGTGAGGAGCAAAGATGGATGATTGCCACGTGGCGAGGAAAGAATAAAAGAAAATGACTTCAATTGAAAATGAATTTTGTAGACTAACAAATTCTTACTCATGTTTGGCTATGCTATCTCTAGTGAGACTTATCGAATGGGCATCTTGCCAAAAGAGCAACAGCCTTAATATCAACAAAATACAAAAATCACAGTGTCAAACAGTTGATTGCTACTCCATTTTTTCTACCTCATCTCTTCTCAAATCTACCAATAAAAGGATTTGACAGTGCTCGCTCCATTGTCACACTTTGAGGGCATGATCTACCGGCAGTGTTGCCATGTCGTGGCCAGAAAGGCAGTGTGATGCAGTCAGCAGATGCTGGGAGATCCCTATTCTGTGATCTACCCAGCTCACCATGCCTCCCGAGATCTGATGCGAACTCGCGAGACATCATGATCTGAATCATGTCCGAATCAAAATATCGCTATTTTGCAGATCAGCATATTATAGTAAGATAGCTCGCCTTTGATCTACCAGAGGCATTGGGATCTAACCCCTTTGCCTCTGAGACCTCGGGGCGAGCACTGTTCAGTGCTGGTCTCCACAAGTGATGACCAGATGGAAAGGCACTTGGAGGCGTCTCTCGGTGGATTGGAGGTCCCCACGTGTTTACTCTCTGGGCAGGGTGGCACCCTGGCACTGCTGGTACTCCCTTGGCAATGCCAACATGGCACCCTGGCACTGCCAGCCTTGTGCCACCAGCCTAACAACATGGCAGTGCCACCTGGGTGCCAGCCTGGTACTGCCACGGTGCCAAGCTGGCATTTTCCCATGACGGGGATTGGGCCCGGGGTGTGTCGTACAAGGGTGCGGTGGGGTGCGTGGGAACCGAGGACCCCCTTATAGGTGAGTTGGGGCTTTGAGAGTTTTGGCGGTCGCGTCGGGGGAGGGGGGTAGGGGGGGCAAGAGCTCCCGATCTCCTGCACTGAGGAGTTCCAGCGAGCGGAGCACCTCAGTGCAGGAAACGGGACTAATTTCAGCCTCATCAGGGCGTTCCCCACTGAGACCCCGAATAGAACCAGAGTACTGATAGATAGTGTGGTGTTTCTCAGCTATGTGAGCACTGGGAAATACCTGGCTAAACACACTTGTTCGGCCCTCTTTTACCATTCGGTCAGATCGCGTCCTGAGTTATCGCAATGCCTCAAAATCTATTATGCATGATAGCTTAGTGTGATGATACTTGTTCAACTACTTTAACCTACTAGTTGGCATTAACCTGTTGTTTCTGTTCAGTAAACCTACATTATTCGAAGTATTTTAGCTGGGTGAAATTGGCTGCACAATTAGGTTACTCAAATGACCTTCAAAACTGTGTGTGCAATGAATTAACACGAAACATACAAACCTACTGTGCTTGTTCTTGATCAATTTTCTGTACCTTTCAGAAGAACGCGGAATTTCAATGAGCTGAGAGAGTATAGCTTGGCTGATTGGGATGACACAGCTTGAAAATTCTTATTTATATCTTACATGAGTATGGTGGCAATTTTGGAGGTTTATTGCTGTGCTCGCTGGATATTAGATTACAATTATTTCACGTGTTCCCACTCATGATATAGTTACATCCTCCTTGATTGAGGGTTCCGATCTGCAAAGGACATAATTTTGTGCAATATACTTATAAAAGCCTACTTTAACATCAGATTATTAGCTGCAATTACTGGCAGCCTGCCATTTTTCATTGCTAAATGCAGTCTTCATGAAGTAAGCTCTGTGAAAATTAGGTGAAACATTGTTCAGGAGAGTGGCAGAAATCCTGGGGAAATGGTGTTAGCAAAGTTTGCACTTTCTGTGGTTTCACTGACTCATCCTCTGAAGTGACAGCAAATGGCCCTTGTGGAAACTCACCCCCAATATAATCTTTTCTTGTATTAGTAGATATCAAGTGAGACATTTCCCACAATTGATTTGATGATATTCCATCTTCAACAAACATTAAATGACCGTATAATTAGGAGATGTCTAATATTGTTGTTCATCATGGGGGGTGAAATGCACACTAGCTGGAAAAGAATCTAGAAAGAAAGTTACATCGTCTCCTCACTACCAATACACTATTAGTTACAAAATATATAGTTTTTTTTAAAAACTCATCCATGCAAAAGATATAAAGTGTTTTTTTTCTCTGCAAGACTGTATCCCGGGATGGAAAGTAGGGAACAAGATATGTATGTTATTGTACATAGAACATAGAACAGTACAGCAATTGTATTTCATTTAAAGTATTTTTGTTTTATTATTCAGATAAAATTGCCAATTGCCACCTTCTTAAGGGCAATTGGGCATGAGCAGTAAATGTTGGCCTTGCCAATGATACCCATATCCCATTGACAAATAAAATAAAGCTCCTTCACTTATTAATAGAGAACAAAGGAACAATAGAAGATGCTATAAGATCCACATTCTGAATCTTTAAAACGGAAGCCCATTATTGTAAAATTGAAACAAAGGGAAGAAAATGTGTGACTGATAAATGATCTGTTACTGGCAATGACATGATTAAATTGAAATGCTGTAGGTTGCAGATATGATTGAGTGCAGTGCTGCAATTCCATATAATAATTCGTCTCATTGGAAGATTCAACCTTATTCATTCAAACAGTCGGGACGGGAGGGAGGGGGGGGGGAGTGGAAACAAAATACCCCACAAATTACCCAACATTATTTCCTGTTGAAGTGTCATTTGTCACCTTTAAATTTCCAAAACTATAACAAACAAAAGTTAATGATAGATGTTGGAAAAAAACACCAATTTCCAAAGTCCTCAATTAATTTATCTCATGATGTTTGGGCAAAAAATATGTATTTTACATCATATGTGTGGTCAGTTGCTATGGGAAAGATGCAAGGAACAGTACAGACTCCAATTGAGAAACTACCTCATGATAATCAACCCAAACAGATGAATAATGCATGAGATAACACTTCCCATGTTATTGAAGTCAAATTGTATGAAGCATGCAGGCAAAATTTCCCAGTAAGACATCGAAACAACAAAGCAGTCGATTGTCAGTATATTAGCACGTTCCATATTCTTACCACATAAAGAACTTTCATCTAAATTCCCTATTTGATTTCATTATGATAATCTTATATTCATGGCCTCTAATTTTGTTTTTCCCACAAGCAGAAAATTGCTCGGCTTCTACTCTTATCAGACAGAATCTTTCATAGCTTTAAAGACCTCGGTTAGGCCGCCCCCTCAGCCTCTGCTTTTCAAGAGAAAAGACACCCAGCCTATCCATCATCTGCTGATAGCTATAACCTTGCAATTGTGTTATCATCCTTGTAAGTCCCTTTTGCACACACTCCAATGTGTCTCTGCATCCTTTGTATAATATGGCAACTAAAACTGTGCACGGTATCCCCAAGAGAGGTTTAACCAAAGTTTGATACAAGTTCAGCAGAAGTTCTCTACTTTTAATTCTATCCCTTGAGAAATAAAACTTGTGCCTGGTTTTCCTCTAGCCTGCAACACAAGTTTTAGCAATTTGTATTTTTTTAATTTATTCATGGGACGTGAGTATTGCTGTGAAGGCCAACATTTGTTTTCCATTAGTAACATCTCTTGAAAAGGTGATGGTGAGCTGCTAACTTGAACAGCTGCAGTCCATGCAGTGTAGGTATATCCACAGTGCTGTTAAGGAGAGAGTTCCAGGATTTTGATGCATTGGCAGTGAAGGAACGATGATATAGTTCCAAGTCGGGATGGTGAGTGACTTGAAGGGCAACTTCCAGATGGTGGTGTTCCCTGTGTCTGCTGCCCTTGTCCTTCCAGATGGTAGTGATTGTGGGTTTGGAAGACACTGCCTAAGGAGCCTTGGTGAGTTCCTGCAGTGCATCTAACAAGTGGTATACACTGTTGCTGCTAAGTATTGAAAGTGGAGGGAGTGGATGATGGCATGCTAATCAAATGAGTTATGTACTTTGGATGCTTCTCGGGTGTTGTTGGAGCTTCCCTCATCCAGGAAAATGGAGAGTATTCCATCATGCTCCTGACTTGTGCCTGGTGGGCAAACTTTAAAGAGTAAGGGTGAGTTACTTGCTGCAGAATTCCTAACCCCTGACCTGTTCTTGTAGCCATGGTGTTTATATGACTGGTCCAGTTCAGTTTCTGGTCAACGCTAACTCCCAGGACGTTGATGGTGGGGGCGTCAACGATGGCAGCATAAAGGGGGAATGGCTAGAATCTCTCTTGTTGGAGGTGCTGATCACCTGTACTTGTGCGGTATGAATGTTATCTGCTACTTCAGCCCAAGCCTGAATGTTGTCCAGGTCTTGCTGCAGGTGGCCAGGACCGGGGGGGGGGGGGGGGGGGGGGGGTAGACATAGTCAGGTGCTAACCACTGGGACCTGTGCCTTCAGGAGGCCTGGGGTCTGGCTGCGCTACCGCCTCTCTCCAGTCATAGAATACCTACAGTGCAGAAGGAGGCCATTCGGGCCAAGCAAGTTTGCACCGACCCTCTGAAAGAGCACACCACCCAAGCTCACTTCCCTGCCATAGCCCAAGAACTCCATAACCTAACCTACCTATTCCTGACACTAACGGGCAATTTAGCATAGCCAATCCTAAGCTGCAAACCTTTAAACTATGGGAGGAAACCGGAGCAACTGCACTCTCTCCCACAACTCTAAGGAGTTTGCACATTCACCCAAGGTCGCAATTGAACCTGGGTCCTGGCGCTGCGAGGCAGCAGTGCTAACCACTGTGCCACCGTGCTACCCAGTGGCTGTCATATGTCTCACTGTACTAATTTACTGTAATGTTTTGCCATTTTTAAACTTGGAAGTGAAAGTCAGAGTCATACACCAATAGAATAAGTCATTGTTAGTTCAAGACATTCTCATTTATACGTAGGAGGTTCAAGATTTTTGTGAGGTTCAAATTTTTTGAACGTCATTATGCGGATATTGCTTAGGACCAAGTTCAAAGAAGCGGAGTTGGTTGCAAAATAGGAATAGCTAAGTTGTATGTAATTGGCTGACAAAGCAGTGGTTGTAAATTGTATGATACAAAAGCCAAGAGGTTTTGCTAAAATAATTCAACCCCACTGTAATTATGAGTCCTAATTCTAAAAACCCAAGACCCTGTAGGTAAGGGGTCCAGAAACGTACGAAGCCCATGAATTCTCCCCCCCGACCCTGAGGTTGGTGTGGACTTCTTCAGTTTCTGAGGAGTCGTAAATGATACTAAACAAATCATCAGCGAATAATAATAATAAATAATAATAATATCCCCACTTTTTTTTAATGTATATTATTCCAAAGATATTCAAAGGTACAAAAACATAAATAAATCAGAAAACATTCTCCACACCTCACAGTTTGTGCAGGTTCTCCCCCTCCCGCCCCCACGACGAACAGTCCCCAACTACCTCAAAGCCCTCCGCTGGTCCCCTAAATTTGAATTTGATCTTTTGCAGCCAGAGAAAGTTGGACAGGTCACCAGGCCAGGCCACCACACCCAGTGGCATTGTCGACCGCCATTCCATCAGAATCCTTCTGCTGGCAACAAGAGAGGTGAAGGCCACAACGCTCCTCCCCTCCATCAGCTTGGACATTTCCACGCCCCAAAATTCGCCACCATACAGTCCGTCCCGGCCTCCACCCCCACAGTCTTTGATCGAGTTTCAAACACCCCTTCCCACTAAGTATCCAACTTCTCAGAGCCCCAGAACATATGTGCGTGATTTGCTAGTCCTCGCCCACACTTCTCACACTCACCTGCCACCCCCTGAAAGAACCCACTGATCCTGCCCGAGTCATATGAACCCTATGCACCACCTTAAACTGAATCAAACTCATCCTCGCACATGAGGTTGAATTCACCCTGCGCATCGCCACACTCCACACTCCCCACCCTATTCCTCCCCAGCTCCTCCTTCCATTTCGCCTTAATCCTCACCACTTGCGCTCCCCCTGCTCCCCCAGCCACTCGCATATATCTCCAATCCTTCCTTCACCTTGCACATCCGGGAGCAGCAACTGCGGCAGTAGGTTATACTTTGGCAGCTTGGGAAACACTCTCCATTCTTTCTGCGCAAAGTCCCTCACTTGCATATACCTGAGCTCACTTCCCTTCGGCAACTGCACTCTCTCCCACAACTCTTCCGCACTTGCAAACCTCTCCTCCAGGGATAAATCTCTTGCCCTCACCAGCCCCACGTCTCTCCACCTATAAATGCCATCCATCTATAAATGCCATCCATCTCCCCCGGCTGAAACCCATGGTTCCCACACAGCAATGTTAACAATAACCTCCCCTCCATCCTAAAGTGCTTCTTCAGCTTATTCCATGCCCTACTCATGGACTGTACCACCGGGCTGTCACCATGGCCCTCAGGCTGGACCCCCTACAGGACTCCTCCTCCATCCTAACCCATTCTAACTCCTCTCCTTCCCACTGCCGTCTCACCTTCTCCACATTCGCCGCACAGTAATAGTGCAACAAATTTGGCAGTGCCAACCCCCCTTTCTGCCTCTGCAGCAGGGCCCTCTTCACCTTCGGCATTTCCACACACACACACACACACACACACACACACACACACCCCCCCCTCCCCCCCCAAAATAAACTCTGAAATGTCTGCGTAAGTTTCCGAAAAAAGGCCTTCAGAATGAAGATCGGGAGAGTTTGGAATACAAACAGGAACCTTGGCAGTACGTTTATTTTTACCACTTGGCCACTCCCCACCAATGTCAGGTGTAATGTATCCCATCTCGCAAAGTCCTCCCTAACCTCCTCCACCAATTTTGTCAAGTTCCATTTGTGCATCATCGCCCACTCCCCCGTCACCTGGACCCACAAATATATAAACCTGTCCCTGGCAACCCGAAGTGACAACACCCCCAGATTAGCTCCCTGACTCACCGAAAACACCTCACTCTTTCCAACATTCATCTTGTAGGCTGAGAAGAACCTGAACCTCTACAGTATGTCCATAATTCTTCTCAAATTCTCCAATGGGACACAAACAACAGCAGGTTTTCTGCGTCCAGCGATACCCAGTGTTCCCTACTCCCCCTCACAATCCCCTGCCACTCTATTGACCCCCCCCAAGGGCCATCGCCAAGGGCTCTATTGCCAACGTGAATAGCAGCGGCGACAGCGACCCTGCGTCATGTTAAGGAATGGGTTAAGAGACATTCCAATTAGATGTCTCATTGATGTATCCAAGAATCGACACTGATTTGTAAAGTGGTTGCAGGTGGCACTTGACTTGGTGTGGTGTGGTGATAGAGTTTTGTATAGAGTGTGCTCAAGGACAATAAAGATGCCTTGGGAAAGGAGCAGATCTCTTGACTCTTTACTGAACAGCAGCCAGAAGCTAACACCTCATTTTCCTGTGCAACCCGAAGCTCTGTGAACTCATCTCACTTATCCGTACACTCACCACCAGAGCCACGTACTACAGGCACAACCACGCCAAAAGCTTGGGCCCAAACTCAAATCGACAGTTATGAACCTCCACGCCACCTGGTCAAAAGCCTTCTCCGCGCCCATCGAGACCAATATCTATTGTAACGGTCCCTTCGATGGAGTCACGATTAAATTTAATAACAATCTTATGTTACTGGAAAGCTGTTTGCCCTTTATGAAATCCGTTTGGTCCTCTGCAATCGCCCCCAGAATGCATCCTTCCATCCTCCCCGCCAATAACTTAGCTAACACTTTCACATCCGTGTTTAACAACGATATGGGCCTTTATGACCCACATTCCAAAGGGTCTTTCCCCTTCTTCGGGATTAATGAGATTGACGCCTGGGTCAGTGTCTCTGGTAGCTTCCCCTTCTCCAGTGCCTCGCTAAACATCCCCAGTAAATGTGGTGCCAACTCCATCGCAAACTCCTTATAGAACTCTGCTGGGTACCCGTCCGGCCCCGGGGACTTCCCCGACTTCATCCCTTTTATGTTATCCATCACCTCTCTCAGACCTAGCGGCTCGTCCAGTGCCGGCCTCCTCTTCTCATCCAGCCTTGGGAATTCCAGCTCATTCAATAACAGCCTCATATCCCCATCCTCACCACCTGGTTCAGCCATGTGTTTATTATTATTATGTAACTTCTCATAATACTCAGTGAACGCCTTGTTAATCTTCCCGGGCTCCGGCACTACCTCCCCCTGTCCACACCTTCAGAATTTCCCTGGTCTGCCTTGGTAGCTGATGGGCTAGCATACGGCTTGTCTTCTCTCCATATTCATACTGCACCCACCTCGTCCTCCATACCTGCCACACTGCCTTCCCTGTCATCAGCATTTTAAACTTCCCCTGTCACCTCTTTCTCTCTGCCAATCCCTCCTTGTTGGGGGCATTTGAATATTTCCTGTCCACCTCGACGATCTTGTCCAATAACCATTCATACTCCTCCCTCCTCCTCCTCTCTCTGTACGCCTTGAGCAAGATAATCTCCCCCCAAACCACTGCCCTCAGTGCCTCCATAATGTGGCCGCTGATACCTCCCCATTCTGATTCAAGTCCACATGCTCTCTGATCACCGGCAAACACCTTCTCCCTTCCTTGGCCCCTACAAAGCCCGTCCTTTTGCTCAGCTGGATGGCCATCCTTCATGACTTTGAGTCAAACCCTGAGTGGAATACCTGACCCACAAAGAGTTCAGTCCCTTTCTCAACCTGACCTGATATTTCATCCGAAGGTGCATTTCCTGCAGATAGACCACCCCTGCCTTCAGGCTCCTCAAGTGAGCGAAAACCCGAGACCTCTTCACCGACCCGTTCAATCCCTGTACATTCCATGTTGCAAATCTTACCGGAAGCTTGCGCCTCTTCTGATGTCCTTCCCTCTGATGTCCGCCATTCTTTCCTTCCATTTCTGCCTCCTTTAATTTTGCCCCTAACCAGGCCCATCCAAGATGGCCCCCTTCTCCGCCCATGACTCCACTCATTCTCCAACACAGCCACGTTGCACCCCTCTCTCTTCCGCCCAGACCCTCACTTGGCCAATCCAGAGGCCACCTCACTTCCGTTCACCAGCATTACCTGCTAGCGTGGCAGCTCCTGCCCAAAGGCTCCTCCTATCTACCCGTCCACCTCTTCCCCCTTCACCTTTTCCTCCTTGATCTGTGCAAATGGCTCCCTGTGGACCCCACCCTCCCCTACACAAACAAAACCACAGACCAACCCCTCCAAAAAGAAAAAACACCACAAATGACAGGGGAGGGGGGGGGGGCAGTTGCCCCTCTCAAACTTGTTGCTCCTTTGCAGACAATCACAACGGCAAAATCACCCCACCCGAGGAAAAAGTCCCCAACCTCCAGCCCCCCACAATACCTGCATCTTCCAACCTCTGTTGTTCCCGCTGCTCTGTCTCACATCAGCACTCAGTTCTCTCCCAATTTATGGTCTCTCATGACATCATTGGCCTCCTCTAGGATTTCAAAACAATACTCCCGGCCTTCAAAAGCCACCCAGTTTCTCTGGGTACAGTAGTCCAAACAGGATCTGCCTTTAATGTAGAACCAGTTTGGCCTTGTTGAACCTGGCACGTCTTTTCGCCAGCTCCGCTCTAATGTCCTGATAGATTTGGACTCTGTTCTGTGCCCATTCACAGTTCTGCTTCTACTTTACAAACTTATAGAGCCTCAGCACCTGTGGTGGCTCCACCACTCTTTGATCCTGTCTTAGGGACCTGTGCACCCTATCCACCACAGAGGCCTTGTACGGTAACCCTCCGTCACCAACCCCGCCAGCATCCTTGAGACATATCTTGTGGCGTTCGTGCCTTCCTCACCCTCAGCCAGACCCTCTGGCAAGCCGACGGTACGTAGGTTCTGCTGGACCTGTTTTCCTGCTCCTCTACCTTTGCCCTTAGCGACTTGCAAAGGTCCCCCAGGAGCTCCACCTCTGCCTCCAATGCCATCACCCAATCGCTGTGATCGGGCATCACCTTTTCCATCTCTCAGATCTGCGACCCCTGTACCTTCAGACACTTCTCGGCTACCACTCCCTCGATGGCTTTCGATCAATCTTCATGCATCTCCTTTTGCTGCTGGCGAACCTCCTCTCTAATAAACATCATCAATTGCTCCATCTGGGGTTTTCCTAATTGCGACAACCCTTACCCCTCCGCCATCTTCCCAATTGCTACTCTGCCACAGCTTTCCTCCAGTTCCTTGGCCAGGTCCTTAACCCCTTCTGCGGGGTCTAATGACGAGCACACATGCCACTCCCGGGGGGGGTATCTTCTCCTCCACACCTTCAGCTGCAATTTCCTTTCGCAACTCCCTCGTTTTGGGGTAAAAATAGCTCAAGCCAATGCCTTTGAGCTGGAGCTGCCCTGTGTGTGACCACTCACTCCATGGCCAACACCAGAAGTCGAACATCCCCACTTCCAACTTTATGATAGAGGAAAAATCATTATTCAAGCAAATGAAAATGGTTGGGTCTATGATGCTACCCTGTGGAACACTTGCAGCATTGTCTTCCGGGTTGAGATGATTGGCATCCGACAACCACAGTCATCTTTCTTTATTCCAGGTCTGACTCCAACCAGCGGAGAATTTTCACCCTTATGCCCATTGACTCCAGTTTTGCTAGGTCTCCTCGATGTCACACTCGGTCAAATGTTGCCTTGATGTCATTCGCAATCGCTCTCACCTCACCTCTAGAATTCAGTTCTTTTGTCCATGTCTGGAGAAAGGCTGTGATGAGGTGTCAACCTGAGAAACCCTGACAGAACCCAGACAGGGCACTGTTGTGCAGGTTATTGCTGGTGTAAGTGCCACTTGATGTCAGTGATATCTCCCATCATTCCGCTGACCAGATAAGAACAGCAGATTTCCTTCCCAGAAGAAGATTAGTGAAGCAGATGAGTTTTTCTGACAATCAACGTTATTACCGAAAAGAGCATTTTATTCCAGATTTTTTACTTAATTGAATGTAAAGTTCACCAGCCGCTGTGGTGGGGCTTGAACCGATGTTTCAGGAGCTTTAGTCCTGGTATCTATGTTGCTGTCCTTGAAACAATGGTCGGACGGTCCACCTCTCTCTCTTGTTATTGGCTCCGTCTCTCTAACTGGATGCTCTAACTTTGAGAGCCCCACCCACTGACAACTGGGTGGATAACCAGCCCTGTCTCCACTAGTAGGCCAGTTTGGGGACAGTCACTGCCAGGTGACCACATTGTGTGGTTGGCCTGAAGAAGACTCATATTGGACTTGAAACATTAAGTCTGCTTCTCTCTCCACAGATGCTGTCAGACGTGCTGAGATTTTTGTTCCAGCACTTTGTTTTCATTATCTATATATATCTATTGGATTTAAGTATAATTTGACGGATGTCAGAACCAGGAATTGCAGTGCATTTTTTTCTTTGACATTTATGTCAACATCACTCACTTGCAGATCAGATATAGTACCTTGTCACCGGAAGCTGTTATGTTCTGTACTGCTCAACAAAAATGGAGATGGATCTCTTTACTGAAATTGTTTGTTTACAATGTCACCGTATCAGGTCATGTGCCATTTGAATATTTTGAATAAAGGGATAATTATATATTTTATGACCGATATTTAATTACAAAAGCTCAGCAGCTAAAGGCCACCACCAGGGACCCAGAGAAACATCTGCAATAATTTTTGTTTTATATGCTTACCAAACATTTTCCAATGTATTCTGAAACTTCTGAGCTGCAACTTCAAATTCTATTGTGTCCACCACCCTCTTCCCCTCCCTGCCCCCTTCTCTCTCACCTTCCCCCCTCTCCTTCCTCCCTCTCTCCCACTTCCTCCCTCTCTCCCCTTCCTCCCTCTCTCCCCTTCCTCCCTCTCTCCCCTTCCTCCCTATCCCACCCCTTTCCCCTCTCTCCCCTTCCCCCTTTCTCCCCTTCCCCCCACACCCCTTCCCCCCACTCACCCCATTCCACCCTCTCTCACCCCGTTTCTCCCCTCTCTCACCATTTTCCCCCTCTCTCTCCTTTCCCCCCTCCTCTTTCCCCCTCACCCGTCTCTCTCCCCTTCCCCCTTCCCTTTCCCTGTCTCTCATCCCTCTTTGCCCCTCTCTTTTATCCCTTTCCCCTCTTTCTCCCTTTCTCTCTCCCCAACTCCTTCTCTCCTCCCTCTCATCTTCTCTTTCCCCCCTCATCCCTCTCTCTTTCCCCTCTCTCTTCCCTCTCTTCTTCCCTTTCTCTTCGCCACCCGTCTCTCCTCCCAACTCTCACCCTACTCTCCCCCACTCTTCCCCCCCCCCCCCACCCTCCACTCTCTCACTCTTCCCCCCCCCCCCCCCCACTGCAGTTGGGTATCTACTGTAAATCTGACCATGTTTTGACTTTCTGAAACAAGGGCCGAATATTCATCTCCCAATGAAGGTGTGAATCAGATCGCAAATCATTGAACTTTCTTAGCTAGAGAAACAATTTTCCTCAGCCTTCCCAAATCTGTGCTATTTTCTTGCGGCCATTTCACAGGTTGGGAAAATGTGCATGCAAAATGCGCCCAAGGTCGATGTATCCATTGTGAGCACAATATCTATGTGCTGGTATGGGTTTTTTTGAAACACTAAAAGAAATACAGGCCCTTGGTCAGTTTATCACCACTGGGGAAGCCTGCTGAGGAGTTGGGATCATTCTGAAAGATGAACATAAAATATTTTCACAGCTTGAAATTGTCACTGTTGGATGCTGTTTTGCAATTCAGTAATTCATCGTGGAGCTCTGTTCTGAAAAGGTAAGTTAGACATTACATTAATCACCATTGTGTAAGTATTGACATGTATTACAGGACTTTGGTCTCAGAAAAAGTGCCATAATGCATTAAAAAATGTAGAAAAATATATTGGTATCTCTCCACTGCCGGACGGAGAGTCAGTAAGAAAGGAAGTTCAGACAAGGGCAGCAGTCTCACTGGTGCCAGAGACTGTCTATAAGGAAAAACGCAGACACGTTCTCATGAAACCTTCAAGAATAGTGTTGAAGACACACTTGTGAAGTGGTGCCATTGAAGGACCGCATTGACACATCTGTACAGGCGGCAGATTTGACGTTACATATAAAGGACATTGATGGGTCGAACGTGATTAGAAAAGATTCAACTAAATTGAGCTGAAGTCAACCTGATGACTAATGCAGAATCAGGCCATACAAGAATTCTCAAAACATGACAGTGTGTTTGATGGCAAGCTGGGAAGTATGAAAGACATTACCATTGAATTGAAGATTAAAGAAGGGAGCCAAGTGAAATGCTTGAAGGCAAGGTCGGTACCCTATGTTATCAGGCCAAAAGTAGAGGCTGACTTGGAATGATTGCTGAATACAGGGGTCTTGAAACCTGCTCACATTAGTCAATGAGCTACACTAATCATTCCAGTCATTAAGAAGGACGGATTCATATAATTCACCGAAACTTTGAAGTAACTCTAAATCCAGTATTGTGTGCAGAGAAATACCCTCTACCCCTGTTTGCGGGATTGGCAGAAAGCCAACATTTGAACAAATCAGGCATATCTATCAATTAGTGTAGACCAGAAGTCTCAAGAAACTCTGGCAATTGTGACACATAAAGGTTTGGTTTGGTACTGAAGATTACCGTTTGGTATCACATCAGCTCCGACATTGTTCCAAAGAGCAATGGGCCAAATCCTGATCAGGATAAGTGGAGTCCAGTGTTACCTGGATGACATTCTGGTTACTGGTAAACGCAAAGAAGAACATCTTCAGAATCTGGAAGCCACTCTACAAAGGTTGGAGGACTACGGATTGAGAGTCCGTAAGTATAAGTGCAAATTCTTCTAGTCTTCAGTCAAATATTTGGGACATGGGATAGATGCCTTCTCAGATCTCTTTCCAAGGTCAAGATTATTACAGAGGTGCCCATACCTCAGAATATTAACCAGTTGTGATCCAGGATGTGGAGAAGGTGGTATCTGACAAGATTGACCAGATTGTGACGCTGGATGTAGAGACGGCAAGCCTGTGGGACTTGTGTAAGGTGCTGCAAGCAAAGGTGGAGGACCAGGAAAGCATGCCCAGACAGCAAAATCTGAGGAGCATGGGCCTACCGGAGGGAGTGGAGGGAATGACTGCGACGGGCTATGTCGCAAGGATGCTGGGCATGTTGGTGGATGAAAAGGTGCTAGACAAGGCCCCGATGCTGGATGGAGTTCATAGATCCCTGAGGCAGAACCAAGAGTGGGGTGCCATCGTCAGCAGTGATTGCGGGTACGTACAAGTTCCAGGACAAGGACATGATTCTGAGGTGGGCCAGGGAGCAGTGGGATTGTGATTGGGAAGGAAACCAAATCCGGATTTATCAGGAAATTGGTGCAGAGCTGGCCAAAAAATGGGCAGAGTTCAACAAGACCAAGGCAGTGTTGCACCAGTGCCAGATTCAGTTTGAGATACTGTAACCGGCCAGACTTTGGGTCACTTTTGAGGCCCAGGAATATTACTTTGGGACACAGGTGGCGACAAATAACTTTATTAAGCAGCATAAGCTAGGGGAGGGCTGAAGGTGGAACATGGGTGGACGTTCTGTCTCTGTTGAATTTTGTTATCTGTTTTTATTTACCGAGTGGGGAAGGTTGTTGTGAGTGTAGATGTTTCCCCTCTTTTTGTATTTTTTTGTATTGAATTTAAGTTACTGCTTTTTTCGGAGGAGTGACCTTTGGTGTTGCGGGTATAGTGTTTAATTGTATTACTGCACTGTGCTGGTTATGCTCCGTGCAGTGCATGAGGAGTTGTGGTGGATTGGGGTGGGGTGGCTTGAGACTGCTCTGTATGGGGGCCATTTTGGGGTCATGTTTTTTATGTTGGGTTGGGTTCGGGGTATGGGGGCAAGGGCTGTGGAGGAGATCTGACGAGAACCAATGGGGGAGGTGCAGTTGGGATGGGTAGAGGAGGTGGGGATGGTGATTTTTTGAGTTCTGGCTTTCAGTTGGGAGTTGCCATGCTAACAATAAATGCTAGTGAGCGGAAGTGAGTGTGAGGGGTTACATTGGTTACCCAGTGTAGCAGAAGGGGGGAGAGGGAAGGGGTGGAATTGGGGAGGGGTGGAGGGAACTTGGCCATTATGGAGGGTAAGTTTGGTCATTGTCAGGTGGGGGGCCTGATTCAGAGTGGAGTATGGCAGGCTCTAGGCGGGAGGAATGGCTTAAGCCTCTGGTGTGAATTGTGGCATGGAATGTCCGTGGGATAAATAGCGGTTAAACAGTTGGGCACTTGAAAAATATGAGGGCAGAGGTGATTTTTGTGCAGGAGTCACACCTCTGGGTGAAGATTCGGATGAGGTTGAGGAAGGGGTGGCTGGGGTAAGTGTTCCACTTGGGGTTTGACTTGAAGTCGAGGGCGGTTGCCATACTGTTGGAACAAGAAAACGCTGTTTACGGGACTAGGGAGGTGCGGGTCCCGGGTTTGTGAGAGTAAGGGGGGTGCTAGTGGGGACTCCAGTGGTTTTGGTAAATGTGTATGTGCCAATTGGGGCAATGCCAGATTCATGAAGAGGCTATTAGGAGGGATCTCTGATCCCAGATTTGGACTCTCACCAGCTGATTATGGGGGAGTGGGGGGGGAACTTTAATTGTGTATTGGAGCCAAGGGTGAATAGGTCATAGGTCATGCCCTCAGTCGATGAGGAGGTTGAAAATGACACGAGAACTTGAGGGTTTATGGAGGGGGTGGAGATGGGGCATCCATGAGAGAGAGGGAGTATTCCTTCTCGCAAGTGTTTAGGGGATATTCCCGGATTGATTTATTTGAGTTAGTCGGGCAGTGCTGATGGGGTGGAAGAGTAGGCGGGAATAGTGATTCCGCACTATCTAGATGTGAGACTTTGTTCGGGTCAGGCGCAGAGGTCGTGGTCGAGGTTGGATTCGGGGCTTTTGACCAACAAGGGGTTCTGTGGGAAGGTGGGTTGGGGGGTGGTAGTTAGGAATTATGTTGAGCTCAATCAGAATGGGGAGGTATGAGCAGCTACGTTTTGGGAGGCCTTGAAGGTGGTAGTCCAGGCCCATAGAGATAGGATGGGGACAATACACGAGCAGCGATGTACTTCTGAGGCTGTATAAGGCTCTGGTCAGACCCCATTTGGAGTAATGTGAGCAGTTCTGGGCCCCATATCTGAGGAAGGATGTGTTGGCCTTGAAAAGGTCCAGAGGAGGCTCACAAGAAAGATCCCTGGAATGAAAAGCTTGTCTTTTGAGGAGCGGTTGAGGCCTCTGGGTTTGTACTCATTGGCGTTTAGTAGGATGAGGGGGGAATCTTATTGAAACTTACAGGGTACTGAGAGGCCTTGATAGTTGACAATGAGAGAATGTTTCCACTAGTAGGAAAAACTAGAACCTAAGGGCACAGCCTTAGCCTTTCAAACAGAGATGAGGAGGAATTTCTTCAGCCAGAGGATGGTCCAAAGTCGGTGTCGACCTTTTCCACGCCAAGGGGCATGTCTATGTCCTCCTGGTCGACTACTTTTCCAATTACCCCGAAGTGGTGAGACTGTCCGACCTCACGTCGGCGGTGGTGATCAAGTCATGCAAAGAAACATTTGCCAGACATGGTATACCATTCACGGTGATGAGTGACAACGGCCCCTGTTTTTACAGCCAGGAGTGGTCTGATTATGCACAACTTTCGTCACGTCACATCCAGCCCCCACTACCCGTAGTCAAACGGGAAGGCCGAAAAAGGGGTCCACATCGTCAAAAGATTACTATGCAAGTCTGCAGACTCAGGCTCCGACTTCAACCTGGCGCTGTTGGCATACAGAGCGACCCCGCTGTCCACTGGGTTATCTCCAGCGCAGATGCTCATGAACTGCACTCTGCGAACAAGGGTTGCAGCCATCCACATTCCAGACTTTGACAACTTCCCGGTCATACAGAAGATACAGCAGTCTCGGGCCCAACAGAAATCAGCATACGATGCTCATGCCACGGATCTCCCCGAGCTGGTCCCAGCTGATCAAGTTCGTGTACAGCTGCCTGACGGCGGCTGGTCCACCACAGCTGTGGTGGTCAAGCAAGTGGCCCCGAGATCGTTCCTCATTCGCATGATGGCTCTTTCCTACGACGCAACAGGCAGGCGCTGCGCAGACTTCCACGCCCGCCACCCAACCGTGATGTCCCACCTCACACACTGCTTCCTATGGACGCGCCCTGCCACGAGGCCACCGATCTACCAACAATCCTGCCGACCTCTGCAACCACTGCATTGGCGGCAGTCCCGCCCATCCAAGTCCAGCCGGCCCCTGCTCCACGCTTGAGGCGGTCAACCAGAATTAGTCGCTCGCCACAGAGACTAAACTTATAGACTGAATGTTTGCATAACTTTGTTACCTCATCGTTTTGACATCTGTAAATATTGTTTTTTTTTACCGTTTCATCTGCCCTATATCTGCACTAGCGACATCTTCCTATGTATATAAGTCCATTTTAGCATATTCTGTATACAGTCACATACATACACACATCTTCACGCACATGCACCTTAATATTTATTATCTGAACACAAACTTCAAGAAAAGGGTGGGGAGATGTCATAATATACATTCATGTTTATAATGGAGTGCAGACAGGCAGTGATTGACACACAGGATGACCAGTAAGCACACACAACACAGAACAACCAATCACCAGACAGGACATGACCACTATAAAGCCAGAGGACACCAGTTTTCCTGCTCTCTCAGGATCCAGTCTCTGAGACAGTCAGAGCTTGTGAGCAGCAGCCAGTGCAAACACCATGTGGTAGTCAGTTAGTCTGGTCAGGCTAGCCTCAGGTCTCCAGTCAAGTCAGCATAGTGTCAACCCACAATTGAACATTTCAAATAGTTAGAAGTTAAATAAAATCGTGTTGCATCTCATCAAGTGTTAGAAGTCTGTCTCTCGCTACACTGCAACAAACGCAGTCCACATAGACCCAGCCTGCCCAACACATCAGATAGGTCCTAAGTAGGTTTAAGACCTACTTCGCGAGCGTCATTCAGTCCCGCCCATTTGGGATGGGGTTCCAACTCCGACATCTTGCAGGACTCCGGAGAATCGCACGCGACAAGGAGCCTGTCAGGAGGCGTACTGCAGCGCTTTCCCAAGATTCTCCAGCCACGGTTGCACTCCCACTTGAGCGAAACACGGCTGGAGTTTCGCACCCTATATGTCGAGGGAGAGAGTGGTGTAATGTTTAGACCCGACCCATGGTTTTCAGTTGTTTTAAGAATTTACTAAAGCACATCATTTTTGTAGTTTAGTGTATTAGCTGCCCATAGTTTAGATGCTTTTACTGCGTTTGTTACAGGAAAAGTATTAAAATGTGAAATCTTGTTATGTGATCCTTGGAATCGGTCACTGGGAAAAAAAAATTTAATTATCGGTCTCCACTTGAATCATAACACTATCGTCACAGTGAGCAAGAATGGGCTTGTGATTAAGCTTCTGTGCCTGTTACTTTGGAAGAGCAATGTCACAGCATCACTGCTGAGTGACTGAAGTAGTGCAATAACACAGTGGTGATTCTTGTTAGACCTGAAATAACAGTTCTCAGTATATGTGCCTGCCCTCCTAGCTATAATCACATCAATCTCATTGCCGGCATGGGTCTGCTGGCTTGAGTGGGATCTGTCTTCCGAAAATAATGAAGGCAAGTCAAGTCTGTTTGCATTGCAATGGCTCCAGCTGTTACAGCTCTGTTCTCACGGGCTGTAGAAGGAAATGCAGCAGGAATATCGAACAAGTTAACAGCATAATTGTAACAGCACAGAACAAAAAATGTGCAGTAAGCAGGACATATAGACAATAGTAGAAATTACCAAACAAGGTTTATTACAATACAATTCCAAATGCCCTTCCACTCCCCTAAGGGTCTCCTTCCTCGACCTGCAACCAGGCCACGGTTTTTTGCAGCTAGGGCTCTCCTTGTTAAGGGGAAGACCCATCCCTTAAAGGGGAAGTTCATATTCCAGCTAGGTCATGGGAAACCATATGGTCCTGATCCCGGGATCTCCATTGGGGTTATAAAACAGTGGTAAATTGGTTCAGTAATACTCACCATTGTACAGATCATACTTACGATATGATCATCTTTCATTGAACAACATTGTTTTTCCCTGTGCAATGTAAATTTTTAATTCATCAAGATGAAAGAGAATTCTGGTTTCCTCTGTCAGCATCCAGAAAGCCAGGTAATTAGATTTCAAATAAAGCCTATTCTGGCCCAACAGCATGCTTTAATCTCCATTTCAGAAGAACAGCTCTGCTTCTGAAGTTGCGATTAAAAACATTTTGTGAATTCAACTTGCCTGTTTTCTGATTCTAACACCCGGCTTTGCACCATCTCCGAGGCCACAGTGTATCTTAATGCTCCTGATTTTGCATACATGGATGTGAATCATTTAGGATCTTTGTGACTAGAAGAGAATAGAGACATTCATCTCCCCAGTTTGGCCTAGATTTCTACACCAGTCCCACGGGTGTAAAGGTAGTATTGTAATTCATTACTCTAACCAGTTCTCACATAACATCTGAGGCATTGAAATATATGGGCTAAAATAAGTTCCGAAACCAGATAGCTTTTCAGTGGGCCACTATTCCGAAAACCTGAACTCTAACCCAGTTTGGATGGAGTCTGCTTCTAATACAGTGCACGAACAGATACACGAAACTTGGATGACACCGTGCCCATGTTACAGGTGTACAGTGGTTGCAAAAGCATCCCCAATGGTGTCCATGTTCTGGAGCTGAACTGGAGCTGTGCCATGTACCATATTGGTATTGGTATCAAAAGAAGTGCCTCGGGCCCATGCCTCAAACTGCCATAGGGCCTTTGTATCGAGATATGGTGGGAAGGGGTGGCGGTGGCCAGTTGGGGGTGGGAGTGTTTAATACTGGTTATGGGGCCCTCTTAGTCAAATTGGGCTTCCATAAAAGTAGACAAAGCCAGACAGGCTACTTTTTTAAAAATACATTGGTCTACATGCAGCCTCTCAAGCGGTTCTTCACAGCCAAATTAAGACCAGCATTAATAAGATGAGATTTTTTTAAAATTACTTCTGGATGTGGAGCTGGATGATGCAGGATTAGTCCTCCTGGTTCCATGTTAAAACCATGGGCTCCTCCCATTAGCACCACTCTTCCTCTGTATCTCTGCCTCCATTCTTCTATCTCACTCCTGAACACCATGGTCCACTCACTCCACCCCATCACTCCTTCTCCTGCCTGGCCTTATGACCAATACCATCCTTCCATCTCCAAATTGATTATGCTCTTTTCCCATACCCCACCCCCTCCTTCTCCATTCCGATTGCCCTTTCACAATTGTTCTCTGCCATCTCCTGATCGCTCCTTTCCTCCCTCCCTACTGTTATTGCCTCCGCCAAGCACCCCCTCCCACACCTCAACCCCAGCTTCTTCCCAATTGCTTCTCCCTTCTCCTGGTCATCCTCAATTTGTCAACTTGGTTTGTCAACTTGGTTACAAACAAAAAGTTTTTTCGGCAATAGTTTTGGGGATCATCTATATTATTTCATGGTCAGCTGTCCAGAAAAGTGTACATTATTGTCAGAGTTCTTCCTGTTCATTTCCTTTGTTCCCATTTCTTTTATTTTACTTTATTATTTTGGTCCGTGGACTCATAATCGGCCTTTAAGCAGAAGATTCAAAGTTGGAACAGCCTGTTTGCCAGGACATTGTGTTTTGGAAAGGAGAAGCCAGACTCTTCAGTATCGAGTGGATTTTCTCAAGTGGATCTTAGGAATCAATTTTGGAGGGAGACAATTTGATTGGTTAACTGGAAACCAGTGGGCTGTCCAGGGATAGTGTTCTGCCTGACAAAGGCCAGTGATTGGTTCCTGAGTGATGCTTTCCAAGATACAAAGCCTGGGAACATAATGTTTAGGAACTGAGTAGAAGTGTTTAGACCTTGGAGGTGAAAGGAGGCTCCCTCCTGCTTGCTGATTTTGAAGTGAAAGAATTTCCCTATTATTCTGAAAGCAGTGCCAGCTGGGCACATTCTTTGTTGTAAACCCGAAATTATATTGAGTCTGCAGACAACGTAGGCAACCTTGCAAGAGAAAACCATCTCAAGCCGAGAGGAAGAAGTACCAAACTGATTTCCCAGCCTCCCGAGTGTCAATCACGAACCCGGCGAATCCCACACTGCTTCTCATTGGAATCGATTTTGTTCCACATGGCACCGGAGCTAGCCCCTCCACAGTCGCTGAATCGGTCCAGGTGAGGCACCACTTTCGCTGTCGTGGAAGTCCACGAATCCTGCCCCGGTGTCAACAGTCTCACAAATGGAGAAACCCACTGGTGCTCTTCGGTGGTTGAAACGTCGTCAAGGTCGACCATCACTTTGGGAATCTCTTGGAGGAAGTTTTTCATTGTATGTTGGAAAATAGCACAGGCTAACGCTATTCCAAATGGCAACCTCATGTATTGAAATGGGCCCTTATGTGGTGAACTTCTGGGACTCTTTTTCCAATTCCAATTGCAGATATGCGTGGCTGAGATCTAAATTTGTATGTGTGAGACCTCCTGCCAGCTTGGTATAGAGGCCTTCAGTCTTGGGGATCGGGTATCTATTTAGGCAGCCTGATTTATGGCTACGGGACTATGGCGGCTGTTCACTCAGAAAGCTGAACCGGTCTGATTATGCCCAGCTCTTCTAATCTCTTAAACTCAACTTCAACCTTGCAGGGAATAGAGAATTGGTCTGGCTCTAAAAAGAACTTGGCTGTTTAATCTGGATTGAGATCATTTTCTCAGGATATTTTCTCAGGATGTCTTGAAGGACACCCTGAAAATCTAAAACGTTTCCAGCTAATTGTGTTCGATTTACTGTAACCAGTCCCTTGTGCCCTTCCACAACAACCATGGGCAGATGGAGCTCTTGCTCTTTATAAACCATGTGTTGGTGTTGGTGGTCCCAAAGATTTTAAGGCTTTCCCCAGTGTAAGTGGAAAGCTTGGCTGTGGTGCTGCTCAAATTTAAAGTTTGAGCTCCATCACAAATATAATTGAAGGCCGTTCCCTCACAACTGTACCTGAGGCCCCGGTGTCGACTTCCATTTTCAAGGGTTTACCATTCGCACGTAGAATTATTTCAGTGGGGGTTGTTTTGTTTACCTGGACTATGTTCAAATGGTGCATTGCATTCTGCTCCTCAGAGTTCCACCCCACTTTGTTCAATGGGGCTGCTGCTGTTTTTTTTTTGCATTGGCACACTCTGCCTTGCACAACATGCTTGAATATGGCCTCTATGATTACATAAGAAAGACACAAACTCATGACAGTATAAAGTTGGGGATGCCCCCCTCCCCTTACAATGACAGCAATTCACCACTATCTTGAGTTGAGACCTGTTCTTTTCCAGGTCCTTTGACTCCGGTCATGTTCGAGGACCGTGCCCAGTTCTCTGCACTGCCTGTTGAAGCTGCCACGCACCTCGTGGCCATACCACCCCATACTTGGTTGACTTTCCCTTCAGCCAAGCTTTGGAGCTCCATAACGCCTTTTTCAGCGCACTCCATCACCTGAGTTATCATGATCGTTCTTTCCAGTGTTATTGTAGTTTCAGCTCGGAGTTTCTTTTGGATGTTGACAATGGATTCACAAACCAACCAGTCATGCAGCATGTCTCTAAGTGCAATCCCGAACTCCCAGTTCTCAGCGAGCTGACAAAGCCTGGATAAGCAAGCTGAGATGGACCCTTCAGGGTCCTTGACAGCAAAGTTGAATTTATAACGCTGCAAGACAATCGAGGGCCGTGCGTTCCTTTACCAACTTGACTATCTGATCAAATGTCTTCTAGTTGGGTGCCTCCAGGAAGTTCCTTATGAAATAATACATTGCTCGAGGCCACAAATTGGCAGAAGTATCACCTTCTTGTCTTCCCTTGTGACCGCGTGAAGAAATAGCGAAGCCGTTCAATCTACTAGCTGCAATCTTCAGCCCCTTGGACAAATGGGTCTAGTTTATCGATAATAGGCATCTTCGTTCATGTTTTGATGGTTCCCGACTCTTCGTCCTACTTTCTTTCCAATTGTTCGTTCCTTCCCCCTCCTCGTATCAGGAAGAAGTGCAGACTGCGATCAAACCTTTACGTTGTCACTAATGTGGTGGCTCGAGAAACAATCTGGAGGCCTCCAGCCGTAATAAAGTGGTTTATTAACAAACGGCAAAGACTGGTACATTTAAATACACAAAACATAATAGGATGGATGCGTCTTATCTCTTCGGCTCAAAGGTCCACACTGCCCTGGCCCCTGCTCCCAGTGCCCCGCGCTCACTTGTTCTTGGTCTGAGCTCGCATCCTCTCGTCGATTGCCCCTGAGCCGGTCTCGTGGTCAACCAGGCCCGCCTACTTAAAGCGGTCGCCCTAACACACTAACATATTGACCCATTTTGCTATAACAGTGCATCAACAACATGTTTATCTCTTAAGATTACTTATGCAACCAAACTAATTGATCCTTTTACTCATTCAGAGTTGTTATAATTTAAAATAATGAAGCTTTGTCAGCTTAGAATTGAAAAATGAATAAAGCAAACTCCCTTTGAATGTTTTCGGAATAGGAGCACATGAAAAATTACTTAAATCCTTTATTTGTCGAAGCATCGCATTGTCATAGTTGAAAAGTGAATTATTGTTGTGGCCCATATTTTATTGTCTGTCAATGACTGACTTTTACTTATTTTTTTCATTCTGTCTTATTAGAGATGCACTTCAAAAGGAAACCCTTAAAATATTTAGTAATTGGAAAATTTGCCTGCATGCACAATTGCTTTAACTTTAACTTAATATACATTTTGTACTATCATAATAACCTTGTCTAAATCTAAAATCTGAAAGGTTAATCATGATTTAAACCTTAACCAAATTGAACATTATTATAAAGTTGGCTGTTTTTAACTGGAAAATATTACAGGGAATTAAGTATAATTTGAGGTAACCAAGATCTGGAAGTGTCTTAATACGATTTTATGGCCAGGGTTGTTGCTTCCTTATTGGCACACATCACGTTTAGGATATATAAATATATAAAATTGCCACATTATTTCAACTGACCTGTTCATTTTTGGGGAATATAGCTTTGTTTTTGCAAATTGCACAGTTAATTACACCAAATAAAGCTAGCAGGTTGGACTTGCAGAAAAAACAATAAGATGAGTCTAATAACACCCACTGTTATTAAAGTGTGTATCAGTAAGTAATATCTACTGACTGTACTTGTATAGTTTTACCCAGTATTATCCGGGCTCAGTGTAATTCAGGATCGGGCAGGGTGGCTCAGTGTTACCGGGATCTGGCAGAGTGGGTCAGTCTAATCCGGGATCAGGCAGGGTGGCTCAGTGTTATCTGGGATCGGGCAGGATGGCTGAGTGTTACCCGGGATCGGGCAGGGTGGCTCAGTGTTATCCGGGATCGGGCAGGGTGGCTCAGTGTTACCGGGATCTGGCAGGGTGGGTCAGTCTAATCCGGGATCGGCAGGGTGGCTCAGTGTTATCCGGGATCGGGCAGGGTGGCTGAGTGTTATCCGGGATCGGGCAGGGTGGCTCAGTGTTATCCGGGATCGGGCAGGGTGGCTCAGTGTTATCCGGGATCAGGCAGGGTGGCTGAGTGTTATCCGGGATCGGGCAGGGTGGCTCAGTGTTATCCGGGATCAGGCAGGGTGGCTGAGTGTTATCCGGGATCGGGCAGGGTGGCTCAGTGTTATCCGGGATCAGGCAGGGTGGCTCAGTGTTATCCGGGATCCGGCAGGATGGTTCAGTGTTACCGGGATCCGGCAGGATGGCTCAGTGTTATCCGGGATTCGTTTGGGTGGCTCAGTGTTATCCGGGATCGGGCAGGGTGGCTCAGTGTTATCCGGGATCCGGCAGGATGGCTCAGTGTTATCCGGGATCTGACAGAGTGGTTCAGTGTTATCCGGGATCGGGCAGGGTGGTTCAGTGTTATCCGGGATCAGGCAGGGTGGCTCAGTGTTATCCGGGATCGGGCAGGGTGGTTCAGTGTTATCCGGGGTCAGGCAGGGTGGCTCAGTGTTATCCGGGATCGGGCAGGGTGGTTCAGTGTTATCCGGGATCGGGCAGGGTGGCTCAGTGTTATTCGGGATCGGGCAGGGTGGCTCAGTGTTATCCGGGATCGGGCAGGGTGGCTCAGTGTTATCCGGGATCGGGCAGGGTGGCTCAGTGTTATCCGGGATTCGTTTGGGTGGCTCAGTGTTGACCTGACAGGGTGGCCCAGTGTAAACCGGGTTCGGACAGGGTGGCTGTGTTACTGGGATCCGGCACAGTGGCTACGTGTTGCCTGGGGTCAGGCGGGTGTCTAAGTGTTGTCTGGGATTGGCAAGGGTGGGTCGAAGTAAATATTTTTAAAGGGCCATGAAGAATTCACAACATGTTTGTTGAAACAAAACCTTACTTTAATTCACTACTACTATTATATACAGCTCAGTAGTTCCCTACTGGGTCTTTTCCCTTGCTGGTGCCTAACTGGCCAACTTCATATATGGTTCAACTGTACACTGTTTAGTTGTCCCCGGTCCCCTTAACAATGGAGTTCGTATTCTGCAAGTGTCATGAGGAAGTTTATTGTTCCCACCCTGTAGGCTACTTGCATGTTATAATATCCTTCCGCTAAAGTCCGAAGAATCGTCTGACATCTGCTGGGAAGGAGGGTGCGGACTCTCTTTACATCCGGTTGGCCATTGCGCACCCAAGTGGTCCTGAGGCAAACCAAGAAACGAGCAAGCTTAGTGTCCATCGATCCTGAAGTCTGTTTCTTGAGGCCCCGTTTGAATGTTTGCACCACTCGCTCCATTAAACTGCAAGAAGCCGGGAGGTATGGGCCGGTACATAGATTACATAGAATTTACAGTGCAGAAGGAGGCCATTCGGCCCATCGAGTCTGCACCGGCTCCTGGAAAGAGCACCCTACCCAAGGTTAACACCTCCACCCTATCCCCATAACCCAGTAACCCCACCCAACCCTAAGGGCAATTTTGGACACTAAGGGCAATTTTGGACACTAAGGGTAACTTATCATGGCCAATCCACCTAACCTGCACATCTTTGGACTGTGGGAGGAAACCGGAGCACCCGGAGGAAACCCGCGCACACACGGGGAGGATGTGCAGACTCCGCACAGATAGTGACCCAAGCCGGAATCGAACCTGGGACCCTGGAGCTGTGAAGCTATTGTGCTATCCAAAATGCTACCGTGCTGCCCCGATAGAACCACAGATGGGTTTTATTCCCTACAATTGGCAATGGTTTCATGGTCATTATTATACTTTTAATCCCAGATTTTTATTGAATTTAAATTTTTCACCATCTGCGATGGTGGGATTTGAACCCAGGACCCATGGGTCTCTGGATTACTAGTCCAGTGACAATGCACTATGCCACTGCCTCCCGCTATGTGGGGTTACGAATGTGCCATTATCAGTGAGGAAGGACTTCAGGGAGGCTGTGCATGCAAAATGATGAATGTAACATCTCAATGGATGCCCACCATCTTGTGCACCAAGCCACATCACAGGCGTCAATCAACAAGAGGAACACAGGACCCTGAAACTGTGCCCACAGCTGGCCTGGTCATTCCCAATTATGTAAGGGAGTAGCCGACAGGAGCTTCTGCTGCTCTTGGCAAAGGGAGCATTGTTGGGCCATCTTCTCAATGTCGAAGCCACAATGAGCGGGAGGAGCACCAACTGGCACCCATAAAAAGATCAGAGTCTGCGATATCCAATGGTGGCCAACCTGGGTATCCATCAAATCTAGGGTCTGAATCCCCCAGCTTAATGTGGTCAAACGTTCTCTGTCTGACCACGGAGACCATTGCGTGAGTGTCCAACTCCATATCGAACAAATGCCTGTTGAATCGCACTACACCCTTGCCTGGCTCATCCATTTGGAAAGTACAGGGCCTGGGCTGACCTCTTCCTCTATTGGGGCATCTGCACCTCTGTTTCACTTGTAGCGTACGCTCACAGCTCGGCTAGTGTACACAAGCCCACACCGACCAGGCTCCTCTTCTATGGACTCCAGGGAAGTCTTCCACTGGGAATGCATCGATAACTATCCGGTTTTTATCCTCGTCACAAGTTTTGTAAGGGCCAAGAAGAATCCACACGGCGTTTGGTGAAACAAAAACTTACTTTATTTTACAATTACTATTATATACAGCTCATGTAGTTCCGAACTGGGTCTTCTCTCCAGCCAGTGCCTAACTGGCCAACTTTATATGTGGTGCAACTGTACATTAATTTTCCAAAGTATAGAACATAGAACATACAGTGCAGAAGGAGACCATTCGGCCCATCAAGTCTGCACCGACCCACATTAAGCCCTCACTTCCACCCTATCCCTGTAACCCAATAACCCCACCTAACCTGCACGTCTTTGGACTGTGGGAGGAAACCGGAGCACCCGGAGGAAACCCACGCACACACGGGGAGGATGTGCATACTCCGCACAGACAGTGACCCAAGCCGGAATCGAACCTGGGACCCTGCCGCTGTGAAGCCACAATGCTATCCACTTGTGCTACCATGCTGCCCATTTAGAGGTCCGCCCCGCTCCCTTCATGGGGAGCTCATATTCTGCAAGGGCCAGGGGAAATATAATTGTTCCCACCCTGGAGGCTACAGGGTTCTTACAGAATGGTGATGAAGGATTATTATGGTCGCAACATGAATGCACATTGAGAATTTTAAATCCAGCACGCAGTTCTGGTTGCATGTAAAACTGTTTTTTTGTAAAAGCAGCCAGTGCCGCTTGCTTTCGTGGCAACCGAAAATTGCAGAAGGTAACTCAAGCCGGCCTCTTATTTAAAAATGCGAAGGGACAAATGCTTGAGTCAGCCAAGTGCCCTGGACACCCTTATTTTACCTAGGCCAACATAGCGAGCAATGCCTTTCCAGTTAATGAGGAGTATACCCTTCCTGCCAATGTGTTGGCACCCAGGTAGAAACCAGAAAAAGGTGCAGCTTCATTCTACTTCTATACCATCTGACCCCAATACAAATGGATTGTATTTATTCAGTGATTGTAAATTTGTTGGTCTGTGTTATTCCTTCATCAATTGTTACAAAAAACCCTCCAATTTATCATGTCATGGGAGACCTGCTGAAATATTAGATTTCCTTTATTGTCTGTTTTTCAATAAATCTATTTGACACTTAAAGCCTATAACAAGATCTGTTAGTGTTACTGTGCTGCTTTCAAAGATAAGGCTAATCCTTTGGAGACTCGGGACAGATCAGTAGCTGGATATCTAAAGAGGATTTCTGTTCATTATCCTTGAGGAACTGTCACAAACATAACACAACTCCTGTAGAAACACCTTTAACCCTTCCATTCTCTCCAACTACCTCAGAGCCTGTTCCATTTTCCCAATGCTTCCTTGACTAGAATGATAGTGTTCTCGTTGGGGTCTACAAATTAGGGCAGATCCCATTTGCACTGGCTTATGCCCTGTACTAGATGGATGTGGGGGCCAGCTGGCGGTGCTTGTGCTCCATATATATTGAAATGACCTTCAATGCTAGAGAATTGCCATGATTGACATCCCCATTACACCAAGAGCAATTCATGAGAAAAAAGAGGCGCATTTGTTGTCAGCAAAAATGCCTTCCTTGCAGCTCCCAACCAGCAGAAGCTTAAAACATTATTTTAAATTTAAAGCATGATATTGGAGCAAAGATTTTTTTTTTTTTGTTGCCTATCGGAACAGAACTGACCCCGCCTCTGAAGGCTGGGAACTGAGGTACCATCAGGAAATGTTTCTATCTTCATATTAAGAAGTTCTTAGCTACGGATTCCTAATGAGCATTCCTTTCTTTGTTATTTTAATATAACAGGGGAAATCCATACAAACGGAAAATTTTTAAAACATTTAAAAAAAATAAATTTAGAGTTACCCCATTAATTTTATTCCAATTAAGGGCGATTTAGCGTGGCCAATCCACCTACCCTGCACATCTTTGGGTTGTGGGGGGCGAAACCCATGCAAACACAGAAAGAATGTGCAAACTCCACACAGTGACCCACAGCCGGGATCGAACCTGGGGCCTTGGCGCCGTGAGGCAGCACTGCTAACCACTGCGCTACCGTGCTGCCCCAAATGTGAAAAAATAAGGATGAGGCTGCAAGATATTACCCACAAAACGGAATTCATACAACGACCTTAGTCAGGCGTGCTGCCAACTCAGCACCAGAGAGGCTGCACCAAGTTGTGAAGATGGGCCATTAACCTGGAACGGTATCTCAGTTTCTCTCCAAACGTGCTGCTGCCTGACCTAAGTATTTCTGGCATTTTTTCTTTTCATTTCAGGCTACATGGTGATCTGACTGGGCAGCTCTGTCTGTAACTGTAACAGTTACCATGGCTCCCATCCTTTATGGCACTAGCACTTTTCAATCAGAGACATGGGATCTATGCATCTGAGCCACCTATCCATCAGCCACTGACAACCGTGTCTCTCGAGATAGGGAATTCATTCATTTTGCAGCAGTTTCATCAAGTTGCTGGGTTTCCCAAAGTACAGGATTCAATGGATGACCCACACACTAGAAGTTAACTCCTTAAACGTTCTGTTCGTGTCTAATTAATTGGTCTAATGGCTGCTATCAAATCTCAAAAGACATAGCTACCTGGATCCAAGTTCCATGTCTCTGATCCAGCTCCTTTTTGAAGTAGTTAATTAGATACCAGTTGCTTTGCAAACTCTGAAATGCACCACAATGTTAGTTGAGTCTCCCTCCACAGATGCTTCCAGACCTGCTGTTTTATTTCAGAACTTCCTGTTTTTATTTCAGATTTCCAGCATCCGCAGTTTTTTCACTTTTGTTCAAACAATCTTTTTTTGTTTGCAGCATCCCACCATGCCTTCAGCCCTGCAGCTTTGTGGCTGTTGTTCTCCCAGCAGCAGCAACATTCAGAAAGCTGCAAGATGATTATTTAGTCCTGCAGCTGCTCTTATGTTCCTACCTAAGGTTTCCTAGTGAAAAGCTCAGTCAGAAGGGGAACACAGACCAAAGTTCAAGCATAATGGTGCCTAGGGTGGCACAGTGGTTAGCACTGCTGCCTCAGCGCCAGGGACCCAGGTTCAATTCCACCCTTAGGTGACTGTATGGAGTTTGCATTTTCTCCCCGTGTGTGCATGGGTTTCCTCTGGATGCTCTGGTTTCCTTCCACAGTCCAAAGATGTGCAGGTTAGGTGGATTGGCCATGATAAATTGCCCCCTAATGTCCAAAACTTTAGGTGGGGTTACTCGGGTATGGGGTGGGTAATTGGGCCTGGGTAGGGTTAAAGTTCAGATGGGTGCAGAGTCGATAGGCCGATGGCCTCCTTGTGCTCTGTAGTGACTCTCGACAGGTGGAGCACATTTTATGTGTATTCCATTTGTCCAGGCACTAGAAGAGGGGAAAAAAACTTTACCTATTTTGGTCACATCATTTTTTCAAATGTTCTGGGAGGAGAGGGGTGGAACCCTCAAAGAAAATACCTCAAAAAAACATCTGAGAGAGTGCTATTTTTTAATGTTTCTGGACAGCACTTAAGGGACAGAATCTCTCCCCACTCCTTATCAGATAAATAAAAGCAGTAAAATAAATCCAGGACAGGAAAGTGTGGTGCCAGGGAATTTCCACTCTTTCAAAGATACTCTGAAAACCGGAGTATCTTTAGAGCCCATTATGTCGGATTAGGTGTCGCAGACTGACTTCTACAAGATTGGATATGAGGCTCTTGGTGATGTTCAGGCCAGATGAGCACACTGTGTAACCAAATAGAGCAATTTGAAATAAAAATCTGATAACATATTCTTCTGCAAACTCTGATGTTGTCAGACCTGGATAGTTGCATCAGGCATGACTTTGGCATAAACATTGGAGTCAGTACTGGTAATGCTTCAATTAAAAAATAACAAGATGATTCATTTACATTTATTTGAGAAGATCTAAATCTTGCATCATGAGTCAAAGGACATCATAGATCCAGATTAACAAATATTAACAAGGCTCCCAGTTACTTCAGCTGTCTGAGAAACAAGGACATTAAGATGGTGGAAAGTGAAAATCTTCCATACATCCCTACAGTGCAGATTCTAGTGATTCTAGACAGGTGGAGCACATTTTGTTTGTATTCCATTTGTCCAGGGACTAGAAGAGGGAAAAAAAAAATTTGTAACCATGATTACCTAAAATAATCTTCTGGGAGGAGAGGAGGCCATTTGGCCCATTGGGTCTGCACCGACCTCTGAAAGAGCACCCTATCTTGGCTCACCCCCCCGAGCCCCGTAACCCCACCTGACCTGCATATCTTTGAACCATGGGAGGAAACCGGAGCACCCAGAGGAAACCCACACAAAAGTAGGGAGAACATGCAAACTTCACAGAGTCACCCAGGGCCAGAATTGAACCCGGGTCCCTGGCGCTATGAGGCAGCAGTGCTAATCAGGTAAGAACAAAGAAATGCATCTTTGCAAGATAATTTAACTCTGTGCTTATCCTTTTGCCTCTTGCTCGGGCAGGTGAACATCCTCCCTTGAAAGAATGCCTGAAGTAGATACTTTGCTTTTAACAATTTATGTGTATTTGGATGCAGAGGATCATTTTTTTTTGGAGGAACAATGCTCTACAGATGTTTATTTTGAATGAAAATTACCTTTATGTTCTGGTCGCCCAATTATTGTTCTCTGTATAATCCTGGAGCATTGGCAGAGCATTTTCAATATCTGAGTGTGTCAGCTTCTTTCAATGGGATGGTAGACACAGGATATTAAAAGTGCAATTTGTACAGATCTTTGCCTCCAGGGTCAGCATTGAGACACCTCCATCAAGCAGAAAATATATGGTTTAATTTAAAAGCAGTGAAGCATGTAGATATTCCTCAAGGGAACTAAAAGCACTCATTGTGACACTCCTACAGCGAGAATTCACTCAACACTTTGATAAGTTCCTATATTAGATAAGTTTGCTCATTTTGGGCGCAAATGCACTTTATTTCCTGTTCTCGGTACATAATTTTATGACAGGATAGTCTCTAAACCGTCCTTTTAAAGTTAAACTACAATGAGGTTCCTTATGATGTCACTAACTAAAAGCAAGTAAGGTGATTAAATTATATACCTTTGCCACCTTTGCTTTTTCTTAAATTCTGTATCGGACCTTCTGCTGTTTAGCATATACTTGGGGCGGAATTCTCCGCAACGGCCGACACCGTCGTGAAACCCAGAGTGTTTCACGACGGCCTTGGAGGCCGCTCCTCGCACCCTATTCACACACACCCCCCCCCCCCCCCCCCCCCCCCCCCCCCAGGGGGCTAGGAGCGGCGTTCTGTAAATCTCGGCGCACCGAGAATGATGCGACGGCGGCGCCTGTGACGCTAGTCGCGCATGCGCGGTTGCCGTCTTCCCCTCCGCTACCCTGCAAGACGTGGCGGCTTGATCTTGCAGGACGGCGGAGGGGAATGAGTGCGTCCCTTGGAGACGCCGGCCCAACGATCGGTGGGCACCGATCGCAGGCCAGTCCCCTCCCGAGCACGGCTGTGGTGCTCACTCCCCTCTCCGCCGCCCACAAGCCACAAACGAAGCTTTGGCGGCATTTTCACGACGGCAGCGACCAGGTGTGGTTTCCGCTGGCGTGAACAGGTCGGGAATGTGAGGCCGCTCGGCCCATCCGGGCCGGAGAATCGCCGCTCGCCGTGAAAAACGGCGAGCGGTATTCTCCGGGGGGTGGGGGTGGGAGAATCGCGGGGGGTGCCAGGGCGGCGTATCGTGAGTCGCCTGGCCCTCCCGCGATTCTCCCGCCCGGCATTCGGAGCAGAGAATCGTGCCCCTGATCTTTAATACTGGTTTAACTATTACAAAAATGCTATCCCTCCTAACTTCAGTTTTATTGGGAAGCTGATATCGACTACTTGAAATTAATACTGTCAGCTACAAGTGAAGGTTTTACTTTGATAATTGCCATGTTTTCCAGAATGCCTGCAGCAATAGAAGACTAAGATCTCATGTGAATGCTGAATGGCTTAACATAGAAACAAGGGGGGTTTTTCACTCCTGAATGGGATGTCATGAGAGCCAGCTGTATAAACCTCATCGAGCTCCAAGCTCAGCAAATCTTCCAGCCTCCTTTAAATCCTTATGACCTCGATCTTCAATTTGAGTGTGAGTTCCCACCCATGTCCTACTGCAATTGTCTAGGGCATTGGTGAGGCCACACCTGAAGTATTGTGCAGTTTTGGTGTCCTTATCTGAGGAAGGATGTTCTTGTTATGGAGGGAATGAAGCAAAGGTTTACCAGGCTGATTACTGGGGTGGCAGGACTGTCATATGAGGAGAGACTAACTCGGTTAGGATTATATTCATTGGAGTTTAGAAGAGTGAGAGGGGATCTCATAGAAACTTAGAAAATTCTAACAGGATTAAACAGGGTAGATTCAGAAAGAATGTTCCCGGTGGTGGGGGAGTCCAGAACTAGGGATAGTAGCTTGAGGGTAAGGGGTAAACCTTTTAGGGCTGAGGTGAGGAGAAATCCTCACCTCATCCTTGGGGCCGCATGGTAGCATTGTGGATAGCACAATCGCTTCACAGCTCCAGGGTCCCAGGTTCGATTCAGGCTTGGGTCACTGTCTGTGCGGAGTCTGCACATCCTCCCCGTGTGTGCGTGGGTTTCCTCTGGGTGCTCCGGTTTCCTCCCACAGTCCAAAGATGTGCAGGTTAGGTGGATTGGCCATGCTAAATTGCCCTTAGTGTCCAAAAATTGCCCTTAGTGTTGGGTGGGGTTGCTGGGTTATGGGGATAGGGTGGAGGTGTTAACCTTGGGTAGGGTGCTCTTTCCGGGAGCCGGTGCAGACTCGATGGGCCGAATGGCCTCCTTCTGCACTGTACATTCTATGTAATCTATGTAAAATGTCTTCACCCAGAGAGTGGTGAATCTGTGAAATTCAATACCGCAGAAAGTAGTTGAGGCCAAAACGTTGTGTAATTGCAAGAAGGAATTAGATATAGTTCTTGGGGCTAAAGAAATCAAGGAATATGGGGGGAAGGCGGGATCAGGGTATTGAACTTGATAATCAGCCGTGATCAGATTGAATGGTGGAACAGTTGTTCGGGTAACCTTCTGCTTCTATTTTTATGTATGTTTCTATGTTTGAGATGAACAATTGTGTCAGAACTTTCTCTGTTTAAGGTGTAGGCCTGACAGCATTTATCTGTTCCAGTCTACCTCTCAGAGGGTTGCAGATCACAAGACAAAACTGCAAACTGCTAATCTCAACAATGGCTCCCTCTACTCTCTTCCCCATGACAACAGGAAACACATTAGCTTTGTATCGAAATGCTAATTAGTCATTCTAGATCCCAACTCCCTTTCATCATAGAAATAAATAGAGAGTTTACAGCACCACTGTTCACAACTTGATACACTCATCTGGGACATGGGGAGATTCAGAGTCTACTTATGGTATACTCAGAGACTGCAGTCATTGTCTCCAAGTACAAATATCTTGCAGCTTTTCTCCTCAGCAAAACAAACTGAAACACTTTGATCTTGATCAAACTACCCAGGTTTATTGTCAGGCAGACTGCCGCACAGGTTACATCATTCCCTTCACTTGTCCTAAATTTAAATCTACAGCCCGAAAACATCATAATCTTGTAAACCTCACAACTGTAACATCAAGTTACAATCTCCACAACCAGCTGCTGCCAAAAATGAATAGCAAGAAGCTGTTGACTGACATTGATCAGATCAACATAGAAAGATCTGGATCCGCGATTCACGGCTGTCCCGCGGATGATGCCGACCCGCTCTGCGATGAGCTCTGGCGCTTTGCGCCGTTTGACAATGTCTGATTCCTGCCCATGGTAGCACTTTCCACTGTCCACCTTGGTGATCCCTGCATTCGAGCTGGCCATTCCATCACCGGTCCCGCCAAACCCTTGGGGTGGCAGAGATGGTGCAGGTGTGGGGTGGGGTGGGGGAGAGAGGGGGTGGTTGAGAAGGGAGGGGGGTGGGGTACTGGGGCGATGTGCGGTGTCCGACCTCAGGGGCTTTGACCCGTGCTCACCTCTAATGTCCACTCAGCTCCACCACACCCTGCCCCCAACACCCCCAGCGCCTCCTCTGTAGCCAGCCCATCCCTCGCACCTTTCTGAAAGAGCAGTTTGGAGCTTTTGTGCACTTGTTTATTTTAAACATAACAGATGGTCATCTCCATAACAGTTTGTGCCCCGGCCCCTAATGCTATCCTGTATCCTGCACCAGTGCCAACTTAACTGGTGTCTACCTTTCTGGCCTTTCGGGCCCTAATGCTACTTCGAGGTGGATCCCCAGGGATGGAGGTGGCCTGCTGCAATTCCTGTCCAGTTACCTGGGTCCCCTTTAGCAGCCATCCTCTGGCGTGACTGGGATTGAATGGACCCAACAGTTGTTCGGGTATCTCAGGTGGCATGATGCCACACTGTTCTGCCCTCTGCCAATCAGATGTGCCAGGGACAGGGGGTGGGTGGTAGGGGGGAGTCCGAGGCACTGTGGTCTTCTAGCACCTCCCCTGTGAGAGTCACCGGAACTAGCCCCATCACCTCCTCTTCCCTCTTGGTGCCCGATTGCCCCCCCCCCCCCCCCGGGTAACTCCTTGGGACTAGGGTGCGGCCATGGGTCTCCCGCGCCACCTGGCGCTGCCAGTCCTGTAGGTCCGCTCTCATCTCGACCAGAGTCTCCATGATCACGGCCATAGGACACAGTGACTGTGCCACGTCCCTCCGGGCCTGACTCAAGTCAGCCAACACCCAGGACGGGTCGATACCCTCAGCCATAACCTGTTGTGACTGGGCTATGCTTTGGAGTGCCGCTGCAATGCCCAGGTGGCCCAAGTACATAGCTGCTTGTGACGGGGCAGCCGTGACCTGTGCCTCGGCCACTGCCTGCACAGAGAGCCTCAGCTGTTGAACATCCTGACCCATGGCCATTACCTTCGCCCACTGCGGATACCACCCATGCAGTGTTGTCTGGTGACATGCATGGTCGATACTGCCTACTGCCCTGCAGGCACGGTCGGCACTGCCTCCTGTATAATAATAATCTTTATTAGTGTCACAAGTAGGCTTACATTAACACCGCAATGAAGTTACTGTGAAAATCCCCTACTCGCCACACTCCGGCGTCTGTTCGGATATACAGAGGGAGAATTCAGATTGTCCAAATTACCCAACAAGCACGTCTTTCAGGACTTGTGGGAGGAAGCCCACGCAGACACAGGGAGAACGTGCAGACTCCGCACAGACAGTGACCCTACCTGGGACCCTGATGCTGTGAAGCAACAGTGCTAACCACTATGCTACCGTGTCGCCCAGGATATCCTGTCCCTGCAGGCGGTGGGTGGTTGCTGAAGATCCCTCATGTAGTCCCCAGCTCTGTGTCTCCATTTTTGATGGGTTTGCCCTTTCCAGAAGCCTGAGACCTGTCTGGACAGCAGCTAGTCCCTGAGGTTGGGTGGCATTCTGACCATCCGTCGGAAGTGGGGGGGTGGGCGTGCCCTACCTCCAGCTGATGTACCGCTGCACATGTGTGATGCGCCCAAGATAGTGCCCCAGGAGCCTCTTCACTAAAATGCCCAACCAAGGGGAGTGTCTCTGGGATAGTGGAAGGTGTTGCTGACAGCTGTGGCGCGAAGTCAGTGTCACCCCTGGGCTGGTGCTCTGGGGTGTTGGAGCGCTCGTGTCACTGTTGATTGCCGACTCCTTGCTGGAATGTGCTTAGGGTTGGGGGTGAGGGACACCAGAGGCGAGCAGCAGCCTCCATCCCACCCCAGGAACAAGGTAGCTCGCCTCTCCTCCAGTGCGTCCAGCAGGGTCTTGAGCTCTGCATCCGTGAACCGTGGTCCCCTCTTCGTGCTGCCATCGTGTTGGCTAAGATGTGTGTGTGTGTGTGGCGAGCGGAGGGCTAATATATGGCTGCAGATTGTCAGCTTCTCAAGTGGCAATTCCGACCCTGACGAATCGGACACCAGTTTTCATTGGAATCAATTGAGTTCCACGTGGCACCGGTGCTAACCCATTAACAGATCATGAATTGCTCCGGGAACGATGCCAATTTAGTTGTTATAGAAGTGCACAGATTCAGTCCCGGCATCTGCACTTGGTTTTGGAGATGGAGAACCCTGTCCACTACATTTGTCCATTTTAAATTACTTCGACCACAAATCACTCACCTAATTTATCAACATATTCTTGTGCCAATATAATTCGGTTAAATTACTAAACTCTGTGGACTCTTTTTATCACTCATAATTCAAGAATGATTGTATAATTATGATTCATAAAAATAGTGCGCAATATAGTGTCAAAACAAGACTGCACCGTCTCCACACATATTTGCAAGGCAGTTGGATTCATGAATAACAACCATCCGTTTACATGATTCCAATAGTTGTACATGATTTTTTTTAAAGTTGTACATATCACTTCCTCAAAGAAGCACTTAAAAGTTAATGAGGCAAGATCTAATTTCCCAAAGCAAGGCTGGGTATTGCAAATAACAGTTGAATTCCATCAAAGAATTGTACATGACATCCGTCACTACTGTTCTAGCATTTGCTTCCTACTGAAATCAAACTCAGAAGCTGATCATTGCAGGGCCTGATTACTTCCACTTCTTAATGACACACCTGAACCACGGTCCTCAACCTCACTGAACTATTGTCTATGTGAACCTATGATGCATGTGTGACCTCGCCTTTCACTGAATGTTCACAAATGACATAGAATTCAGAATCACTATGATCCCCAAGTACCTTACCCTCAGCTAAAATTACAGTCACTTCTGATTAAACAATTTTAGCTGCACACTTATCCTGTAATATTAGCTTTAGTTCAGTTGGCTGAACAGCTGATTTGGATGCAGAACAAGGCCAGCAGCATGGGTTCAATTCCCGTACTGGCTGAAGGCCCTGCCTTGACCCTGCCCTTCACTTGAGGTTTGGTGATCCTCAGGTTAAATCACCACCATTCAGCTCTCCCCTCAAAGGGGAAAGCAGCCTCTGGTCATCTGGGACTATGGTGACATTACATATATATTGTGTATATAATCTATATATATTATATATATATATATATAATACAACTTCTTTGACACAGCAGTTTATTAAAAATCGATCAGAACTTTAAATCTTTTCTTTACAGACAGGGAAAATGTAAAAATAAAGCATGGATCTTCTCTAAAAATGGAAGGGAAAAACGAGAATGTAAATTTACACGTAAGTTAATTAAAAAGTGACCGCGGATGCCTTGGGCCTCCAGCTTTCAATGGGCCAAAATTGGGTGAATTAAATACTTAAAGAATTGCTGCATAATCTTAAATGCTCTCTGTACAACACTCAGTCTCTTGTCACTTTGTTTTATGCTTCAAGCAGTATTTTTAGTAGGTCTTTTTCCACTGTAACATCATAAATTTCACTTCTTGTGACCTTGTAAGTCGTTTATAAAAGGATAAAAAGAATATGGTAATAAAAGGAACAAATTTGGCGAGTTTTAGAAGAACTGGTAAGAATAATGGAAATGGTAAGAAGGAAATTTGCTCAGTGTGAGAAAACAAAGTGGGGGGGAGGGGTAAGGAAAGGGATGGATGCTTAGAGATGCACAAATATTTTTCTCCTGTGAGAAATTGGCCTTGCCACTGCTGCCTCACCGCACCAGGGACCCGGGTTTAATTCCAGTCTTGGGTGACTGTCTGTGTGGAGTTTGTATGTTCTCCCCGTGTCTATGTGGGTTTTCTCCCTATGCTCTGGTTTCCTCCCACAGTCCAAGCATATGCAGGTTAGCTGGATTGGGCTAAATTGCCCCTCACTGTCCAATGGTTAGGTGGAGTTACAGGGATAGAGTGATGGAGTAGGCCCAGGTAGGGTGCTCTGTCAGAGGGTCGGTGCAGATGAGTGAGATGGACCGAATGGCCTCCTTCTCCACTGTAGGGATTCTATTCTGTTCTCACGATTATTCAAAATATTCCTCAGTTATTTCCTTGACATTTTTTCTGAACACACACCATTAGCTCAACACGATCAGTTGCAAGTTTCCTTCCAAGCCACACACCCTGACTTGGAACTATATCACTGTTCCTTCATTGTTACTGGGTCAAAATCCTGGAACTCCTCTCTAACAGCACAGTGGGTGTTCCTGCACCACTTGGACTGCAGCAACTCAAGAAGGCAGCTCATCACAACCTCCTCAGGAGCAATTAGGGATGGGTAATAAATGCTGGCCTAGCCAGCAACGCCCACATCCTGGAAATGGATTTTTAAAAATTTAATTGCATGTGAATCACTTGCAGGTCTTACCCGTATGTACAACTGTCTTCTAATTTTGTGTAGAACTTATCCTGTTGCAATTGTACGTACAATTGTAAATGTACTATGTTATCACAAGGTCTCGGAAAACGATTGGATTTATAATAGCAGTTCAACATATTCTGAAAAGAAGTCAAAGAAGATCAATTAACATAAAATTCTAATTCCAAACTTTCAGAATTCTTGCAGGGAACTCCATAGGCAGCATCCATAAACATAAGTTCAGTAGAGAATTCAGGAACTACCTCCTTACTGAGAGAATGATTAGAATGTGGAACTCGCTACTGCAATTAATAGCGAGTTGAGCTGACGAGCATAAATGCATTTGAAGTGAAGCTAAATGAATACTAGACAGAAAACAAAAGAATGGAACAGAATGGGAGGAGGCTGTTGTGGAGTATAAACAGGTATCGACTTATTGGGCTGAATGGCCTGTTTCTGTGCTGTAAATAACGTGCACTGTGTGACTGAAATTGAAAGAAAATGAAATGAGGTGTGTAGAACACATCCATTTGGACAGTTCAATATTCTGCTGTTTGGATTGGTTCAGGGGAGAGAAGGGGACTGTACAGCCTTGAATAAACGTTCTGAATTCTGCAAAAGTTTATTTTCTGGAGAGAAACCAAAGTGTAAGGAGGGACCAGGGAAGGATAGTGAAGATGTTGAAAAGGGTGCAGAGAGTGAGGTTCAGAATCTGGATTTTCCACCTCCACTTGAGCAGCACCAAGGCCAGCAAATCTGCCAATTCTGTTAAAATTCAGAGGCCCTTCAAGTAAACATTCCCTATTGCAGGGGATCACAAACTGGATGGGCTTCCGTGGAAGGACAGGATGATTGATATGGTTTGAGCTTCATGCAATTTCCAGCCATCCCACTGCTTCTCTTGAATCCGGCCTCTGATTGGACAAACTGGAATCGGTACGAAACTTAAATTGTATCAAGCAGGGTGAGCGTGGCGAGTTTGTGTAGGGGGTCGGGATCGAAGGCGCTGGCAACAGCGCTACTCCCGATGGCCCTGGGGAAATACTCAGGGAGTCCGGTAATAATAGCTTCATTGAGAATTTGGAAGCAGTTTCGCCAACACTTCGGGTTGGGGGCAGGGTCAACGGAAATGCTAATTCGGGGAACTACAGATTTGAGCCAGGAAAGTGGGATGGAAATTTTTGGAGGTGGGAGGAGAAGGGGATTAAGACACTAAAAGATTTGTTTCTTGGGGGCGGTTTGCGGGATTGAAGGAACTGGGAGTGAAGAATGGCCTGGAGCAGGGCGAAATGTTTAGATACATGCAGGTTCGAGATTTTGCCAGGAAGGAGATACAGAGCTTCTCGGTGGAGCCGGCCTCCACATTGCTGGAGGAGGTGCTGACAACAGGGGGACTGGAGAAGGGGGTAGTGGCAGCGGTTTACGGGGCTTTTTTGGAAGAGGAGAAGGCACCGCTGGAATGGATCAAGGCAAAGTGGGAGGAAGAGTTGGGAGAGGGTATGAAGGAGGCGTTCTGGTGTGAGTTGCTCAGGAGAGTGAATGCCTCCACCTCGTGCGCGAGTTGGGGCTGATACAGCTGAAGGTGGAATATAGAGCACACAAGGTTGAGGATGAGCCTGCTCTTTGAGGAGGTAGAAGATGTGTATGAACATTGGGTGGGGGGAGGGGAAAAATCACATTCACATGTTTTGGTCCTGTCCAAAACTGGAGGATTACTGGAAGGAGGTTTTTAGGGGAATCTCTAAAGTAGTGCACGTGAAACTGGATCTGGGCCCTCAGGAGGCCATATTCAGGGTGTCGGACCAGTCAGGGTTGGAAATGGATGCAGAGCCAGATGTTGTAGCCTTCGCCTCGTTGATCGTCCAAAGGCGGATGCTGTTGGGATGGAGATCAACCTCTCCACCCTGTGCCCTGGCGTGGCGGAGGGACCAGCTGGAATTATTAACACTTGAGAAGGTTAAGTTTGAGCTGAGGGGAAGGAGGGGGTTCTACAATTCATGAGCATTATTCATTATGTACTTTAAAGAATTTGATTACATCAGGTGGGAGGAGGGAGACTGTATGTGTTAATGGTGACTATGGGTGCTTCCTGATTCCTTTTTGTTATTTGTTTATGTTAACATGCGGGCTGCTGTTTGGGGGTTTGGTGGGATTGTTGCTGTTGATATGGGGATTGACATTGTATTCGTTACTGCTCAGTGTTTCTTGTTGGCGGGTGTAAATCTGGGAGAAAATGTGAATAAGGAGGAGAATTTAAAAAAAATTTTTTTAAAGGGTGAGTGTGGAGAAGGAGCAACAGTAAGAGTAGAGCCTGGGAGAGGGGCCGCTGGCAAAGAGCAGGTAGGGAGCTGGCCTCAGAGAGGTGAGTGTGCAAAAGTAAAGTGGGTGCTTGAGCATGTCTGAGAGAGATGAGAGCGAGTGAGTGCGAGAGAGAAGGTTGACAGTGAGTGTGAGAGAGATGAGTGAGTGTGTGAGAGAGATATGAGAATGAATGTGTGTGTGGGGGAGAGATGAGAGTGATTGTGAGCGAGATGAGAGTGTGGGCCTGTGAGTGAGAGAGAGGGGAAAGTGTGTGTCTGTGAATGAGAGAGAGATGAGAGTGTGTGTATAAGAGACAGATGACTGTGTGTGAGTGGGGGAGATGAGAATCCAGCATTCCAGCAACACACTTCCCATTGGAACCCAAGGAGTAGTAACACTTCCACTCATAGAACCCAATAAAAATGACAAAAAGACCAAAGTGTGTTTTTAATAAGAACTTTTTAATTATAGTAAACATATACGTACAAGAAATAGAAAATACTTTCATAAATAAAGTTTTGTACCTATTGTGCAAAAACAATCTTTTTTTTGTAGTTTGGCTCTTAAATACAATAAGAATGTTTCTCAGGGGTTCCTTCAGTACTCTTTGCATGTCAAAAGGGTTCCATGGCTGGAAAAGGTTGGAAAACGCTACTATATCGTGTTGCCCAAGGACTGTCACATAACCGCATATTATACTCATCCACATGCAATGTACATCCACTAGTATACTTTTAGGCAGAAAGATCAACTGATGAAAATAATGCCAAACACAACATTCAAGTGCAAAAGTACACAAATAAATATGCCCCTGCAACCCACAACCCCTGGACCAGGGAGTAAGGCTGAAGGCAGAGAGCTCATCCACTTTACACCACACTACTTGTCAACTCTATAAGGCCTGTAACACTGTGGATAGACATGAATAAAACTCACAGGAAGAGATTCCTGATCATTTTCATCACTTAAATCAATAACAAGATGCAAAACTATTAGAAAGTAGACAATCCTAATGTTCTTTGACAGTGTTGCCGGAGAAGGTAGTTATATTTTTGAGATTATTGGGATCAATACATCTCCTATAGCTTAGTCCTTATATCTGAGGTAGATTTTTCTAATATTAACTAAGCTGCTTGGTGGTTTGGTCCAAAGATCGATACATTTTATTCAAAGCACAAGTGCCACTTTCAGCATTTATACCATGGAGGGTATTGTTCTGACTTTCTGCACACACCATATTGATTTACATACAACACTACCCATTTGCTGAACTAATCCTTTTTTGCAGAAACTACCAAGTATTGTTTCTTGTTTGCTCATGAAAAAAAGAGTTAGGTGATTTTCTTATCAGTCTTGTGCTGATCTGATTTTAATGATGCACATATGGAGCATCTGATGAAATAGTATTTCCAATGATTCATTGCTTTTTAAAAAATATCTCTTAACAAAAGCTTGCATCTGATCCTATAAATCAACCAATAGTGAAAGCATGTGACCTATTTCCATTTCCAAATACATTCCCCCATATGAATTAATGTATGGTGTGTGACTGCCCCCTACTGTTAAATTGCAGAATTTCCAAATTAGTTCAGAATGTAGCCTCAGGGCAGAAACCAACTCGTACAGGAATGTTTTATGATGCCTCAATGGCTGTGGTAGGCAAAAATGGCCTTTATTTCATTGAACTTCTACAAGGTTAGCATGCCAGTAACATAATTCTATTAATTTTACCGCAGAGATGACAGCATAGCTATTATTTACTCTTTTTTGGCTCTTAGATTTGATATTTTGTCCTTCTTTCTTTCCCAACAGTTTGTCTGCATGTTGAATATTGAGGCAATAAATAAAAATTAGAGTTATGTACTAAAATTAAAATAGTTTCTGGTAGTGAGCTAATTTTGGTGAGTGCATTTTGCCATATATTACACTAATGTACTTTACAAACATATTCATCTAGCTCCATGGTGACTCTTACAATTACATTTAACAGCAGCTCACATAAAATGCATTTTAAGTGTAATGGTAAGTGTCTTTACATTAGTACAGATGTTTATTTCCACATGTTATTTTTGCTGTTTCAAAATATGGAACAATTTAGGGTTTTCACATGTTTCAAAACTGAAATGATAAAATATCTGGGCAACACAGTGGCACTGCTGTCACACAGTGCCGGGCATCCAGCTTCAATTCTGACCTCGGGTGACTGTCTGTGTGGAGTTTGCACACCCTCCCTGTGTCTGCGTGGGTTTCCTCCGGGTGCTCCGGTTTCCTCCCACAAAGATGTGCAGGTTAGGTGGATTGGCCATTCTAAATTGCCTCTTAGTATGCAAAGGTTAGGTAGGGTCACGGGGATAGGATGGGGTTTGGGCCCAGATCGGGTGCTCTTTTGGAGGGTTGGTGCAGATTGATGGGCTGAATGGCCTCCTTCTGCACAGTGGGGATTCTATGATTTATTGGCATGCAGTTTTCTGTGCAGTTCATTGCTTATGTTTTTTTAAATGTTTTTATTAAAGATTTTCCAATTTTCCAATAAATTTAACAGCAAAACCCACAATACCACATATACAAAAACCAACATAACAACAACCCCCACCGACCCTATCCACCCCCAACCGCCAATAATAACAAAAAGGACCACCAAATAAACAAGCAAAATAAACTAAACCCACATCCCCGCAACTGACTAATTCCTTCAAGTAGGTAATGAATGGCTGCCATCTTTGGTAGAACCCCTCCACTGACCCCCTAATGGTGTACTTGCCTTTCTCCAGGTACAACAATTCCATTAGGTCACCTGTCCATACCGAGGCACTGGGCAGAGATGAAGGCCTCCACCCCAGCAGAACTCACCTCCGAGCAATCAGCGAGGCAAAGGCAAGGCCTTCACTCCCATCCAGTTTGCCACTTACAAAGTGTATTTTTGATCATATAAATTCTTTGCATCTGTTAAGATCTAAATATTATTTGATTGATTAGCCCGTAATCTTTTTGTGTCAGCAGAAAATAGCTATTTGATATATTGTTGCTCTTGTGCTTAAAGATTATTCTCTATTCGTAGCATTTGCCAGACAATACCAGGAGTGTTTTTTTAAATCAAGGATATGTTGTAAAAAAAAATGGTGGATGAGAACCATAGAAATGGCTTGTCCATGCTGACCCAATACCCAGGTGCCCTTTCTAATTCTGTCTTCTTGCACACGGTCCTTAGCCCTGTAGCTTACAGCAGTGTTATTCAAAGGTTTTTGCCCGGGACCCATTTTTACCAACCAGCCGACCTTCACGACCTATGCCGGCTGGCCTTCGCGACCCACAGCAGCCGACCTTCGCGCCCCACCATTTTCACTTACTTTTAATGTGACAGGGGAGTCTGCTTGGTCCTCACAATCCCACTTGCTTTGTTATTCAATGTTCCATTTCTGATAATGGCTTCAGCTGATGATTTAAGATCTCACCTTTCAGCCAGTCCACTTGTGGCAGGATGACACGGGGCAGATGGGATGTTTTGGATTCCGTACTCCTTTAGACAATTTGTGAATTCTAGCAAAATGCACTGTGGCTCATTGTCTCTAACAAATTGTTCAGGATAACCGAATCTTGCAAAACTCTCACCCAGAACTCTCTACAGCAAAATATAGATAGATTGGAGAGTCGGGCAGAGAAATGGCAGATGACGATCATCCAGGCAAATGCGAGGTGATGCATTTTCGAAGATCCAATTCAAGAGCTGACTATACGGCCAATGGAAGAGTCCCCCTTCCCCCCTCCCCCTCTCCTCCCCTCTCCCCCCCTCTCCCCCCCCCTCTCCCCTCCCCTCTCCCCCCTCTCCCCTCCCCCCTCCCCCCCCCCCTCCCCCTCCCCCCCCCCCCCCTCCCCCTCCCCCTCCCCCTCCCCCCTCCCCTCCCCCCTCCCCCTCCCCTCCCCCCCTCCCCTCCTCCCCCCTCCCCCCTCCCCTCCCCCCCCTCCCCCTCCCCTCCCTCCCTCCCCTCCCTCCCCCCTCCCCCCCCTCCCCCCTCTCCCCTCCCCTCCCCTCCCCCTACCCTCCCCCTCCCCTCCCCCCTCCCCCCTCCCCTCCCCCCTCCCCTCCCCCTACCCCCTCCCCCTCCCCCCTCCCCCTCCCCTCCCCCCTTCCCTCCCCTCCCCCCTTCCCTCCCCTCCCCCTCCCCTCCCCCCTCCCCCGTCCCCTCCCCTTCCCTACCCCCTCCCCTCACTACCCTACCCCCTCCCCTACCCCCCTCCCTCCCCCCTCCCTCCCCTCCCCTCCTCCCCTCCTCCCCCTCCCCTCCCCCCTCCCCTCCCCTCCCCCCTCCCCTCCCCTCCCCCACCCCCCTCCCCTCCCCCCTCCCCTCCCCCCCTCCCCCTCCCCCCTCCCCTCCCTCCCCTCCCCCCTCCCCTCCCCTCCCCCTCCCCCTCCCCTCCTCCCCCCTCCCCCCTCCCCTCCCCCCCCTCCCCCTCCCCTCCCTCCCTCCCCTCCCTCCCCCCTCCCCCCCCCTCCCCCCTCTCCCCTCCCCATCCCCTCCCCCCTCCCCCTCCCCCCCCTCCCCCCTCCCCTCCCTCCCTCCCCCTCCTCCCCTCCCCCTCCCCTCCCCCTCCCCTCCCCCTCCCCCCTCCCCTCCCCCCTCCCCTCCCCCCTACCCCCCTCCCCTCCCCCTCCCCCTCCCCTCCCCCCTTCCCTCCCCTCCCCCCTCCCCTCCCCCCTCCCCCTCCCCCCTCCCCCTCCCCTCCCCCCTTCCCTCCCCCCTCCCCCCATCCCCTCCCCTTCCCTACCCCCTCCCCTCCCCCCTTCCCTCCCCCCTCCCCCGTCCCCTCCCCTTCCCTACCCCCCTCCCTCCCCTACCCCCTCCCCTCCCCCCCTCCCTCCCCCCTCCCCTCCCTCCCCTCCTCCCCCCTCCCCTCCCCCCTCCCCTCCCCTCCCCTCCCCCCCTCCCTCCCCCCTCCCCTCCCTCCCCTCCTCCCCCCTCCCCTCCCCCCTCCCCTCCCCTCCCCCTCCCCTCCCCTCCCCCACCCCCTCCCTCCCCCCTCCCCTCCCCCCCTCCCCCCTCCCCTCCCCCCCCTCCCCCTCCCCTCCCCCCTCCCCTCCCCTCCCCCTCCCCCTCCCCTCCCCCCCTCCCCTCCTCCCCCCTCCCCCCTCCCCTCCCCCCCCTCCCCCTCCCCTCCCTCCCTCCCCTCCCTCCCCCCTCCCCCCCCTCCCCCCTCTCCCCTCCCCTCCCCTCCCCCCCCCTCCCCCCTCCCCTCCCTCCCTCCCCTCCTCCCCTCCCCCTCCCCTCCCCCTCCCCTCCCCCTCCCCCTCCCCTCCCCCCTCCCCTCCCCCCTACCCCCTCCCCCTCCCCCCTACCCCCTCCCCCTCCCCCCTCCCCCTCCCCCCTTCCCTCCCCTCCCCCCTCCCCCGTCCCCTCCCCTTCCCTACCCCCTCCCCTCCCCCCCTCCCTCCCCCCCTCCCTCCCCCCCTCCCTCCCCCCTCCCCTCCCTCCCCTCCTCCCCCCTCCCCTCCCCCTCCCCTCCCCTCCCCCCCTCCCCTCCCCCCTTCCCTCCCCCCCTCCCTCCCTCCCCCCTCCCTCCCTCCCCCCTCCCTCCCTCCCCCCCCCCCCCCTCCCTCCCCCCTCCCTCCCTCCCCCCCCCCCCTCCCTCCCCAAGCGATGCCGAGAGCTTCCTTATTTATTTGTACATAGTTAATTTCTGCTTTGTCCAAGGATCTTGATGCAAACACTATTGGCTTCTCTTCACCATTGGGATTAAGTAAGAAACTACAGCTCCCACCCCATAAGGCGATACATCGCAAGCCAGTTGCAAGGGTAACTTCTGATCAAGGTTAGGTGGATTGGCCATGACAATTTGCCCTTAGTGACCAAAAAAGGTTAGGAGGGGTTATTGGTGTGATGATATGATCTGCATACTCGTCTGCCATTGGGCCAGAACGTCGGCTTACCATTGGCCCTGGTCGGTCATGTGCCTCTCGACCGATTGGCCGAGAGGCTGAGTTAACCACGCCTCTATCAACGAGGTATAAATGCTCAGAAGCCTGACGATCGGCCTTTTCCACTGTAGACGATCGCCAGGCTGTGTTCTAGTTAATTAAAGCCTGACATTGGTAAATCACTCGCCTCGCGTGCAATTGATGGTGCATCAATTGGGTTACGGGGATAAGGTGGAAGTGAGGGTTTAAGTGGGTTGGTGCAGACTCGATGGGCCAAATGGCTTCCTTCTGCACTGTATGTTCTATGTAAAGTGTGTCAGGACTTCTCACTTTAGCAGTGCCTCCTTAGCTTTTACAAAGGTTTTCTCGCACCTATCCACCCATCCATTTCTTGTTTTGACACAATAGCTTGTGTAAAGGCTTGAGAATAGTTGATAGATTAGGGACAAACCTTCAAAAATAGTTTAACAAGTCCAAAACGAACGTTTTGAGATAAAGGCACCTCAGCAATTTCTTTTATTTTTGAAGGCAATTTGTGCAGTCTTTTTGCATCTAATATGTGCTCCAGTTATTCAATGGAAGATTTGAAGAATTCACATTCATCCTTCCATATTTGTAGTCTGTAATCATCTTATCTCCAGAGTTTAGCATCTAAATTTTGAAGTTGCTCTTCGTCATTCTTTCCCGTAACTAAGATATTGTCTAAGTAGCATTGGACTCCTTCTAGTCTACTGAGAATTTAATCCAGGGAACATTGGAACAACGCCGGTGATGCCAAATGGAAATCTTTTATATCTGAATAGCCCTTTGTGTGTCACGATTGTTCATTTGACATGTTTGGTTCTTGTTTTTTATAATTCTTGGTTGAATCTTGTTTCTGTCTCCAAAATGCACTTTGATGTGCCCCTTTTTACCACAATTCTTGCATTTTGTATCTACTCCAGCAATCAGTTGCTGTGTACCCAGTTTTTGCATATTGGTGGCAATTTTGAACCTGTGTCTGTGTTTGGGTTTCAGCCGACATTTTCTGGATTTTAGTGCTGAAGCTTAAATGCTGCACTTCCTTAGCTGCTAGTTCCATCGAGATTGTGACTTCTAAAGCCCCCTTTAGGTCTACGTTGCTTTCTGTTAACCGCCTTTTCTGGATAGCTTCGCTTCTTAGCCCACACACTAGTCTTTCTAATGGTGTTGTTCAAGATATCTCCAAATTCACAGGATTCTGCTAATTTCTTTAAAGTAGTTATAAATTGTGTGATTGATTCACCTTCGTGCTGATTTGGTTTATGGAACTTGAGCCTCTCAGCAATGACCAACGGTTTACGTGAGAAATGGCCCTGCAATACCTGCACAATCTCATCGTAGCTTTTTGAAGCTGGTTTTTCTGGTTGCGCCAGACTGTGCAGGAGGTTTAAAATCAGGAAATTCGGACCTACTATATCCTCTGCAATTTCGTTTGCCGGGACAAAGCATTTGAATCTTTCTGTGTATGAGCTCTAGTGCTCGGTGCTTTCATCATATGATCCCATGGTGCCAAAAACTTCCACTAGTTTACTATGGTTTACACTTTTCGTTCCTGTTAAACAAGGTGACCCTGAGCTCAGCCTGCTCCTTTCCGAGGTTGCAAAACTCCCCTTGTTCTCAATTAATTATTGCAGGGTATCTGTTACTTCATTTGCTCGTGACAGTAGGGGGAACAGAGCTTTCCAGGATGAACACGTGGCTAGCTTCTTTTAATGTTGTTTTCACTGAATTCTTCGTTTAAAATTTGGTACTTTCGATGGTTGCTGCTATTATTTGGCACCCCTCCATTGCCAGCTTTGGTGGTAGTGATGTTTCAAATCTTCTATTCCCTTTGGATGGCTGCACATGGATCGATGATTTTTCTTACTCCACTGGATTTCTGCAGGTATTTTTTAGTGTAGATTAACCACCTCGTGACCGGTATCTTTGTGGTATTTTTAAAGGATAGGCTTGCAGATCACGAAAGTACAAACAAACAAGAGCTTTATTGGAAACGTGTCTTGTCTACAGGCTGATAGCCGAGACTGACTGTTTCCATCTTTAAAACAACATTATAAGACCCATCTTTAAAATACCATTACAAAACCCAATTTTAAAATATCATTACAAAACCCATCTTTAAAACACCAATGACTTTGACAAACAGACATCCAGACTCGAAACATTAATCGCCCTTCTCTCGCGACAGATACGGTCAGACATTCTGAGATTGACCAGTATATTCTATTTTTATTACTAAACCCATCCTTAAAAGACCATTACAAACCCTACATTTAAAAGACCATTACAAACCCCATCTTCAAAACAGCATTACAAAACCTATTGTTAAAATATCATTAGAAAACCCATCCTTAAAACCTCATTACAAAACCCATCCTTTAAATAATAGCAGCAACCAATGGCTTTGAGAGTTAGCCATATTGAAACGTTACCTCCCTTCTCTCTGCACAAATGCTGTCAGACATGCTGAGATTGACCAGTATTTTCTGCTTTTATTACAAAACCTATCTTTTCGATTGAGTATTTCATCACCTGTCCAAATCACCTTCTTTCTAGTCCATACTTTATTTCCAGGTGCAATCGATGACACACTTTGGGGTGTTTTTTTACACTACAGGCTAAATTACAAACTAAAATACAGATCATATAAATGTAAGTCATTGTTGATGCAATGATACAGCTACTGTAAGTTATGTAAACTATCATGAAAACTAGCCAATCTCTCGAGGAAGTATTCCATTACTACGCAATTTTTTAAAAACTACTTTTGAAGTTACGGTTGCATCATATTTAGGTGAATACATTTAGAAATATGTTCGAAAAAGTTTGTCTTCACAGTTTTTTTTTATAAATGTTTTTTATTGAGTTTTCATATTTTATATATTACAAATTACAAATTATTAAAGAGAAAAAAAGAAAACACAAAAATTTAACATGAATATTTACAGGTAAGCATCTTCATAACAACAATTGTGTCCGCCTCCTTTAGCCAGCATACATATTTTACATTCCCCAATATGGCCGAGGCACATGTTTATAGGCATTTATTTATAGTTTGGTTTTGGGCCTTGGCTTGCCATCAAACCCCCATAACGAGCTACCTTCCCCCAATTCCCGTTCATTTTCCCCTGATTCTTGGCCACCCGATTATTCTTCCTCTTGTACGTTGGCCACAAACAGGTCCCGGAACAATTGCATGAATGGCTCCCACGTTCTGTGGAAGCCGTCGTCTGACCCTCGGATGGCGAATTTGATTTTCTCCATTTGGAGAGATTCCGAGAGGTCAGACAGCCAGTCTGCAGCTCTGGGCGGTGCTGCTGACCGCCAGCCAAACAGGATTCTACGGCGGGCGATCAGGGAGACAAAGGTAAGGGCGTCCGCCCTCCTCCCCAGGAATAGATCTGGCTGGTCTGAAACCCCGAAGACCGCCACTATCGGGCATGGCTCCACCCTCACCCCCACCACTTTGGACATAGCCTCGAAGAAGGCTGTCCAGTACTCCACAAGTCTGGGGCAAGACCAGAACATGTGGGCGTGGTTGGCCGGGCCTCTTTGGCACCACTCACATCTGTCCTCCACCTCCGGGAAGAACCTACTCATACGGTTTCTCGTTAAGTGGGCTCTATGTACCACTTTTAGTTGCGTCAGGCTGAGCCTTGCGCACGTGGAGGTGGAGTTGACCCTATGCAGTGCTTCGCTCCAGAGTCCCCACCCTATCTCCATCCCCAGGTCGTCCTCCCATTTCCTTCTTGTTGCGTCCAGTACGGTGTCGTCCCTATCTACCAGTCGGTCATACATGTCACTACAGTTCCCTTTCTCTAGGATACTTGCGTCCAGTAGGTCTTCCAATAGTGTCTGTCGTGGCGGTTGTGGGTACGTCCTTGTCTCCTTTCGTAGGAAGTTTTTGAGCTGCAGGTACCGTAGCTCGTTCCCCCCAGCTAGCTGAAATTTCTCTGTCAGTTCGTCCAGTGTTGCGATCCTGTCGTCCGTGTATAGGTCCCTGACTGTCAGTGTCCCCCCGTCCTGCCTCCACCTTTTGAAGATGGCGTCAGTCAGTGCTGGTTTGAACCTATGGTTGTTGCAGATGGGAGCCTTGTCCGACATTTTGTACAGGACAAATTGCTGCCGCAGTTGGTTCCAGGATTGGAGGGTGGCTGTCACCACTGGGCTGCTGGAGTGTTTTTTGGGTGGGGATGGGAGTGCTGCCGTGGCGAGGGCCCGGAGGGAGGTCCCCATGCAGGAGGCCTCCTCTGCACGCACCCACTCGGCTTCTGGCTCCTGGATCCATCCCCTTACTCGCTCGGCTGTTGCCGCCCAGTGGTAGAATTGTAGATTCGGGAGGGCTAGCCCCCCCCCTGGATTTTGTTTTTTGTAGGACCTTCTTTGGGATCCTAGCATTTTTACCCCCCCCATACGAACGCCATGATAAGTTTGTCCAGCGCTTTGAAAAAGGCCTTGGGGATGTAGATCGGAATGGATCTAAACAGGAAGAGGAACCTGGGCAGTACGCTCATTTTGATCGTCTGAACTCTCCCCGCGAGGGAGAGCGGGAGTGTGTTCCATCTTTGCAGGTCCTTTTTAACCCTCCATCAGGCTGGTGAGGTTCCATTTGTGGATCCCTTTCCAGTCATGGGCTATTTGGATCCCCAGGTAGCGGAATTTATGTTGGGCTTGTTTGAACGGCAGCCCCTTTAGTGCTGCCCCCCCCCCCCCCCCCCCCCCTTGCGGGTGTACTGGGAAGATCTCACTTTTGCTCATGTTGAGTTTGTAGCCCGAGAAGGCTCCAAACTCTTTCAGGAGCGCGATGATTCCGTCCATGCTGCTTTGTGGGTCCGAGATGTAGAGGAGCAGATGCTGCCCTGAGCGCGATTGCTAGCGGTTCGATTGCTAGTGCGAACAGCAGCGGGGACAGTGGGCATCCTTGCCTGGTGCCCCTGTGCAGCTGGAAGTATTGGGAGTTGGTATTGTTGGTCCGTACACTCGCCATGGGAGCGTTGTATAGGAGCTTTACCCAAGCGGTGAACCCTTGTCTTCACAGTTGAGGGCTGCCAGATATCTTCAATAGAAGGGCCTGCTTCTGGAGAGAAATGAGTCAGGCATGTTGATATGAAAAGTAGGAATTATCCGAGAAGCCTTCTTAGATGTTTCTCCATAAATAGACTACCGTTCCCAGCATATAAAGAGGAGTTCAAAGTATTCCCTAATGTGCAGCTGGCAAGAAAACATGGAGTTGCAGGCAATGATTAATTAACTCTGCAACTAGGTAGCTTTGGCTGCATGCCTGAATCATTTTAAAGCATTTATTTAATTAAATATCCATAATCAGGGACACGTAATGTCGCTGATTTCAGGTGTTATGGAATTTCTAAACTGGTTTATCTTCGAAACTATTGTCAAATCAGTTCTGCGACAGGACCTGAACTGTTCACAAGGCTGCAGAGATGCCTTGCAGCAAACTGTGGCGAGAGAAGCAGGGTTAACATTTCAAGTCAAATATGACTCTTCTCCAAAAGAAGATCCTTCCTCAGACGGTCATGTTCAACTTGAAATGTTAACTCTTCCTCTCTCTCTCGCCACAGATGCTGCCAGACTTGCTGAGTATTTCAAGCACTTCTTTTTGTTTTAGATTTCGAGCACCCAGACTATTTTGCTCTGAGAAATGCAAAGATGCATCTCTAGAGATGCAAAGCCCTGGGCTAAGGAGGCTGTGGATTCAAATATTGTGGGTTCTGCGATTAAAATTAAGGATGCATGCTGAATATCATTACGTAGATAATTGCACATGTAGTTGTGTATGTACAGACATGGAGGTTACTTTTCTAATATGTGGCATATGACAATGGTCATGATTTGGTTTTCAAGCTTTTAAACAGCTTTAGGAAGCTCTTCACTGCAGAGAGCAATAGGAACTGTGGCATCTACATTGTAGGTTGTGATCACCCAACCCCTCGCCAATACGTGGTCACCCAGAACATAAACCCAGGTAACTGGAATTGACTGACACAAGACTGTTGTTTTACAAGATAAAGAGTGTGTCAGACTTCGGGAAAAGCACATATAAGCACTCAGGGGATACATTGTGAGTTAGCACTAACGTAGATAAGTGTCCAGTTAGTTTGGTTCGCACCTCATGACATTAAAAACAGTAGAGACCGTGAACCCTGACAACAGTAATATTGTCAAGTTCTGTACACCAGAGAGTTATTTCACATACCAATCTACAACACTGATATGTATCCAACGATGTGGAAAATTGCCCAGGTATACCCCATCCACAAAATAAAAGAACAAATCTAACTTGGCCAGTTGCTGCCCTGGTATTCTGCTCCCAATCATCAATAAAGTAATGGAAGGAGTAATCAATATTGCTTCAAAAACACCACCTCATTAATAACCAGCACAATGCTGATCAGTTTATAGTCTGTCAGAACTGTTTGGACCTCATCACAGCCTTGATGACCAAAGAGAATAGAGATTAGCTGTCTTCAACATCAAGACATCATTCAGCCAAGGGACCATAAACATTTGTTTGGAGTCATACCTGTCACAAAGGAAGATGGATGTATTTATCAGAGGCTACACAGTCACAGGATATCACTGCAGGAATGCTTCAGTACAGTGTCCTCAACCCAATTATTTTCAGTTGCTTCATCAGTGACCCTCCGTCACGAGATTAGGCGTGGGGTTGCTCACTCACAACTACACAGTTATTCAGCTCCAATCTCCAATTATTGTCAGATAACATAACAGTCCCTGCCAACTCACATGAGGACCAAGATACAAATCAAACCTGGGTGGACAAGTAGCAGGTAAAGGTTTTAGTGGAATATGTTAATTTCAGTTGTATTCTCACACATCAAGCTGAATGAGGCCATGGCAATATTAACTGCCAGTCTTATTAATAGATTTCTGGCTGACCTCCTCCCATAATTGGTGGGAAATGATTGGGAAGGAGCTGCTTGCCGACAGAATCCCAGGCAGCCCTTTGCAGTCTGTTGGCACCAAGGTATTCAAGGGGACTGAGGTTATCGCCATAAACTAGGTGTCTTTGCTGTTAATTTCCCTCCTGGATCCTGTTGTCTTTGATGTGAAGCTATTCTGAAGTGTTCCTCCAGAGCCTACAAAAGAAAGTAAAACCCATATTTGAAGTGAACTCTGAGTTTGACCCTTTTCTGACTAGTGTTCACTTCACTAGACGAGGCTTTCCTACTCAGGTCAGATATAAATAGTGCGCAGGGCTCAATGAGATCATTGCTATATATAAATCCCACTGGTTTAAAGCAGGTGCATTGCTGCGCAGTCAGAAGAACAAGTTCACGTTGAAAACAGGCAGAGAATCAACAGAAAACCCATCCAATTAATGCCTACCAGCCTGGTTTTCGCTGGGCAAGTAGGATTTAAATCAATCCTCGTATATCACCTTTCCTTTATGTTTCTGGAGATCCTCATTACACACACAAGGGGCGGGATTCTCCGAGACTGCGCCCAGAAATCCCGATCGGTGCGGGGGCGGAGAATGGCTCTTTACTGCGAAATCTGGTCCGACGCCCTGAATCGCCGAGAATTGCGCAGTTTACGCAGCGCGGGCAGGGGGGCCATTGACAGAGGCCCCCGCGGCAATTTTCCCAGGAAAACTGGCCACGTTCTCAATGGCGTGGTTCTAACCATGTTTTGCCTGTCGGGAACGGCCGGTGATGGCTACGGACTCCGTCCGCGGCCGCCCTGGTGGGGGGCAGGGGGATCCTTCACCGGGGGGAGTCTCACAGACGATCAGGCAAGCGATCAGGCGACACCAATCCGGAGGCACGTGCAGTCTCAGGGGGGGGCCTACTTCGTTCATCATGGTCCGCGTTGTGAGTCCGCCATGTCGCACGGGGCGGCCGCCATGCGCATTCGCAGCATCCCGATCGGAGTGCAGGGCCCCGTATCCGCAGCCAGAGCTGTGAGGAGCACTCTGGGGCCCTGCTAGTCCCCTGCAGGTAGGAGAATCACTCTGGAATTTCTTAAGGAAAGTCCAGAGTGAAACGCCCACGTTCTGACGCAGGCCTGGGGACATAGCCACATAATTGGAGAATTACGCCCATTGTCTATGGCAGTTCATGGAGGAAGCCCACTACAATACCTGAAGTGATTAGGCAGCAAATGTAGCCGTATCAGTGCTTCCCACATCCCAAGAACAATTTTTTTAAAATATAGATGCCTTCAGTAAACTTCTCAGGAAGCTTTGAACTGTACATTGCTCTAGAGCAGCTTTGTGTCAGTTCACAAGACGTGTACTGGAGCCAAATATGTTTTCCAGATAGTGAGATGATCTGTTCAACACGACCAAAGCAAACCAATTAGAGATGGCTCCTGGAGTTAGGTTTACATAACAGGAAACCTTGGGACTCAAACAATTGCCTTTCATAAATTGGATTGAAATCCGGTGAGATATTAATGTTGTTCTTTTACTTATCAAACATGTTAGAATTCACCTGTTTTTTTTTGACAGATTATAATGGAACAGTACAGAAGATTTGCCTGGGTGGCTTGGTTTACACAGATTTTTATCACTGTCAGCATTACTGTTTCTTTTCTGGTGCTTGGATCTACAATGAAGCATACATGTATGTCAACTTTTCTTGATATTGAATTTAATTATCCAAGAATTTAGCAATAGATAGCAAATTAGTCATCATATATATTTAAACTCTCAATTCAGGATGTACTTTAATTGTTTGTCTCACAGGTAATTTTTATGGCCCTTTTTTGAACTAGGGCTGAATTCTCTGTTTGGGAGACGATGTTCTCCCGCTGGAGATCAATCTCTTTTTTGGCTACACTCCTGTTCAGCATTCTGGGATGTCAATCTACATTAAAGATCCTACATGACGGCAGGTTGTTGTTTGTAGGATGAGGACCTTGCATGTTACATAATTGATAAATACAGAGTTTTAGCAAAAGATTGAAGCTGTAAGATATAGCTGGGGGAATAAAAGACATGCTTGGTAAGTTAAAAGAAAATTAACATGCAGTGCAAATAGATTTCTGCTCTTCCCATCCAGTCCAAGGTCATCTCATTCACCACTTCATGATTGTTTCTTTGCACAGCTTCAGAGTTCATCTTCACCTGAAGTATATTGTGTTAGGTTTAGGGATTTGATCAAATAACCAAAAGTTGAAGTGGGGAATATTGAAAATTTTACACGAGAATAATGACCAAATTGTAGCGTTTTGTTACATTGCTCACAGCTTTGTTTGGTGTGAAGATTCAGATGGATTTCACACTGTGAATAGATTGCAGAACACAAAGGAATCAGACACAAAAGACATTAAAGGCACAAAATGTCAATCTGCTGACTGACACCAGAACAATGAGTAGTTTTCTTTCTCGTTATTTATAATGATTGTACATGGAATAGCTTGCTCATTAATGATATGATATTTTGACAATATAGAAAAGCTATTCATATCAAACATATTCCAATAGTATTCATCGTAAGTCACTGGAAGAATAAATTTTTCCACTGTAGCAAAGAATGTAATTTTGATACACAAGCATAAAAGGTCTAAATTCCCCAATTAGCCAATGAGTGCCATTTATTAGTAAACCCACACACAACGTTGCATTTGGATCATAATCCCAAGGTCAGTCTCAATTCTGGGTCGGAAACCCAGGACGTTGCTCGTGATCTTCCCAGGAGCGGCTAATGCCGCTCTAGGAAACCCCACAAATTAAGGACAGTGGGAGGGTGGACCAAGGAAGCAGGAGGTCCAGCAGGAATTCCTGCAGCGACATCCAGCCAACAGTCCCATCGGAAGAGGTGGGCAAGGCTGAGGCAGGCAGGAGGTTGCAAATGTACTTCACAACATGGTTGCTCTCCGCAGCATTGTAAGTGGTTAAAAATCTTTCATGGTCATAGCTGTCTGACCATCTGTGTGGAAGGGGAGTCCTCCACAGGTTGGCTTGTGGCTACAGCTGTCATAACCCAGTGGACCTGTGCTGCGGTGATGGAGAGTATATTATTCATCAGTAATTTCCGGCTTCAGGGATATTGGTCAAAAGGTAGACCTGAACCAACAATGTAGAATTCCCCAAAAATGTTATTAGATTGGCAGGTTCATTAAAATTACATGACTGGGGAGGCAGTGAGTTAGTAGTATGCCACTGGAAGAGTAATCCACAGACCCAGAGTGATGCTCTGGAGACCCTGGTTCAAATCTCACCATGGCAGATGGTGAAATTTGAATTCAACAGGAATTAACATTCTAATGCTGACTATTGTCGGTTGTCGTAAAAACCCATCTGCTTCACTAATGAAGGAAATCTGCCCTCCTTACCTGGTCTGGCCTACATGTGACTCCAGATCCACAGCAGTATGGTCGGAAGTGCCCAGCAATCCACTCTGTTCATGGGCAATATATCCTAAATGAATTTTTAAAAAGTCATACTGATGCAGAATATTTTAATCTAAATCCAAAGGAAAAGATGAGGCAGTGTCAGCCAAGAATCCTTCAGCTTTGCTTACTGGCAAATATTCTCTAAAAGCTTTGACTATCTTCTCCAGGCCAATTGATGCATCGTTCGCCTGCTATGGATTAAACATAATTGTACAAACATTAATACACAATTGTTGTTAAATTGGCTTTTTTGGCAATTGTTTATTCTTGAGGGACCTTGTAACTAATTAAAGTTGTGATGAGCAATGATCAATACTTAAAAGGAAATATTTTAAAAAACTTTAAAACATACTTAATAATACATTTTTATTGACATGACAATGTAATGGTTTAAGAACCTGTCTTTGAACAAATCCCAATCATCAAACAAAATGCATGGCATTTAAATGAAATTAGTAAATGCATTTAAAGTGAATAAGTCACACTGCTGACAGGTCTTTAGCACCGTTATTTTTCCCCGATTGACAGAGGCAAAATGGTGTACATTCAGGAAATTCATGATAATCATTTATTTTAATAATAGGTGAAGCTATGGTAATTAAATTCAGGGAGGGTAACACAAAAGTTCTCAAGAAATCATGGAACGATATTAGTAATGCCATGAGTCACATGCACAATAATTTACTCAAACTTTTGCACCACAACATTGGCATGCACCATTTCTATTTTGCAGATTTTCAGAAAATAATTACATTTATTCCGCTCCACCCCTCCCCCCTGCCCCCACCCAGTAATGCTTCAGATCAAAAGCTCAATCCTGCCCGACGAGTAGAGCAAATGAAGGAAGACTTTAGAAGGTGGGGCATGCTCACTGTTGGGGAGGGTACAGACTGTGAAATGACGGTCCTCTCCAGATTTCTGTTTGTTTTCCAGTGCCTTCCCATCTTTATCCCAAGGGCCTTTTTTAAATGGGTAAACAAGGTGATTTTGGGTTTGGTGTGGGCAGGTAAAACCCCGTGAGCAAAGAAAGTGTTGCTGGAGCGTAGTCGAGGGGAGGGTGGACTGGTGCTGCCGAACTTTAGCAACTATTACTGGGCGACAAATAGCCATGATTAGGAAGTGCATAGTGGGGGTTTGTGGTGGGGGGGGGGGAGAGAGAGAAGGGGAAGGTCGGTTTGAGGGGTCGGTGTGGGAGCAAGTGTAGGCGGCATTGTGTAAGGACACAAGTCTGGGGCATTGATAACGGCACCTCTGCCAATCTTGCCGGCCCGGTACTCCACAAGCCCGGTGATAGAGGCGGCCCTGAGAGCTGGGAGTTCAGGGGGCTAGAGAGGCTGGCTTCTTGGCCTTTGCCTCTCTGGTAGCCCGGAGACAGATATTGCTGGTGGAAGGGACTCAAAGCCCTGAAATCGGAGACCTGGGTTAGTCACATGGCTGGGTTTCTCAGTCTTGAGAAAATCAAGTTCGCCCTAAGAGGGTCAATGCTAGGGTTCGTCCGAAGGTGGCAGCCGTTTGTCGACTTCTTCGGGGAAAATTAACTGTCAGGAGAGGCGAAAAAATTTAAAGGGCGGGGGGAAGTTGGGCTATTTTCTGTTTTGCGTAGGAGGGACTTGTTAGGGGTGGAGATGATTTATGCAATATGTAATATATTTGGATTTGCACTGTTTACTGTTATAGTTATTATACTACAATTAAAAATACCTTAATATATGTTTATTTTTTAAAAAGCTCAATCCAGGGTAAGCTGTGTAGCATCTCAGTTGGACACTTCAATTGTATATCAATTCTATTCAGGAGACACCCAAGACATTCCTACAAAAAGTTATTCTGTGCAGAAGAATGAACAATATTATTTGAAACAAAATGACTGCGTAATCACCATTAAATTTATTGCGTCTTAGGACAATAAACTATTGCTCAGGTTTTGATAATCTGAGTGTTTCTCGGTTATTTTTTAGCAATACAAACTTATTAACATGTTGAGCAAAGGTCTTCCTGTGCCATTCTTCAACATTGTGCCTTCAGATGGCAAGAAAACCTCTGGGGCTGGATTCTCCATTCTGGAGATTAAGTGCTGCCGCCAGTGTAGAATCACGGACTCTGCGCTCTCCCAGTAGGAATGCCGGCCAGGAGAAATTCAGGTCATGTAAATGGGCCACCACACAGCCCACATGCAGCCCACCCAATTCCCGCTGGCGCCTGACCTGCTGGGGTCGGGAATCACATTAATAGCCTGACAATCACCACAGATTTCATTCCAGACGAGATGATGGCTGCTAAAAGGCCTGCTCCCAGGTTCCTGGAGTAGGAGATTGACCAAATGCTGGACACCATTGAGGAGAGGAGGGACACCATCTTCCCCAAGGTTGGGCATTGACTCAAACCTGCCATTCTCAACATGGCCCGGGATGAGGTAGCAGAGGCCGTCAGTGCTGGGAGCCTCACCAGGTGGAATGGAACAAAATGCCGAAAGAAGATGAACGACCTCCTTAGACCTGCTTGGGTGAGTAACCACCCTTTGGCATCACTCCTGTCCCTCACTCCTCACATCAGCCCCTAAACCCATTAAGACCAACAATACCCCAACTGCCTGCATCTCCCTTACAACCCATGCTCCACAAAACTCCAACACATATATTGTCCTCTTTGGCCAGGTGCCTTGCACATACAAGCCTCCAACTACAGACCTTCCATAAAAACTGCCTCCCAGCATCTCACAATGCCTTTCTGTGTCCCCATGGATAAAGTGGCCCACATCCCCTCAGAGGGAAAGCCCTGCAACCCAAGGGGGAGACCAAAGAAAGGTCAGTGCCCGACGTGAGGGTCGGCATGTGCCAAGGAACTGAGAGTCCAATGCAATACAGATACCTCTATAGCAAGTGAGTCACCTCTCTCCCACAGAGTAGTCCTTCCCAAGATCTCACCCCATGTCTTTTGTGTTGCAGGATCACCATCAGATGAGGCCGGGCCTCCAGGGTCGCTGCCCCTCCCATCCACACCCTCAAACCACCCCGGAGCAAGACTCTGGAGAAGACACCAACTTCTCACCACTGCTTTCATTTGCAGCATTCACCATCTCAGAGACTATCATCTCAGTGGGTAATGTTAGCAATCAGGCTCCTGGGTAACCCTCTACTGAGCACCAGACGCATGCTGCAGCGCATCAGGTGGAGGCAGTGACTCCTGAGGGAGTGGACGGCCGTGGGCTGCCTGATCCCAGGGAACAACTGTCATCCAGACCAAAATTGTGCTTCTGGAAAAGGTGATCCCATCACTGTTGCAGATGCAGAAGCAGAGCCAGAATCTACAGCAGGGGGTGTTAGCAAAATTTGAGCATCTACAAGTATGACTGGAAGAGTCCAACCGCTTTCAGGTGCAGGAGATGGTGCTGACAATGCGTGGCACCCAGGCCAACACTGAAAGGGTGGCATCTGTGGTGGAAGGCCTGGGGCCAGACATCAGGGCCATGTGTCAGGGCATCCAGGCTTGGGCACACTGTGCTGTCCATGGCTGAGGCACAGGACAGGAGTACCCAGTCAGAGTTGGACATGTCCCGAGCTCAGATGGACATTGCTGTGGTGCTCTAGGACCTCGATCATTCACAAAGGGGTCATGGCTGAGGGCACCGAGCGCATTGGCCAGATGCTGACTGACTTTAGCTAGTGACAGAGGGATATGACTGATGCGACCATCAATTCACTCGAGACAGTAGAAGTAAATTGTGGCTTTAATCAACTTAGAACAGTGCCTGCCTGCGACTGATCCAATACTGAGAACCACCTATAGGTCGACTACTCTTTATACCTCCCTTCAAGGGGAGGAGCCATGGGCGGAGCCCATACAGGCCCCAACATGTTCCCCTATGGATAATGCCATACAATGGCCTATAGGAGGAGCCCACAAGGGCAACATCATAGCACAGATACAAATACAAGGGCAACAGCACAGATACAAATACAATGGTGGATTATTGGCATAATACATTCACCACAATGACTGAGGCAGTGAGGGACAGGGCTCACTCGCTGAAGGACATGACCCAGTCTCGATGTGCCATGGCTGAGTGAATCAAGACAGACGAGGGTGGGCCTCCCGGACTCCCAGCACTATGTGACGGTGGCACCTCTGGTGCTCACTCTGACCTCCTCTCCATGCCAAGGAGTAGCCTGGGGGCCAGCGGGCACCCCGAGGGAGGAGGAGATGATGGGGCCCATGCCGGCTGTTAGGGTACTGTCGTAAAACCTTTGTCTGCTCAGTGTTTCCTTTTAATTCCTGCCCTGCTGTCTGCCTCCAATCTACAGTCTTCTGGTTAACTGCTGCACATTTTGGGACTTCTCTTTAAATTACAGTTTTTGGGCACACTGAAACATCCCTTTTCTAATTGACCAGGCCAAGACATCCCCTTTGGGTTCTGTGGCAGAACCTGTTATGTTGATTTGATAGACTTGGCAAGCAGCCATTCGGTGAATGTGGGTTTCTCAGCCATCTGCTATTGTTGCCTAGCATTAGTGGAGGTTTTCAGAAACGTCTGGAGCAGGAGAAGCCAGGGCCATTTTGTCAGTTCAGAGAAAGATTCACCCAGGTCACAACTGGAGGCACTCTGTCTCTCTGCTGTTCTTTCTCTCTCTCCCAGGCGATCTCTAAAACCTCTAAGCCAATTCCATGAAGGTTTTCCTAGTGAAAGGACAGAGGCAGCACTCAGGACTGTGGAGGGCATTTGGAGTAAGGAAACAAGCCTTCACTCACCTCTATCTGAGGGATTATGGAAGAGCACAAATTAAAGCTTAAACTGAGAGCATTCGTTAGAATATAGCCGGAATTGTGCACAGAAATCAGGCAAATGAAAGGCCTGCAAACTTTCATATTTAAAACTCAGTAATTTCTCAAGGAGGCAGAAGCTCCATCTGGTGGTAGAGGCGCGGAAGCACATCGACCTGATCCTTTGCAAAGCTCACCTGGTAGTAGAAGGGTGGAACCTCAATCTCTTAACCAATTTCCCAGAGGCCACAGCCGGAGACTTGATGAATAATCTCAAAAATAGGGGCTTTTCACAGTAACATCATTGCAGTGTTAATGTAACATAACTTGTGAGAATAAAAAAAAAAATTTTTTAAACTTCTCTTTTAATTCCCTTTTTTTTAATCCTCTCCAACCCTTACTGTCTTGTGTGTGTCTGTATGGAGGGTGGGACAGTGTTTTGGGTTAAGGTAGACTGCTAGACCATCGCCTGTTACTTCCTTATAGATTCATCAAACAGTTAGTTAATGTTTTACTTATAAATCTAGTGTCTGTAACTCATTGGAGCAGGCAAGGGTTAAAGATCTCAGGAAAACATGAATTGTTGGTTAATTCACTTAATTTGGACGCCGGGGCTTGGGGGGCTGGAACTGATCGTGTACTCGCCCAGGGTGTCGTAGCATGGCACCTCCCACAGAGGAGGTGCTGGAACACCTCAGTCCTTTAGAATCTCTCCCCCCCTCCCCCACCTGATGCTGGCGCATCTCATGGGCAGCGGACAGAACAGGAAGACACATCATCACCTGTGACATTTGAAAGCCAGCTGCACCCATCCAGGCTCAGGACCTCCAGAGGACACCCACCAAGGGGTTCACAGGGCAGAGGTTGAGACAAGCAACAAGCCACCTCCACTTCTGATGTGCTGCGTGGTGTAGCACCAAGAGGAAGTGGGAGGCCATGAAAGAGTAGATGACACTTAAGTTGGCATGGTGTAGGGCAGCACGGTGGCCTAGTGGTTAGCACAACCGCCTCACGGCGCTGAGGTCCCAGGTTCGATCCTGGCTCTGGGTCACTGTCCGTGTGGAGTTTGCACATTCTCCCCGTGTCTGCGTGGGTTTAGCCCCCACAACCCAAAAATGTGCAGGGTAGGTGGATTGGCCACACTAAATTGCCCCTTAATTGGAAAAAATAATTGGGTAATCTAAATTTTTTTTTTTTTAAAGTTGGCATGGTGTAGTATAGAGTAGATAGCAAGGGGGAAGGACACATATATTGTAAATACTCACCATTAAACACTTTTGCACCACCAGTCTGATCTTCCTCTAACCTCTGTTTCACAGGTGTGAAGAACGGGCTGGGGATAGGTTTGTGCGGTGGTCAGGGCGCCCATGAAACATTAAATACCCACATAGTTGCACCCTCACCGAGAAGTAGCTGGGCATGGGGCAGCAGTGCGAGCCCTCTTGTATGACAGCATCCTCAGTGAGTTAGCTTTAACCGTTCACCATCTCCCCAGATGGCACCCAGTCTGTGAGTGGGGAGCCTCTATCCTCACTACCTGTCCCTGCCAACAGAGGTACCAGTGGCTGCAGTTGGTGGTAGGCTCTGTGGCCGCTGTCCTATTTTTCCCAATGTGGTCTACTGTGGGTCTCCTCATTGGGTGGGCATTGGGCTATCACCCCAGGAGATTCTGTGGTGGAGACGTTCATACTGTGCAGCCATTCACCTTCATGCTAAAGCCTGATGTGCAGACAGTTCCGACAGTTAGGGGTGAGCGAGGGATTTGTGCATTTGCTGGGACGTTAGCTGCAGTGTTATGTGGAGCAACTCAGGCTGTGACAGGGAGCTGATCGGGTCCCCCGGCAGGGGATGGGATCGTTAGGATCAGAGGCGTGGTGGACAGGCAGGGCTTGGAGACACCTCATGATCCTCAAGGGTGGGCTAGCTGATAGTGTCACTGATGTGGCCTTTACTCTGAGAGGGACAGTGTGCCAGGGAGGGTTCGAACGGCCACAGTGCATGTGTCCTTTGATTGTGATGGCCGCTGCTAATCCTCTGCTTTCTCTGCTGTGGGGATATGCTTCTGGGGAGTGCACTGAGAAGTGCCAACACCTGGTGGCCCGGCAACTGAGCATGGCCATACCCATCCCTTGAGCATGGCCATACCATCCACTGGGTAGGAGGGTATCCAGATGGGCTTGTGGGTGGGTTTCCACTTGGCTGGAAGCCCTCCGATCATTTTCAGGATACTGTCGGCAGTCAGCAGTCTCAACAACCAGGAGCCTGTAAGTTGCAGCTAGGGGGTGGGTTTAAATTAATTGATGAAGCAATGAGGGTTTCAGCCAGGGCATTCTGAGGGGGACACCCTGAGTCCACGCGTTTGCCACAAAGTCGTTCCCCACTACTTCATGAGGTCTGGGCAAACGCTCCCCAGCAAGCCCAAAACATTTGCTTAGTTCCTTGTTCCCCTCAAGGGCCATGGCCCTGCTTGTAGTTACTTGAACCAAATCACGCCCACGTAACACACAGCTGAGAGAGCTGGAGCATCACAGGAGGCTGGAGAATCGGGCTTCCAGCCCCTTTATCAGATGCAAATGGGTGAAAATCACCTATATGCATGTTGCTGCCGACATGGCGGGTGTACCACGCTGCCGCTGTCAGCGGGGGGAGGGGGCGTGGAGCATCGGAATGGGATTGCCACCCAGCATGGATTCTGTTTTTCGGCTGATGCGTCGTTCTCTGCCAGATTGTGAAACCTTCTATCAGCGTCGGGCAATGGAGAATTCAGGCCCTGACCACTGAGGTTCCAACAGGGATGGAGATATTATCATGAACTTGTAACCAGTCACAAGAGTTTTGGTAAATGGTTCAAGAACCTTTGGTATGATGTGAAATCTAGCTCAACTTATTTGCCCCAGAATGTCTTTTCTGGAATAAAGGTGTATATGTCTGATCTTCAGAAAATTCCTGGTCATGTGATACTATTGCAGCTCTTTAGACTTCAGCTACTCCCTTCCATCTACATGAAATGTTCATTAATTTGACTTGTAATGTAGCACCAGTAAGTTGATAGTAGTAATGCAACTTAAAATAATCACCCATAGTGATTACAAGTTAAGATCTGAAATGCTGGTCCTATTTACCTACACAATTAATGCAAGCCATTCTTTCTTTCTTTCTTTTATCTGATCTTTTTGCTACAGTGGAAGGCTGGGTGGATTCCTTCTGGAACAAAAAATGTGAGAAGGCTTCTGAACGATGTGAAACCCCTCACTTGCATATAATTAAGATTGGTGGTTTAAAAAGGTAAAGGAACAGTTGATCTTACAGTAACAATCATAATGGCCTCAAAAAGTAACCGCTTTGAATTATAATGAAAAATTGCCGGTACACAAAACATCAGGTGGTTAAGACAATATAACACCTTAGCTCATATTCACAACCATCAGAGCCACTCTGATTGTTGTGCAGGATTTTATACACTGGCTTCAGGACATTGCATCTGGACTAGATATGGGCCCCAAGCCTGTGTTTGCTAGCAACAAGATAAGCTCAGCAATTTTACGGGACGTAGGCATGATGCTAATACTGCTGGCCCTTCTAGATGGGGTTGCTGAGGCAGTTTGGAGATCTGTCACCTGAACATGGAGGCACCCTTGGAGGGGGTAAGTAAAATAATTAAAATTGGAGGAGCAAAACAGGCAGACACCCCGAGGTGGCCACAAGTGTGGTCTTCCCTCCTGTGGGCCCCTCTAGCTCCAGTGCCTTTCTGGACGACTGCAGGAAGGTTACCTCCATGAAGGTAAAGCCTTCCCCAAGTGGTTGGGGGCACTCATCACCAGCAAAATAATCCATAATCAGGCAGTTCTGCATCTGGGCCGGCTGCTGGGAACTCCCCCTGCAGAGCTGTCCAGAGACAGGCTCCAATGCTTTACTGCTCCACCGCCTACAAGCCTGGGGCTGAGAAAATCCCACTTGCGGATATTTCATTAGAAGTACACAGTAAAATGAAGTAAAAAGAGAAGATCTTTTCAAATGTTTTTTTCATTCATTTTCACCTTGCGACTATAAATGAAAATACTCACATAGTTATTCACACTGTGATAAATTAGTTTTTGATTTTTAATCCACTCGAGCCAAATATCAATGATTCAAATATGTGCATATGAAAGTTCATTGATTTATTTCTGACTGAAAATTTACAGATTAAAACTTAAACTATATTTCATATTTGGTAAAACTGCTCATTTAAGTGATTTAATAAATCCATCAGAATTGTCAATAAGTGTTTTTCAAAATATATTGCCATGTCGATATACTGTGGACTTCAGTTGTGTAATCATCATTTCATTGCCAATCACCATTTCTCCTATGATCTAAAATTTACTTTCACCGTATCGATCTCTACCCACCGTATCTATATTCATATCTAGCCACATGACAAGTCGTTTTACTTGATGCTGGTTCCTGAAATTTGATAACTATTTGTAAAATAAATTGGAAGAGTTTGAAAGAGAATAATAAAAGATGAGGCAGAATTTCTTTGAGCAAGCAAGAAGATATTTAAGAAAAGGTTAGTCACAATAATAGCAGTAGAGAATCAAAATTATGCATTAGAAATAGTTTTAAAATACCTTTTAACAACAGAAAATGGTGATAAACGCCTGATAGAATGTGTGGTGTACACTTTATTATATGGTGGAAATAAAGGTTAGAAATTAATTGGTGATTTAAAAACAAATTGAATCCACAGTACAGAATTTCTGGTAATTCAATATTGCTTGGCAGTCTCACTCAGAATATGGGATGGTTGGTGTGGGAAGTGGAAAAATGCAAACTTTTACAATAGCGGCAGCACTTATAAAGTTGGGACTAAGGCATGTTAATGAACATGGGAGCACCTTCAGTCTGCAGATTAGGGAGCATTCCCACATCTCGAATGACATAACACTTTTTAAAGTGCTCAACCCAAGAAATGGCTAATTGAGTTATTTATTTAAAATGGCAGGCACGTGAGCCTAGATATTGGATCTAGGGGCACAAACCCAGTGACAACCACAAACTGGTTGGCAGTAACTGACATGCAAGAGAACCATACAAAGTTGATCTTCTTGTGTCTTCAGGACACAGACAGCAAGCATCCTGTGGACTCAAGTTGCACTTCAAGAGCCAGTACACCAGTCGCAAAGAAGGTAAAGACCAGATGGTGGGGGTCTCAATATCAGACCCACAGTGAGTCTGGGAAGTGGAAGAGTTCAGGAAAGAGTGGAATGGTGGGTGTCAGCTGCCTGCATTTTTAACGTGAGGCCATGAAGAGCAAGAGCATATCAGCCCTGATCAAATGGCAGAGCAGACTCGAGGGCCAATAGGCCTAATTCTGCTCCTATATCTTATGGTCGAAGAATGTTGACAGTAGAGAAGGCAACAAAAAAAATAGGAAATGTATTGGTATAGATAGTGGAATAAGGCATCTTAATACGCTTCAAGAAGGGACGAAACAACTTCATGTCAATAAATGGAAATCAAGATTAAAAATGTACTGTGGAAACTCTGAATAGCAATCTCTGGTATTATAGAACAGCACCTCCTCTAACCCTTTAGTCTTTTTCTCACTCAGTAAGTCTCTTCTTCGTCCTCCATTCCTCGATCTCAGGTTAATTTATACATTTGTAAAGTAATTTAAGTGTCTTATGTTCAAGTTGCTATAAGTAAGTTGTTCTTATGTGTGACATTATTTGCATTAGAAAATATATGTTTACTAGTCTAGTGACCAATATAATTGCTTTCCTCTGCAGTGTGACTCGAGGATTAGTTTGCCTGCTGGGATTTGGTATTATTTTTATGGTGGCTATGTCTAATCCAAAGGTAAGTTAGGCATGAAGAATTATATTAATGAAATTAATAAGTAAATCTTGTAAATATGTATGCCATAATAGTGCATCAATTCAACCCTACGGTTCCAGCAGTTTCTGGGAGACTAAAATTCCACTGTCTTTGATCTGCCTAAACTTTAGGTCTGATTCAATGTGACAAGGTGGCACGGTAGCACAGTGGTTAGCACCGTTGCCTCATAGCTCCAGGGTGCCAGGTTCGATGCTGGTTTTGGGTCACTGTGCGGAGTCTGCACGTTCTCCTCGTGTCTGCATGGATTTCCTCCGGGTGCTCCGGTTTCCTCCCACAGTCCAAAGATATGCAGGTTAGGTGGATTGGCCATGATAAATTGCCCTTTGTGTCCAAAAAGATTGGATGGGGTTGCTGGGTTGCGTGGATGGAGCTGAGGTGTGGGCATGAGGGAGTGCTCTTTCCAGGGGCTGATGCCGACTCGATGGGCCGGATGGCCTCCTTCTGAACTGAAAATTCTATGATTCTATGAATTGTATGAAGTCCAGGGAATTGACCCAATTTAAATACAATGACAGACAACATTCCACTAGGGCACATTTTGGGTGTCTCCTATAGGTGAGAGACCAGGGACGGGATTCTCCGACCCCCCGCCAGAGTTGGAGAATCGCCAGGGGTCGGCGTGATTCCCGCCCCCGCCAGCCTCCGAATTCTCCCACCCCCAAAAGTCTCCGCGGCGTGAATCTAGCCGCCCACCTCGGAGAATGGCGGGGACCGGCGCGACTCAATGGGTCCCGGGGCCGCTGAAATTCTCTGGCCCACGATGGGCCGAGTTCCCGCCTGTTTTTGCCGGGTCCCACCGGCATAAATCAAGGTAGGTCCCTACCGGCGGGACTCAGCTCATTGGGCTCCGGGGTCCTGGGGGTGTGCGGGGTGATCTGGCCCCGGGGGGTGCCCCACCATGGCCTGGTCCGCGGTCGGGGCCCACTAATCCGCGGGCGGTCCTGTGACATGGGGGCACTCTATTTCTACGCTCCGGCCGTGTAGGCCTCCACAATGGCTGGTGCAAAGGTGAACCCCCCTTGCATGCTCAGGGATGACGTCAGCAGACACTAGCGCTCCCGCGCATGCACGGACCCGCGCCGGCCGGCGGAGTCCCTTCGGCCACGGCTGGCGTAGCACCAAAGGCCTTCCACGCCGGCCGGCGGGGCACAAACCACAGTGCCATTCTAGCCCCTGAAGGTGCGGAGGATTCCTCACCTTTGGGACAGCCCGACGCCGGAATGGTTCCCGCCACTCCACTGCGCCGTTTCTGCCCGCCCCACCAATTCCCGGAGAATCCCGCCCCTTGAATCAAATTGTTAACTAACCACATTGGTGGGCGCAAAGTGGGTGATTGTGTTCTACGGTGCAGTAAACTCCCCACCCATCTTGGAACCACTCATTTATTCATCAGGTCAGAAAATTTAATAAAACATTTTGTCCTCCTTGGGGATTCAGACCAGGATGAAAGCAAGCAATTTAAATTCGGGCGAGGGGAGAAAAAGGGTAGAACATATTTCAGAACCTAATGAAGTAATCAGACAATGACCACATCCAGAAGAGTGACCAAAAGTGGATTTTATAATCAAGCACGTTGAATTGAATTATCAAGACTTCCCAAGGGAGACAAAGTGCTTCCTTATAGAAAACAAAATAGTTAACAAATAGCACACTCCTATATTGGCGACCCACCAATTAGCACCAGCGGTAAACCACTGACAGCCAATCACATCAAATCATTCCCACAGCCCGCTAACCAGAAAACTTATTCTTCACTTTTAAATTTTCAGAGAGCAAAATAAATGATTATTGGATTCAGACATAAGCCAAAATATCAATACAACCAACCTTTAAAAATGCTTAAATTAGGAATGTTTATCGCAATGGAAAAGTTTGATATTCCAGAAATATAAGATTAGCTTTTCAGCTACTGGTTTTCAGCAGTAATTATGAAGTCAGTGTGTCATTAAAAAACCCAGTTACGCATCATTTAACAAGCTGCAACTTTTTCAAAGGTTTTTACAGCGTTGCTGATCACTGAAGAGTGTCAATTCATCAATTTATTTGATTGCACTCCCTGGGAAAGCGTAGAAAGTGTAGAATCACTGACAGTAACTTCTGGATTTCTATGTCATTCCATGCATGTAACTACTCTAAAAAGTTGGTATCACTTTTAGTCGGGCAACACACTGAGATGAGGAGAAATTACTTCACTCTAAAGGTTGTGAATCTTTGGAATTATCTATTCCACAGGGTTGTGGCAATTTACTTTAGCACACAAAGTATAGTCAAGATTATCTTTTGTACAATATTTGCTTTAGTTTTTGAAAGTGAGATTTTTGGCATTTAAAATTTGTAGAGATGGGAATGGAATGTAACATGTCTCCAATGAGCTTACGTATAACCACATATATATCAAATTCCTACCTGGGCAGAAGGATGCCTTATGGCCATCAAATCTACACCGACCCATGGAAGAGCACCCTAGCTCGCCCCACGTCCCATCCCCGTAACCTCACCTAACCGTTGGACACCAATGGGCAATTTAGCATGACCAATCCACCTGGCACGATAGCATAGTGCTTAGCACTGTCGCTTCACAGCGCCAGGGTCCCATTCGATTCCTGACTTGGGTCACTGTCTGTGCGGAATCTGCATGTTCTCCCCGTGTCTGTGTGGGTTTCCTCTGAGTGCTCCAGTTTCCCCCCACAAGTCCCGAAAGACATGCTTGTGAGGTGAATTGGGCATTCACTCAGTGCACCCGAACAGTCACAAGAGTGTGGCGACTATGGGATTTTCACAGTAGTGAAAACACTTAATTGCAGTGTTAATGGAAGCCTACTAATAAAAATTATTATAACCTGCACATTTTTGGGCTGTGGGAGGAAACCCACGCAGACGAGGGGAGAATGTGCAAACTCCACACAGTCACCGAAGGCCAGAATTGAACCTGTGTCCCTGGAAATATGAGGCAGCAGTGGTAACCACTGTGCCACCATACACTTTTACTGATCAAGTATATCAAATACTTGGTCAAAGAGGCAAAGAGTTGTTTCATATTTCACAATCAGAACTTCACTTAACCCCTCGCTAATGAAGATTGTCACATTAGTGCAAAATCCTCCTTCTCCATCACAAGCAAAGCTCAAAATATAATTCCTCTCCTTGGACTTAAAATGTAGAATAATTTTGGCTTAGCATTTTATATTTCATTATTGCTATTGTTTTCTACAGGGATTTGTTATTGTGCTTGATAAAGTCACCTCGTTTGCTTTAAATCTTGAAGCTGGTCTATTTGTTTTCCTGATGCTGAGGAAAGCTCGATCAGAGCCTCATAAGTAAGTCTGCATTCTAATTGTTTCTATTAATCAAAGTACTGTTCAAGGGGAGGGAAATGAAATTAACTTTGGTGAATTTCAAAGATGGAGTAGTTCATTGGGGCTTTAAAAATTCCCCTTTTAAGATTTATATGAAAGGGTTACACTTGGTTGGATTTTGTTTGGGCGAGATGACTCAGTTCAATGATAGACAAGGAAATGCAGATGTTACATCCTTAGAATTTCAAAGAGATTTTAATGAAATTCTATCTTGACAATAACCAGAGTTATGGAATGGGGAATAGAGCACAAGAACATTGGTACAAAAACAGGAAATTGATAAACTGTGAAGGCATTGGCATTTCTCAGCACATTTGTTGCATAAGCCCAATTCTTGATAGATGTGTTTATTCAATTCATGGGACACTCGTTACTTACTACAATAGGCCCAAATCTTCCGATCAGGATTAGAACCCTTATTTCCGACCCTTAATCGAAAAATAGCTACCCACTTACATTCCTCCCATTTTTATAGTCACAGAGTCGTACAGATCTACAGCACAGAAAAGGTCCTTCGGCCCATCATGTCCTCACCAGTCAAAAACAATCACCTCACCATTCTAATCCCATTTTCCAGCACTTGGCCCATAGCTTTGTATGCCTTGGCATCGCAAGTGAATATCTAAATACTTCTTAAATATTATGAGGATCTCTGCCTCCAGGCAGTGAGTTCCAGACTCCGACCACCCTCTAGGTGAAAAAGCTTTTCCTCACATCCCCTCTAAACCTTCTGCCCCTTACCTTAAATCATTGATCCCTCCACCAAGGGGAAAGTTTATTCCTGTTTATTCTATCTATGCCCCTCATACTTCTAAGTAATCATGTCCCTCTCAGTCTCCTCTCCTCCAAGGAAAACAACCCAGTCTATCCAATCTCTCTTCATAGCTAAAACTGTCCAGCCCAGACAGCATTGTGGTAAATCTCCTCTGCACCCTTTCCAGTGTTATGACATCCCTTCTATAATATGGATTCCAGAGCTGCACACAATACCCTAGCTGTAGTGCAACCAATGTTTTATACAGTTCCACCATATCCTCCATGCTCTTAAATTCTATGCCTCGACTAATAAAGGCAAATAAAGCATATGCCTTCTTAACCACTGTACCTACCTGCCCTGCTACCTTAAGGGACCGGTGTACATGCACACCAAGGTCCCTCTGATCCTCGGTGCTTACCAGGATCCTGCCATTTATCATGTGTTCCCTTGCCCCGTTTGTCCTGCCCAAGTGCATCACCTCACACTTATCTGGGTGAATTCCACTGATCGGCCTGTCTGACCAGCCCATCTATATCTTCCTGTAATCGAAGGCTGTCCTCCACACTATTTGCTGTCACTGGTTGAGGGAGCGATAGGATTGGTAGCCTTCAACATTGCACTACCACATCCCCAGTGCTTCCACACCCAGATTATCCTGTCATTTTCTGATCAGTTTATTTGAAAATACAATTCTCTTATATGTTGGAGTGCGAAAGGAAATGAGGGTGTTCTTAAGTGAGGCATTCAGATACTCATGGTAGTTTATGTTGACTCCTGAGAATTGGAGGGAAAATTTTGGTTTTATGAAGGGGAGGTCATACCTCACTAACTTGATTGAGTTTTTTGAGGAGGTGACAAAGATGATTGATTCAGTTGAGGAAGCAAGGGGGCTGCAGAAGGACTTGGATAAGCTAGGAGAGTGGGCAATGAAGTGGCAGAAGAAATACAATGTGGAAAAGTGTGAAGTCATGCACTTTGGGCCGAGGAATTTAGGCACAGACTATTTTCTAAATGGGGAAAGGCTTAGGAAATCAGAAGCACAAAGGGACTTGGGAGCCCTTGTACATGATTCTCTTAAGGTTAACGTGCAGGTTCAGTCAGCAGTTAAGAAGGCAAATGCAATGTTAGCATTCATGTCAAGAGGGCTAGAATACAAGACCAGGGATGTACTTCTTGAGTTGGTTGGTACGTGACCTCAAACTTTGGTATCTTTTTCCTGGCGGAAGAAGGTGGAAGAGAGTATGTCCGGGATGCGTGGGGTCCTTAATTATGCTGGCTACCTTTCCGAGGCAGCGGGAATTGTAGACAGAGTCAATGGATGGGAGGCTGGTTTCACGACCTTTTGTAGTTTCCTATGGTCTTGGGCAGAGCAGGAACCATACCAAGCTGTGATACAACCAGAAAGAATGCTTTCTATGGTGCATCTGTAAAAGTTGGTGAGAGTCGTAGCTGACATGCCAAATTTCCTTGTAGGAAATTTCACTTAGAAGCAGAGGACACAATCTCAGACTGAAGGGACGATCCTTCAAAACGGAGATGAGGAGGAATTTCTTCAGCCAGAGAATGTTATATGTGTGGAACTCTTTGCCACAGAGGGCTGTGGAGGCCAAATCACTGATTTTAAGACCGAGATAGATAGGTCCTTGATTAATAAGGGGATCAGGGGTTATGGGGAGAAGGCAGGAGAATGGAGATGAGAAAATTATCAGCCATGATTGAATGGCGGAGCAGGCTCGATGTGCCGAGTGGCTTAATTCTGCTTCTATGTCTTATTGTCTTCTGGATTGAGCTTGGCCCTTATATTGCAGGAGAATAAATATAGAAGTTTTGGAATGGGAATGGAGTGGGGCATTTGAGCATTGAGCTGCAGGGAGGTCAGCTTCATATTTAGTATTCACCTGCATTGCATATCCCCAGTGTAGAGATCACACTACCAACAGCTAACACAGAGCATAGTAGAGCGCAAAGAGTACATGGTGGAATTACTGTTTGACATTAGGAGACTGGAAACTTTAACAGTGGCGCAGGAAGTGGCAATTCATCAGGCATTTCATCTGCTACAGTTACATTAGAATATGCTGGGAAGACAGTACAACTGTGGTGATGGAAGACTGAATGAGAATATTGCAGCAGTTCTGCTTCCTCTGAATAACAGGGAGTGAAAATGATATGCTGGGTAGAGTTATAGTTTTGCTGATGACCGATAATCAGATGGATGCAAAGGCAAGTGTGATGAAAGGTGAAGCCAAGGAAGGAGAGTACTGTAAGAGAAACTTACATTTATATCATGAGTAATATTACATTCTGTAGTCTCTCCTTCCTTCCCTATGTATGGTATGCGTTGCCTGTATAACATGCAAGAAACAATACTTTTCACTGTGTACTAATACATGTGACAATAATAAATTAAATAAAATGAAATCAGCTGGAGTCGCCACTTCGCGACTCTGGAAGCGAGAATGCGATTGGAAGGGGAAATCACGAAATTGAAAAACATATCAAGTTTGCGCCCAGCACCGATTCTGTCACCATGGTCCGGCCCCTCACTGGTGGCAACATCAAAATTTGCGCACCGTCCAAGTTGGTCCATACAAAACTAATTTTTTTAATAAAACTTAGTGTACCCAGTTTTGTTTTCCACTAGTGTACTAGTGTAGCCAATTCACCTACCCTGCATATCTTTTTTGGGTTGTGGAGGTGAGACTAACGCAGTCATGGGGAGAATGTGCAAACTCCACACAGCCATTATCATTAGTGGGTTGGACACTTCATGCTCCTCTGCCCCAGAGGTCCCATGGGTGCGGTTTACTGTAGGGATTTAAAAGTAGGGCATGGGTGCCATGGCTGTTGAGGGGGAGAAAATTTTAAAAGAACTCTTAAACTCTCCAAAATTGTCCTGCTTTCTGGGGGTGGCTGCCTGGGCCGGGAAGGGTGGGGGGTAGTAGATGGAAATGACATGGTGTCAAGTCTGTGGTGCCATTGCTGCAATATTTGTTTTAAACGCACCACTTTGATGCTACTGGCTGTTCACACTGCTGGCTGTTCACACTGCTGGCTGTTCACACTGCTGGCTGTTCACACTGCTGACTGCTCACACTGCTGGCTGTTCACACTGCTGACTGCTCACACTGCTGGCTGTTCACACTGCTGGCTGCTCACTATGTCCTATAATTGTTTAGAGAGCCTCTGGTCATTTGTGAGCCCACCCAGGCCGCACCTCTGGAAAACCTCCGACCCCAACTGACCCAAAAATGGGATGGATGTGGCCAAGCTCTATCAGTGGCACACAAGATGCTGCCACTCCTCAGTGCACTCATCAGAAGTGCAGCCCCACTGCAGAGGAGGAGCAGAGCTCACCCCAAACAAAGGAGACATACACTGGCATCCTCTCTAGCACACTGCCACTCACAGGGCAGAGCATCGCCAGTGATACTATCAGCTAGCCCACTCCACAGGACCACCAGCTGTGTCCAATGTCTGCCTGTTCACAGTACCCCTGCTCCCATCCATTCTGCCCCGGCCAGGTTGTCATAACTAACGTGTCACACCCAGGACCCACATCACACTGCAGCTAAGCCTCCAGCCGATGCCCATCTCCCTCACTCAACCTCATCTGTAGGACCTGCCCACAAACAAACCTTCAAGCATGGAGGTGATTGGTGGCACACTGTGACCTTCTCCATTGCACAATAAGGTGCCACCCTGCTGGTGAGATAACACACTGCTCAGCTGGTGAGGAAACCCACAGTGAACCCCGCCGGGGAGACAGCGGCCACAGAGCCGATCGCTGATACAGGTTGCTCCAGCCACCGGTACCGCAATCAACAGGGACGGGCGGTGAGAATAGGGGCTCCCCATATCACAGAAATTGTGCCATGGATGGGAACATATCGAGGGGGAAGGTGAGGGATCAGGATGGGGTTGTACTGGTGCAGCAGTATAACTTGGGATGAGGAGGAAAAGTGGCAGGCCTCATCAGAAGTGAAGGCGGCCTGCAGCATGGCGGCACAGTGGTTAGCACTGCTGCTTTGCAGCGCCAGGGTCCCAAGGGGCTGGTTTAGCTCACTCAGCTAAATCGCTGGCTTTTAAAGCAGAACAAGCAGGCCAGCAGCACGGTTCGATTCCCGTACCAGCCTCCCCGGACAGGCGCCGGAATGTGGCGACTAGGGGCTTTTCACAGTAACTTCATTGAAGCCTACTCGTGACAATAAGCGATTTTCATTTCATTTTCATGTCACGCCTTCTGACCTGTAATGCCCTTGGCGGCCGTCCTCTGACCTGGATGGGCATGGCCAACTTTAGGGCGTCACAGAGATGTGCCACCCTGTTCTGCCCCTGGCCCATGAGATGTGCCAGTGTCAGGTCACCTCCCCTGTGGGAAGCACTGGCATGGGCCCCATCACTTCCTCCTCCCTCAGGGTGCTCGATGGCCCTTATGCTACACCACAGGATGGTGAGGCCGGAGTGAGGTTCAGAGCTGCCACCGTCCTCTGTGCTGCCAATGGTGGAGTGATTAAAATTGGGGAGATGCAGAGAAGTAGAATTAGAGGAGCACAGATATCAGAGTTGTCAGGCCGTAGGAGGTTAAAGATGGGGAGGGGTGAGGCCACGGAGAAATTTGAAAACAAAGATGGGAAATTTAAAATCCAGGTATTGCTGGCCCAGGAGCTAGATTTGCTAAACGAATGGGACAGGTCCGAGTTAGGATATGGACAGCAGACTTGTTTACGTTCATGTGGGACGAAGAGTAGTCGGAGAGCTGGATCATTGGCCATTTGACCCATGATTGACTTGTAATAATATCAAGTGGTGCAGTATTTTTTTTTGTTGATACTTTTAAGCAAGTTTGTAGCTGGTTCCAGCCCTAAAATTTAATTGTGATTCAAGAGCTAACAAGTCTGCTGTATGTAGAATCATATAATTTTACAGCACATGTGCACCATTTTGTTTTTTATATAAATACTGGAAATCATTTTGTCCCCAGTTGGGTATTTTCATCTTATAAATGGTCTGGAATCAATACTGTTAAAAGTTTTAGCCTATTTATATTATTCATTTAAAACTGCAATCACAAACATGCCAGTATAATTTGCACATTCAGGCAGGCAATCATGAGTAGAATTTGAAACTTTAGGGATTACAAATGTAAATGAATGCACTTGTAAAATGACTTCAAGTTGCAGAACAGGTTGTGAGGCATGTGTATATTCTGCTGAATTATTCTGCAATATTGATCACATTATTTACTTTTTTTAGGCTTATTAAAGTGCCCTTGCCCATGAGTTCAAGGATCTTTTTGTTACATTGGCTTCTCCCAGTTTATTTCCTATTTGCTGTGGGATATGACATCTATCAAACTTTAGCACATGGTTGGCTTCATTCCTATTCACGATCAGGTAATGGTACCGTGTGATAATGTGCAACACTTCGACCAATGCTCGATAAAAGAAGTTTTTCACCGACTCATTTTGGTTGCTACAGTTTTGAAGAAAAAATGTTTAGGCTGGAATTTTATCACATGCATATTTTGTCTAATTTTTATTGTGTTATTGTGAAAAAGTATGAAATAATTATACAGACCGCTAGAGCGAAGCTCATGGCAATCAAAGATAAATGTACATCTGTGTAATCCTGTGCAGTTTCCATTTGATACTTATTATCTTCACTGTTCATTTTACAATTTATTGTAACCCAGAACTTGAGTTAATGACTAACTGTATTTAATTTTCTAGATTGTAAGTATTGGCAAAGTCAGTTACTCCTTTTATTTGTGTAATTAATTTCCAGCTGTATTGGGGAAAATAGAAAGTGAGTTTTGTAGCAACCTCCATCTTGAGAAGGAGGGCTTATTTTCAATAATTGTCAAAACAGACTGTTATGTTATTTATGTCAATCACAAGCATATACAAAAGTCCTATGAAAGAAAATAACTTGAATTTATAATCCATGTGAGCATATGCATTCATTTAAATCACTGGATTGGAACCTATTCAGAAATCTTCTTTCAGTTTTATCAACATGTCCTGCACTTTTAAACAAAATGGCCTATGGGAGACTCTGTTCTCCAAGTACAGTACCAAACAAAGTGGCATCCTCAATCTGTGCTAATCTTTGATAAAGCCACATTTGAATATTGTGTCTACGCCCACGTACTCTTTTGTCGGAAGAATGGTAGAGCCCTGCAGAGAAGATTGTCTACTGATACACAAACTGAAATTAGAGTGCAGATAGTTGAGGAGTTCAAAAAATATGCTTTAGAGGAGAAATGTTGGAAAGCATACGATTTTTATAAAATAAACTGGGAAACTATTAATTCGCATTGGTTTGTAACTAGAGGGCAAATATCACCATCAAAAGTAGTGTGGTTAAATGATTTTTTTTGTCTCACATACACAGGGTTCTTGTTAGTACCGCAACAGGCAAGCCTGCCAACAAAGTGGAGGCAGAATTCATTATAGCTTTTCAAAAGGAATGAATAAATATTTGAAAAATAATAATTTACAAATAGTGTGGGGACTTTGCTGATTGGCAGCTTTTTCCAGGGAGCCAGCTCTGATGTGATGGCCAACTTGCTGTAAAGTTGTATGCTTTTATCTGTACAAGATTTTTCAACATGCTGCTTTCATTAAACTGAAAGGAACTTCAGATCAGTAGGAATTTTATCCATAGGCATCTGGCATCACAATTTACTTGGTTTGAAATACTGTAGTTGTGTAGTTTGTAATTGCAGTCCATCTTTTCTGTTAGATGTAAAGCTGGATCAGGAATGTTATGTTTTGAAACAGTACACTCAGGAGATTTGTGAGAACTACTGATAACAAATAAAAATGTGACAAGATTTTCCAGTATAATTCTTCAAGGTTGCTTCTTCCACTCATTGGCAGATTTCCATTTTATGCATCCTATGTAAAGGACAGATGAAATATTCCAATCACTGCTGCTGCACGGGACCAGGGTTCAATTCCACCCTTGGGTGACTGTGTGGAGTTTGGATGTTCTCTCCTTGTCTGCATGGGTTACCTCCCACAGTCCAAAGGAGGATTGGTCATGGCAAATTGCCCCCTTAGTGTTCAAAGATGTGCAAATTGGGTGTGGGTCAAGGTAGGGTGCTCTTTCAGAGCGCTGGTGAAGACTTGATGGGCCTAATAGCTCCCTTTTGCACTGTCAGAATTCTAAGTATCTGGTTTTTAAATTAAAATGATAATATGCTCCCCAGGACAATCCAGGTGCGGCTATCAACTCTCAATTGACAACATTTAGTTTTAACCTTATGCGTTTTATACTCAGAACTTTGGTGCTTTCTTGTTGCACTTTACACAGGTATGCATTAAAAAAATCTTCCACGTGAAAAAGCTGCAAGTATTGCTTCTGAAACTGTTTTGCACCGAAGTATCATAATTAAAGAAGCCTGTGAGTTCAACATGATCTAAATTTGCACCATGGATCTAGAATTCAACTGTTATCCAATAAATTGTTAATGAACATTGCTGAATGACTCTTTTCAAGATATATATATATATAATTGTCATTTGCTTGGTCATGTATCAATGAAATAAATAAATTATTGATAAACCCTGCTGTGATTAGTAGAGCTTGCATTATTTTTGCCAAACCGTTTAGAAAAAGCACCACGAATGGAATGTTTTTGTTTGTCTGAATTAATACGTGTAAAGAGGACGTGCATTTTATTTTTAAATCAAATCTAAGTCTTATGAGGTCAAAACACAAAAACTATTGCTTGATTCAAACAATAGGGAGGTGCAGCATTGTCTCAAAGGACCATATTCTTGTTGAATAGCCTTTTGCATTCTTCAAGCAATAGCTCTCCCCTTTAACTACACTCTTGAAACTGGTTGCAAGTTCTTTACAAGGCTAATTAGATACACAGTCTGACAGCAATCATCTGGGGAAAAAAGTATACCACAATACTTTGCATAATGCCAGGAAGCGGCATTATCTCTCAAGATGTTCTACAATACATTAATAAATAAATACATCAAATGGGGATAGAACAATAACAATTTTATCTCACATTTTAAAGAGACAGTCATTCAATATCCTATTCACCTTTATATGGATTTTTGACTTGAGTACACATTCTTGCTAGAATCAAGACTAGTGCTCCCAGCATCTTAAATAGCTGTGTGAAGTATTATAGAACTAAAAAAAAATGATAAAAGGCAGATTGGTTTCCTCGAGTCCCAAGATCCCAAGTATTAGGAATACTATACAAGGTGGTAGTGGACTAATTTAGCTGCAGTCCTTCAAGACAGCATTAGTTGCATTTTTGGAAAGCAATGGAATATGGAAAAGATTATCTCTGGATAATAATTGTTGGATCACCTGGTGTTTAGAGAACTCCTCAAGTAGCTAAGTAGCTACCCATCTGTGTGCCTCTTTGCACAGAGACACACGAGTAAAAGTGGATTCTAGAGAATAAAGCATGCAGCTTGAATGTTAACAGAATGCAAGAAGCAAATACTCAAATTGAGTCCTTTAAGATGTAAACTTGCAAACTTGGATGAGTTCTCTCTCATGGTTCTTTTGAGATAATTCAAAGTTGGATTTCCAGGCACGGTTATGGCCAAGTCAAATATTTTCAAGTGAAAACAACTTAGTCCCCCTACTGCCTGAATTAACTGGGTTCTGTTCTTCTGGCTGGGGGAATGGCCCTTTTTGTCCTGATAGTTTCCAGACCAATCTAGTACTTGGGAGCACAAGATTTGTTATCTGAAGACAATTTCAATCACATCATCAATACTTCTGTGCACCCAGAATGGTCTGGAAATCTGAAGCCATTGTGCAACAATTCATACCAACTTGTGATTAACGAGTTTCTGTGTCTCTCTTTTGTTAAGTATCAAGTTCAAAGACAATGGGGTCTACAAGTCCATTGACTTTGAGTTTTGGATAAGTCCACCAACAATAATTCCACAGACGCTTTTCATCTTAGTATGTGCACTCAAAGGTGTACTCCACCACTCCACCAACGGTCATTTCCACAAGAATATTCAGACATGAGATAATCCTTAGTCATCCTGAAAATTACAAAACGTCACCTTACTTTAGCAGCTATCATTGCAGCACAATGTCCGTTTTTTTAGCAAAGTGAAAATTGCACAATTCCTGAAAGGACTCTGACATTAATCAGTGAGCCCTAAACTTTCTCCCTTAATCCCCTTCTTCCGACAAAGAAATCGAACCTCACTCGCACACAAGCCGGGAGAGTCAGCCTACTGGCAACAGAGACAGGAGTAATCGGACATAAGCTGAGGTGCATCCTCACTGCAAGTCGTCATCACCCTGCTGCATTTTCTGATCAGCAGGCAAAAGGACTTCCCAGGATCAGCAGCATGGGGTTTCTGTTGAGACAGCAGAAGTGCATCTTAAGGAGCCCGATGCACTGCTCAATCACAGACTTTTCGGCACTGTGAGCGTTGTTGTAGCAGGCCTCTAAGGTCTCAGGCCTCCTCACTGCCATCATCAGCCAAGATGTGGAGATGCCGGCGTTGGACTGGGGTGAGCACAGTAAGAAGTCTTACAACACCAGGTTAAAGTCCAACAGGTTTGTTTCAAACACGAGCTCGTGTTTGAAACAAACCTGTTGGACTTTAACCTGGTGTTGTAAGACTTCTTACTCTACTATCATCAGCCAAGACCTCGGCAGATATCCTGGATTGACCCTCAAATATTCCAGGGATATTCGATTGCCCAAGGATGTAGCTATCATACACACTTCCTGGAAACGTACACACATGCATGAACCTCATCTGTTGGTCACACGTCAGCTGGACATTAATGGAGTGGAACCCCTTCCTGTTGATGAATGGGACTCCCTGGTGCCATAGGGTGTGTAGAACAACACGAGTGCAGTCGATTTCCCTCTGCTTCAGCTATGGTGATGAATCCCGCAGCCCTCTCATCCTACAGGGCCTGGTCCAGGTCGAAATGGATGAAGTCCAATGCCCTCGCAGTGTATGAGTGAACTCACGGATGCATTTATGGGCGGATGGCTGCGAAATGTCACACAGGTCACCCGTGGAGCCCTTGAACAAGCCCGTGGCGCAGATGTTGAGGGCTGCCATGACCTTCACTGCCACAGGGAGATGCCCACTGCCTCCACATGGCACCAGGTCGGACATCATGTAGAACATGCACCACACTGTCTCCCTGTCTCCTGCAACATGCGTTGTCCGACAGCTCCTTTATGGACACATGGGTCCTGTCGACTCTCGATTTCCTTCTTCGCCGTCATGCTCCTATTCAGCTGTTGCTGCCTCTGGCCATGCAACCCCCTGGTCTCCTGATGCTGGATGTTCCCCAGGTCCTGCCTCTCATTGCTGCTGGAGTCTATGCTCCTCCATTGCTGGAAGTAGCAGAATTGCCAGCTCCATTGGCTCCTTAGCGATCGATCAGTAAGCTGCAAGGAATTAAAGAGAGACACACGCACACAATCAGGTTGATGTTGCAGCTGCTTAACTTCAGTACCTCCTCCCATCCATTGTCTTTATGGTCCTGGAGGCAGCCAGTCTTGCACCATTTCTGGCAGCTACCATTCTCTCACATCTCAGGTGGCTTCCATTCCCACTGCCTGACTGGTCCTGGTCAATGCCCTTGCCTCTTCAGAGTCACCTCTGGCCTCCCATCTGATTATCCTCTCCCTTAATCTCTCCATCACTGGGGGTTCTGACAGGGGATTTCAATGGTCACCTCATAGGCAGAGTCAACTGGACGGTTCTGTCCACCTGGAGAGCTAATGAATCCTCAATGGTAGGTGCTGGGGTCCGGCTCTTATGCAGACTTAGCCCCTCTCGATCCAGTGCATCCAAGCATTTATCATAAGTTATCACTCCTCTCCTTGACATCAAGAATGTGGGCAGCTGACATTGTTAAGAGTTAATTCATGAGCGCCAACTAGTTTGACGAATGTGAGTTTCAGGAATGTCAGAGGGCACAATTACTTCCTGCATCAATGACAGGCAAGACTAATAGGCACCCATCTTACTCAGGCTGTACCATCCTGAGATTTCATTGCTATCAGGCCTTTACACTAAAGAATGTGGAGAGCCACTCCATTAATTTTTAATGATTGCCCCCTCCTCCTCAGGCTGGGCACTGTGTTGCCTTCTCTTGAAATGAAATTAAATGAAATGAAAATCGCTTATTGTCACGAGTAGGCTTCAATGAAGTTACTGTGAAAAGCACCTAGTCGCCACATTCCGGCGCCTGTTCGGGGAGGCTGTTACGGGAATCGAACCGTGCTGCTGGCCTGCTTTCAAAGCCAGCGATTTAGCCTTTAGCTAAACAGCCTCTTTCAGGGTCACATCCATCCAGCACCTTAGGCTTGCCACCTTCAGCCACCTGCATCACACACTCCTCCCCCACACAACCTCATGACCCCCGTACTCCATGCCACTAACAATTGACTAAGTCAGCACTCATTACACTTCACCCTCACAGGCGGTAGACTGACAGCGCTCTAAAAATGGTTAAATGACAAAGGCAACAGGCTTCAGGGCCGAAACCACCCCCATCCAGGAGCCGGGCAGCGAGCTATGTCCCTTGTACTAGATGGAATGGGGTACTCCTTCACTTCTTCATGGCACCTGGTTCCCGTTTTTAAAAACTAGTAATTTGCGCCTGCATGACATCACACCTGGTGGATGGGAAGATTCAATGAGGTCTGAAGATTCGGCTTTAACCTCTCTCAGTATATTAAAATACATTCAAATTGTTGCAAATCAGGTTCGCGCTCTTCTTGGGCATGAACTTAATGATGTCATCAGTGCGGGCCCAGCAACATCGCGATCAGAAATATCGCCAGCAAAAATTCAGTTTTTGACCTCGTGATATTTCAAGCCTACGACCGGAATTTGCACCCTCAGCTAACGGGCCTGATGTATCTCGTCCTTGGTATATAATCTGTTGATTTCCTTGCTTTATAAAGAGACTAACCATAAAGCAAAAAAGCTGATGAAAGGTCGTCAACCTGAAATGGTAAATCTTTCTTCACAGATGCTCACTGGCCTGCTGAATATTTCCAGCATTTGCTGTTTTTAATACTAATGAAGCTGACTTTGTTAAATTAAGACATTGAATTTAATATTAATTTACAGTAATGTGGGGCAGCAAGGTGGCGCAGTGGTTAGTACTGCTGCCTCACAGCTGCGAGGACCCGGCACAATGGTGCAGTGGTTAGCACTGCTACCTCAAGGCGCTAAGGACCCGGCGCGGTAGCACAATGGTTAGCACTGCTGCCTCATGACGCCGAGGAACCAGCACGGTGGCGCAGTGGTTAGCACAGCCACTCACGGCATTGAGGACCCGGCGCGGTGACACAGTGGTTAGCACTGCTGCCTCATGGCGCCGAGGAACTGGCACAATGGCGCAGTGGTTAACACTGCTGCCTCACGGCACCAAGGACCCGGGTCACTATCTGTGTGGAGTTTGCACGTTCTCCCAATGTCTGCGTGACTCTCACCCCACAACCCAAAGATGTGCAGGGGAGGTGGATTGGCCCTTAAATTGGGAATAAAAACATTACAGTAATGCTGAGTCTCTTGTCCATAAACAAATTCACCCTTTTGTAATTCTGTGGAAGGTTCCACCATTGTAAATTTGTATCATATTATCAGATATCTATAGTCTCTCATTCTTCACCCATCAACTACTGAAAACAGCCTACTTCCATCTACCCTGAATTAACATGAACAGCCTGCATATGCATGGTATTTCCAGTTTTAATTAGTTGGAAATTATGCATCTTGTTACTACATAGACAAAAACTAGCGAGACATTCAACAAATTCATTGCAGTCAATAGGAAACATGCACAGTCCACAACTTGTATATGATTGCACCATTAAGGCGGACATCTGTCCAGTCATGGTTTTTTTTTAAATCTAGCATTAAGTGAATTCCACTCAAAACTGCAACTTTCGTAGCATACATCACAGCATGGATTACTATAAAGCAGCTCATGAGCTAAGAAATGAAGCTAGTTGATGCTGACTTACTATGACACATTTGGAAAATGCACACATAATGCATGATATTAAAGACATGCAGACTGGACAGTTGAGTGGCAAATTAACTGGAGCAGAATGTAAGGTGATACACACAAGTGGGAAAAACAAAAACGTCATCTGCACCTTACAGAATACGAAACTGAGTGGAAGAACAAATGGATCTCGGGATACAGGTACACAAACTAAAAAGCAGTGTTGCAGGTCAACAAAGCTATTAAAATGCCAACAAGTCACTGGGATTTATTTCTAGGGGTACAGAACTCAAAAGAAAATTGACATGTTAAACATGCAGGGAAGCTTGGTCAGGCTGCACATACGAGTAGTGTCCATAGTTCTGATTTCTATTGCAGAAAGGATATAGAAGCACTGGAGAAAATGTAAAAAAAACTTACAAGATTGGTGCCAGAGCGCAAAGATCATAGACATCAGGAAAGATGGAACATGCTGGGATATGAAATTGACTTAGAACAGACCCGATATATTTTTAAAATTATGAATGAGTTATCCACGGAGATATGGAATGTTTCTATTTGTGCAAGAATTTTAAACTTCTGCTTCTTCTCGAAGGTAGGTCTGATCCACAGTGCCATGATCTCCACCATGGGTAGGGGAAGACGCAGGTCCCAAATCCACCACAGCCGGAACTGGCATTAATCGGATCCACATTGGCCTTCCAGACAACTGAGCTTCCATCCACTCAAGGAGTCCGAGATTTAGCAGCATGCACTTTTGTAGGCATGTTGTAGGCAAAACACACAGCTGACCAGGAATCTCTCTCAAACTGTTTTTAAATATAAATTATTATTAAATATAACTATTCTTAAATATAAATGTTGAAAGAATACTTCTGGTGAAGTTAAATACTGGAGAAGTGGGGTGAAAAATGCAGTTTTTCATCAGAAATGCATAATATATCAACATAGTCACTGATGAAGGTAGAAAGCAAACACTTTGTGATCACTGGTCTTTGAGCAAAATAATTCAAACACCCCGAGACTGTCAACGAGGTCAAAATCTTACAGCAAAATAACTCAGCCAGCCTGAGACTATTGTGGGTCAAAAACTGCTGAGATGTATCTAGAGAACAAATGGCAGTTATTTATAAAATAACACTTTAGAACCCCAATGGTGAGAGCACATATAGAATCACATCTACAATTCTACAAATCTTGCCTGAATTTGTCGAAATGTAGTAATACTCAATGTGCAATTTACCATTGGCAGTAATCCAGCATAATGTAATTATGCTGCATATGGTTGAATAAACTGCAACAAATACTGCACTTTGTCTAAAATCTCAATTAAGGCAAGTAATATTTGGGTCAGGGCAGGTTGCATGACAAGAACTCAGTAACTCAACCTTAAGACGTAACCATGAGCTCCCCATAAAATTGAATTATCATTATGGTCTTCCCACAAGTGGTGTCGGGCATTGAAGCTTTGGTTACTGAAAACATGAATTAGTCTCCATATCTAAGACAAAGGGAGAATATACAGTTACAGACAAATTGCTTTGAAAAAGCAACAAGTCCAGTAGCTTTGACAAATGAATGGCAAGAAAATACAATGCTAATTACAGAAACGTTAATTTTGAGCAAAAGTGATAGAAGAGTTTGTTTTTATATCAGTCACTTACAGAAAATCCTGTTGTTTTTGGGGCACGGGTGTTCTTTGTATTGTGAAGGTCATATATCAACCCACAAATTTTTTTTGAAATCACAAATTTTCTGCACTTGCATAAGAATAAAGGATGCCATTAAATTTTCAGACACTAAATCAAATGGGTGCAAGTTCTTCAATATAACAAACAGAAATCCTCCCGGTGAGATTTCCCTGGCTTAATCTGGCCTCCAAAACCTGAAATAAAGTGCATTACACTGGTTAAATTAACTTCTGTAGTTCGCCCATACTAATACCGTTTCCAGAGTCTGCCACCAAGTATCTAGGTAATAATAGCTATATTATGTACAACTGGAGAACTGTTCAATAAATGCAGTCCTTGACAGATCAAGTTGGTAATTGCTTAGTTGAATGAATCTGAGCTATATGGAGCAAGAATGTTGCTGGTTTGATCACTGGTATATGCTGAGTTCGTTTTCAACGAGGGTGACGGCTGGGACATTACAATTCTCTCTGTTAAATAATGGACCAAGGATCAAAGAAACGGCCAGTATCCCTGCAGAGGCCATGTGAGGACAGAGTAGAATTGAGCTATGGTCAAATAAATAGCCGTTAATACTTCCAAGTTAGCCTTTACATGCAGAATAGGAACTTGACATGGTTCCAGATGGTGTACAGGGCCTGTGGAATCATCGCTACCTTAAGGGTAAAGGCGAGGAAAACTGAGAAATGAAGAGGGTTTTCCTGGAGCGAGGGAGGGATAGAGGTGGGCTGGCGCTGCCCAACCTTTTGGGGTACTATTGGGCGGCCAATGTGCCAATGGTGCGTAAATGGGTGATGGGGGGGGGGGGGGGGGGGGTGGGGGGGGGGGGGGGGGGGGGGGGGGGGGGGGGGGGGGGGGGGGGGGGGGGGGGGGGGGGGGGGGGGGAAGAATGGAGATGGCGTCATGTAGAGGTACGAGCCTGGGTGCCTTGGTAACGGCGCCGTTGCCGCTCTCTCCTAAGAGGTATACCACGAGCCCGGTGGTGGCGGCGACCCTAAGAATCTGGGGACAGTGGAGACGACATAGGGGGGAAACGGGGGGCTCGATGGAGGCTCCATTAGGTGGAAATCATCGGTTCATCCCGGGAACACTGATGGGGGATTTAGGGGATGGGCATCAGTAAATTGAGGGACCTGTTTATTGACGGGAGGTTTGCGGGCCTGGGGGAATTGGAAGATAAATTTGGGCTCCCCCAAGGGAACATGTTCAGATACTTGCAGGTAAAGGCATTTGCTAGGCGACAGGTGGAGGAATTTCCTTTGCTGCCCTTGCGGGGGGTGATGGACAGAGTGCTTTTGGGGGTGTGGGTCGGAGAGGGGAAGGTGTCTGACATTTATAAGGTAATGCAGGAGGTGGAGGAGTCGTCAGTGGAGGAGCTGAAGGCTAAATGGGAGGGGGAACTAGGGGAGCAGATAGAGGATGGGACTTGGGCGGATGCCTTGGAAAGGGTTAACTCTTCCTCTTCATGTGCGAGGCTTATTCTCATTCAATTTAAGGTGCTGCATCAGGCCCATATGTCTGTGACTCGGATGAGTAGGTTCTTTGGGGGTGAGGACAGGTGCACCAGGTGTTCGGGGTGTCCAGCGAATCATGCCCATATGTTCTGGGCATGCCCGCCACTGGAAGAATTCTGGAAGGGGGTGGCGAGGATGGTGTCGAGGGTGGTTGGATCCAGGGTCAAACCAGGTTGGGGACTCGCGATTTTTGGAGTTGCGGCGGAGCTGGGAGTGCAGGAGGTGAAAGAGGCCGGTGTTTTGGCCTTTGCGTCCCTAGTAGCCCGGCAGAGGATCTTACTGCAGTGGAAGGATGCGAGGCCCCCAAGTGTGGAGACCTGGATCAGTGACATGGTGGGATTTATAAAATTGGAGAGGGTTAAATTTGCCCTGAGAGGATCAGTACACGGGTTCTATAAACGGTGGCAGCCTTTTCTGGACTTTCTGATTCAAATATAGGTATCTTGGTCAATAGCAGCAGCAACCGGGGGGGGGGGGGGGGGGGGGTGTTCTTTATTTTTTCTATGGTTATTTAATATTGTGTTAATTTAATTTGTTGTTAATATGTTTTGTTGTTCATTGAGGTTGGGCGAATGTTTATGACTGTTATTGTTAGTATTTTATTGCTGTTCGTTGTTGTTATATAAATACAAACTTTTCCAATAAAAAATTTTTTTTGTTTAAATATTGAGGTTACTACAGTATTAAACACTATAACCTAGTCATTACGTATCTGGGGGCTACTCATCTAGCTTGCAATTGATATGACTGGCTGCTACCCTTTTAAAACCATTACTCAGGCACTCCCGGTGGGAATGTCCACCAAAGATAATTGTTTGAAGTTATTCTAGACTAGTAGTTTGGGAAGAGGCCAGGTTGCTAACAGGTCAGAAAAATCAATCAGGCAATGTCCACCCCTCTTGCTTGAAGTCTTGTTGACAAAAATAAGATTGCCTCAACTGTCACTTCATTCAAGCTGAAACTCGCAAAAGCATGAGTTTGTGTAATTTAGTTTCATTGGTTCAACCAAGTACATAAGTAATGAGGTACATAACTTTACACAATACTTACTATACCTTCATACTACATGATTTCCCTGTGCTGTAGTGAATTGGTTGTTAATTTACAATTTCTAGTCATTCAAAATCTTTACCTGTAAATTATGCTTGTATTCCACAAGAACACAAGAGATAGGAGCAGAATTATACCATTCCTGTCCGGCAAGTCCACTCTGCCGTTGTTTGCAAGCTTGGGCTTCAACTCCACTTTGCCCCTGCACTCCATAACCCTTGATTTCCTGTGATGAAACATTGTCTATCCTACCCTTAAATAGAGTCAACAATAGAGCATCCCCAATCCCTTAAGCGGAGGCTGTGCCCTCATGTCGCATCACAAAGGAGCTGAACAGGTAGTTATTTCAAGAATCCTGGTTGATAAAAAAGAATCATAAAGTTGGTAGCCTCAAGTCAGAACTGCCAGACATGTTCTTCTGTATCAGTATTCCTTAAAGGGCGAAGAGCAACATTCACTGTTAAATTAATTTAGCATCTCTATTTTAACAGGCAGTCATATTTTACGAACCAAAAACTAAATATACAAAGCCCAAAAAGACAACAATAATGTAATATCAAAATATATTTTATTCTGGACCTCTTTCAGATCTGATGCAAATTATGGTTGTCAGATCAATACGATGCAAAGGGAAGCTGCAACAGAAGATGTGCCTTGGTGGTGGTACTTGTAAGGTGAGGTGGTGGAAGGAGGGTTTGGGGAGAGGGGAAAAGGGAAAATCATTAATGTAATGTAGAACCTAAATACATTATCAGGTGATATTTACATGGTCCAGGACAGTATGGTACATCAAAAATCAGTCTTTTGAACAGGTACAAATAAAAACAGAACAATAAAGAGTTCAAAGAGTAGAAAAAAACTTTCATGGCCTGGTTTACAGGTTCACAATTTTTAAAATCTTAATTTGTGAGAACTGTAGAAATGATGCAGACATGTAAATCCAGTGCTAGAGTTGTAACGCTAGCCCCTGAAATCATCCTTTTATGCTCGTCATTCTTGAGCACTGAATGCACCTAATGCTGTCTTCACCAACCCAAATACTTCACTTGCTTCAACTATCTAGTTTCATTTGCAGCCCTTTCTAAACCAGCACTTGCAATGGAACAAATGAGCAATAGTTTTATCAGCATATTCAATAAATCAATATTGACTTAAGCATGGGGAGCAGCTTTTGATTCATATTATTGGAAATTGTTATGCGTTTTCTGTGTAATAATGCTTGGCTTTAGTTAGTTCAAACAATGTTGTATGTAATTTTCTATTATGATGATTTTGTTGTTTTGAGTCTCCCAAAGTTCTAACAGATTGTTTTAGATTGTTAAAAGTATGGATGCCCTTCGAACAATTGATGAGAATAGTCGCACGTTTGAAAAGAAAGTGTTGCCACCCATACACTATCCAACTGCTGTAAACAGCATTCAGATAAATCTCCCATCTTCAGGTGAGAGGTTCTACTGCTAACCCATTTTTGGATTGTCACATTTAAGTGCAGTGTAGGGAACTGCCATCCTTTTTTCCATTTTCCAATCTAAAATATGAAATTATATAATTGAGTTAGGCCATCAAAATTGCTCTTACACCTCCACTCTCAATTGTGTCAAAAAAAACAGCAAATAGAAAGCTACTTGTATCTTGTTTTCACTTTTTAAAAAAATTCTTATGACTTATTTACCACTGTATTGTGAGCTCTCAAACGTGCCATCGATGTATACTTTTTAAAAGATTTAAATGAAAGGTTTTAACCTCTCAATAAAAACTGGGTAGGGCTCAAACATACAAACATTACTACTTTAGGTCGACATACAGTAGATGCTTTATGCATCATTTTAAATAGGAGGGGAATACAAAGGTATTTAAATTTAACTTGGACTTCCCAACAAACTTGCAAAGGGCAACGCTTGAATGATAAAACCAGTCTCATTTGTCACCTTAATATGAAGCAACTTAACAAGAGGCTGGTAAATAACATAACCAATGGGTTTTCTCTTACAAATGTGATAAAGCTGCCTAATAATTTATCTACATTTGACAAATAGCCCATAATAAACATCTAGGAGTCATTCTGAACTTGTTGGTCAACTTCAGTGATGCAGACACTATGGAATATCTGCATATATAGCAGCTATTAGATTAAGCCATGTTACCTATGATCAGTTCTAAATGTGATTAACAACAGACTTTACTCCAAGGACAAATAATCCAACAATTGTGCAGCAATTCTTCTTACTCGTACTTCTATTTAAACAAAAAAAGAAACTGACCTAGCATTTTTAATGAGTTGGCAAACAGATCAAGTTTGAAGTGGTGGTATAAAGCCTTTGCAACATTTCATTGATCTGTTGTTGCATGGGATATGGGAAATAGAAGAATACCTTTGTTAGACTAACATTTTACGATGAATTAAACCCAAGGATTTGAAACCTCAAACGTCATTTCTTCATGTGAAAAAGTAATCAAGTGTCTTGTAGCATTAAAGATTTGTTTAACCACTTCATCATCTGAAGAAGGGTCCCCTGAGGTTTAAAAGCTCAGATATGCTATACTTTATAGAATATACTTTTATTCTAAAAAAAGCTATTGCAATTATACTCCCTGTACTTTACTGAACAATACAGTAAGTGCAAGTACTTTAGAGGGCTGAGCCAAGATGAACCCATGTGTAATACATGAGCATCAAGGAAAGAAAATTAAAGCAAAGTCCACCCTTACCTTAGCATTAACATATGCCTGCATGATTTCTGCCCAATGGCAGAGGGAGGGGGAGGGAGGTTTATCTCATTGCACTGGATAGGTTTTTTAAAACATTGCTTGCGAGACATCAGTCCTTAATACTGGAATCTTGCTGTGAAATTTATGCCTGTAGTTCTACCAAAGAATAAGTAGAGTAACAGCAATAATCCTCTGTCCAGAAAATGATCTTTCAAAATTCTATAAGCTGCTCTATCAATAGTGCACAATCCAACCATATGCAAACTATGGCCTTAAAGCAATGGGATGCATCCCTGCATCGATTCTCTTTCTTTGTGCCCATTTGTTGAATTCTCGTAAATCGGCAGAATCATGTCCCCATTAAGAAACTACTACATTTTAGCCACATCACCTGTAAACCACAGCTTGTTACCTATGACTGATGTAGAATGAAACTAATTTTATGTCAAATTTTGGAGCAGTTTTATGTTTTCCCACATATTAGTTTGTGAGCCACAAAATGTACCAAAAACATACCAAATACACTGTTATTCTGCTTATAGTATCCATAAAAAAGTTTTTTTCTAGTTGTGTGTTAAGTGTCAGTAGGAAAAAAAACAAGATAAACAAGATACAGTCACTCTCCTACATCATGCAACTGTAAACTAAAGTGATAAAACAATGTTTAAAACAAGGGAACAAACTATTTGCTGCTGATTGAAAGAAGCTGATATGTCTGCACACAGATCTGCTGAACTGCTGACAAGATAACTCATTCTACATAGACTCTGGACCAAAAAAATAAAAGATATTTTTGTCCTCTGATATTAGCTTTCCATTTTGGTACACATACGGTCTCATGTCAAGTCTTTTTTCAAGTTGTTTTAAACCTTCCAGAAAGGCTGCCTTTTCTTTGTGGGTGGAGCTTCCAGCATTAAGCAGTCAGGGTGCTCTTCACATCAGGGCTCAGTTGTCCTGGGTTTCGCATTCTACTTGTTTTGGCTGTAGTGGACTGGCCATGGTTCAAGTGAGACTGTAGCAGTGCATGGGGCAGGGACAGTCGTTTTGGCTATGTACACATTCATTGTCGGTCCATGGCTTCCAGCTAGCAGCGCTATTTCCGCAGGTCTAACACACAAACCTTTAAGAGAAAATGTATAATGTAAATTCACTTTGCAGTTTTCTTAGGTCACTACACACTCTCTATTAAGCACATAAGCCCCTATAAATGACACCAGCATTCGTGGAAACACCCACCAAATACTTTTAAATATATTTACACAAATATGAATTTATAAATCTAAATCACTTAAGTGAAACTTATTTCACTATTAGATAAGAACTCATCGAAGCAGTAGTCCAACACACAGGACCAGAGCTGAAATCCAGCCTAGATTGATAAATCCCAAGTTTCCCTCTGCCAACTGCAGCAGTCTGACCTGAACTGGGGTTGTCCAGGTGGGCTGGATCCAAAGCACGAGAACCCAACACAGAAAGGTAAAATGTCTGGCTGTTAATTGGAAATGATCATGGAGAGGTAAAGTACATTGTTAGGGAACTTTAATTGGCACTTGGCCATAAGTACTTGAGTTTGGCATTTGGCAGCGAAGTTTAGGAAGGAACTTCAGTTAGTGGGATCTCAGGGTTGATGAGGCCATAAAGGACTTCAAACACAAGGATAAGATAATAAATACGAGGTGCTGGGGAACTGAGTACCAATGCAGGTCAGTAAGGATAGGCATTATATTTTGAATGTGCTGAAGTTAAGAGGATAGAACATTGGAGGCTGGTTAGGAGAGTTGGAGTAATCAAGCCTGGAGGGGACAACAGCATGAATAAGACTTTCAGTGGCAGAAAGGCTGAAACAGGAGCAGAGGAAGGTGAAGATGGAGTTGAAAGTAGGTGAGGATTATGCGAAAGAGGATTTGAAGTTAGAATCTTAGCTTGGTGTTGAACAGGACTAGGAAGGTCCGTTTGGTTCACCTTGCAACACTGGTCGGGGAGAAGGGTGGAAATGCTGGGAAGTCATTTATGGTGAAGGCCAAGATTTTTTTTCCATTTAGGTGCAAGATATTGGGCTGGATTCTCCAGCCCTTCCTGCCAGTGGAATCTTCTGGTCCCGTAGGATGGGCAACCTATGCAAAACGGCATATATAACACAAGCTGAAGTCCAAGGACGAGAGGCTATGATGGGACGGTCCATTTATAAATACAGTGGAGTCAACTGGGAGTAACCATCAACCAATGGCCAAGTTTAGAATCAGCAGTTAAGGGTGATAAATCAAAGAGCCAATGGTAGTGGGTAACAGCTAGGCCACTGGATTGAGGAAATCATAAAACAGCAAAATTTGACTAAGAACCAGTAGAGATTGGTCATGAGATCCAGTGGAGATGCACTGTGGCTTCACTTGTCAAAAGTATTTATCACAAATCCAGTAGACCAGCAAAGAAATGCAGATCAATGGGTGTGACAAGCAGGCTCAAGGGACAGCTAAGATTGTGAAGCTATTAAGTTGATGTAACTAAGGGATCAGATCCAAGTAACATCTGTAGTGTGGCTAAGAGCATACATGATCTAAAAGCCTGACGAACCAGTCCAATTTAGAGTGATGTCTGAAGAAAGGGTGCAGCAATGTAGTCACCAGCCGTGGGAGGCAAGCTGAGAGTAATAGGGTAGATATAATTTAGTAGCAGGAAAATATTTCAGGCAGGGTGAAAGCCAGCAGGAACCGTTCAGCGCCAGCTCAGCAGTGAAGTTTTAATCTTGTATTGTGTCTAACTTCATGGAAAAACTGATAATTACTTCAATGGTAGGTAAGTTCATTGCATAGGATTTTCACCTTACCAGCAAATAAAACCTGGCCAAACGAGACTTAGATACTCCATTGCACAGTTTCCAATCCTCTACTGGTTAAACAGTCACTTGGTTAAATAATGGGCACGGGTATTAATCCAATTCTGGCCTTCAGAGAACTGTAGTAAATCAGACACAGCAACAAAGTTGCATGCTTGGTCCAACGATAAAGCCAATTCTGGACTTTTAAGAAACTGGCTTAAAGATCATGGAGTTAGAATATAAAGATTTAAGGACTTTTCCTTCCATTTGTAATGATTTAAGTATCTAACCTTTAGGTTTTGATTTCCCAGTGAGAAATTAAATCTATAGCTGATCAGCCATTGGGAATTTCAACATTTTGTTGATCATCTACTTAAACCACATTTGAGCCAAGTTATTCAACTGATTAAAGTGGCATTCTAAACCACACCAGAAAAGGGGTTGGTGATTTAATCTCGAATGGAGCTTGTGTTTCCCAAAAGCAGCACTGAAAGTGAAATGTAACATTTGCAGCAAAATTCATGTTGAACTAATACTGTGACAAACAGTTTAAATACAAATCAGTAAATTAGCTCCAGCTCAGCAGGCCATCCTACCTGCCTATTTGTTTTCTCAGTAGAAAACATGCTGCATATTTCTCTGAACGCTTTTTAATTTTTTTTAAAGCCTAGAACAGTAGAAGACTTTAAAATAAAGGTGTCAATTTTAGCACCACCCTTGCTGGAGGATTGGAAGGGAACAAAGTAGTGAATTCTATTCATCATGAGCTTTAATGCTTTTTCCTGCTATCATTGCATTAATATTTGCATATATATATGGTGGCTTTATCAGTGACAATACATATCAAGACATTTCACAGAGGGATGGGGGAACATCAATGGCAAGTCAATTGATGTTAAGAGGTGCATAGTTTGATAGAGGAGATTATTTTTATGAAGGGCCTTAAAAGATGAAACATTTAAGAAGGGAATTAAGACAGTGAAGCTGTAAGTTGGTGTAACTAAGGGAGCGGATCCAAGTAACAATGTGGGGCCTAGATGGCTAAAGTTGCAGCTGTCAATGATGGGGTAAAGGGATGGGTCTGATGCCATTAAGGAACTTAAAACTAAAGAGCCATAAATTTACAGCAGGATCCAGGGTAGTCACCGAGGACGGTGGTGATGGGCAAGCAGATTTTGGTTCAGGAAAGCATAATCAAAGAGTTTGGTGCACACTGGAGTTTACATAGGGTTGAGGATGGAAGTAGAGTTTTTTTTTAAACTAGCTCAGGCAAAGAAACCATTTACACTGCCAGCTAGAATGGGAAACATAATAGAAACTGAGATGTTCACCAGTTCAATACGGCTAAGGTCGAGAGATATTGAGATTGGTCTCTTTGAACAGGTAAATTGAATGGGGCCATGAGGATACTGGGAGCGAAACTGAACAGAGTGCAGATTCAGGTCCAGGAAAGGATGTAGTGTGGGCACAGGTTTGGCTTAGAAAGTAGAAGAGATATCTGAAGCCATCAGTTCAAACTCCCTGATAGGCTTTTGAATTCTTCATTTGGTGATGAAGCAGGCAGGCAGAGGGGGTTTCAGGGAAGGTTGGTAATGGAGATGTGCTCTCCAGGATGCTTCTAGCAGATGTAGTTGGTTTTGACAGTGCTGGGGGTGGCTCAGTTAGGTTGGATGATAAGTAGCTAAACCAGCTCTATGACAAATGCATCCTTTGGACTTGGAGGAGTGAAAACAGGGGTCCATACCATGCAGAGGGACAAAGATGGGAGAGAAAATAGGATTTGCTGGGAACAAGGACTGATGCAGAAAATTCAACTACAGAAATATTGTGGTGACTGGATGATCAAAGACATAAAAGTTGGGAGTTTGTTCAGTTGTAAATGAGTTGAGGCAAGATAGATTATGAAGGATGAGAGCCATTGAATTCAGAGGACAAAGAGCACTGAGATCGAGAGGCTGATGGACGACAAGAAAAATATCTTGAATCGAAAAATCAGACTGATGCTTGGAACATGGTAAACAATTAGACAATTAAAGGGGAGCTTCAGGAGTGAAACCAGACAATGCATTCAAAGGAGAAGGTGGCAGGGACACAAACAAGGTGCGATTTGGTCTGTAAGGGCCATACCACCCACCATGGCAGTAGGTGGTGGCAATTAGGAAAACTATGGCAAGGTGCATAGTTTCACCACCTGTCGTCAAGTTTCAGAAAACTATGATACGGTACATAATATGACCATTCATAGTCAAATTTCAGTGAGTCGAGATGTTAGTGTACAAATTATGCATTGCATGGATTTTGTCTATAAGTGTATGGAAGTTTTGCAAAGAATCTCTAGTAGGGTTTTCGTGCCATGATGGGTAACCTCGGCTATTGAGTGGGCCGCATGAGCGGCCCTCCTTCATCTCCGTGTGTCGCAAGATTGAAATCGGGCACGTTCACTAACTATGACCCTTGAATAAGATTGAATACATTTAATACACATATTTCATAACAAGTTTTAGAAAATGCTTTTTTATATATTATTAGAACTATCGTCAACTTCAAATGGTAAAAACAAAATAAATATTTATACTTGATTGGAAAGAGGGAGCACATGGCTCCCAGGCAATGTTGCGTGCAATCAGCATGCACCTTACTTCACATGCCTTTGTTTTACATGCATATCACATTCTTTGGACACTCGGGGCAATTTTAGCATGGCCAATCCACCTAACCTGATGGTTCAATGGCTAAAAAAACCTATGGTGCGTGAGGTCCTCTAATCCTTTCTTGATGCAAATTCCATTGCTTGAATTCTTGTACGTTAAAATAAAATGGAACGCAGAAATGTATCTTCAATATCCCAGCATTAAACAAGTGGAGAATATGTTCCAGATTCAATGTTCCACATAGTTTCATCCCAACATACATGGCTTGCAAATTATTCGAAGCTTTTTTCAAACACAACACAACAAACCCAATTTTAGCCAAATATATATCTAACTTGAAACCCTTAACAATAAGCAAATCAACAAAACTCTGAAAGATTTTCTGTCATTTAATATTGGCTGATAACTTTACCAATGTAACAGTAAAAGAAAAATTCTCCTGAACTCATAGAATAAATGTAAGATTGGGAAGAAAGAAAACTTTATCTGTGATTCTCAGGCTAGTTTTTAATTCAAATAACATCAATATGAAATTCAAGAATAGTCAGTAGGTGGAGACACTGTACTAAAAAAAAATTCTCTAGTTGTAGACTGCACAATTTATGCAGACTGAGATACCACAGAAGTCTGACTCTATGTAGTTAAATTTAGTATGTATCAATTTCTAGTATCGACTCAATTCTGATTATGTTTTTTGTACAGTATATACCCATTGTACAGTACAGTATATACTCGTTGATCTACAATCTACATTACAGATGAAGACCAAATACAGCTTTTAACTGAGAGCAGAACAGAGGTCACTGTCGGAGGCGAAAGGGTAGACCATTTAGGACCGAGATGAGGAGGTATTTCTTCACCCAGTGCATGGTGAGCCTGTGAAACTTATTGCCACAGAAAGTAGTTGAGGCCAAAACATTGTATGGGGTGAAAGGGATCAAAGGATATTGGGGAGAAGAGAGCAGGAATAGGCTATTGAGTTGGGTGAGCAGCCATGATCATAATGAATGGCAGTGCAGACTGGAAGGACCAAATGGTCTACACCTGCTCCTATTTTCTATGTTTCTATGTAGAGAGAAGAGAGCAATTGGACCAGGATGTACAGATATAAGATGGTCCCCTCTTACAGTCACACATTCTGTCCTTATTTTTGAGTAAATATTCTGACTACACAGACAATGATTTTAGTACAGATGAGGAGCTGAGGTAGTAACTTCACTGGCAGGAGGATATAATTACAGCGTGATGTGCTTACATTGGCAATTACCGTTATAATTTGAAAATAGGACTTTATACTGTAAAACGTTGACAGCAAGATGTTTACTATATTTCAAACAAATCCATGGATCATTTGTTTAAAACCTCATTTCTAATTTGTGTTATTAAAAATTGTGAGAAAAAATAATTCTACTTCTGATTTTGAAACACTAGGATTGTTTAGAAATTAGTCTAAATTAGTTTTATAATTAACCCTAAATTCTGCTAACATACAAATGCATGTAATTTGTGGTACTTACTGAACCATCTGATGCACTTGCACCCACTTTATCCCCAGCTGCATTCCAGCACACTTCAAAGATTCCTCCTGTTCCCCTGTAGCTATGGACAAGAGCACCTGTCTGTAAACAAACCATTTTACTTCAATTATCAGAGATAAGACAGAATATTAAAATTTGAATACAATGTAGTGACCGTCAAGGCAGTAATGGTGCACTGTGTGTTTATAAAGAGCAATCCAACTATGCACTTGCACAAACAGATTGGGATGGAAAATAGCTACAGACACCATTTTTTCTGTTATGAAAAATAACAGGGCAGTCATACACATAGAAGAACTGCGTTTGTATATTATAAACAGCTTTCAATGTGATTCACTGGTATAAACAAACAGTAAGATTGAGAAAAGGGGAATTTAACATGACTTCAACAGAAAAAAAGCACTTACTTGAGTGTTCCAGATGTGAACACACTTGTCAAAGGAGCCGCTAGCCAGGTACCTGCCATCTGGGCTGAACGCTACGCTGTACACAGGTTCCTGGTGTTTGGTCAAAGTGTGGATGCAGATACCTCGGTCCACATCCCATAATCGTACAGTAGAATCAAATGATGCACTGCAGAAAATAATTCCAAAGACTATCAGCGTAGTTCAAAACCCCCAGCACCCATAACACATTTTATCAGACGTCTGAAAATACTTTCAATGTAAGGTAACGCTCTCCATCCAATTAAAAAAGGTAGTCATTAACAAATAGCTCCATAGATTGATGGATACTCTTTTTTTGTGTGAATCCTGATCAATAGCAATCACATCAAGCTGTAAACCTCCAAACCATACAGGGAGTATGTAGTTATTATAACCTTGAATCATTCCAGGTTTTCGACAATTTACCACGTTTACCAATTCTCAAGACATTAGCAGCAATTCCCACCAATGGCTATATTGTAATCAGAGCTTACTGAACAGAACTCTGTTCTCGATTGCCAGGCCACATAGTAGAAACTCAAATTATGAATGGTTATTTAACCTATTAATTTTATGGTCTGCAATCTACTAAATAAAAAATTCAAAAGCACAGACATAAATATATCTCCAGCTCTATTTTGAAACCTATGTAATCCACCTCCACCACTCTACCAGGCAGCACATTCCAAATCCCAACAACTCTCTGAGTAAAGAAGTTTCTCGTCATCTCACTCCTCGCTCTCTTGCTGACCATTTGAAAATTGTAACCTCAAGTCACTCACATTCCAACTAATGGAAACAGAATATCCATCTTTACCCTGTCAAAATTGTTTAGATTTTGAACACCTCAATAAGATAGCCTCAATCTTTTCTGCTCTAAGGAGAACAAGCCCAATCTCGCCAATCTTTCGTTATTCCTGGTATCATTCTAGTAAATCTCCTCTGCACTCTTTCTCCAGGACTTTAACATCCTTCCTTAAATAAGGTGCCCAGAACTGAACACAATACTCCAAATGTGGTCTGACCAATGATTTGTAGAGGCGTAGCATCACTTCCTTGCTTTTATACGCTATGCCTCTATAAATCCAAGGACGCTATAAGTCTTCTGTACAACTTTTTCAACTAACCTGTCCACCTTTGGAGAATTATGCACTTGAAACCCGAGGTCCCTCTGCTCCTGTACTCCCCTCAAAGTTATAACGTTGGTCTAAATTGTCTCCCCATCTTTCTTCTACCAAATAAATGTATACCTCACATTTTGCTGCATTGAAGCTCATCTGCCAGCTGTCTGCCCATTTGGCCAACGTCAATGTCCCTCTGAAGTCGCTCAGCGTCATCATCACAATTCACTATTCCCCCTAGCTTAGTATCATCCGCAAATTTAGAGATTTGCCCTCAACACCCACTTCTAAATCATTTATATAGGTCAGAAAAAGCAAGGGTCCCAACACTGAGCCCTGGGGAACACAGTTTCAACTAGTCTCCAGTCTGAGAAATGCCCATCTATACCTACCCTCTGTTTCCTACATCTTAGCCAACTTCTAATCCATGTTGCCAAGGACCCATCAATCCCTGGGACTAATCCTGTGTTCAGAGGGATCTGGAAAATGCTGCAAATGGCTCCCTTACCTCTCTCAGCAATCGAGGATGCATCCCATCCGGGCCTAGCGACTTTTCTACCTGGAGTGCTGTCAGCCTTTTTAGCAACTTTTCTTTATCTATCACTATAGGGATGGGGGAGGGGCTCCCATGGTGGCCTGGCCCGGAATCGGGGCCTACCAATCTGCGGCCGGGCCTGTGCCGTCGGGGCACTCTTTCCTTCCACGCCGGCCTCTGTAGGGCTCCACCATGGCCGGCACGAAGAAGAACCCCCCTGCGCATGCGCAGGAAACACGCCGGGCAGTCTGCACATGCACGGAACCACGCTGGCAGTCCTGCGCATGCGTCAACTCGCGCCGGCCCTTCGTCAGCAGTTGGCACAGCGCCAACCCCTCCGGCACCGGCCTAGCCCCCGGAAGGATTCCCGCACCTTCCGGTCGGACTGACGCCAGTTTTTCACACCGCTCTTGGAGTCGGCGCGGGCCGTCCCGCCAATTACGGGAGAATCCCGCCCCACATACCTATTTTTTCTTCCTTATTTATCATCAATATCCTTAGTCATCCAGGGTACTCTAGCTTTGGATACCCCATCTTTGTTTGCATGGGTACGTCATAGAGTCATAGCTGTTTACAACATGGAAACAGGCCCTTCGGCCCAACTTGTCCATGCCGCCCAGTTTCTATCACAAAGCTAGTGTCCCACTTGCCCCCATTTGGCCCATATCCCTCTATACCCACCCTGCCCATGTAACTGTTTAACTGCTTTTTAAAGGAAAAAAATTGTACCTGTCTCTACCACTGCCCTTGGAAGCCTGTTCCAGATGTTTACCACTCTGTGTGCAGGAGAACTTTCTGGAGCAGGAGAACTTTCTGGAACAGTAGAACTTTGTGGAACAGTACATTCCAGTCCTACCAGGGAGTGTGCTGGATTTGAGAAAATGTACCCTCTGGTCTCTTTTGTATCTCTCCCCGTAAACCTATACCCTCTAGCTCTAGACTCCTCTACCTTTGGGAAAACATGTTGACTATCTACCTTATCTATGCTCCTCATTATTTTATAGACGTCTATAAGATCACCCCTAAGCCTCCTACGCTCCAGGGAAAAGTTCCAGTCTATCCAGCCTCTCCTTATAACTTAGACCATCACATCCTGGTAGCATCCTCTTACATCTCTTCTGCACTGTTTCTAGTTTAACAATATCCTTCCTATAATAGGGTGACCAGAATTGAACACAGTCTTCCACGTGTGGTTGTACCTAGCTTGCACCCTATTAATCTCTCCTTTGAAAGTCTCCAATTTTTCATCCACAGTTTTCTCCACCAAAGCCGTTTCCAATCGACCTGCTCCAGTTCAACTTTTAGACCCCTAAAATTTGCCCTTTTCCAGACTAGAATCTTAATCTGTGACTGATTTTTATCCTTTTCCAACTTAATATTGAATCGTATTACGTTATGATCGCTACTTCCCAATGGCTCCACGACCCGGACGTTCTCCACCTGCGCTGCTTCATTTCCTACGACCAAATCCAGCACAGCTTGCTCCCTGGTAGGACTGGAATGTACTGTTCCAGAAAGTTCTCCTGCACACACTGCAGGAATTTCTCCCCTTTTGCACTCTACTCGTTTCCCAATCAACTCAAAAACAGCTTCCCCGCTGTTACCAGACTCCTGAACGACCCTCTTATGGACTGACCTCATTAACTCTTGTATGTTTCATCCGATGCCGGTGCTTATGTAGTTACATTTTGTACGTTCTGTTGCCTATTATATATTTTCTTTTATTTCCTTGTATTCCTTTTATTTTCATGTACTTAATGGTCTGTTGAGATGCTCGCAGAAAAATACTTTTCACTGCACCTCGGTGCACATGACAATAAACAAATCCACTCCATCCAACCCAATCCAATCCAATCCAATCTACCTTAGGGTAACTGAAATCCCCAACAATCACAACCCATACATACGCTGCAGGTTTCCATAATCTGCCTACAAATGCTCTCTTCCACTTTCTCCCCACTATAGTAAATATCAAACAAGGTCACCGCTCCCTTCCCTGTTTCTCACCTCCAACCATGTAGATTTAAATTCAGGAACTGCATCATGTTCAAGAGCTATGATACTATCTTTGACCAAGACTCCTACATCTCCTGCCTTTTGACCCACCCTGTTCCTCCTAAAAACCTGATAACCCGAGATGTTAAGTATCCAGTCCTGAGCCCCGATTGGGATTGAAGAAATAGTAATAGTAGAGGGGCTAGACGTCATGCAGTCGGGTTGGATGGCTACTCAGTGGAATTTTACAAAAGGTTCTCCGAGATGCTGGGCCCACTACTGTGAGGACATTTAATAAGGCGAGGGAGCAGGGGGATCACTGATCCTGAAGTGGGAGGACCCTGAGTTATGTGGGTCATCCAGGCCAATCTCCCTATCGAATGTTGATGCTAAACTGTTGGCTAAAATCTTGACCTCAAGAATAGAAGATAGTGTCCCAGAGGTGATGGGGAGGACCACACAGGGTGTGTTAAGGGCAGACAGCTAACGGCCAACGTTAGGAGGCTCTTAAACGTGATCATGATGCCCCCAGAGGGGAGGGAGGTGGAAGTAGTGGTTGCGAAGGATGCAGAAAAGGCCTTCGCCCGGGTGGAATTGAACCATTTGTGGGAGGTGTTGGGTGGTTCGGGTTTGGGCGTGGCTTTATTGATTGAGTCTGGTTGTTGTACCAGGCATCTGTGGCGGTTGACGGACTATTTTAAATTTCACCGGGGGACTAGGCAGGGATGCCCCCTCTCCCCACTGCTGTTCGCTTTGGCCATAGAGCCACTGGCGATGGCGCAATGAGATTCAAGAGACTGGAAGAGGTTGGGTGAGAGAGAGAGAGAGAGAGAGAGAGAGAGAGAGAGAGAGGGGGGGGGGGGGGGGGGGGGGGGGGGGTAGAACTCAGAGTCTCGCAATACGCCGACAACCTGCTCCTGTATATTTCTGACCCGTTAGGGGGGAATGGGAGAGATTATGAGGATTTTAGGGGAATTTGGCCAGTTTTTGGGGTATAAATTGAAATTGGGGAAAAGCAAGATGTTTGTGATTCAGGCAAGGCGGCAGGAGAGAAGATTGGGAGAGCTGCCGTTCAGAGTGGTGGGGAGGAAGCTTTCGTTTGGGAATCCAGGTGGCACGGGACAGGGGGCTGTTACATAAACTAAATTTGACCCGGCTAGTAGAACAGATGAAGGAGGACTTTCAAAGTTGGGACATGGTCACGCTATCACTGGCACGGAGAGTACAGACCGTGAAAATGACGATCCTCCTTTGGTTTCTGTTTGTTTTTCAGTGCCTCCCTATCTTTATCCCAAGGGCCTTTTTTAAACGAGTAAACAATGAGTTTGGGTTTTGTGTGGGCGGGTAAAACCCCGTGATTGAAGAAAGTGTTGCTGGAGCGTGGCCGAGGGGAGGGTGGGTTGGCGCTGCCGAACTTTAGCAACTATTACTGAGCGGCAAATATCGCCACGATTAGGAAGTGGGTGGGTGGTTGGGGGGTAGTGTCGGTATGGGAGCGAGTATAGGCGGCACAATGCAAGGACACAAGTCCTTGGGGGCATTGGTTACGGCACCTCAGCTGTTCTCGTCAGCCTGGTACTCCACAGGCCCGGTGGTACTGGCGGCCCTGAGAGTCTGGGGCAGTGGAGGAAGCATACAAGAGTGGAGGGAGCATCGGTCTGGGCTCCAATTAGTAACAATCATCGGTTTGTACCGAGAAGGCTGAATGGGGGGTTTCGTAGATGGCAGAGAGCAGGGATTGAGAAGATGGGGGATCTATTTATAGAAGGGAGCTTCCCCTGTTTGAAGGATTTAGAGGAGAAATTTGAACTGCTAGCAGGAAATGGATTCAGATATCTGCAGGTATGGGATTTGTTGCGACGGAATGTTTCGACCTTTCCACTCCTACCGCCACGGGGGATACAGGACAGGGTAGTTATCGGAACGGGGTGGGAGAGGGGAAGGTTTTGTATATTTATAAATACCTCATGGAGTCGGAGGAAACACAAACAGAGGAGCTAAAGCGCAAGTGGGAAGCTGAACGGGGGGGTGGGGGGGGGGGGGGGGTAGAGATAGAGGCAGGTCTATGGGCGGATGCGTTAAGCAGAATCAACACGTTTTCATCATGTGCCAGGCTCAGCACAATTCCATTTAAGGTCACCGGGCACACATGATGGTGACCCAGATGAGCATGTTGTTTTGGGATGGAGGACAGGTGTGCGAGACGTGCGGGTGGGCCAGCAAACCATGTTCATATGTTTTGGGCATGTCCGAAGCTTAGGGGATTTTGGCAGGGTTTTACAAACGTCATGTCCACGTTGTTAAAAACAAGGGTGGTGCCGAGTCCAGAGGTGGCGATTTTCTGAGTGTCGGAAGATCAGAGAGTCCAGGGGGTGAGAGAGGCTGACGTCCAGCCTTTGTCTACTTGGTAGCTCGGAGACGGATATTGTTAGCGTGGAGGGACTCAAAGCCCCCAAATTCAGAGATCTGGCTTAGTGACATAGCTTGGTTTCTCAGACTTGAGAAAATAAAGTTCGCCCTAAGAGGTTCAATGCTAGGATTCGTCCGGAGGTGGAAGCCGTTTGTCAACTTCTTTGGAGAAAACTGTCAGCGGGGGGGAGGGGGGGGAAGAAGAGAGAGAGAGAAAGAGACAAGAGAGACAGACAGAAGATTATTGTTTAGAGGAGGTGGGACTTGTGACGGAGGGAGGCGGTCTTTGCACTATGTTTATATTTCTATGGGTACTGTTTACTGTTATTATTATAAAATTATAAATGCCTTAATAAAATGTTTCGCAAAAAGAAAGTATCCAGTCTTGTTCTGGTTTGAGCCATGTTTCTGTCAATGCTACTATGTCATATAGAGCAATTTCTGCTTCCAATTCCCCAGTTTTGTTCACCACACTCCGTGCATTTACATACATACAATTTAACCCTGCCCATATCTCTTTCTTGCCCTTTGGGAGGTGTCCATTTTTTTGTCACCATCAACACTCAAGCTTTCTCTCACTTCCTTTTCGGAATAGGTAGACAGTCAGACTTTTTCCCCGGGTGGAACAAACCATTACAAGGGGACATAAGGTGAATGGTGGAAGATATAGGGGGGATGTCAGAGGTAGGTTCTTTACCCAGAGAGTAGTGGGGGATGAAATGCACTGCCTGTGGAAGTAGTTGAGTCGGAAACATTAGGGACCTTCAAGCGGTTACTGAATAGGTACATGGATTACGGTAGAATGATGGGTGTAGATTATTTTGTTCTTAATCTAGGACAAAAGTTTGGCACAACATCGTGGGAACATTTTTCTATGTTCCATGTTCTATTCCCCATCTTCTCTCTTTTGCCCTCACTCGTTCTTCTAAAACTAGGCCCATTAATCAGCCCAGCCCCATGCCGTACAAGTTTAAATCCAATATGATTTACTTTCTCCGCCAGGAGATTGGTTCCATTTCGGCTAAGATGAAGCCCATCTCTTCTGAATAGCTTTTCCTTTCCCAAAACTGATCGCAATGACTCCAAAATCTAAATCCCTCCGTTCAACACCACCCCTCAAGAGACACATTTGCCTCCCTGATCTGCCTTTGCCTAAATGGTGAAGATCGTGGCTCAGGTAGTATTTCTGAGATTACTATCCTGGACCTCCTACATTTCAGCCTTTTTCTTTCTCTTTTTAAATAAATTTAGAGCACCCAATTTTCTTCCCCCCCCCAATTAAGGGGCAATTTAGCGTGGCCAATCCACCTAACCAGCACATCTTTGGGTTGTGGGGATGAAAGCCACACAGACACAGGGAGAATGTGTAAACTCCACACGGACAGTGACCGAGGGCCGGGATTCGAACCCGGGTCCTCAGCGCCGTAGTCCCAGTGCTAACCACCTTGCCACGGTGCTGCCCCCCACCTACGTTTCAACCTACTCCCTAACTCCTGAAACTGGTCCTGAAAGACCTCGAAATTGTCCCTCCCCATGTTGGTGGTTCCCACATGAGCGATAAACTCTGGTTGTTCGCCCTCCCTTTCTAGATGTTTGGCCAGCCGACCCGTTATGTCCTAAACCCTTGCACCCGGGAGGCAAGAGACCATACGGGACTCAAGATCTTGGCTACAAACTAAATTACTGAGTCACCTACTACTACCACCATTCTAATCTGCCTACCAGCCTCCCTCTCTTTTTCTCAAGAGTAGTCTCAGACATCACGGTACTATGGTTTTCCCTTGAGTCATCTACGCCTGATTCAGTTGCGTTGCTAACTGCATAGCCATCTAAAGTTTCATACTTGTTAGACAGTCCCAAGGTGTCCTGGGTTTCCTGGACCTGCTGTCTTTTCCCCTTTCGACGAATGTCACCAACTCCCCTGCCACCAGTAAACTCATCCTTGCCTGCCTATCATGATTTGGAGTGACCACCTTCTGATACAACTGTTCTAGAAACATCTCTCCCTCTTCTATAGTGCACAGTGAAGAGAGTCGCTGATCAAAATCAGCCACGTGTTGTTCAAGGACTGCTGTCCTCTGGCACTTCTTGCAGATATAACTGTCCTGGATACCTTGTGGATCCAAAACCTCCAACATCTTGCATGGCACACATATCACAAGCTTTCCAAGTGGTCCAGTTGAGTTTCTAGTCAATGGTAACCTCCAGGATATTGATAGTGGGGGTTCAGCAATGGTTATACAATTGAATGTTAATGAAAAATGGATAGATCCTCTCATGTTGGAGATAGTGGTTGCCTAGCACGAGTGTTACTTGCTATTTATCAACTCCAGCCTGACTGTTATTCAGGTCTTGCTGCATATGGGCATGGACTGCTTCAGTGTCTGAAGAGTTGCGAATGGTGCTGAACATAGTCAGCAGACATCTACACTTTTGACCTTATGATAGAGGGACGGTCACAGATGAGGCAGCTGAAGGTGTGTAGGCCTGGGACCTTCATAATAATCAACTTAATTTCAATAAAAAATTAGAAACTTTCCCAAATGTAGTCTGGGACCTGGTATGCGCATTCTTATTCTGTACATTCGTCACAACCTCCCTGCAGCTTCTGAGTGTTTGCCTCTCACCACCATACAGCAACTTTACGAAAGTAATACAACACATGACAGATACAAATTAAAAATATTGAACACAAGAACATAAGAAGTAGGAGCACGGGTAGATCCTGTGGCCCGTTAAAAGGGTCTGCTCTGCTATTCAATACAATCATGATTATGATCTTCAACTTCACTTTCCCACCTGCTCCCATATCCCTTGATCCCCTGAGACACCAAAAATCAGCCTATCTCAGCCTTAAATATATTCAACGATGGAGCATCCACAACACTCTTGGGTAGAAGTTAAAAGGATTCAGAACCGATTGAGTTTAAAAAAAAACTCCAACTCAGTCCTAAATAATTAACCCTTTATCCTGAAACTGTGCCCCCACCGTTCTAGATTCCCCTCCCAGCTGAAACAGCCTCTCAGTATCTACCCTGTGGAGTGTCATCAAAATGGTGTTTCACTACTGTTACTGAAAGATACAGAACAAGTGAATTCATATTTGTAACCACTCGGAACCTACTTAACAAAAATTGCTCCGTGTTCGTCCGTCTCAATACCCTTTTATCGCAGTTATACAGCTTGTCATTTTTTTCCATATCCCACTGATAGGCAGCATTTTTCTTAAAGATGCAACTACTTTAGTTGTTGTACTCTGCTACGTCCTCAGAAACCTACATTCTTCTCTATCTTCTTGGTTTATAAAACATATCCTTCTTCCCCAATTTGTAGTTTCTGAAACAGTAATTGGTAGTTGGGGAGGAAGAGAAAAATTTCTATTGTGAGACTTCAGTAGCTCGGCTGTAAACAAGTGGCCACTGCCATCATCTCGTTCTGCCTGGCTGGCTGCCCACAGCGGTGCCAAAGCGCTTCCTGAACATCCCCTGTAACCCTAATGAAAAGCGAAATCTTGTCAAAATGAACTGTAAAGTGGAGAACTTTGTACTATTGTGTTTAATCGTATAAAATGCAAAAATAAATCTTCCCTCCAACTCATACCTTGGAGCTGTCAACAGATTTTCTTTCTAATTTATCATGTATATTCAGAGAACTGTAATTCCACAGGAACGGTATGAAAACGACAAATTCGGTAATCCAAGAATTAACTTGAGCAATCTGACTGGTGGGTTTTGTGGTATTTCCTGGTTAGTAAAGACTGAACCTGAAAAAAGGACTCTTGGATTTAATTGTTAGGCTTTCTGATAGTTCCGAATGTCCCATTTTATGATTTGTGCACATTTGGTTAATATTTTAGTAGAAATTTAAATGATTAATGTAAGCAAACCAATGTTTTTTCCTGTTGAGATACAATGCATTTTCAGATGGAATACCATTGAAAGAAGTGGCATAAATTCAGAGACTTAGGACTTCTAATTTTGTAGATAATATTCTTTCATACCTTGCTAACATAAGATTGGCATTTGGATTGTTAGTACCAGGTCCTGTTGGACTCCACTTGATGGTATAGATTTCTTTGTTGTGCGCTTGTAAATCATGAACACATGCATCTTGTTTCATGCTCCAGATCTATATTTAAAAAAAATTGCATGAAAACATACAGACGGAAATATTCATCTACAAAATTATCTGTAACACTAAGCTCAACACTGCTGCTTAATAAATACATTAATGGGTAACATTTTAAAGGGAAGATATGCAATTTCTTCAATATACATGTATCTAAATTAAAGAAAAAGCTTTTCCGCTCAACGTCCATCCACTATATAGCTCATGTATAATTTTTTCACTGAATTTCATAAAGGTCTATATATATTCCTGCAATTTGCTGTAAAAACCTTTTTTCTTAGAAGGTGCCGCACAACATTGATTTATATTGTTGTCTTCAAGTAAAAGAAAATATCAGAGTGCACAACCTGGAAATATGTGCATTAATCAGAAGAAAGATGGAAACTCAGATGAGGAACAACTAAAGGTAAAATCTACAAGAAAGTTTTAAGAAGATATTTGATGATAGAGAGGGAAGTAGCAAGGCAAAGTGGTTCTGGAGAAAGTTATCGGCACTGAAAGATTTCCTTCTAATGGCAGATCATAGAAAGCTGGACTTTGGAGTTAGTAAAGCAGAGATAACCTGCAGGGCGATATGACTGGTAAAGATTGTTCAGATAGTGTTGAACAAGATTGTGAAAAGATTTAAAGTGTGTGAGGAAAATCAGTGGTGTTTACAAGAACATGGATAATGAACAGACAAAGAGCACAGGCTAGAATTCTGTATCATTAAGCCTATTAAAGACTGAGCAGAGGGCAGTCAGAAGACAATTTAAGGACGAAGGCACAGGCATAGCACTGAAGAGGTAAGGATATTGGCAGGCTCTACTACAAAGGTGGAAGGAAATGGTCTTGCCAAAATGCACATACTGAGAAAGCATCTTAGCTTGGGATCCAACAGGACCTCCTGATTTAGCTTCAGGGAACAGTCTGAATTCTGAGCAAGGAAGAAAAAGTACTGAAGGTAGTTGAACATCCATTTTGTCGATGTTGAATTGAAGGAAATTCTGGATCATTCAGAGCCCTTACGTTAGACACATGATAGCAATACCTTGGATTCTTCAGCGGAAGTTGGCATTATCAGTATACAGATGAAAGGTTAGTCTGTGGTTATTAATAATCTAACTGATGGACGGCGTGAACAATAAATATAGGAGAAACCAAGTGGACAACTGTGGACATCCTAGAGATTCCCTTCTTAACAGCACTGTGGGTGTACTTAAATCACAAGGAGTACTGATTCAAGAAGGCAGCTCACCACCATTTTGTCAGAGGCAATTGGGTACGGGCAATAAATACTAGGCTTACCTGCAATGCCCACATCCCTTTAATGAATAATAAAAGGTAATTACATGGGGAGAGGAAGAAAAACTGTAGCAATTGTTAATCATTTGAGATAGATAGATTGACCAGAAGCACAAAGTACAGTGCTGTGGAAGCAAACAGCAGTTAATCTAGCTTCAGTCTTTCATGTTCTAAGCTGGTGAACTGTATTCGCAAGACAAGATTTCCAATGATGCTTGGAGATACCATAACTTATATAATCCACATAACACATTGAAGGTTATGACTGAAATTAACACAGGCAAGAAAATGGCTCAATCTCTGAAACATGTCACTGACAATACTATGCCTTAAAAGGGGAGGTGTACAATAATTATGAAAGGCCTAGATAGAGGTGGATAGGTAGGACCTAATTCCCATAGCGGAGAAGTCAATTATTTAAAAAAAACACAAATTTAAAAAACACAAATTGAAAGTAATAGGGAGTAGAGTTAGTGGAGATTTATGGAGAATTTATTTTTACAAGATGGTGTTAGAAGTCAAACTCACTGAAAGGAATGTGGAGGCAGAAACCCTTATCCTATTTAACAAGTACTTGAAATGCTGTAACCTAGAAAGTCATGGGCCAACAGTTGGAAATTGGGATGGACTAGATAGCTCTTTTTTCTGATACGGACATGATGAGCTGAATGGTCTCACTCTGCCATAGATTTCTGTAATTCTATTCAAGCAACTCTCACAGATAAAGTCAATGCTTGGGGTGACATCTTGTACACAGAAGTTGAAAAACATATTATTTGCAAGAGCAATTAAGCATTGTAACAAATTTGAGATTTGCCCTTTCTCATCGGATTTAATTGGTTTACATTTTTTCCAGTCAGCTCTCCCCAATCACCAAGATCAAAACTTTAAAACATCCACCATCATTTTGTCGCCCCAACTTGGTTTCGAAACTAAATCTTCATTTTGTTTCAGCTGTGACATGATTTAAATACTTTTTTAAATTCTAACAAATTAAATGCAACAACAAAAGTGAAACATTAATTACCTTTAAGGTCATGTCATCAGAACAAGATGCGAGTAGATTCCCAGTTGGATCCCACTTGATTGCATTCACTTCATTCTGAAATCAGAACAGGGACATTAAAAGTAAATAAGATATCCCCTTCATATCAGCAGCATGAGAAAGCAAACAGAATATACTGTTGCATGTTAAAAGCATTAAACCACAGGACTGTCAGCATTGGTAACAGATTATTCATTAGTCTTTTACTTTGCTTCTTTAAAATGCCAATCAATATTAACACAAAATTTAGCATCAATGCAGAAGCACATATAACAAAAGGCAAAAATAGGAATATGCTACTGAAGACTTAGCTAATGGAGAAGACCAACTAGATGTTATAATCAAGATTTAAAACCGACTTTAAAATATAAAAAGCCTTCTAAAGTGAAAAAACAGCATGCACATTAGCTTTATAAAAATCCTGTTGTCAAATATCACTTGAGTAATTCGAAAATGTACCAAAAATTAATCAATATAAAATGTATTAACAAGCAAGCAAATGAAAAAGCAAAAAGGAACCATCGGCTTAAAATGCACCTCAAAGATAATTGTATCTTTTGTTTTATCCAATAAAAAAATTAGATTTGCTTTTTAAATGCTTGTGCATTATTTTTAAATATATACAAAAAACACACAATTGGGCACTTTTGGATTGATGCAAATTTATTACAATGTTCAAGAGGGTAATTCAGGAAATCATGTTTTTAAAGGTTTTTATGATAAAAAATTTCACTTAAACGCATCCACATTTTTCAAACTATTTTTTAAAATAAATTTAGAGCACCCAATTCATTTTTTCCAATTGGGGCAATTTAGTGTGGTCAATCCACCTATCGTACACATCTTTGGGTAGTGGGAGCAAAACCCATGCAAGAAGGGGGAGAATGTGCAAACTCCACACAGACAGTGACCCAGAGCCGGGATCGAACCTGGGACCTCAGCGCTGTGAGGCAGCAGTGCTTTTTTTTTTTAATTTAGAGTACTCAATTAATTTTTTCCAATTAAGGGACAATTTAGCATGGCCAATCCACCTCCCCTGCACATCATTGGGTTGTGGGGGGGCGAAACCCATGCAAACACGGGGAGAATGTGCAAACTCCACACGGACAGTGACCCAGAGCCGGGATCGAACCTAGGACATCGGCGCCTTGAGGCAGCTGTGCTAACCACCCTCAACATTTTTCAAACTAAACCCAACAAATCAATGTTACTGCTCTATAACTTTAAGACGGCACAGTTTTTAACCTCACCAAATATTCAACGGAATCAAGAATGAGAGAAAAATTCCTAAATTGCTAAATGTTTATTGATAAACATTCAATAAAACTGGACCAGTGTTATTGAGGTGAGCAGTTTAGTTCAAGTACACAATATTCTTTCAGTTTTACGTGCACAACATATTCCAAGTATGTCAGGCATAGTTAGGAGTCACTTGCTAAACTTAGTGAAAATTCATATATGAACATTTTCTGGAGGTTATAAATGCACATATTTGAAGGAAAAGGAATAACAGAAATCTGCGAAGTGGAAAATCTGAGCATGTTTAAAATTACATCCGGGATTTGGACAAAAGCATAATTGACTTGCAATTTCTTTCCCCACTTTGTGTCTTATCTAAAATCCCCTGTGAGACCTAATATTTTCTGATTGCGAGAGCATGAAAGGCAATCTATTGCTGACTTCTGCCAATTGGCATAAGACCTCGTAATTTAAGATTGTGAATTAACTGTATGGGAAATAGTGGGTGGAAGCAAACACCCTTCCTTTTATGGGAATATAAATAATACATATATATTTATATATACCACCAAAATAAAACTCTTCTATCTGAATAAAATAATTGTGCTTTGACCTAAGCTTATTAACATGAAGAAAATTCAAAACCAATCATTTTAAACTTTGATTCCATTGTGTGGCTGAAAATACAAACTTAACATTGTAAATGCGTTCCTGAAAAGTGCAACTTTAAATGAAAAAAATAAAACAAATTAGATTTTCCCATTACAACAAATGTAGTATAAGTTTTAGTTAGGTTTCGTAGGACCAATCCAGTCAAAAGAAAAACTCTGTAAAACATTGCACCTTGTATGTTTAATTACATGTGCATTGCTACATTATGACACAGATAAACAAAATAAATTTTAAAACAAAATAAATTTAAAAATAAAAGAAACATGCCGTATCTTCCTACTTAAAATTCTGGTCATCCTCTCTCCCAGCCGCCACCTCCACTACCCCTCGTCCCTCTGACTCGCTGCTGATCGCGGTTCCCAACCCTCCCATTCCCCATCCTCTTGCTGGCCACTTCCCTCCCCCAAACCCTCACTGAGTGAAGGTTTAGCAGGTAAGTGGCGACAGACAAAACACAACCTAGAGAGTGAGAGCAGCTTTGAGTTTCAGGGTCGCAGAGGTAAACCGCAAGCTGGAGCGATGGCAAACAGCAGGGTCAGAGTGAGTGGGAAAGTCAAAAGCGGGAGAGGGCACTTGAAAGTGGCGCTGATCGTGTCACGCATCCTTAAATCACACCAGCGTGACACAAATTTAATGTAATTCCTCAATGCTAAACAAGAATCCCAGCCCATTAAGAACACGTTAAACAAAACAACTTAAAGCAAAGACTTACTGCACAGATTAAACGAAAAGGAAATCCTTGCATTAGTATAATTTGTGGCTAGCACTTGAGGGTTAAATTCACTTCAGGAGTAAAACATTTAGAACCCCCAACAAAGAAGGAATATTAATACTTTAATCAGTTTAATATCTTTATTCGCATTTGACAATCAAGAAAGAAGGAGATGCCTGAAATTACAGTGTGAAACCGCTACAGCTCTTAACTGGGGAAGCAAAACTTTAATGTTGGTCTTGACTGACATTAACATTTGGGTTTTTATTAGAAATTAACTTTGTCAATCTCAGCCAAATGACACAGATGGAATCTTTGCACATGAGTAATCCACCATATCAATTTGAAGACAGTGGATGCAGTGGCCTCACATGACTGCAGAAAAGGAGCTACTCAACGGGAAAAACACAGAACATACACAGTGCAGAAGGAGGCCATTCGGCCCATCGAGTCTGCACCGACCCACTTAAGCCCTCACTTCCACCTTATCCCTTTAACCCAATAACCCCTCCTAACCATTTTGGTAACAAAGGGCAATTTGTCATGGCCAATCCACCTAACCTTCATTTTATTTGGACTGTGGGAGGAAACCGGAGCACCTGGTGGAAACCCACGCAGACACGGGGAGAACGTGCAGACTCCACACAGACAGTGACCCAAGCGGGGAATTGGAATCTGGGACCCTGGCGCTGTGAAGCCACAGTGCTTAACACTTGTGCTATCGTGCTGCCCTCAGGGAAAGATATTTTTAAAAATAATTTTCACTGATACTTCAGAACACAAATGGTAAATTATCAATCTGGCAATCTTTGGAAGCAGGATCTTGAAAAAGAAAACAGGAAATGGGATAATGCAGTTGAAACGGTGGTAGTATTCGACAGCTATACCTTCACCTCTCAATTAACTCCCTACTCCCTAAACGGCACAAACTGATCGTTAGGAATGATTTCATGAGCTTTCGCAATCCTTCAGCATCTTGCATCAATGGGACTTTCGCTCAAGACAGCAAGCAATGGCACATTTTGATGAGAATTTCCAAGCCTAATCTCATCCTCAACTCACTCACTCACACCTTCGCTCAGGAAGGGATCACTGGGTAGCAGTGAATCTCCCCTACTCCAGTCCACGTGATGAAAACTTCAGCAATACTTTTGCCACTTTGGCTAAGGTCACCTACCTCTGCGTGGATTGGAGAGCAAACTAAAGCCTCTTAGCCTAATTGGATCAATGCAACATTAGTTATACACTGTGCCATCAGGAGAAACAATGATTAGTAATTAAAGCTGTCCGGTTCTGGGTAGTCATTACCGTGTGTCCCTGGAATGTCTTGATGGGCCTGTCTGCACTTAGTTTACAGACATGGATGCACATGTCTGTGCTGCAAGAGGCAAATGTGTTGTTGCTTTGCCAGTCAACATCTAGTGCTGGAGCTGTAAACGCAAAATAAAGAGGAAAATATTTAACTCGATAATTAAAATGCATTGCAATCCCAACAGAAGTACATTTTCGCACAATCTACTATATTTCAAAATGATGAAATTGTTTTCAAAAACATATATTTTAAGAAGATTTGAATTAGAAAAGCAGCAATGCTCATGATAATTCCCAGTAATACTTGGAACAAATAAAATTATAGGGATAGGAAAATCATGACTCAATCTAGCCAGTTCCAAAATTAACCAGTCAATTATTAGTGATTTAAATTGAAATTGAAAAGGCCTCTTAACAAATATTTCGGAGTTATTAAATGTTTACATTCCACCTACTATCAACTCAACAAAAGAAATTCTGAAGATCGTTCTTCCGGAGGCTAAGCATGTATATTTCCCTAACGGGGTAACTTGACCCAAATCATCATTAGTATGGCTACAATCTAAAAATGCACCTGGCACTTGTACTACCATGATTTTGCTCTAAAGGCAAATGATGTCTAAAATTATGTATTGAAATATATATTGTGAAGCATAGCGAATTAATCAACCTTTTAAATCAGACCCCTTATCAGAAACTGCTGTTTTTTCTTTGATTAAATGCATTTGATTATATCAATTATACTATTTCTCTCAAAAACACTACCAGTCTAAAATTGGATGGACCTTCTTTGGTTATAATTAAGAATATTTATTTAAGCCTATGCCAATCAATGCCCTCCAAAGGGTTTACAGCCATCATGAATTAATTTAGAATACATATTGATCTTGACATACAGCAATTACCTTTGGAAAGCAACTCATTTAAAACCATTTAATTCCCCACATACATAGATATGGTAGCCACAAAAAATTGCTCTGATTGCCCTTAATCGTTAAATTCAATAAATGAATGTATTTAAATAAGAAACTGATAATGTTATTTACATAATCTCACGTTACAACCAATGGAAGCAAATTGAAAATCGGACACCGTAGACTATATATTCAAACAATTGCTGGCTAAAATAAAAGATAACTTTTAGAGACACAGCAAAACGAAAACAAATTTTCCACAATTTTAATTCTTTTGGAAAAGTTTTTTGCAAATTGTTTGTTTCCAGGGTTTTAAAAAATGAATTCACGGGATGTGTGCTTTGCTGGCAAGGCCAGCATTCATTGCCCATCTCTAAATGCCTTTGAAACGGTGGTGATTAACTTCCTCCGTCTTTTTATTTATTTGTTCATGGGATGTGGGCATCGCTGGCTGGGCCAGCACCTATTGCCCATCCCTGAGGGCATGAAGAGTCAACCACATTGCTAAGGATCTGGAGTCACATGAAGACTAGACCAGGTAAGGACGACAGATTTCCTTCCCTAAAGGACATCAGTGAACCAGATGGGTTTTTACAACAATTGACAATGGTCTCATGATCATCTTTAGACTTTCAATTCCAGATTTTTTAATTGAATTCAAATTTGACCATCTGCCATGGCGGGATTCAAACCCGTTTCCCAGAGCACGACTCTGGGTCTCTGGATTACTTGTCCAGCAAAATACCACTACACCACTGCCTCCCCATCTTGAATACCTGCAGTCCATGTGGTATCGGTACACCCTCAGTGCTGTTAAGGAGACCATTCTAGGATTTTGACCCAGCAGCAGTGGCACTATATTTGAAAGTCAGGATGGGGAGTGGTATGGAGGGGAACTTGGTGGTGTTCCATTTATCTGCTGCCCTTGTGCTTCTAGATTACAGTGGTTGTGGGTTTGGAACGTGCTGTCGAAGGAGCCTTGGAGAGTTCCTGCAATGCATTATGAAGATGGTAGACAATGCTTCGGTGATTGAGGCAATGAATGTTTGTGGAAGGGGTAGCAATCAAGCGGGCTGCTCTGTCCTGGATGGTGGCGAGTTACTCACCACTGGATTCCTAGCCTTTAACCTGCTCCCCACAGTATTTATATGGCTAGTCCAATCTAGTTTCTGAAATCCCCAGGATGTTGATAGTGGGGTATTCAGTGATGGTAATGTAATTGAATGTCATGACGTGACAGTTAGATTCTCTCTTGTTGGGGATGGTTATTGCCTGGCAATTACGTGGCATGAATGTTACTTGCAACTTGTCAGCCCAAGCCTGGATATTGCCTAGGTCTTTTGCATTTGGACAAGGACTGCGTCAGTATCTGAGTCGTCGAAAATGGTGCTGAACATTGCAGTCATCAGTGAACATCCCCATATCTGGCCTCACGATGGAAGGAGAGTCATTGATAAAGAAGCTGAAGAAAGTTGAGCCTAGGACATTCCCCTGAGAAACTTCTACAGTAACGCCCTAGAGCTAAGATGACTAACCTCCAACAGCCAGAACTATCTTCCTTTGTACTAGGTATGAGAGAGAGCCAACAAGGATTTTAAAAAGCCAGTCTAACTAACCTAGTTGATTTTTTTTTAAACGTCCACACGGGTGGTGAAAGCTGATTCATCAATTACTTCAAAAGGAAATTGGTGGAGAGCTGAAGGAAATAAACTTGTAGGGCTACAGGGATACAACATTGGAATGGGACTAACTCGATTGCTCCACATGGAGCTGGCATAAACTTGATAGACTAAATGGCCTCTTTCTACGTTCTACGTGGCCCCTAAGAGATCACAAACATTGTAGGTAAGTTAGTGTCTGTGAATATCATTTAAAAACATCTTTCTCTTTAACTAACTTCACTTGTCCAATTAATGCAGTTTCATCCTGTCTCTTGATTCTTAATTGTATTTACACTGTTTTACTTTCTGTATCACTGCTCCTGTGTTTTTGAACTTGGCTTTCATTTTCAGAGTTAATTTCCTGACTTTGCTTTCCTATTGTTAAAGAGATTTATTTAAACATGCTGAAACTGCCTAATGAAACAACAATAAAGCAAATATCTGAAAAAAAGGTCTGCAAATGAGTTCAAATCTTCTTTTCGTAGACAATGGGCAATACCAACCTATACACTTTACAGAATCCTGCTGACAATCTTACAGCAAATCACTGTTTGGGATTAGGGCTGTCAGCCAAAGTTAATGAGAATCACCAGCATTCCATACAAAAATGACACTTTAAATTAATTCAGCAAACAGGGAAGGAATCAAACAGCTCTTAAGCACACTCTGTGCTAATACAGTTCCTAGTCAAAAGAAACCAATTTAAATCAGACAGGCTTTAAACAATGTATAAGTTTTCTAAATGCTTACCAGAGTGGAAAGGGAACTGCTGTTTGGCCTCTCCGGTGTGTGCGTCCCAAATAATTGTTGTCTTCGTGAAACAAAATCAAAGTGTTAGGAGCATGAAGAAGGCACAAAAACAAAATAAGTACTGGGAAGTAACAAAGTAATAATGTGTTGAAGTAATGAAATAATTTCAGAATCTACCTTGTCCACTCCTGCACTAAGGATAAAATTTCCTTTCTTGTTCCATTTTAATGCAAATATCGGTCCTTTATGTTGACCCAAGGTACTAGCAAGGTTACCTTAAAGAATGACAAAGACTACATTAAAAAAATGAAGACAACAAAAAGTTAGTTATCAGATCTCCATCGGCAACTTGTACAATGAATGGAATAATCTATAGTCAACAACGGTTAATGGGCAAATTGACATTACCATTAATTACTTTACAGAGGATCTGTGTAGCAGTACAAGCGACTCGAGCTGCAGGATTTCACATTTCTCGGCAACTTTCCTTGGAGCTTAGCTTCTGAAATAATGGAATCTTTTCACACAATGGTGATTTATAGTGTATGTATTTGGTAGTGATGCATTTATATGACTGAAAGGCTGACAAAGCCACTTTCGCATTGGAAGAAAAAATTGGAAACGATATCGACGTCGTTACTTTTTAATAAAATTGACCAAATGTCAACTTGAGGTGATGGGTGCTGCATTTGTTTTCAGAACTCATGAGCCAGTTAAACAAAAGCAGAGCATCTTAACATAACTGATGTGGTATAAAGTAACGACAGTTGCAAAGCCAGTCTACAGTGTAGGCTGTAGTGACATCATCTGTTGGGTATAAGTGAGACCAATAGTTAGGATCAATAGGCAATCTAAGCCAGCTCTTCTCTCTAGATCCATCTGTCACACTGATGTTAAATGCCTTGCATACATCAAAAAATGGCTGAAAGTTCCAGATACTGCAAAGGCATGTCCTGGCAGCATCCCTACAGTAGTACTGCAGACACTTGCTCCAGGCTCAGCAGCTCTCCAAGTCAAGCTGTTCCAATACAGCTACATAGCTGCCATCTACGTGACACTGGTAAAATTATGCAGGGTGCCCTGTCCACAAAAAGCAGGTCAAATCCAATCCAGCCAGTTACCACCCCATCATCCTCCCCTCGATCAACAGCAAAGTGATGAAAGGTGTAGTCGACAATGCTATCAAGCAGCACTTTCACAGCAATAACCTGTTCGCTGAAACTCAGTTTGGTTTCTGCCAGGGCCACTCAGTTCCGAACCTCATTGCAACCCTGGGTCAACCCAGGACAAAAGAGCTGAATTTCAGAGATGAGGTGAGAGTTATTGTCCTTGATACAGCATTTGACCAAGTGTGACATCAAGGAGCCCTGGCAAAATTGAAATCAATGGGAATAAGGGGAAAAATGCACCACTGGTCTTACCTAGCACATGGGAACATGGTTGTGATTGTTGGTAGCCAAAGATCTCAGTCCCAGAATGTTGCTGCAGGAGATCCTCAGGATAGCGTCCTAGGCCCAACAATCTTCAGCTGCTTCACCAATGTCCGTCCCTCCATCATAAGGTCAGAAATGGGGATGTTCGCTATTGATTGTGCAATGCTCAGCACCATTCCCAACTCCTCAGATACTGAATTAGTCTGCGCCCATATGCAGCAAGACTTGGACAACATTCGGGTTTGGACTGATCCAAGTGGAAAGTGACATTTGTACCCCAAAAGTGTCAGGCAATGACCATCTCCAACTAGAGAGACTATAACCATTGCCCCTTAACATTCAACGGTATTACGATCACTGAATCCCCCACTGTCAACATCCTGGGGGACCACTGACCAGAAACTCAACTGGACCAGCCATATAAATACTGTGACTTCAAGAGCAGTTCAACCTACGACCTCTACCACCTAGAAGACAGCAGGTGCATAGAACAACACTAGCTGCAATTTCCCCTCCAATCCACGCACCAGCTTGACTTGGAAATATTCCTGCACTGTCACTAGATCAAAATTCTGAAATGTTCTTCCAAACAGCACTGTAGATGTATCTACACAATATGGACAACAGCAGTTTAAGACAGCATCTCATCACAACCTTCTCAGGGGCAACAGGGAATGAATAACAAATGCTGGCCTTGCCAGAAATACCCACATCCCATGACAAAACAAACTGTTAAACATTAAGCGGGCAGTACTAGGAGAGTAAGAAACATTAATATAACTGTTCCCCAACAGGGTTGCAGAGAAGCAAGTGACTGATGCTTAATTTGTACACCTTCAATTGGGTGCATATTACATGGTCGGCATTATGGTAGTAGTACACTCATAATTACATGGGAATTGTGTACCTCACCATACCACTCAAAGAGCTCCCGGCATCTGATGTTCATCTCATGAAAGGTCAAACCAGTATTTGTCAGCTGCTTAATAACTAAATCAGCGGCGAGCCTCTTTACTAGTACGTGTGCACATGGTCGCTTAGAGGTTGTGATGGGTGGAGGAAAAAAAAGAAAGAGGAGAAAGTTGGTTCTAAACTTTGGTTCCAAAATTGATATGCCCCATGATCAGTCCTGATGATCAAATATTGGAATCCCAAGGAAGTCCAAAGTACTAAAGGCTGATGTTTGTGACTGGGCAATCATTCTGGGTTGTTATTGGAACCTAATGGATTAAACGGATCACTGGGGGTGAAATTCTTCCTACACAGTTCCAGATAATCCTGCAAGGTCATAGGTAGTTACAAGAAGCATGACAAGGTAAAACACAACTTTAAAATTTTCCTGGGTCGGTCTTTACCCTTCTTAGAGACCACTTCATGAGCAACATTGAGAAGGCCTTGGAATAGACCACATTTATATTATATGTAATACAATGCATGGCAGAAAATAAAACTGGATCAAATAAAGATGGCTCAAGTAAATACACAGGAATAAAACTCACCATCTTTTGTCCATATTCTTGCAAATCCATCATATGAACCTGTTGCTAGAAGTGTGCCTTCACTCTAAGACAATAGAAGATAACATTAATACTTCTGAATTTTTACATTATCCTCTTCCTTGTTTACAATACCTCCTTGTTCACAATACCTCCAAGTTTGGTCAGTTTTACATATCCAAGGATGAGTATGGATACTGTCACTCAGCCAATTTCATATTCATAATGCTACTGATCCCGAGCTCTGTTGTGCAACATTTTATCAAATATCTTTTGGAAGTCCATGTTAACCACATCTACAGCATTACTCATCAACCCTCCCTACTAACTCATCAAAAGAATCCAGCAAGTTAATTAAATTAGAGTTTCCCTCATGAAATCCACACCGACTTTCCTTAATTTAGTCCACATTTGTCCAAGTGTCTTTTAATTTTGTCCCAAATGATAATTTCTCAAAGTTTCCCCACCACCGAGGTCGAACTGATTGGTCGGTAGTTGCCAAGCTTATCTTGACACCCTCTTTTGAACTAGTGTGTAACATTTAGCCCTTTGGTAACACAGAACTAGTGTTGATGGAAGGAGAGACATGTTGGAGCTTTTCAACTTGCACTCCTCAGGCCCCTTCATAAAGACAGTGGCATAGTGATACTATCAAGATTAGTAATCTAGGGAGCCGGGTTAGAATCCCACCACAGCATATGGTGAAATCTGAATTTCAAAGTTTAAAAAGTTAGAATTGTTACTATGAAACAAACCATTGTCAATTGACCTTTAGGGAAGGAATTCTGTTGTTCTGGTCTGGCCCACAAGTAACTCCAGATCCACAGCAATGTAGTTGACTCTTAAATGCCCTCAGGGATGTGCAATAACTGCGAGCCCAGCCAGCAACGCCCACATAAACGAATAAAAATAAATTACACCCAGCTAAGCAAGTAAGAAAGGGTGTATTCAGCAAGTAGCTGAGCCATAATCACTAATTCTATTACAGTCAGCTAATTGCAGCTAAAAGCTACAACTGGGCTCAGTGCCATTGGGTTGAAGAGAAAAACGTCAGTCATAATTTTAGCTCCTAAACACTATCCTGTGACTGCAGTCAGACGTGCATTTGTTTGGACATCAGGTAGACAGGTTTGGGCTCTGTTTAAAGTCTACTATGGGTAAACAGCCAACAGTGTCAATTCAGAGATAAACATTAACCATCTGCGTGAGGTTTCATTCAGATTGAACTAACTGCTAAATTCAAAAAAATGTTGCCCATCAGACAAATTTGCATCAATCCACACTTATTGAGCACAAGCAAGCTGACAAAAACCTGTAACAATATTGGGTTTAGGGTAAACAAGAGATATGGGTCAGAATTATACAGCTACCCACAGGCAGGAAAGCAGATGGGTGGACCTGTAAGTTAGGGCACTATGCCATCTGCAGCATGCCTGCCAATCTGCCTTCATCTTGCTATTACGAGTGCCGGTGGGTCGCCCGTCCATGACCCAATTGAGACTCTTAATGCCCAATTAGGAACTCATTCCACTACACTCCGATTTGATGGATGATGGGGCAGACTGACACTCAATATGAAGCCCAGCAGGTTTAACCCTGCAGGCTGCTGGCCAGTTAAAAGGCAGGGATGTCTTTTGCCAGGCTACGAGTGCCAACCAGAGGCCCCTCCCCGCAGTTTTGCCTCTCCCATGTCCGTCCACCGCAGTAAGCTTGTGCTGAACAAGATCCCAGATGCACCTAAACATTTATGTCCATCACGGAATGCCACCTCCTTGATCTAACTACAGCACCGACAGTGGCCACCCATGGCCAACAGTGGGACTGCTGGTGTGCACAGTTCCTGACCTCCAATTGGCCCACAGCTCTATGAGGCAGGACATCTTCCTGGAGTCAGATGGAAGTCCCATTTCATACTAATTAAAGGCCATCACCCAAAAAACTGAAGTGGGGCGAACTAGCTAAGCAACGGTGGGGTTGCCCCCAAAATTTATGTTGGGATGCTGGGAGCCTTCCCTCAGCATGTAATCCAGCCCATTATTTTTGTGTATGAGCTGATAATTAATTCCCTACGTACCATATACATTTCAGAAGTCAGTTTAATGACCAGATTAGTAAATTGAAGGCAAAATTATTTTCATCAGTAACAAAGGAACCATAATTAAAGATGTGAATGCAGAAACACACTGGTACAGAAATAGTGTTGCATACATCGGATTAAGAACTTCAAGAGCCAAAGAACACGTAGAGACCCAATCCAGTTTAGGATAGGAAACGTTGGAAAGAATGTCCTTTGTAAAATTTAAAATGTAAGAATTTCCCAACCTTTGATAGAAAAGCCACAAACTGTGCACATGAAGGAATCTTTCTGATAAAGAAATACCTAATCAATATAATTGTTGGATTTTATAAATCTCATATACATATACAATGTTTAAAACAGAATTACTCAAATCTTTGACAATTTTACTTCGTACAGCTTAGATAAATTTGCCACTTACATTCCAGTCTAAAGAAGTAACATCTTTGTTGCTTGGTACATCTTGTCCTCCTTCCCTTATGCAGTGTCTAAGTACTAGCTGGGTGGGGCCACCACTACTATTTTCACTAAGATTCCATATTCGTGCTGTTGAGTCTCCCGATCTGGAGGATAAATTGGGGGGGGGGGGGGGGGGGGGGGACATTACATTTAAAATAAGTTAAAAATTTCTGCAGAATGCTTTCTCAAGTATGATAATTATAGGTAATTTACTCTGAATAATTTTTTTTCATACTTAGGCAAAGAACAACTATCAAGGTTGAAACTTTTTTGCAGATCTGGTGCATGTGAAAATTACTGAAAACAATCAATCCTTTATCAAACAGCTTGTTCAAATTTAGCCATGAACCAAATACATCAACAGTTCAAAAAAAAATTATTCTTTTTTTGATTCCAGGCATTAATTTATGCTATTGCTGGAGAGTGCTCACCCAGATGCCAAGAGGTCACTGACTGGATTCCAGGCACATATGAAAACCTCCGATTCATGGCCACGCAATACCATAGCTTTATTGGATGGGATATCCACATCTACATCAACTTCCATCATATCTGTATGGTTATCTATTTGTTTTTTTAAAGTGAAAGAATTGAAATTTGTTGAGTAACCACAAGGGAAAACATGGACTGAAAGACTAATGCAAACACATAAAGAGACTGAACTATACTGGATATTCTGAAATAGATTATTTGAGTCAGGCCTAGTGATATTCCAACAAAATAAAAGTGTACTAGATTAAAGTTTCTAATAGTCAAAAGCATCTTTAAATGAATTATGGACAATGCAACTAAACCAGAGACAATCATTTATCACAATTATAGGAATTATTCGTCATTATGGAATATCTTCAAAAACATTCATTTTCTGCTTTCTTTGTAATGTAAAAATGTCATGTTTGTTTTATTTCAAATATGGAACAAAATCTAATTTGGTCTTTTTACTCGCTGGAATTTTATTCAGATACAATTACTTTTTGGTGTAGAACGAATCATATTTTATGCATTCTCCATAATAAATATGCCTTAAGAGGGCAGGATCTTACTTCTCACTTTTGCTCACCTTATGAATCAATGCAAAATACAATGAACAACACTGCCTCAATTTAAACAAAAAGCTAACATAAAGCAAATGCTGGAAATCTGAAAACTATAAAAATCAAAAAGCTGAAAATATACAGGTCAGGCAGCTTCCGTGGAGAAGCAGAAGTCAGTCAGTCAGTTGACGTTTCACATCCAAGACCTATCCTTTTGAACTTGAAATAATCGGTTACTTGTGTTGTCAAAAGCTTCAAACACCTCCCGTATATCAAGCCCATTGGTTTTAAAAGTAGGTATGAATAGAAAAAAGCTCTAAGATCTCAAGTAATGCCAGAAATATTCAATGACTAGGGAAGCTGCGAAAACTGAGTTCAGAGACCAAAGGTCCAAATGACATGTTCCTTTTCATATTATTTTAATTCCCAGCCTAAATAAATGTTCACTTGCAAGTAGAATGGCACACAATGAGTTTCATAGGTAATAATTTCTAGACTTCGAAATTGGACCGTGCCCAAATTGTGAATAGAATCAGCGAGCAATGGGCACCTTTCACAGATCCAGAGGTAGCTCTATCATTCGCAGATCCTGAAGTAGCTTGCTGGGTGGGGATGCTAGGCTGCCAGCTGAGGACATCAGAGAAGTCTGGAAGGGAAGGGTAGGACAATCGGTAAAGGGGCGAGCAGTGGCTGGCAGCAGTCTACGGTTTTAATACGGAGCCAGGAGAAGCACTTCTGCCCCACCTGGCTCCATAATATGTTAAGTAAAAAACTTAAAAGTTACCTTTCAGGTGGCAGCCTCCAGTGGTCCCTTTAAGGGCCTCTAGCGTGACTTCAGTCACCTGAAGAGACTGACTGTAATGTGCAACATGCATGCTGTAGTCAGTCACAGTCCTATTTCTCAAAGGGGCCCGAAACAGGTGTTAGATGTCAGATTTAAATGTGTACTTTTTTTCCCTTCAGACACATGAAATGCCATGGAAATCTAGAACAGAAAATATACACGTGTGTTCTCATTTCTACTTACTTGTAACGGTGTGTCCTCCATTCTCTTCTCCATTTGCAGTATTCTCCCCATTCTTTGCAGCCCCTTGTTGACCAGCTGCAGCGGCGGCAGCAGCTGCTGCTGCTTGTTGTTGCTGCAACTTGTCTCTATAAGCTTGCTGTCTTGTCTGCACCACGTCAGGCATTACAGCATCAATTAAAGAAAGGGACTCAATGGGCCTCCCATCAAATAATGTGCCATCCTAGAACAGAAAGCTGTGACTCAGAATAAAGATCTTGTATTTTGTTAACATTTAAAATGGCAGACTTCACCAATACTACTTTGAATTGAATATCAAGAGAATGTGGCTGTACAACAAAAAGCTACAGGGCTACAGGAAAAACACATTCAGAATTTAGACTTATTTCCTATTTGCTCGCTACATTGCACACTCAATTACCATGGGATGCACTGCTGATAATCTTCACTTCATGAAAAGTAAGTAGTTCCTTGCAATTTACATTAAGCAGCAATCATTCTAATATAGGAAGTAGTACAATTAAGTTGAATATTAGCCTTCTGGACAGCAATTAATTTCAGGTTATTTTTGGAATGCAACAGCCAGGCTTTCAGACACAATTTTTTATTTTGGTGAAGTTGGGGGCGAGGGAAAGGAAAGAAATAGCATAGAAACTAGGACAGGGAAGAAAAACATTGTAATGTGAGCGAGTTCCATGATAACAATATCGTGTGCATTTAAAGATCTATCCCAGAATTAAATTGTAGGACCTTTCGCATTTTCAAATCTGCTAAAACCATATTTTAGGATTTATGCTGATGTGTTATTTTTAATTAATTTAAAAGCTATTCTTCAACAAGTTGCTTAATGAAACATTAAATTGCAAGACTGGTTTAGTGTAAAGGAACACTCAATCTGGAATCAGCTTTGTGCAAATTTAGATTCAGCAGACGTATAGATCAGGCGGCACAGTTATTTGGCAAAGGGTGCCAAATTTAGAATTGCATTTGAGAAATATGGATCACTGAAAGATGCATATAAGACACTTTAGAAAATATGAAACATCCTAATCCCAACAAAACATGTCAAACTAACTTAGCAACTGTGACAAGACAGCACGGATAAAACATTCAAGATACAAGATGTATAATTGTAAATTGTAACAATTTAATTAGTTGACGAGAAATGGTTTGCCCACCCCTTCACTCTAAGACACAAGACTTTAGTATTTTAATTTTGCCAGAAACTAAACTTAAATCATGTTCTATTAATGACAGAGATGGGGCATGAATGATTCTAAACAAAGCACAAGAGTAAATGATGTATATCAGTTTGATTTTCTGCAATGTTAAAAAGTTCACCAACAAAGAAATTAGTTCCCGATAGCTTGCCTTTACATAGTTTTTACAAAAATTCCAGGAATGACAATTTCAGAAAAGAGACACAAAAATCAATATAGTGCAATAGGCTATTTCATAAGACAAAATGGGGACGAGGTGATATGATTCTAAAGCAAATTGCAAAGAGATGCACAAATTGTGAGAAATGAGTGGATAAGGCATTTAAATTTTATATACTGGGCATATTAAGCTAATGTAGGTCAGCACGGAGATCGAAATGGACAAATGGGACATGATACGGGTGGTTGAATGTTGGACAACTTGAAGTTTCTATAGAATGAAGGATGGGAAGATTGCAAGGAGGATATTGAAATAGTTGAGGCTAGAGGTGACAAAAGCATGCATATGTGCTGCATTCTCTAATGGCACTAAGTTAGGGAGCAGAAACAGGCAATGCTGAGATGTCAGAAGGAAGTGATATTGGTGCTAGATTTAGATAATAATGAGTTGAATAGGGTTAGTAGCAATGTTTTAGACTCTGATTAAGCCTGAGCAAAACAGCTGAGGGATGAAATTCGTGGCAAGAGAACTTAATTTAAGTCGAGGACCAAGAACATTGGCTTCAGTTTTCCCAATATACTATTGGAAGAAGTTGTGACTCAACCAGCACATGTCAGACAGGCATCTCATGGTTTGGAGGTGGCAGAGTGCTACATCCAGATAGTAACTACAATATAATGAGTTTGTGCTTCTGACTACTGCAACCAAGGCAACATGAGATGAGAGAAAGGATGTGACCGGGAATAAATTCTCGGAGATTTGGGTGTTAACAACGTAGGTACAGAAAGAGACGCCATTAGTTAGGTGAAGGGGAATGGGAAGAGATCAAAAAGTATATGGCAATGATGGTGCCACCACCACCTTGGCTATTAAGATGATCAAGTGAAGGAATGTGGGGGCAGGCAAGGAGGTTTAGGTGTCAATCTTTTGCCTGTGTTTCTGACAATGGCAAGGTGAACCATTCATGACATTGTAGACAATGGTGCTGTTCGCATTTTTGATTTAATAGTAACAAAGTATTATGCACGTGACGGTTTAGGATTTGTAATGGTAATATAAAAAAAGAGTTGAAAGATCGAATGGTCTAAACTAGATCCAAGTTAAATGATCAAAAGATCAGACTGCACAATACAACAGTAAAACGTACTTTCCTGACTGAAGAAAACACAGAAACTAAAATAGCTAACTAAACTTGCCTCCCAGTACCATAAGTTACTACTGCACCTAATTGATCCATCTTTTTCCCCCAAAAAAATAGAAATATTCAGACACAAGTATATATAATCTTCCAACCCTAGGCTTTTGTCAACAATTTCCTTTGAGCACTTTGAAGTTCCAGGCAATCCATAAGAGTAGACTAAAATATATTATGGGACAACCAGTCAGCATGGAAATTTTCAGTCAAGAAAACTTTGAATTAAAATATAAAACAAAAATTATTATAATAAAGCCTCATGAAATGTGCAACTTGTATAGTGCTCAATTTTGCTCATTTCACAATTTCATGCACCCCCTCCCACGTTTGCTGGATACGAACCTCATTGATACTGACTTCAGCCTCCACATACTGCAAACCTTTCTGTATGATCGAGATGAGAGCTGCTGGTGGCACCAGGGCACCATTAATATTGGACTGACTGATGTGACTCTCTATACCAAATGTGAACGCTGAATGGGAAAAACCTTGGATAAAAAAAATGATTTATGATAGCTTAAACAATTTGCATCACACACAATGTAGTAAACAGATTATTGATAAATATTCAATCATGCTTTGTTTCTTGACATCAAATGCTTGAGGAATACAAGATCAATAATTTAGTGGTCACACAGCTTCAGGCCTCATCCATACACTGAAAATCCTAGATATGGCATGTATGTCCTGTTTATAAATATTATCTGCTGTAACATATTTCATGTCAACATTTATAATGTAAACAGTTGCCCTTCATGGTTTGTTGATGAACCAAATCATCAAAAATATCTTTTGAAAATAAAAATATTCTTCCCGACCCGAGTCTTCGCTCAGCTTCTTCCTCCGATCGCTAACTCCCAAGCCTTTAAATGCTCCCAGATCCTGGAGTGCCTTTGAGGACAACTGCACCCTCAGACCCTGGGCGAGATTCTTCGCCGCCGCCGCCCACCCAGCCATGTATTTCTCAGCCCCGCGCCATTCGCTGGCGGTGGGATTCTACCTTCCTACTGCTTATCAGTGGGATTTCCCATTGTAACCACCCCCTACCGCTGGTAAACCCGCGAGTGGGAGTGCGCTGCCGGCAGGAAAAGCGAATCGCAACAACCGGAGAATTCCGGCCCTATTTGAATATCCACACCTATATATAAATCAACAACAATCTAATTTTAAACACTTAAATAGAACAGTGGAGTTGAGGGGTGGCGCGGAATTGGGCAGTTGCAAATCACATTGTTGCTCACACTGTTCATGTTCTATCTCAAAAGTTTACAATTATTTTTAAAAATACACGTGTGGTAAATACAGAGACCTGGATACTGGGTTGTAGAGTGTTTGTTTTCTATATGCTACCACAGCCTCACAGATGCACAAAATAACATGCAACTGGTGCGTCACCCGTCACATTGGTTAAGGAAAAGCAAGGGGTGTCCTTTACCCTTGCCAGAAGCAGGCATTAACTCTTTGTATATGGAAACTAGGGATCTAACACCTACTTCTAAGCCAGCCAGTGCTAACGTCAGTCAGGGAAACGAGCTGTAACGGTCGCCTACCAAAAAAACTAAAAGTTGCCCACTGCAAATCTGATCGATGCCATCCTGAGACTCAACAATCCACCTCCCTTGCTCTACCAGCCACCTTCAGGCTCTGGTCCCCAATCCTTCCCCACCCCAATCCCATTACCTCCAGACTCAAACACAAGGCCACCTACCTTTTCTGCTGCCAAGAACAGAGCTAGGAAGAATTCAAACATTTCAAAGCCTTATTTTAATATTAGATATACTTACCAGACTCCTGTAAATATCTATATACGAGAAAGTTGACCTCATCACTGCTAATACTCATCTTCAGTCCCACTTAAACCATGAGGTCGTTACAGGGTAAGCCTATGTATATATAAAAAAGGTAGAGTCACAAATTAATTTTGCACATGCATTAGAAAATTAGGTTTGCAATTCACTATTTCACTGCTGCTCTTCGCTTTACTAGTATGCAAGAAGATTGTTCCACAATTAATCACCACTACGCTAGGATTTGGGATTGCTTCCTTACTTATGATAAGCATAAGGAGTTGCTGCAATTCAATCCAATAAAAATGAAATTTGAATTGTTCAGTTATCATAATTTCCTTCATTTTTCTGTGAAAATCACAAGCTAGAGCTTCTACTTCAAAATTTGAATGTCTACCTGATAACTTTTAAACTGTTTATTAACCATTTTGTATAATCACAAAGTGCTTCCTGTACATTTGTGAAACAGTTGGCTATCGAGCCAACAATGTTACACATCTGACACAATTTGGGATTCAACGCTCTTCAACCAAAATTGTTATATATTGGACAACGGCACATTTTGTGCTGACACAGTAGATCACTGATGTAAAAATAACTGACATATTCAAAATACTATAATAATACAATCAAATTTTCAAAAGACCTATCATTGGCCTTAAAGCCAAGTTTCAATAATAATGATAATAATCTTTACTGGTGTCACAAGTAGGCTTACATTAACACTGCCCGCGCAGACACGGGGAGAGCGTGCAGACTGTGATCAAGCTGGGAATCGAACCCGGGACCCTGGAGCTGTGAAGCAGCAGTTTATCATAGGTTATGGGGACTCCCCAAGTGCCTCTCCCCTCAATTTTTTTTAATCAAAGACAAATTATCAAAGTTATAAATGTTACTGAGGGCTGCTAGTGTTCATCTCTAAAACTTTTCAAAACAGTAAAAGCTATCAGACTATTATTGTACTCCTTCTGTTCATCATTCATTTTCTTTCCAGGTTACACATCCTTAATCAAAACCAACTGACACAGATTTAAAGTCCCGACAATGGTAAACACCAACGGTCCCGCTGGGCCACTTCAAGAATGGGGTGATTGCTAACCATTTAGAATGATTTTAATGCCTATTTTCTTACAGCTGATATTAGTTATTGTAGAGCCTGCCTAGGTGATTTGGCACTATTAAATTATGGGACCGGAGTCTTTCGTCTCTCCTCCTGGGATCTGGGTCTTCAGACTCTCCATTTCTCTACGTCTCAAAGCACTCACTCTCTCTCTACATCTGGGGGTATCTTTCTCCATCGATCAGTATGGTTCCAGAGTTTATCTCCATTTCTATCTGCCTGTGTCGTGATTAAGTCTCTCTCCATCTGTGTATGTGTTTTTCTGTCTGCGTCTCAATAAACTACCTGTGTTTCTTCCTCTCTGGTCTGGGGCTGGATTCTCCCCTACCCGGCGTGACGGAGGGTGCCGGCGTAGGGGAGTGGCGCCAACCACCCAGGGGTCGCGCCTCCCCAAAGGTGGGGAATTCTCCACACCTTTGGGGGCCAGCCCCGCGCCGGAGCAGTTTGCACCGGTAGACTGGCGCAAACACCCGGCGCCGTCTGTAGCGGGGCTGGCCGAAAGGTTTTCGGCGGCCGGCGCATGCGCGATGCGGGGTTCTCCTCCGCGTCCGCCATGGAGGAGGCCGTGGCGGCGCGGAAGGAGAAAGAGTGCCCCCACGGCACTGCCCCGCAGAGTGAGCGGGGGGCCCCCGATCGCGGGCCAGGCCTCCGTGGGGGCACCCCCCCGGGTCCGTTCGCCCCCCGCCCCCCCAGGACCCCGGGGGCCCGCTCGTGCCGCTGAGCCCGCCGCCACCAAGGTGGTTTAAACCTCGGCGGCGGGAGAAGGCCTCCCAGCGGCGGGACTTCGGCCCATCCGGGCCGGAGATTTAAGGTAAGTTTTTTTAAAAATGAAATCCCGCCGGCGCCAGCTGTTTTCACAGGCTGCCGGCGGGATTTGCACAACGCCGGTTTATGACCGGCGGGAGAATTACCAAACCTGCGGGAGCGGAAATAACGCCGCTTCCCGCCAATTCTCCGACCCTGCGTGGGGTCGGAGAATTTCGCCCCAGGTGTCTGTCTCTCTGCTGTTGAGCTGGGCTGAACTCAAGGAGCAGGTTATCAGCTCGTGATGTCACGAGGAGACATGGCACCATTAGGGGGCATGGCTACACCAGCTGTTTGGCATGCTGGACGACCTCACTTCTCTCAAAATCCAGACCATTATTTTGGTTTGAGCTATGCATTCTTGACAATGTTGACATTTTTTTTGATTTTGAGGCATTCAAGAGCAATAAATGGGGGTTACCATTCACTTAAGATCTCACTATTCAAAATACTTTGTAAGCAAAAGTAAATTTCAGTTTATAGAAGTGCCCACTCTGGAAGCTGGCCTTTGTCTTGAAAATGAAAATGAAAAGTAGCCAAATTGTAATAGGCCTTTTCAATCCATTTAATCCGGAGGCAGCTCAGAGGAGGTGTAACTAGACTAATACCTGGAATAGCCAAGTTGCCTTATGAGTAAAGGCTCGATAGGCTAGGCATATATCCACTGAGTTTAAAAGAGTAAGTAACTGGATTGAAACATAGAAGATCCTGAGGCATCTTAACAGGGTGGATGCGGAAAGGATGTTTTCTCTTGTGGGAGAATCTAGAACTAGGGATCATGGTTTAAAAATAAGGGAAAAAGAGGTGAGAAGATTGTTTTTCTCTCAAGAGTTAGCAGTGGCAGTCCCTTGAAATCAAGAATGATGTCAGGCAGGCTTGGTGCGTCTTCAGATGACCGAGGAGCCAGATTCTGGATCTACATGCTCTTCTGGATTGGGGGCATAAAGATTATTATTACGATGTCGTTGCATGAGTATGTGGAATCGCAGCACCAGGTTGGCTTCCCTCTCCTTCCTTTGCCACCGCTGTTTAGCCTCGCTGCCAAGTCACTGAGCCTTGAAACAACTTGCACCTTGTTGGACTGGGTGGAGCCATGCTGAGGGGTTTGCAGCCTTCCCCTCCCAGTCAACGGTGTTAATGTCTCCGTGCTTTAGGGAGGCTTTGAGCATATCCTCATACCATTTTCTTTGGTCGCACATAGACCGTTGGCCAACAGAAAGCTGGAAGAGGAGAATCTGCCGAGGGAGGCAGTTTCCAGGCATCGAGACACAATAGCCATCGAAGTTGGTCACGCAGGAGCAGCGCTTTAATGCTGGCAGAGACAGCTTCAGGGAGAATGCTAGCTTTGGTCTGGCGGTCCTCCAATTTCACCCCCAGCATTTGATGCAAGCGTCACTGATGGAAGGGATCTAAAGGTAATATTGATAGAAAATAGAGGTTTCACTACAGAAGAGGAAGGTGTTCACCATAATAGCCTTATAAACCAGGACCCTTGTTAACTTCCATCAGTCCGTCTTGTCAACGACACATTGGCACAAAGGAATCGCTGGTACAGCAGACATGGTTCTGGACGTCCTAATCAATGGTAGTCCCTTGGGAGAGGTGGCCGCTGAGATATGGGAAGTGGTGCACCCTGTCTACATGGATGGCATATGTATGCTCATCTGGCCTGCGGAAGGTTGGTGAAGCACTATCTTCTTGGTGATGTTTAAAGATAGGTCAAGTCTCTTATAGGAGATGTTGAAGAGCTCAAGCATCCTTTGTATGTCCAGTACAGAGTGAGCCATCAGGCAACAGTCATCTGCAAATTACAGACACGGTCTTTGTGGCTGGGCAGATCCAGGAGAAAATGTCAGGAGCTCAAAGGGAAGTGAGTTTCTGGAGCTCTCTTCCTCAAAAGATGGATGAGGCAGTCTTCGAATATTTTTAAAGCATAGCTAGATAGACTCTTGATAAAGGGATGAAAGGTTTTTGGGAATAGATGGGAATGTTGAGTTGAGTTGAGTTTTATCATGGGAGTATCCCTTTAAGAAAGGTTTTTGTCTTATCACATGGCTTCAGTGATGTCATTTTTGTAGGTGGAGCTAAGCTGTGGCTATAAGTTTTACTTTCACTTTCACATTTGGCTGCTGTGGGCTCAGACAGAGAACAGAAGTGTTTTGGCCTGTCTCTCTCTTTTCATTTTAAATATCTGTTCCAGGAAAAAAAACATTTGATTATAGCTCCCTGCTGTTTTGGTAAGATATAGTTTGCTTTCTGGAAGGGTTTAATCCTGCTGGTTAGACTGGGTCAGAATCTCAGGGAAAGCCAGTCTTATTCAAATGAGAATGCAGAGTACTGGGCCATGTCCTTAAAAAGTGATTTTTGGTTTATGGGATTTGTTTTGAATTGGAACAGTTATGGGGGAATTATTTAAGTGTTATACATAGATTACTGTAGCTGTGGGGTGTGTTTATGTTTGTAATTGATAAAAATTCTTGCTGTTTGTTCATATATATGTTAACTAAATTCTTAGAATAAAGCTTATTTTGATTAACGTGTCTAGTAAGACTCTTGAATCACACCTCAAGTGAAGGCTCTTGTGCTCATCCTAGCCAAATTCAACAAAATGTTATAGGTCAGGAGAACTCCACAATACACTTTGGAGTTTTTAAACCCTGGCCCATAGCAGTTTACAATTAGATCAACCATTATCTTATTGAATGGTGAGCAGACTCAAGGGTCGAGTGGTCTACCTCTCCCTTAATTTGTATGCCCCAATAATGTTGTCCTTATTTATTTACCAACATTACAATGTAGGTTGTAATCAAAATATTAACACATTTTGTTTGAAGAATCAATTGATTTACTTTTTATAAACAAAACAGCTGCAATATTATTTAAAATAAGCTTCCCCAACACCTCTTCCAAGATAGTTGTCAGTAATTCACCTTTTTGGTTACGTAACAAATTTACTATATGCAATAAATTGCCCTCAAGTTAAATGCTTTCAAGTGAAGTAACCTGTAAACACATTGCAAAACACAAAAATTATCTGAAGCAAAGACAAACGAATTCAGAAAATCAATTGCTCCATGTTGTTTTGAAAGAAGACAGAAATCTTACCTTTCATGAATAGGCTGCTAGCACATTTTGAACCCTCAGGACAATCAAGGATGGATGTATTACGTCACCTTAGGTCACTTGGCATGTGGTACAGCTAGAAAGGCAAAAAGAACAAAAGTGCTTACTAATATTGTGCAGTTTAAAAAAAAAGAAATCGAAAGAGGCTTGAACGTCAATTTACATCTTTTAAGTACTAACAGAAGTATGTGTGGCATCATTTTATTCCCCATAGCAATCTGTAGCTTTTGATTAAAATTTGCTGGGCAGTTAGGTGTTCTGCAAAGATATGCCCATTAAGAAGTGGTTGAGCCTGTACAAGGATCTAGGACCCTGAAGAAATTTGTTTTATTCCAAAAGCATGGCCTGAATTTGAACCCTATGAAAGGGTCATTGCCCAACATCTGTTATATATTTACTTTCTCAGACAACACAGGAATAGGATTTTTTAAAGCAATTCAGACTATTATTTTTATTCTAATTCTGTGATTTAGAGTTCAAACAGGATTGACTGCACATCAAAAACTCATAAATTGTACCACAAAAATCTCATTTGGAAATCTGTCAGGTTTTACAGATTAAAACTTTTAACCAATTATTCCCAGGACATCAAGCCAGAGGTTTTACTTACTGGTAAAAAATTAAATATAAACAGTAAATTTCAAAGTGGGTCCAGATTTCATCAGCTAGTGAACAGTATTATATAGCAAGATAGGAGTGTTCCAGTTTACGGTTCACACAAAATTTTGTGATCCGTATTATGTATTGGTTTCTCGTTAAAACTATAGTGGGAGGCCAACTGGCCTATCCAGTCCATACCAGCTCTTTGCAATCCAAAACTCAAACTAATCTGACTGATCTCTCCTGACATCTCTTATTTTCCTCTACTTCAAATGGTTATCTATATTAATAAACATACAGAATGGGCAAAGAATTGTCAAATGAAACTCAACACAGATGGATGTGAGGTACGTTTTCGTAGGAAGAATAGGGAGGTCACTTGTTACTCAGAAAATGCAAATCTAGATGAGGTAGAGGGACTTAGGGATCTCGGAGTACAAATACACCAATCACTAGGCGGGGCTGCACAGGTTAGTACGGCCATTAAAATCGCAAAATCAAGCACTGGGCGTTATTTCCAGAGGGATAGAATTGAAAAGTGGGGAAGTTATGCTAAACCTGGGTTAGTCTACATTCAAGAGCACTGCGTGCAGTTCTGGTCATCATATTTTTAAAACAAAGATATCGAGGCACTGGAGAGAAGGTTTACAAAGATGATATCATAAATGCCTGGGTAAACATATCAGAAAGGATGGACATGAGGCTTGAAGAAAGGAAGTTGAGAGGTGACCTAATTGAGATATTTTCATGAAAGGTATTGCGGAGAGTGAATACAGAGGAACTGCTATGGGGAAGACCATAACTAGAAGACATCAATCTAGGATAGTCACTAAACAAACCTAATCACAAAATCATTACAATGCAAAAGGAGTCCAATAAGCCCTTCAAGTCTGCCCTCTGAAAGCGCACTCTACCATCATGAGAATGTCTCTTTAAGAAATGTTTGGCTGCTCATGTTACTGTAGTGATGTCAGAGTGTGGGTGGAGCTGAGCTCTGGCTCTGTTTTTTAGTTTCTCTTTGAGAAAAGCTTGGGTGTGTCTGTTTCTTTTTGGTTTCATTTTCAGTGTTGGAGCTGAAGCCAGACAAGCAGCTGTACTGCTGTTTCTTTCTGCCATGAAAAGACTATCTCTTGATCATTTGGTGAATTCAGAATTATAAATGTTCTCAGTAGTCAATGTAAACCTGATGTGCTTCTGTTAAAATATGTTTCTTTTGTCTTCTGGATGTTGTTTGGGAAGTTATTAAGGATTACTTAGTGTTGTATTCTTTGGGGGCTGTATTTGAATTGATGGTTGCTAAGATGTTCACTCTATGTTTTAAAAAGGTTAACCTGAGTTCATAGAATAAACATTGTTTTGCTTTGAAAAATACTTTTCCATTTCTGCTGTACCACACCTATTAAAAGTTGTGGGTCAGATGAACTCCATCATACACTTTGGGGTTCTCTAAACCCTGGCCCATAACACTACCTAATCTTACTCCCCTGCCTTATCCTCATAACCTTGCACATTGAAAAAATAGATCCATCGAACCTGCCTCCACCACTCTCTCTCAGGAAGTTCATCCCAGACTCCAACCACCTGCTGGATGAAAAACAATTCTTCACATCACTTTTATTTCTTCTGCCAATTAATTTTGAATCTATGCAAATCTGTACCCTCTCGTTTTTAATACTCTCAAGTGGGAAGACATTTCTCACCATTTACCCTGCCCATACCCCTCAGGATCTTGAATACCTTTATAAAGAATTATTTGGCCTTCTTTATTCCAAGGAAAACAGACTCAATCTCTCCAATTTATCTTCATAGCTACAGTTCTTTATTCCAGGATTCTTGTGAATCTCATGTGTACTCTCTATAATGTCTTCTCACCCTTCCTCAGGTATGGCTTGCAGTCTCCAAATGAAGCATCTTATACAAGTTCAACATAACCTCCTTAATCTTGTACTCAATGCCCCATTAATAAAGCCAAAGGTATTCCTTGCTTTATTAATTAATCTCTTAACATGCCGTCACCTTCAACGACTTATAGTCATTGAGGTCTCTCTGTTCCTGCACTTCTTTTAGAGTGTCTCCCTGTATTTTATCCTGTCTATCCATATTCTTGCTGCCAAAATGAATACGCTCACACTTCTCTGCATTGATCTTCATCTGCCACTTATCTGCCCAATCCACCAACATGCTTGTGTTTTCTGAAGTTCGAAACTATCCTCTTTACAGTTGACAATGTTTCGAATCTCCATATCATCTGCCAGACTGCCTGTATGGAGTTTGCACTTTCTCCCCATATCTGCGTGGGTTTTCCCTGGGTGCCCCGGTTTCCTTCCACAGTCCAAAGATGTGCAGGTTAGGTGGATTAGCCATGATAAATTGCCCCTTAGTATCCAAAAGATTAGGCAGGGTTACTGGATTATGGGAATAGGGTGGAGGTGTGAGCTTAAGTAGGGTGCTCTTTCTAAGGGCCAGTGCAGACTCGATGGGCTGAATGGTCTCCTTCTGCACTGTAAATTTTATGATTCTATGAAGTTTTTAAATTATGCCCTGAAATCCACAGTCCGTGCCATCAATATATATTATCAGGAAGAGCAAGGGACCTGACACTGACCCTTGGGGAATTCCACTACACCCCTTCCGCAAATCCGAAAAATGAACATTTATCACTGCTTTGTTTCCTGCCTCTAAACCACTTTCTTATACAAGTGTTACTTTCCCTTTTACTCCATGAGTCAGAATTTTATCCACAGGTTTGTGACACTGTATCAAATGCATTTTGAATATCTATATACACCACATCAATGGTGTTGTTCTCATCACCTTCTCTATTAGCCCCTCAAAAAACCCGACTGTCAGTTGAACATGATTTTCCCTTAATGAATGCATGTTGACTTTCCTCAATTCTCCTGCAGTTGTCTAACTATTGATTTCCGCCCCCCCCCCCCCCCCCTCAAAATATAGGGCGCGATCATACGGCCTTGTCGCACCCAACTCTGTGACGCACAAGGCCGGTAAATCTCAGCTCGGTATGCCTGATGGGATCTAACGAGATCTCGCAATCTGGATCTCGCCCTCACTGAGCAGGATTCAGATTTGCATATTAAAGTGAGCAGTTAGTCTCACGTGAATATGTCTGCACCGGAGTATCCCAAGGTGTGGGTCGAACATCAATGCCTGGGAGACCTTGTCATGGCACCGTTTAGCACAAATATGGGCCAGGCATAATTACATTTGGGGGGGGGAGAAGAGGCGCTCTGGGCACGGTGGCACCCTCACACCCCCGATGTCACCTGGCCACCTTGCCACTGCCACCCTTAGTGCCACCCTGACACTGCCAGAGTGTCCAGGTGGCACTGGCATGGGCACTGCCAAGTGGCCAGGTCAGTAGTGGCAAGGTGCCCCAGTGCCAACTTGCCCATGCCAGGGATTAGGCCCTCTTAATTGGTAAATTCGGGGGGATCTGGAGTCAGGGGTCAAGGGATCCCGGAGCTCATCAGTGCAGGACATGAAGCTAAGTGCGGCCTCACTGGAGCGTTCTGGACTCTTTCTTTTTCATTAAATCGTGCCTATAGTTTTCAGAAGTCTCCCTACCATTGAAGTCAAGCTAACTAGTCTGCAGTTGCCGGCTTTATCCTTGCACCCCTTTTTGAACAAGAGTATAACACCTGCAATCCTCTAGTCCACCACCCCTGTGTTTAGGAAAGACCGGAAGAGTATCTGATGAAGAATTCATAAGAAACCCGTCTTTACCAGAGAGTTGGGAATGTGGAGTGCTTGAAGATAATAAGGAGAAGTGAGACAAGTGTATGGGGGGAGAAGAGATTAGAGGGTGATGATGATAGATTTAGATGAGGAAAGATGTGACCGCTCGATTGGAACATAAACACCAGCTTGGAGTGATTGGGCCGAATGACCATTTTCTATGCTGTATGTCCTACGTAGTACTGTGCAATGTCCTTAAAAGTTACAATGGTCTCCATACCAACTGCTCCTATTATAAAGCATTTCAGACCCTAACAGCTCTCTGCATAAACAAAACTCCCAAACCCACCTCTGCAAATAATTTTAAATTGTTGATCCCAGTTACTAACACCCACTCAGAGGGGGATAAACACTTCCTTTTTCACTCCATCGAAATCCTTCATAATTTTTTTAATCTCCAGTTTCTCCTTATCCGTCCCTGCTTCAGGAGAAAAAGTCCTACAATATTGATGTCTGAATGCAAGTATTCTGAAATGATAAATACTTTTTTTAAGTAAGCAACTAGACAACTTGCGGGAATATCTAGAAACAGAACAAGTTTAAGAAATCTTCACTTTTTATTACATTCATTGTGGTCTAAAATTTCAAATCATCATAAATCACTCCAAGCTGAGATGCCCTCTGCTAAGAATTGAAACAAAATCCCATTTTATAATTTTGCAACCTCTCAACCATGTTTTGCAAGTTCAAAGCTTTACCTGGTCAAGTTTATCTTCAGCAATATACGGTTCAGTCCTGACTTGAAATCCTCTTTTTTTAATGTTACCCAGTTGTGTTGTTATTCATACTCTAACAAAATCCTTTTTGCTTCAAAAAGAAAAATGAAGATTGCATGCCACAGAGTAGTAGCATATGGCTGATCATTGAATTTTAGCTGGGCTCTCCGGCTCAGTGGGACAAAGGCATCAAGCAGAAGTGATGCACTCGAGGGAGTGAGTCAGTCAATCTGTGCCACACTTACACAATTGCTAACAGATCTGAAAGTAGATTGCCTGCCAACTCAATCAACTGGAGAATATGCCCGACATAAAAAGACTTAAAAAGACAAAAAAAATGAGAGAATACATTTATTTTTGTTAATCATCAGCCCAACTGTTATTTTAAATATGTAACCAGCACTACTTGACAGGCAGCAGAGTTGGATGCAGCTTCACAACTCTACATCAATCGCAGTCCCCTCATGAATGAATTGACCAATTAATTGCTGGTTCGACAAATGTCACCTCCTGGGACAGGATTACATATTTTAAACAGACCACCACACATTTGCTGACTATTCATGTCAGCCTGAATAGTGAGTGTTGTCCTATACAGTTACTCTCAAGACGTCAGCCAACTTGACACAGCCCTGGGTTCAAACTTGGGCATTTCTTAATCTTGTGAACAGCTATCGATTGAGTAACCTTTCTTAATTAAGAGCAGCTATATTAGAGTTACTGATGTTTTGTTTTTCCCCCACCATGCAGTTACAAACACTATTCAGTGTCACCAAAGTCTGATGGTATTTTCATCCCTTCAAGTTAACTTTAAATTGTCTAAATATAGCCAAATGGAATAGTGCTGCTCTGAGCTTCACAATCTGTTACATTTCAAGAAGTGGCCCGTTCTTTTTGACAAAGACTGCTGACAGTGTAAGAAGGATTAGTAAACTATTTTCAACTTCAGGATCTATGTGGAGTCCTATGCATAAGACTAGTGGAGTTCAATTCAGACAAGGATCTCTTTTATGTACATGAAATAAGCTTGGGAAGTTTCAAATCAACTCATAGGTAGCTGCAGGCCACAACTCACGGTCGATAATCCACCACTGCTACACCTTCAAAAGTGGCCAAAGCTGTATCAAATACAGAAATTCACACTTCTAAGGCTAGGATTAGGACACTTTATATGAGGTGGGGGTTGGGGGGTAGTAGTTTAAATATTAAATCCCAAGTGCCATGGAATCTACAACATTTATTCCATAATATCAGAGAAATTGAGAAACAGTTCAGCACAAGTACACTTGCAAA